>NW_006913265.1:97887-834840 GCF_000281105.1 Coniosporium apollinis CBS 100218
GAATAGAGTAGAATAAATAATAATAGATTAATATTATAAGGTAATAATCGGATTTATTATAAGAATAGTAAGATTCTTATATTAAGTTAAGCATGACTCTAAGCTATACTATAGTATAAAATCGTGCGCCTATATATTATAGCCTAGAGTAGGTATCTCTATACCTCTACTCTATTTACTCTACTTACTCTACTCTTCTTAGTATACTCTACTATAGATTAAATAGAGCGCGCTAAGATTTATAGAGTATATTATATATTAGCTCGTACTAGTTAACTCCCAACTAGTTATTAACCCTTATTTCGTAATACTTATTCTATAATAGTATCTTACTCTTTAGAATCTTATACTATAGCTATTTTAGCTTTAGATAGAAGATATAGTTTACTAGATCTAAGTAGTCTATAGTAATCTAGCTAGCTAGAAGTTTATACTAGACCTCCTACTACTATAGATTATAAGTACAGGTAATAAGGAAATTAGAGAACCTAAAGTAGCGTATAAGAGCTATAGTATTAAGGTAGAGATTATGTATTTACTATAGAAATCTAGTATATAATATAGAAAGAATAATATTATAGCTAATATTCTAGCTAGTAGCCTAATTGTTTATATATAGTGTGTTAAGTATATTACTATACTATACTATACTATATATAGGGTCTTTTAGTTATACTTATATTACTATAAGCGGGAGCTAGTAATTAAGTTGTATATATCTATAACTACCTTATAAAATAGCCTCTCTATAAGTTATTAGAGGATGTAGATTCTTCTAGTTAGTATAATAATCTAATAATATAATAATAAGGCACGTATTAATAGAGTAATATAGTTAGTTTAGTAGAAGACTAAATTCTATTAAGCTTCTACTATATAGAAGTATCTACTATATACTCTCGCTTCGCTAGTATATTACTAGTAGAGAGCCTAGATGTAGCCTAAAGCTCCCTTTATATCTTATATAAGTAGTTAAGTAAATAATAGATAGTATAGCTATAGGTAGTATTTCTACTACTACTACTATAAGATCTATATAGAACTATTATAGTCGCGCTATATATTTATACTTCTATTATCTTTTTTCTTCTATTTAGTGTTCTTTTTACTATTTAAAGTAGAACCTTCTTTCTCTATAATCTCTATAGTAATCTTTCTATCTTTTATAGCTATATTTATTTTATCTATATCTTTTTACTATAGAATCTATAGTCTATCTAGAAGTGGACTATACCACTAGTCTAGCTTATTATTTAGATAAAGTAGTAGATACTATATAGGTAAATACTCTATATACTATTCGCTAATAAACTATAGTATACTATTAGCTCTATTCTCTAGTATAATCTAATGCATTCTATTATTTATTTCTATAGAGAGATATAAAAGCTATAATCTTACTTATAGTTAGCTAGCTATATCTATATAAATTAGTCGCGGTAGCTTTAATAATACTAATAGAGAGAGTAATATTATAATTACTATAGAGTCTCTCTACGTTATTATAAAATGCCTATATAAATAGATTAGTACTATATAGCATGCGCTAGATAATATAGAGGTTTTCTATACATAGATTATAAGATAGCTAGCTATATTACTATAGCTACTTCTTCTTACTATTAAAGATATATAGCTATATAAAGCTAGAAGCCTAATCTATAGAAGCCTATAGTACACTAATCTAATAGTAGAGCTAGCTATATATATATAGAATATATAGACACTATATAGCTACTATACAAGTCTCTTATTAATATCTGTACCAAAAAAGTAGAATATAGAGATAATATTATAATAGTAAATATACTTATAGAACTTCTATATTAGAGGTATATATTATATTTACTAATTTATACCTTCTATCTCTATAAGTAATTACTATAGCTTCTATAGATATTATCCTTATAGAGATATATATACTTTACTATCTATATAGTAGCTAAACTATAGATTCTTTTTTTTAAATCTAATATAGTATCCTATAGTAATAGTAAGTATAGTACATACGCTATAGTATAAAGCAGTAATTAACACTCTTCTATAAGAGTTCTCTAGCAATATTCTTATATAGCTTATAGATAACTTCTCTATAGTTCTATATATAGTAGAAGCTTATTTTTAGTACTAGCTTAAATATTATATATATCTACTACTTAGAGAATAGTATACGCCGCTATATAGAAGTTACCTTAGTATCTTTTATAGCTAATTAGCTTATACCCCTTCGCTATAACTATAGTATATAGAGAGTAAGCTTAAAAGAGATAGTATAGTTACTAGAGTATATAGATAATAGAGAAGAAAGAGTAAAGTGTATATAAGAGTATATAGAAGTAGTAGTAAAAGATATAAAAGAAAAGGTATATTAAGTATAGTACCTATAGAATATAATAGTAGAAGGTGGCTTAATATAGATTTAATATAGACTAGTATAGGCGTTAAATAATTATAGAAGAATATAAGAATTAATATTTAAAGATAAGTTCTCTATAAATGCTATATAGATAGTAGTAGGTAGTATAAGTTAATTAAAGGTATATAAAAAAGAAAGCTAGCTTATAAAAGACTAAAATGAAGAAGAAGAATATAGAGTCTATATATAGCTTACTCTTATCTACTATAAGCCTATATAGATACTAAAAGATTATAAGAGAATATAAGAACTATTATATAAGAATAAGCTTTCTATAATAAAGATATTATTCTAGTATTACTACTATAGTTAAATAGCCTATATATAGAATTACTCTTACCATAAATAGTACTACTACTCCTAGTAGTACTAGTAATATTATAGTAAGTAAGCTTATTTATCTTTTACTTATCTAGATATAGTATTATAGTAGTAGGTAAGAATATTAGTAGTAAGAATAAAAGCTTAATAGTAATAATTTTTCACCTCTAAGGCTAGTATATAGCTAGCATAAGACTTAAGCCTAAGCTAAAATTTTAAAACTCTAAGGCTTTTATAATAGTGGTTATAGGGTGCTATAAAGTAATATATAAAAAGTATAAGATATAACTAAAAAAACTATAGAACTATTTTCTATAATTTTAATATATAGTATTTATTATCGCGGTATAAGTGTTTTTACTACAAATTTTTTAAAGGAAGTTATAGTTTTTACTAAGGCCGCGCATAGTGGAAAACTAAGTTTTATTAAGTATATTAATAAGATAGAGGACTCTATAAAGATGAAGTTCAGGTTCAATCTTCGCTTCCAAGTTTCTTGGCACCGATCTAACCAATTAACGGACAAGATCACTTAGGGGTGGAAAATAATAACAACCTGCTTTCCTTCTCCTCCTGTCCTCAACCCATCTTACGTCCACAGTCTTTTTCTTGCCAATTCAGGAACTACAGCTCACAACCTTACAATGTTTCATAGGTTACACGAAAGGCTCAAGTCCGCTATTGCGGCCCCTTCGACGACTCTCTTGGGTCAGGCGTGGCTGTGCGATTCATGCACCAAAATGATAAAGACCATCCAAAACATCAAACGTCCCTTGAAGCACCTATGGAATAGCCTGTGCGAAGACATTCACCAGCCCTCCATGGAAGGCATGTGTGCCGCAGCAGCAGAAGGCTGCGGAATATGCTCAAAATTGGTACTACAACTCGAAAGGCGATTTCCACGTTGGCACGAAGAGATTGGCCAGAAAACCGCTCTAAGATTCAAAGCCTACCAACATGGCAGTCGCATCGAATTGTGGTTCACCCCTCAGCAACACTGGCCTAAAGATGGACTCTTCCTCGACTTGACTTGCTACAATGCACCAGCACGAGCATTCGAAGCTGACATCATCCACGAAGCCGACACTTTACAGAGCAAAAGAAATTGCAACAGCCTCATGCTGACACGAAGGTGGCTCGAAACTTGTCTTCATACGCATCCCTCTTGCACCACTTCGCGAGAAGTGAGCTTCGTTCCGCCCAGGATTCTTGACCTTCGCAATACCCGTGTCCGCCTTGTCGAGGATACTAAAAGCATGACTGGTTGTAGCTATGTTGCCTTAAGTCATTGTTGGGGTGCAGATCCTACCGCATGCAAACTGACGGCGAGCAACCGATCATCATTTTGCACCGATATTCCGGAAGTCTCACTCCCACAGACTTTTAAAGACGCAGTGTTCATCTCTCGAGCACTTGGCTTTCAGTGGCTGTGGATTGACTCATTGTGTATCATACAGAGCTCGCCAAACGAGAATGAAGACCAGCATAACGACGATTGGCGACGGCATATCGCAATAATGGATCGTGTCTACCAGAATTGCGTTGTCAACATTACAGCTGCAGACGGCGACAATCCCACCTCTGGATGTATAGGTGGAGCAGATGCAGGTAAAGAATTGCCTTGCATTCGAATGATGCCACAATGGACTTCCGGAAACAATGGCCGCTTGACTCGAAGCTCCTCATTGAAATTATATGTGATCGACGAGGATGGCTCATTCAATCAGCGATACGATGATTTCATCAAATTACATCTCCATACCCGAGGTTGGGTTGTCCAGGAAAGATTGCTGTCACCACGAACAATACATTTCACCAAATCTCAAACCTTTTGGGAGTGTTCGAAGGTTCCTCTGGCATGCCAGGACTTCCCACTGAGTATGGACGTTGACCTCCCTACTCTTGGTAGGAAAGGGCGGAGCCGCGGCCACTCTCCCTATAGTTGGAAGTCCGAAGATCCCACTATACAGCACGACCGGTGGCTTGATATCTTGGAAGACTATACAAGACGCTCCTTGACTCGTCCAGTGGACAGACTGCCAGCAATCGCCGGTATTGCTAGCAGGGTCAATTCCGTCTTACACGACACGTACAGAGCTGGCCATTTCAAGTCGAAGCTTCTACACTCTCTGCTATGGCAGTGCAATCCAATCTCCGCCTTCGAGTCTACCGAATATCGGGCGCCGTCATGGAGTTGGGCAAGCATAGAAGCTGGAGTCAACTGGGATCGGCGGATGACAACTGCGTGGAGGGCGACCATCGAAAGCGATCGGCAAATGGTCTTCGCGGAAAGAAAAGGAAAGCCGCCACGAAAACCCAAAGCTATGACACCTTCGGCTTCAGTCATAGACATGCACGTCGAACTAGTGGACCCGAACAATGAATTTGGACAGGTTTGGTCAGGATTCATAACTTTGAATGGACCATTCGTTGAAATTCTTTGGTTCACTCATGTCCGGGACTCCAGGCAAGACCCGGGCTGGGACAGTCCGTACACTATCACCTTCGATGTCGACAACTTAAAGTCGAGACTTCTTTCATTGGCCTTCGACTCGAGTCAACTCCGTGATACTTGGACCACAATCAACTTGCTTGTACTCTGGCATGATGATGAACGTATGATAGAGTCAGGATTGATTATCGTGGAAAAATGTGCTGATTTTGGTGTCAATGATAGCACAGACTTGGGTTTGCCAAAACACTTCGTTCGTGTGGGCGTATTCAAATCGTGCGACGATGGAATCACGTTTGAAGAATGGTCAAATCCTCTTTTCGAGCGTTACACTTACAAAGAAGTGACGATAATTTGAAAATTTTGGTTCCTGTTGATCAAGGATCTTTCTCATCTTCGATTCGTTGCGCCTGTAATGTGGCTCAGGGGACAATTTTCCCACTTTGTCTTTTTACAAGCGGAGTCGTCATTCCGTGTATGTTAACTCACGCTTTATTTCACAATAATGGGCTGGGACTAATGAATACGTGTATGGACCTGCACTTAGGTACACAGTTAATATAACAATCTCAATCGCAGAACTTCCTAGTAAAAGTGCGCTGTAATATGCGGCAAGTAACACATATTTCAAAGATAGATACTATATTAAAATTTAGCAAGAAAGAGAGAATAATACCTAAAGGATTTAAGATATTATCGACTCGCTTAATAAGATAGTAGAGCTAACTTTCTTATAGAAAAATATTAGGTTATTATAGAGTTATACTACTCTTTTTCTAGGCCGAGTTAGCGAGAGAAGTAAATATACTTAGATATTTTGAATTCATTCTTAGATATTCACACTTGTATAAAGAATACTATATAGACACAAAAAATTACGCTTATATAAAATAAAATAATTTGTAATTCAATTGCACCAAGATATACTATAAATATTATATATATTAAATAGTATAGTTATATTATAAATTATTCTATTTAGATTAGATTACTTACTTTTAGCTTATCTAGTTTAAGTAACAAGCTTATAAATATAGTTTATATTCTTAAGTCTCTATTAATTTATACCTTAGCCTGCAATTAGCTCTTATATTAGACTTATAAAGCTATTTTATATTAACTAGAATTATTAATTCTTTTAATTGAAAGTACTAAGAGTAGTAAATTTACATTAATTCATGCATTATAGTAGCTATAAGAGTAAAAATAGATTTTTAGTATATCTATAGAATTCTATAGTTTAAATAAAAAGCTATTTTTAAGTTTTAATAGCTATATAAGCTTAATAGTAGTACTATAGTAGAGAAGAGCTATTTAGTTATATAAAAAGTCTCTTTATAAATTAGAGGCGGCGGTGATAACACAATTAAAAATTTTAGGTAACTAAGAGTAAAAGTATTCTAGAGTAGCTATAATATAAAATTAAAAAGAAACTAAGGGAATCTTTAGTACTTTTTAGGAGTTAGAGTTACTTGAATCTAAAGTATCTATTCGTTATTTTATTACAGAGTGTGGCTCTTAATATAGAGATATATATTAATAATTTAGAAACTAGGTTCTACAAGAACATATAGGATCTAGTGTATAGATATATAGTAGATAGCCTAAGAGTTTCTTATATTTAAAAGTAATATAGTCTACTATTAGTTTATAGATTATCTTTCTCTAAGTTAATCTTTTAATCTAGCTTTAGCTAATTTCGCTAACTTATCTAGACTAGCTTCTTAGTAAATAGACTTATATAATTCCTTAATAAATACATAGTATTAAAGGCGCTGCGGTATAAGCTTACTCCAAGTTATATATTCTAGCTAATATCTATAATCTAGTTAATACTATTATTACTAATATCTCTTACTATCTTAAAAGTATCAGCTAATAAAAGATTCTTAATATGAAAGAATTATACTTTAATAAGGCCTCGCGAATAAAAGTATAAAGAAAATTACTAGCTAGCTCTTTAGTAAGTATATATAGAGAAAATACCTTATATAGAGTTTATTATAGCTCTAAAGCTAAGAATAGCTCAGTTAGAGAGTATAGAAATTAAAAGCTATTTCTTTTTTTCTCTTTATTATACTTACTATTACGAACTAGCGCTTAGTATAGGGTTTATTTATATTATTATATCACGCAATATATATAAAGATATTAATTATAGTAGAAAGTTAATTCTTCTATCTAGATTAGATTAGGCTTTTTTATACCTAATCTTATTAGCACCTACTACCTTATAGACGCGCGTTAACCTAAATTAGTTATATAGAATTACATAACTCAATCTATAATAACTTTACTCTACCTATAGCTTTTAATACCCTTATTAGTAATATATAAGCGAGCCTAAAGGCGAAATAAGAAGTATAAATATAAGCTAGATAGTATCTATTATACCTAATTCTTAAGTCTTCTAGATAGTAGTTATAGGGCGAGCCTATTCTATAGGCAGCGTGTAAGTAGAAAGATAAATAAGAGGAAAATAGTAAAAGACTAAAGGTAGTATAAGCTAGGTAGCGCCTACTATACCTAACTATTAATTTTATTAACTAGCGAATTATTAGTTAGACTAGTTCTTAAAGGTAGTATTATAGGCGAAAATAGTAAGTATATTAGAGAAAGTAAAACTTTTAGTAGTTAGATATAATAGATAGGGCCTAATTAAGGGTTAGAGCTTCTTAAGTTATACTTCTAATAATAGCGCTAGCGCTTCTCACTTAGTAATTATAAATATAGCCTATAAGAGCCCTACTTCTAAGAAGCCTATAGCGCGTAGCTAGGCTAATACTAGTACTAAGTATATAGTAGTATTAGTTTGTATCTAGTGTAGTAGAATAGATTTAATAGCAGCGCGCCCTAGGTCTAGTACCTATAAGGTAAATATATTAGGGCCTATAGTAGCTATACTTATAGCGTACTAGTATAGAAAGCGGCCTAATAGCCTTAATATTAGCTATATAGCGCTATTAGTAGAATATAGTAGAGAGTATTTAGGTTCTAGTAATATAGTGCTAGAGAGTATCTATAACTAGGGCTAGGCGCTAGTAAGATAAAGGCGGGCGAATTTATATATAAACTCTAGTAGTTATACTAATTGCTTTATAGTTCTCATCTAGTAGGTCCTCTACTTCTTACTATATTAAACCTATTAGAAGAAAGGTGCTGCAATCTAGTACCACTTTATTTACTTTCTTTTTACTAGGCTATAGCGTGTTTATAGTTTCCGTGTAGATTGCGGAGTTAGAGAGTTTATACTTCTTCTAGTACTACTAGATTCGTAGTTAAGTAAAAGGGATCGAATTATCTTATAATAGGGGTACTTTACTTAGGTATAGAGCTATATAGCGAGACTCCTACTTACTTTTCATCTAGTTTATAAAATAGATTATTCTTGTTCTTAGTTAGAGTAATACTAATAAATCTAGAGGTATTATTATTACCTTCTACACGCTACTTCTACTATAAGCTATTATACTAGGCGGTCGGTTACTTAAGTATATTTAGTAAAAAGATATTAGGCTAACCTAGAATAGTTAACCTAGACTCTCTCTTATATACTATAAAACTTAGAAACTAGAGGCTTCTAATATTATTAGCTTTATTCTATATTAATAGAATCTTCTAAACTATCTCCTCTAGCGAAGTAGAGACTTCTTTACCTTTTTACTCTAACCCGCGTAGTCTAGTTATATAAGCTTAAACCTCTATCTTTATTTTATTCTTCTAGTTAGGGGAGAGTCCTCTTAGTTTCTCCTAGGATTATTAGAGCCGTTATAGTATAGCCCTAATTTAAGGTGTAGATTACTTACTTAAGCTTTTACTTTATAAGTTAGAAATTCTTAATAATATAGCACCCTAGGCCACCCGGTGCCTTTATAGAGTAATTCTACTTATATAGTACTATTTAAGTATACTAACTAGTAGAGGTTGCTAATACTTAGCTTATACTTATAGTTATTATTTATAAAGTAAATTTCGTCCCTCTCTTTATTTAGATTTACATCTTCTTTCTCTATTCTAGATGCTACTACCCCTAGATTATTAGAGCCCTTTAAGATTAATCTAGAGTGTAGAGTAATATCCTTAGAAGGAACTACCCCTTCTAGTAGAATATTATTATTTATTATACTATCTCTTAAAACTAGATTCTTTATAGAGTTTCCGCTAGCTAGACGGAGTCCTAGAATCTACTAAATTTTACTAGTATTCTTTTTTACTATCTAGATCTCCTTACTTAGAAGAGCTAAGATTATCTCTTTATTTAAATAAGAGAAGTCTAGAAGGCTAGTTCTCTAGGTATTCTCATTAAGATATACTTTAAATTCTATATAAATACTCTATTTAATAGATATATCTAGCTTACTAGCAGTCTAGTAGGCCTATAGTATTCTATTAAGCTACTATAGTTATTAAATATAGTATTCTATTACTATAGATCTAGTCTAATCTATCTACTACTATAGTTTAGACTTAGTATTCTCTAGTATTTAGATCTTTAATTATTCTAGAGTTATATAACTTAGTTATATAATTTACTTATAGAGTTTTCTTTCTATTTTCCTTTCTATACCTTCTAATCTTATATAATATCTTATATATTACTTTAATAAATTAAGTTCTAGTATTAAGACTTCCTATATCATAATATTATATTATACCTACTAATTATCTCTAATTATAGTCTAGCTATAGTCTACTATATACTCTTCTACCTCCGCCGAGTTACCTATATTTATACGTAATACTCCTAATTCTCTATAGGCTTTTATAGTAGTTAATATACCTACTATACTTATAACTAAAGTATCTAAGAACTTTAATGTCTAGTATAAGTTCTTTACTAATCTTTTAAACTAGTTTAATAAGATATATACTTATAATAGTACCTTTAAGGCGTAGCTAGAAGATATTATATAGTAATATAATATACTAGCTATATAACACGATATAGCTATTATTATATATACTAAAATAACTAAGTAAATTACTTAGCTTACCGTCTAGCTAAATACTATATTAATTAAGAAGTTAGAAAAACTTCTTAATATAGAACTATTCTCTAGTTCTAACTATACTACTCTCTACTTCTTTATTATAAATACCTATATAAAGCTTAGTATTAATACTAACTAATATTCTATTTAAGCTACCTAAATAATATATCTATATAGTCGCCTAAAAGATACTATATAAGTACTCTTTTTTCTATATATTCTTACTAATATTATACTTAAGTTTAACTCTATTAAGGAAATAGTTAAGTACCCTAAACTATTCTTTAGTAACCTAAACCTTAAGGCTACTATATAAGCTAAGATTACTAAACTTTACTAAAAGAACTATAATTTCGTCTTCTTTACTACTAAGTTCTTATACTATATTTATAATACTAGGTATAATAATAATAGAAAGAAGTTAGCACTCTTTACTAGCTTATTTAATAAGATATAAGCCGCTTTAGTAAGCTAAGATATTAAGAATATAAATTACTTTAAGTACTTCTACCTATACTAATATATTAATAGGCGCCTTTACGCTACTATAGGTATAGCTATAAAAGTATTATTTTTTTAAAAGTATATTTTCCTAACTATACTTCTAGCTACTAGTACCTTCTATGTAATAACTACTATAACTACTTTATTACTTATTACTTATTCTAGACTAACTACTCTATTATTTACTCTTATAGCCTATAATTATAGTAACTCTATAGATCTTATAGTAGGTTATATCTAATAGGGCCTAATTATATAAAGAATAAAATAATAGCGCTTTAATAATAATAAGTATCTTTACTATAGTAGTAACTATATAGTTTATAACTACCTAAAGAAGCCTTATACTATAATATATATAATTAACTTTAGTTCTACTTTTAATACTTTAGTTCTACTTTTAATACTTTAGATTCTACTACCCTATCTAGTAACTCTACTTATTTTAAAAATAAGTAGTTTCTACTAAAAGTTACTTATAAAAATCTATACTCTAGATAGTTAAGATTTTCTTTTCTATAATCTTCTAGTTACTTTAGTAAGACTTTAATAAAGATAAATACCTTATAATTATCTATACTTTAGTTACTAGTTTATATAAATATAAGTCTACTACTTTTATTAACACTAGAGTCTTTAGTACTACTTTTATTAATTAATTCTATATATAAATTCTTAGCTTTTACTTTCTTTCTCTTAGCTTCTCTATTACTAGTAAAGTTATTAATAGGTACTCTACTACTACTAGTAATATTATCTACTTTATCTAAGTTAAGTTTCTAGTAGAGTTATTTAAATAGATACTTACTCTTTTTATTATTTACCTTAGCTACTTCTTTATTATTTTTAGTTACTTCTAGCTACTAGCCTACTATGCTATACTTAATATAAGCTAATAACTATTAGTACTTTCTAGTAGAAATACTATTCCCTATATATACCTAAACTCTATTATTATTTTTTAAAAGAGAGCTGAAGAGCCGCTTGATTATATTCCGCCTTTATAAAAGACTCTTAATATTTATACTATTAGTATAGCACCCTTCACCCACCTAGTAAATACTAAGAAAATATGCTACTAACTCTTTATAATTATAATAAAAGATATTAAAAAGACTCTTATCTCTAAAAAGATTATAGATTCTACTACTATTTTACCCCCTAAATAATATAAGTTTCTAGATATCTTCTTAAAGTATCTTTTAGATTAACTATCTCTATACTATAGTTATAACTACTATATTTATCTATAACTAGAAACTAAACTACTAGCTAGCTTATTATATAGAATATTCTAGAAGAAGCTACTTATTCTAAAAAAGTACCTAGAGAACAACCTTATAAAAGGCTTCATTTACTCTAGTAGTAGCTCTATAGTCTTCTTTATCTTATTCATATAAAAGTCTAAAGGGAGCCTCTACTTCTATATAGACTACTAGAGCCTTAATATAATTATAGTTAAGAACAAGTATTATATTCTACTTATTTAAGAGACTCTTACGCGCCTTTTATCTACTAAGTACTTTATTAAGCTTAATATTATTATAGCCTTTGATAAGCTCTATATTACTAAAGGTAATAAATAGCTTACTATATTCTATGCCTACTATAGTCTTTATAAGTATCTAATAATATCTTTTAGCTTATCTGATACACCTTTATTCTTTTAATACTATATTAATAATATTTTATAAGAATATCTAAACTAATTCTATACTATCTATATGAATTATATCTTAATCTATAGTAATAGTCTATTAGAATACTAGGAATATATTTATAAAGTACTTCTCTACCTATAAGAAGTAGGCTTATAAGTTAATATTAAGAAATATAAGTTCTATATTTAGGAAGTTAAGTACCTTAGATTAATTATCTTAATAAAAAGTATTAAGATAGACCTAACTAAGGTCTCTATTATATAGAACTAGGCCTAGCTAAAAAATCTTAAGAATATTTAAGGCTTTTTTAGTTTTACTAACTTCTACTATTATTTTATTTAGAATATCTTTAAGATTATTATACTACTTACTAGACTTACTTATAAGGGCTAATTCTTTCTTTAATTCCTAGAGTATAAACCCGCCTTTTAAGAACTAAAGTATATTTTTATTATTATACTAATTTTATAATACTTTAACTAGTCTAAGCTAGTAATAGTAGAAATAGATATTTTTAACTATATTATAGCTAGTATACTTTACTAACTAAATATAAAAGATTAGCTCTAGCCTATAGCTTACTTCTCTACTAAGATATTTACTACTAAGTATAACTATAAGATCTATAATAAGGAACTTCTTATAATTATTAAGATCTTTAAGGCCTAGTATCTAGAACTAGAAGAAATAAAGAAACTAGTTGATATTATTATAGACTATAAAAATCTTAAGTACTTTATGTCTATAAAGTCTCTTAATTATTATTAGGTCTACTAGAGTAAGTTCTTATTCTATTTTAACTTTAAGATAATTTACTATAAGAGTAGCCTAAATATAATAGTAGATACCTTAACTTATTAGTTTAAAGATTTCCCTATTAAGAGGGGGAGTAATTCTTAAAGAAAACTAGTTCTAAATAGTATTAAAGTAGTATAATCTTAATTCTTAGCTAGAGTATACTCTACTAGCTATTAGTAAAATATACTTAGCTCTAACTAGAGCTTCTACTACCCCTACTAACTCTCTATAAAGTATTAAAGATAAAGAAAACCTTCTAGTAATCTAGCTAAATACAATTAGAGTACTAAATAAGATACCTAAAACTATACTAGACTAGAATATTAACTCTACTTATATATTTAATAAATAGACTTAAGAGATTCTTATCTACCTATAATAGGGTATTTATATACTTAAAGGCTTTCTACTATCTAAAGTCTATAAAGAGAATAACTAAATTATCTACTAAGACTACTAATTTTTATTAGACTTTTACTAAAATAAAATATGTACTTTATATAAAGTATACTCTTCTTCTACTATTAAATACCCTAGAAGAGTAAAAATATTTAATATTCTAGTATACTCCTACTAGTAGCCTAGAATAATATAAGATATCTACTAGTTTATTTATAACTATTTTATTTATATCTATATAAAAGTCTTATAGAACTACTACTATAGTCTATTAAAACTATTATCTATACCTAAATAGCGCTAGTCTAATCTCTTACTTAACTTTATTATTAAACTTTTTAAAAGTAAGAATTACTAAGGGAATTTATATAAGAATATTCTTATAGTTATAGACTATCTCTTTAAGATATAGTACTTTATTCCCTATAGTAAGATAGATATGCTAACTACTACTACTCTCTTCTTTTAATATATCTAGAGGTACTATAGTATTCCTAGGTCTATTATTTTAGATTAAGAAAGCTAATTTATTAGCTAGTTTTAGAAGGAACTATACCTTTAACTAGGTATGAGATATAATCTATCTATAGCCTATTACCCTAAGATTAATAGCTAGATAGAGAATACTAATATAGTTTTAGAATAGTATTTATATATATATATAGTGTTCCTATAAGATAACTAGATGGACTAGCTACTATATATAGAGTTTACGTATAATAACTATATATTAGAGACTATATAGCTCTTACTATTCCTTACTAACTATAGTTAATACTCTTTTTTTAGCTTAGAGCTATAAGCCCTTAATATAGATCTACCTACTAAATTAGACTATAAAGAAGTAGCCTAATTCTATAATAAAATAACTATTATTATATAAAAGCTAAAAGAGTAGATATATCTAGCTTAGACTATCTATAAGAATACTACTAACTACTAATAGACTTCTACTTCTAGGTACTAAGTTAGTAATAGTATATACTTAAATATTTATAACCTATAGTTAAACTATCTACTCTAGAAGCTATTAAATAAACACTATAGCCCCTTCTATATTATTAAAGTTATTAGTATATATAGCTATTATCTAGAGATTCTATAAGCCTAGTAATACTACTCTATATTCTATACCTTACTAATTAGGCTCTCTATAAATAACCTACTATCTAGTTAAGCTCTATTATCTCTCTTTCCTTAATTAGGTATATCTATAAATAATATATAGAGTATAAACTAGATTCTTAACTCCTAGAACTACTATAGACGCTTTAAAGTACTTATAAACTAAATTCACTCTAATTAAGACTCTTAGAACCCCTTATACTATATACTAATAGCTTATATAAAGGTTAATTATTTCTTTACCTACTACTTACTTAAGTCTAGCTATACTTACTAATTAGAGCTTAAAGTCTATAGTTACTCTTTATCTTTTATAGAGTTAGAAGATAGTTCTAATACTAAGTTAGAATATAACCCTAATATAAATACCTTATAGAAACTTAACTCTTAGAGAGGAGCTACTATTATAATCTAGACTTAGTATTCTCTAGTATTTAGATCTTTAATTATTCTAGAGTTATATAACTTAGTTATATAATTTACTTATAGAGTTTTCTTTCTATTTTCCTTTCTATACCTTCTAATCTTATATAATATCTTATATATTACTCTAATAAATTAAGTTCTAGTATTAAGCCTTTCTGTATTATAATACTATACTAGGTAGCTATACTTATAACTTCTTAGTTGTTATAATAAATCTACTAGTTGTTTTTAAACTAGTATCTATCTTCTTCTAACTATAGGTATCTTCTTCTTATAAATAAATTTTCTTCTACTATTTTAATAAAAGATAAGTAGCTAAAATAGTACTTCTTTACTATATAGAGTATAGTATAGTCTATCTAGAACTAATTAGGAGCCTTTTAGTACTAGTTATAAAGGTACTCTTCTTAAGAAGTAGAAGTGCCTAAGAGCTTTATAAGATTAATATTAGTAGCTATGTTTTACTAGAAGATTCTCTCTACTAGTATATTTAAGATAGGGCCTAGACTATATAGTACTACTTTTAGAACTAAGGTAGTATACTAAGAATTAAAAACCTTACTATCACTAAAGATTATAGATACTATTAATTATTTTTAAATATAAGCGACTCTAATATTTTCTATTTTCTTTAGTTTCTACTAGAGGCAATTTCTATTATATTCTATACTTAGGTATCTAGAATAGAGGTTATTAAGACTTAAACCTTAATTTCTATAGATTAAGAACTTTAGAATAAAAGAGTAAATAATAAATATAAAGTACTTATTACCACGCTTAGTAATCTCTAGAAAAGTAACTATAAATCTTATTATATAAGCTATTAAGGTAATAAGAAAATTATATTTTGTAAGTAAAGTTCCCTTATAGAATTATTGAGGTATAGGGACTTTTATTAATACTATTAGTAGTACTAAAGAACCTAATTCTATTTGGCATAAATACCCTAATACTAATAATTTATAATACTCTTAAGACTCTTACCTCTATACTTTACCTTAAGATTCTTTATAATTTTTCTATTAAGAAGTATCAGAAACCCTTCTATAGTACCTTTCAACTTACATTTTAGAAATATAGAAAATACCTATAATTTCTAGAACCTCTTAATATATATATCTTAAAAATATATAGTTCTTTTATTAAGAAATATACTAAACTATTACTTAGGTTATATAACTAGTTAAGAACTATAAAGACTATTATAGGGAACCAACTCTAGATATATATAAATTATTTTGTTTAGTATATTAAGTTATAGTTCTAAAAGCTCTCTAAGCTTCTAGATATAGAAAATATAAAGTTCTTTCTTAAATAGCTTAAAATCTATTACTTTCTAGAGTATCTTTTTAGTTATTTAGTTAGCTAGGTTATCTTATAGCTTTTTAAGATTAGCTCTATTTACTATTAAGTTAAGAAGTTCGAGAGAAATGTATTTAGAGTACTAATAGTCTAAAATTATAGCTTCTTTTATAACTATAAGCCTATATTTTAAAAGCTTTTTCTTTTACTCTACATCTACCTAATCTATTTTCTTTATAGCCTTACTCTTCTTCTTATTCTTCTATATAATACTACTACCTATATTCTTATAGTTAAGGCTAGTAATCTTCTTACTACTTATTAACTAGTTCTAGAATCTTATCGCGCGTTTTAGTAGTAATAAATTAGGTAACTTATCTCTCTAATACTTCTTACTACCTTTTCTTAGAGTTACTCAAATATTAGCTATAGTACCTATTAGAAAGAATACTAGACTACCTAAAGCTTTAATAATACTCTAAGCATTATACTCTATTACTTACTTATTAGCCTAGATCTTACTAATTTCCTTCTTTACTATAACTATACTAATTTAATACCTTATTTAGTTAAGCTCTTTATAGGTAAACTACCACTTGGCCGCTTCTCTAGAAGTTATCTTAAAAGAGTATTCTAAAATATAGTTATTAATAGAATTAATAACTTCTTTCTTAGAAGCTCTATAATAAATCTATCTCTTAATAATCTATAGTTACTAATAGCTATAGTTATACTTTTAAAAGTAATATTTTAGGCTTAGCTTCTTTATACTTTCTAAATACTAATCTATACGTTCCTGGATCTTTTTTAGATAATCTATTATTATAGACTACTTTTATCTAAAGGCGGCTATTATCTCTCTCTATTTTCTATCCTATAGATAGCCTATAGAAACTATTATTACTATAAGTAGCTTATTCTTTAGGGCCTTAAGTGCCTCTAATTCTAACTAAATAAAGGTATTAATTCTCTAGGCTACTAGATACTACTTATTTAGAGGTAGTAAAATAAAGTAGCTAATAAATATATTCTCTTATTTTATAATACTTTTAAATTGAAGTATATTCTTAAGCTACTATAAGCTAAGGTCTTTAAAAGATAAGTTATTCTTTTAAAGCTTAAGATTAACATCTTAGATAGCTTAATTAAGGTCTAGATTCTTATATATTATAAGTATAAGACTTCATAAGCACTTAAAGCATTTTACCTTATTTAATATTCTTAACTACCTAATACTAAATAGCTATACTAGTTACCCTATAGTAGTACCTATTATCTTACTTAGTAGAAGCATCTTCTTAGTATAAAAGGTAGGGGTTAATCTTAATAGTAACTTAAAATATAGAGGTAAAGGCTTAGAGCCTAGAGGTATAAAGCTATATTATAAAGTAGTAGAGGGGGTAGAGAATCTAAGGGTATCTTATAAAATATCTTTACTAGATAGTACTAATTACTTTTTCTTAGGTATTACTAAAACTGGTAGAGCTAGTAAGCTGTAATATAAGGATCTAGACTTATCTAGTTAATTACTTACAAATATCTTTATATATTAAAAGAGACATATAATTGTATATATATATAAAGCTAGTTTAAATAAGGTATAAACACGCTTAATTCTTTTAAAGATATAGAAGAATAATAGAAAGAATTCTAAGCGTGTTGTTATAGTATTATATTTTATATTTATAACTTTACTACTATATAGATAACTTTAGGTATATAACGCTCCTTAATCTAGATTAAATCTAAATAGAATTAATACTACCCCTAAATAGTTATATCTAATAAATTTTTATAAAGTAAATAAAATAAAAGAGAAATTAAAAGAAGATAATATAGAAGCTTCTAAAGCGCTATTTAAAGTATATAAAGTAAGTATAAAGATCTAGTAGTATATATAGAGTCTTTTACTAAAGTTATAGAAGTTACTCTACTTTACTATACTTTATATAAAACTATATACGCAAGTGTAAGTAGTTCTACTAAAGATAGTAGTTTAAAAAAAGAAGGTAAAATAATTAGAGTTAATAAAGAATATTAAATTTAGTAATTATATCTAATACGCAGTAAAAGCGGATAGTATTATTAATAAAACAGTTATTTAATAATATAAAAGAGTGAGTAGACTACTAGCTAGACTAACATAAAGCTAAAACTAATAAAGATTTCTATATAATAAAGCCTAGCTACTAAAGAAAATAAGTTATATTTAGCTTTCTAAGACTTAAAAAGAAGAGGAATATATTAAATAAAGAAATTAAGGTGTTTTCTAACTATAAAGTATTATTAAAGAATTAGTACAATTAAAAGTAATAGGTTTTATAAATAAAACTAGTAAGTACTTATATAGAACCTTAAAGAGTAAAAAGTAAGTATATTTAAGGTAGTGAGATAGAAGGTGAGACTATAGAAGATATATAATTTTATCTAGACTAAGCTTCTATATATTCTTTAATTAGTTAAACTTTAATTATTAAAGTAGCTAAAGATATATATTAACTATATTAAATCTTCGTCCTTATAATAAATAAAAACTATAAGCTCTATAGTAGAGGTGTAATACCTTATTCTTATTCTATTAATAGTATTTTTATTTAAACACTTTCCTAAAATACTAGATAATATACTTTCTTTATCTAGATAACTACCTTCTAGTTATTAGACCTAATTAATAAACAATTTCTCTCACCTAGAAAATATACCTTTAGAATACTTAAAGTAAAAGAGAGCTCACATTCTTTACCTAGAAGATAATCTTAGAGTAGTTCTAGATTTAGTAACTTTAATTCTTAGACTTTCTAATAAGTATCTCCCTTTTCCTTATTAAATAGTAATTATAGCTTCCTTTATCTTAGAGGTATTCTCTAAAGGTCTCTTTTAACTAGATATAAGTATCTTTTTATTATAAATAGCCTTTATTTAAAGTCTTTAAATAAGATATAGTTACCCTAAAGTGCTTCTAGTATATCTTTCTTAACCCCTTTTTAATACTATATATAGCTATAGGCGGCCGCTCTAAGCTACTAGATATTCTTAAGTAGTAGCCTATAAAAGAGCTTTTACTTTCTTTCTTTCTTTATTACTAGCTAATAAATAGATACCTTATAGTATCTATTTACTATACTAACTTCTTAGTAATAGCTAGAGAGAGTAATAGTAAAGATAGAGCTAGATCCTAGAAGCTAATAGAGTAGCTAAAGAAACTTAGGAAGCTAGATAGTAATTACTAGTCTACTATAACCTCTAGTTAAAACTAAAACCTACTATTCTAGGCTTAATAGAAATAGACTACTTATATACTAACTTAAGGTCCTTTCTACACCTTATTAAGAACCTACTACTAGCAGTCTAATAGCTTAAGCTATATAACATAGAGACTCTTCTCTGAATAGTATTTACTCTAGCCCTTTAAGGGATACTAGAGTTATATA
The DNA here is from genome assembly GCF_000281105.1 of Coniosporium apollinis CBS 100218. NCBI lineage: Eukaryota > Fungi > Ascomycota > Dothideomycetes > Coniosporium > Coniosporium apollinis. The sequence continues at coordinate 117,714 of NW_006913265.1, forward strand.
TAGCTATCCTTAGTAGCCTAATAGAGATACTAAATACCTAGCTAGTACTAAGTTTAAGTACTACTAACTACTCTCTACTAAGCCCGCTAGATAAGCTAGGGTTATAGTACTAAATTAAGTATAAATATAGAATAGCCTTATTTAAAAAACACTACCTAGCGCTAGTAGTACTATAGTAGAAACCACCTCTAATTAGTATTAATATAGAGGAGGTAACCGCTATAAATAACTATAACTACTAGATAATTAGTAGCTCTAATCTAGTACTATATACTAATAGGAGCTATATAGAGATAGGTGTTACTACTATAGTAGTTAGCCTCTTTACTAGCTAATAAGAAGTAGCCTACCTAGAGAATCTAGTATACCTTACTATTAAATTCCCGGAGCTATATAGTATCTACCTTATACTTAGTATCGTGGAGGAGGCTAGACGCCTCTATACTATCTACTTAGATAGTAAGAAGGCTCTTACTATAATTAAGGTAATAAGGGTGTAATCGAAATAGTATTTAATCTAGTAAATTATTAAGGCTATAAATAAATATATCTTAGTTAAACTCTACTAGATTCTAGTATATAAGGAGGTACTAGGTAATAAAGTAGCTAATAAGCTCGCTATAGAGATAATAGAGTAAAAAGACTAGCTACTATAGAATATTTACTAGCTAATAGTAGTAGCTAGAAGGATAGTAGCGTAATTAGTATAGAAGAAATAGAAAAGAGCTTAAAAAAATAAAAAGAGAGGGAGAGTATTCTACTAGCTCTAAGATAAACCCGCTAAGGTAGTTCTTAATAAGTATAAAGAAGCTATTAAAGTGTAGTATATAACTATTATCTAGTTATACACTATCGTGGGTAAGAGGTTAGAGTATAGAACTCAGGTAAGTAGGTCGTGCGCGCCCGCGGAGGTGAGGTATTAAGGTAGAACTATTAAGGCGATAATAGGAGCATGGTAATAGGTTATATGAGATTAAACGACAAGTAAAACGAGTGTGGTATTCCGTAATGCTATAATATAATAGATGATACTTAACTGCTTGAATAACTAATAAAGAACCTCAAACTACCACACGTGTACCCTATACTAGCTCTTATATACTAAACCTCCTGCACTACTATAATACTAGTAAGATTAGACTAAAGATTCATCTAAACTAAATTAGTAGAGAAGATTTACTAAGCTATAGCTATCGTAAAGAAAGATAGATAGTATAATATATTCTTACTATATATAGAAGATATAAGGAGCTAAGAGAAATAAGACTATAGAATAAAAAGGTATCTTTTTATTAAAGAACTAATATAAGAGTACTTCTAGATAGTAAGTAAGCCGCTAAAATAGTAGTTTTTATAATATATATATAAATAAGCTAAACTAATTCACTTATATTTATAAAGTATATCTTAAGGCTAAAGCTACTACTATTAGTAAGAATAAGATGAACCTTAATAAATTCTTTCTATCTCTTACTAGCTAGTAGCCTTAGCTTTAAATACTAGCGCTAGCAGCTAGTAGAAGACTAATAGTATTAATAACTTATAAAGATATACTAATAGGTTTAGGCGTCCGCGATTATCTACCTATAACTCCCTCTATCTGTAGATGTTTTAGGAGTAAAGTATATAGTAGAAGATAGAGAGTATAAGTAGAATAGATTAAGAGGAATTTACTAAGAGTTTTCTTACTAAGAGGCTTGCTAAAGAATTCTACTAAGGGGTTTACTAAGGGCTTTAGAGATTATAAAGGGCCTATTTTAATCTATAGAATAGGAGTTAGGGAGGAGGCGTGCTATAATACTATAAAATCTCTTATATTTAGTAGATTCTAGCTAAGGGGATAGAATCCCTTAGCACGAACCACTAGCGGTATACTCTATTAAAAAGGGCGGAACCGCGGCAATTGAATCTACTACTACTACTACTACTACTACTACTACTATAATAGTAGCTAGAGCTCACTCGACACTATATACGCCTCTTATAGAGCTAATATAAGGTTCGGTATAGTAGCGATTAAGGCACATAGTGTACGCATATATTGGATGTTTTCTTCTTCAATACAAAACAGGTTCGCTCTCTACATTTCTGCATGCTTGCAAGCTAAGTGGTTGTTTAATTACAAGGATCAATTTCGATGCGCGACGTTTGACTCAAGTTCAGCGTAACCAACCACACCATTCCCGATCTCCTTATATTGCTTGCTACTATGTATCTTCACTTCTTTGCACTGAGTGGAGACGTCCTTCCTGGATAGGCTTCCGCACTATCGAAGTGATAGAGGTCAGGTGCAGGAGCGGACTTGTTGCGGAAGATATATCTCTTGAACCACCATGGCAGCGCTTGCGTGAGTTGGTAGCGTGCGTGCACACGAGTTGGCACGGCGAAAACATAGTCAAGCTCCTCGAGAGACCGTTGTTTGGTCTCCGGCATGAAGAGGAAGATGGTTACCAAGGCGATGATGTTGAGTCCAGCGTAGAAACCGAAAGATCCTTGAGGCGTAAACGCAAGGAGCATACGGGGGAAGGTGAGCCCAAGCACAGCTGCCCAGAAATTGTTTGTGGCAACTGCCCATGACATCCCGACTTCGCGGTGAGTAAGCGGGAACACCTCAGACGAGTAGACAAAAGCGCAGGGCCCCTCGCCGGGGGAGTAAAGGGCAACAAAGACGAAGATAAAGAGCGCGATGAGTCCAAGGTGCGCTAGACTGCTTTCCGGAATATAGAACGACATGCCAGTCGCTAGGAGGGTCCAAAACATATTGGGAAATGTGGCAATGAGCAATGTTCGGCGTCCCCAGGTGTCAATGGTATAGAGGGCTGGGAAGGCAAAGACAAACATGGTCATGCCAGATCCCCATGATACGAGCAGTGCGGTGACGGTGCTGGCACCAGCCCTTTGGAAGATGGTGGACGAATAGAAAGCGATGATGTTGACTACAAAGCACAGCGTGTTAGATGTGTTCGGAGAACCGAGCTGGTGTTACTCACTGCCGCACATCTGTTGAGCAATCATGATGATACCCGAGGCTTGAGTTGCTCGCCGGATTCGCGGAACCGTAAACAATTCCACAAATCTTGTGAAGAAGTTGTCGTTCTTCGAGAAACCCTCTTCTTCTAGTAGAACTTCTTCGGCCACCAGCTGAGCGTGGACGTAATACAAGTCTCTCGCAGCCTGAACGGGGCCGTTTCGGAGCCGAAGGAGGGACCTGTAAGCTTTGGCGTGTTTGTTCTTTTTAATAAGCCATCGAGGCGACTCTGGAGCGAAGTAGATGCCGATTAAGAGCGGCACAGCTGGAATGAAAGCAGAGCCAAGCTGTAGTCGCCAGGCTATTGCGCCGGTATTAAAAACTACAAGATTAGCCGAAAACCCGAGCATGATACCAAAGGCAACGCATAGCTGCCATGACATGACCAAGGCTCCACGAATATTTGTTGGGGCATTCTCGGCTGAGAAGACTGGGACAGTGACTTCTTTTAAGTCCCATGCCAATGCCGAGCAGAATCCGGCAGATTAGGATCTGTGGCCAAGTTTGAGCAAGAGCCTGGCCGATGGGACTGAGCAAGCTGAAGACAGCTCCTATAAAAATGGCTCCTCTTCGTCCAATGAGGTCGTCGACGGGATCTGAGAGCCAACAAGCACTATGCGTGTTAGTGGACGGCGCTCACCCCATAGATATCACCACTTACAACAAAGCAATAGCCATATAAGGAGCACCATTAATAGCTCCAATGATCCAGGAGTTCTTTTCGCAAGTACCAAGCCCCTCGCAAGCCCCCGTGTCGGCGATTCCGAACTCCTGTGGAAACGAGAGGTTTGCTCCATTTGAGCCGGTCTGATCCCATCCTTGAATAGCCGCACTGATGGAATTGAGTAGAATGGTAAAATAGAGAGTTTTGGGGTGTTTCCACCGGTGAGCCTTCTCGTTTCGCAAGACTTGGCGGTCATCTTCGTCGAGCTCTTCGATTGTCTCGAAACCCGTGGGGTTCTGTGCTACAAGAGCACCCTTTCGGAGATACGGCAAGGCATCGGCCAAATCATGTTCAGTCGCATAAAGTTCGACATCCCGGAGTAAGTCATCTTTAGAAATGCCAACGAGTGGGTTCTTGATCCTGCGTTCATCAGTAATGCGGACAATAGGAGCTGAGGTGATATACTGACTCTCCAGTGGTATTTTGGGTCATGTCAACGATGCTCTGATGACGGCCGGCCGGGTCAGCAAAGATGGACCCGCGCCGTTCATGCCCATCCTTTTCCGCGCCTGTTGGCGACTTGTGATCGACATGTTCAGCCTGATACATCTTCGACATCTTGATGATGACTGTTCTGACGATGCAGTTTTCCGGAAGATACAATTGGAGTGCTCAGATGCTATACCATCAAGCGCACTACATGGATTATATAGTGGACTCTGGAGAAGTAGGAAGCCGAGGTCAAGAGATAAACGTCTGGGGTCGGAGGGTCACCGAGCAGAAGGCTGACTGCAGGGCGAGTCTCTCGTCTATCTCGACATTACAAGCGTTCCTAGCATCTTGACAAATAAGACTACAGCAGTAGGATTATCCTGCATGTTTTCTACATAGGCAGTCTTTACGCGAGCTGAGTCTCTTCGCGCAGGTGCGACGGGACAGAGGATGCGATTAGTCGGAGAGATTCTGGCAGTTGTCTTGGTGTGGCTTCGCGAGGTGCCTCCGTTCGAGAGCTCCCCCCACGAGTCGGAACATGTCCAAGGCATTCCAGGTAGTGGGGATACATTTTGCTGCGATCTGGTGTGCACGCTCGGGAGGCTGCCGATTGGTAGGTGGCACGAGAAAAATCATAAGAAACGGCGGGATCCTTGATGTGGAGTATTCCCGTGCTCGGAGTTTCCCCAGATGGAGAAACAGGTGGGTTGCTCTATTGTACACTACAAGCGGAGGAAAACTTCAAATGTCGTGTCGGTGCTGCGCCGAGAGGCAACGCCAGGCGAGCGTGTTATCGGGGTTCAATGGCCATCCAATCAGAAGTCGGTTGTGCTACTGCTGGTTTCAAAATGTGCGGCCACCCGGCGATCACGAACATCAAACCCCCCCCCCCCTCTCTTAAGATAAATCGTTTTTGAAGCTTTATAGAATAACTAGCTGCCTAAATTAATGCTATAATAGGCTATAAGCTTAGCGCTAGTACTATATAAGCTATTATCTTATATATTAAATATAATATAAATAATAGCGAGATCGCGTAAGCTATAAAGGTATTATAATATACTATTCGCTGTATACACTTAAACCTTAAGCTATTTAATAACCCTTATATACTACTATTAGTTATCCGTAGTCGTTTAAAGCTACTTACTTTTATATAAGAGAATATAGATAACTATAAGCTATATTATCTATAATAGAGGCTAATACTATACCTAAAGGTACTTCTTAAATAGCTATAGTTACGCGCTACTATCTACTTTAATAAGATAGTATCTTAGCTTAACTAGTAGTTTAGTATTAAGCTATTAAAACTAACTATCTACCGAATACTAGAGAGAGCGTATTAGAGTTATAAAAAGATAGCCTATATAGCCTAAAAGTATAATCTACTCTTATAGTAAGCTTAGCGGGTGTAGTAGCTACTATATAATAAAGCGGAGCTAGTATTTATTAATAAGTTAGCTTTAAATAAGTGTAGTAGCGATAGACGCTAGGGTTAGTTAAGAAAGAAATACCTTATTATTAATAAAACGGAATCTATCTGGTTAGAGTAGTATATAATACTCCCTATATTAATAATTAATAGTTAGGTAAAAATAGTAACTCTAGTCTTTTAGAATACTATAACTAAGTAAATCTTCTTAAACTAGCTAGAGTAGCTACTACTACTAGTACTAATATAGCGGCTTAGTAGATTAGTAATTATTTTAGATAATACCTCTATCTACTATAGCCCTAAAGTTAAGGAGCTTTACTAAGTATTTAGTATTAATCTTAACTACCTCCTGCTATACTTACTTAATTTAAACTCTATTAAGACTATATTTACTAATCTAAAGGCGTAAATTAAGTATAATTAGGACTTAATAGACTTATTTAAAGAGTTTAGCGGCTTTTTATACTTAGTAATTGAGCTTACTAGTAGTAAAAATACTAGAGCCTATTTTTACTATATAGGGTATAGTCTAAGAATAGAAATTATATAAGAAAACGTATAGTCTAATGTAGTCTTATAGAAATTTAATGAATTATTCTATTTATATAAAGATCTCTATAAATACTACTCCTAAAATTCTAAAAAAAAAAGATTCTTAGAAAATATATATGCGAAACCCTTTAGCTATATATAATAGGTACTAGATAGTGTTATAGTATATTAATAGCCTTAGTATTAAGCTAGTTATTATAGCTTAATAAGGCGCTAGAGGATTATCGGAGTTATTAGAGTCTTAAATTTAAAACTCTAATTATATTATATATAGCTAAGCTCTAAGTTAATTAGCTAAAAAATTTTTACTAGACTAGAATAAGTATATCTAACAAAAAACTTCAAAAATAAATAACACCACCTAAACTGATATTATACTAAGAACAAGTTCTTGAAGCTTATATAAAGCGGTTTAAAATTAAGATAGTAGTAGATAGTATATATAGCTTAGAGAGAGTAGTTTATATACTACTATCTCTTAAAAGAACTAACCTTCTTATAAATGCACCTAAAATAACTAATAGGAAGGCTATAATACTTCTACTAGTTCTTAGTAATATCCTTTAGTAATCTACTAAGATTCTATCTATTTTTAGCTAGTATATTCTTTAGAGAGCAAAGAAAGTTATTGGCAAAAATTTTTGTTACTTCTAAGATCTTAGAGCCACCTCTAAAAGCTTAGAGGTGCTAAGCTTATATCTATCTTGCAAGCGGCTTGCGAGCGGCTTATAAGAAGGCTTAAGTAGCTAGAGTAACCTAATTAACTTAAGTAACTTAATTAGCCTATTTACTCTTTAATTATAAGTATTATAACCTAACTTATAATTATATTTATAAAATATTATATAGTCTACTAGCTTCCTCTTTATAAATACTATTATTTTTATTATCTATATAATATATCTAGGTATTATATAATATACTCTTATTTATTAATTACTCTTTTATTAAGGTCTTATAAATTATACTCTTATATAACATAGAGTTAGCTTATTACCCTTAGTAATCTATATACTCTTAATACCCTTTTAAACTTATCTATAGTGTCTAATCTAATTAATTCTTCCCCTCTAGTAAAATCTTTTATTATATCTATCTTATTATATTTTCTCTAATTAATAGATCTAACTGCTATATCTTCCTTAATATATCTTACTTAATTAGTAAATATCGCTAGTATATCTTCCGTAGTAAATATTTATAGAATAATTAATACTATTAAAAGTATTTACTAGAGTACCTATAATACTTAATTATTCTAGGCAAGCGCACTATTATAGTACTTATTACGCATATTATTAAGCCTTATTAATATACACTCATTTTAAATACACCGCCTATATACTAATAATATAGTTACTCTACTATATTACTTAGCTCTTTAAAGTCGGTGTCTATACTAACTTATATTTTTATTACTACTATATTATTAGCGACGACCTTATCTAATATTATATAGTATTTATTCTCCGTTAATAATAGCCTCTTCTTTTTAAGGCTACTAGTAAGTACTATCTACTATAGGATTACGCCTTTATTAAAACTAAATATTAATTAGAAGTCTTTAAATAGTATATTAGCGTCTATATTATACTTCGATTTCTTTCTATTATAGTTCTCCTAGATAATAGTTATATTAGGAGTATTAGATAGAGTTATAGTCTACTAGGTAGTAAGTATTATATCTATCTAACTAAGAACTATATATAAAACGAACCTAATTATCTACTTTACGTAGAAATGGCTTTATTACTAGTAGTAGGCTTTTAGGTATAATAGACTTAGCGTCTTACTCTATATAGTACCTTAGTATTTAATTCTAACTTATATTACTTAAAGAGCCTAAGTCTATAATATTATTGCTAGTAGTATATACGGAGTCTACTTAGAGGCTAGTTAATTCTTATAGCTTTAGCGGTAAGAGGTGTATATATTTTACTAAGTTTATTACTAAATCTTTCTATAGATTATAGATAGGGTCTATATTATAGGTAGTACTCTTAGCGTACCTAAAGTGCTACTCAGCCTATTTCCGGATAATAATTAATAGTAAGCGTTTCTTCTACTTGGATTAATTATCCTAGGTGGTCTTAAAAAGCTTATATATATCTATTTTATAGTTAATAACATCTATAACTCTAAGCACTTTAGTAGTAGTGTCTACTACTACATCTTAATATACTTAAGCCTAAGGTGTATATATAGTATATACCTACTATATATATTCCTTTAAACTTTACTCTTACCTTCTATCCTATCTTAAAGTTAGATAGCATATACTTTATATATACGCTTATAAAGGTAATATATTAACTAGACGAGCCTAGGAAATACTTCTAGGTATATAGATTCCTTATAAGGCCCTTATCTCTATTATCGGCGTAGAAGGCTAAGGCGATGCTTTTAATAATAACTAGTACTAGAAATAATTCCGGTTTATTAGGCTATATATCTATTAAATAAGCTATTAGTGGAATAATATACTTATATTATTAGGCTAGTTCTTTAGAAAGTAGTTATTATCTAGTAGCTTTCCTATTAGTACCTTTAGATTCTTATTTTTAGTCTAAAATTCGTATATAGCTCTAATAACTACTTCAACCACTTTAAGTATATAGCTATAGTAGATAGAAAGATATTTATATAACTAATTAAGAATTAATATTAGCTAAACTTAAGATTTAGGGAATCTACTTACTTTCTTTACTTTAGCTAGAGTCGGTTCTATATCCACCTTACCCTCTCTTACTATATAATAGTTCTATAGATGCTTTTTTACGTCCCGCTATAAGTATCTTATAAGTTTATCTAATTATATCTTTCTTACCTTAGGCTATAGGTTAACTTTAGGTTAACTTTAGTTTTACTTCCTCCTATTATAGAGGCTTAGACTACTTGTATTATATATCTAAGTATAAATTTATAAGTAGGTAAGGACTATACTAGAATCTCTTTAATTCTACTTATTTATACCTAAACTATAGCTAGTATATAAATATCGCTATCCTAGTCTAATTCTACTTAAGTTAGCTTAGATATTTATAATTTCTTAGTTAAGCGCCTAGTGCTATATTTATCTTACTAATACTAAGACTACTACTAAGATTTCTTATATATTAGTCTTTATTAATACTTATACTAGTGCTATAGTATTAAAAAGGAGGGTAGTAAGTATAAAAAAGTATTACTAATATTATCTCCTAGTCTCTTACTTAAAGGTAGTAGTAATATTGTACTTTATGTCTATATATATTAATAAATTACTATTCTAATAATCTAGTGTAAGATACTTACTACTTACTATAAGGTTCTACTATAGAGTCTACTCTTCTATAAGTTTCTATCTTACTCTATTAGCGGGATATCTTCCTCTAAATAATATAATCCCGCCTTAAGAGATACCTATATTAGTATACCCTATAGTAGTCTTCTAGATTTGTTTACCTATAAAGCTAGAGGGTAGACCTATATTTCCTCTAGCTATTTCTTATTCTTTTTACTAGTTAGTGCTATTATAATAAAGAGCGTAATAGATATATATAAATATAAGCATATAGAGTATAAGATAAATTAATAGTAGAGATAATACTAGGCGAGATATTCTATAAAGAGATAAGAGAAAACTCTAATTTTATTAGGGCGGGTCTATAGCTATAGTAGGTAGATCTAACTAAAAACGACTAGACCTATAGTTATATCTAGTTATTTTCTGCTATAAGTACTCTCAGTTATTATATCTACCCGCTTTAACTATTATATTTAGTAATATTATATTATTTTATTTTCGCACAGCTATATTAAAACGGGATAAGAGGTTACTATATTACTAAATAGTTTAGTATTAAGTTTAGAGGTAGTATAAGTAGTAGATATTAATCTATATATCTTATAACTACAGCTATATATATTTATTATAATTTTAAGTAATACTATATATACTTATAAGTCTTTACCACTCTAGGTAGACTCTTACTTAGGCTTAACCTTCTTCTTTTCTATATATTTAATATAGAAGTTATACGTTAGTCTATAGCCTAGGGTGTAACTTTAGCTACTAGAGTTATAGTAGTACTCTTATTAATAGTGCTATCTTTTATTTATACCTATTTCTACCTAGAAATAGTATCGCCTATATAAGCTTATTTAGAGGCCCACTAATTAATACTAAGAGACTTCTTACTACTAGGCTATACTATTATACTAAACTTAAATCTTATAGCTCTAATTACCCTTATCTCTACTAACGCTACTCTCTAGTAATATTTATTCTTAATTTTAATAAGTAAGCTATCCTTATCTATATTATAGTATAGGATATTAGTATTAGTGTTATAGCTTAGGTTACATTAAATTAGTTTCTTAAAGTCCCTAAACTAGATATCTTCTACTATAATACTAAATAATAGCTTCCTAGTATATGTTTTATCTTTTAGGCGAAATAGTATAGATCCGCTATTACTACTCTAATAAATAAAGAATAGAAGCTAACTAAGTAGTTACTCTATAGCCTCTATATATATATTATATATATCTATCTCGCTATTATCTAGAAAAAGCTACTAAACTATATTATCCTATAATAATACTAATACCGCTCCTCTTATTAAACGCTTCTAATATATACGCTAGTTATAGTGATAGTTATATTTATAGGCTAAAATAATAAGACTCTATTTAGTAAGCTTAGAAAGGTTAGTATATAATAAGGTGGGTGTACTCGCGTGAACCTTATATAGTATCTATTAAAACTATAACCTTACCGCCACGCTATTAGTGTTAGTTTCTAGTATACTAGTATCTTCTATTTCCCTCTTAATTAACACGTAGATAGTAAGATATTCTAGGTTATCTAGACTAAGGACTTTTTTAATAGATACTACTAAAGGCTAGCTTATAATAGTGCTAGTACGCGCGTTAAGAATCTAGTATTTTTAAATATATATATTTACCTACTCTAATACTAGATAGTTAGTAGATCGCCTTTATAGCTATATAATAAGGTAGATTTTATATTATATAATAATAAGTTTAATTTTTTATAAGTATAAGTGCTAGTATTTAGGGTGTCGGGCTTAAGCTTAAGTTTATAAATACTATAAAATAAGAGGTTTATTATAATACTTAGTGGGTTAGTAAGGTTAAGTATACGCGGGTAAGTAATATAGAAAAGTAGACTAAAGTAATAGATAAGGCGCGATTTAATTCTATCTAGTTATATACAAAATATATTAGTTAGATATATTAGGTAACTAGTAGTGGAGTATTATGAAATCTATTAGTTACGTGTGAAATATAGGTAAAATAAAGAAGCTTAAGCCTCCACGTTCTAATCTATATATAAATAATTCTACTACTAACTATATCTATATTTAGCCTCTTATACTAGTAATCTATCTAGCTTATAAGCTACCTATTTAAATCTTTAATAAAGCTTATTACCTCTACTACTATTACCTACTCTACCCTATTATTATCTATAGCGGCGTTCCACTTCGCCTTTAACTTAAGGAGCTTAGTTATAGCTATAGTATTCTTACCGCTACTCTAAGCTATCTTAATACCCTAGTAGATAAGCTAGGCGTGCTCTTACTTAATTATATTAAGTAAGTCTTTAGGTTTTAATAGATTAAATAAGGTCGTGCTACTAATTCTCTACTAGATTTACTATTATTAATAAGGCTAATAAGATGCTCTAAGACAACTAGGAGGAGGATATAAAGCGTATTCTAGATAGTAGAGGTAAAAACCTATTTCCCTTATATTAAATAGTTTACTACTAACTATATACTAGATATTAATACTACTATATTTAAGCTATATCTACTACTATATTTAAGCTGCGTCTACTACCGCGTTTAAGCTATATTTACTACTATATTTAAGCTATATTTACCGCTACACTTAAGCTATATCTACTACCGCGTTTAAGCTATATCTACTACTATATTTAAGCCGCATCCACCGCTATATTTAAGCTATATCTACCACCACATTTAAGGCGGCTATAAATATAATAAAAATATATAATAGATTAGACTTTTTTTACTATTCTTAAGCTAGAGTGCTAGAATGTCTTTCTATTTCTTCCTACTATTATAATAGTGGAGAAATTGGATATTTTCTTCTAAAAGTAGCTTTTATATATATACTTAGGGCTATTCTTAGGCTTACTCCTCTTACTCTTTCTATACTTCTATATTATTTTATATTAGTAGTGTACTAGGTCGACTTACCTACTTAGCTATAACTACTTTATCCTTTTTTCTATACTTTAGCTTATTTCTTTTATATATTATATACTTTTATATTATATTTAGACTTCTTCTACTATTCTTAATATATAGCGCTAGAAGATCTCTAGATTCTCTACTATTATAATAGTAGAAAAAAGTAGAAAGATATTCTAGTACTCTAGCTTAAGAGTAGTAGAAGAAGTCTAATCTATAATATATTTTATATATTAGACTTTTTCTATTATTCTTAAGTTAAAGTACTAGTGTCATGACCCGGCTAGAGGAGAGCCTTAGTATAGTGTTAAGCTATACTGCGCCCAGCTTGTTACTAAGCTGGATGTTATAACCCCGCCTCCTTAGCATTCTTCCTATATCTATAGATGCCCACCGTCTGATAGACGGTAGGCTTTAGTCCTTGCACCTACTATTAGATACTATTTCTCAATTACTGCAGAATATATCTTACTACCAGCGATTGCCTAGCTTAATGCAATCGAGTTGCTAGTTACTTACGTGGATACATTAATCCACTAGCCTGTGGATCCCGCTAAGGGAAATCAGGTTACTAACAACTAGGATATCTTTTTACTTCTTTCTACTATCGCAATAATAAAGAATCTAGAGATCTTCTTATAAGAGTATCTTTTAGAGGTATACTTAGAGCTCTTCTTCTTCCTCTTTTTATACTACTAGTATACTAGGTCGACTTACCTACTTAATTATAGTTACCTTATTCTTTTTTCTATACTTTCTTCTTAGCGTTTCTTAAGTATTATTTTATACTACTCCGACTTTACCTTACTCTTATAAGCTATTAGCTAGCCCTAATCTCTTTGCGACCTCTATTACTCTTATAAACTATTAGCTAGCCCTAATATCTTTATAATCTTTTACTTTTATAAACTATTAGCTAGCTCTAATCTCTTCGCAACCTCTTACTCTTATAAACTATTAGCTAGCTTTAATCTCTTCGCGACCTCTTACTCTTACTTTACCTTCTTTTAACTACTACCTCTACTTTAGAGTGAGTTACAGCTTTAGCTTATTAGTTAAGCTATTAGCTTCTATATTATTAGGAGAATTAGATTTACCTTACATCTTAAATAAGCCGCTATAGAAGTAAAATATACTAGTTAGATATATCGGACTATTAGTAATAGAATACTATAAAATCTAATAGTTATATATAAGAAATATTAGTTAGATATATTAGTCTACTAGTAGTTAAGTATTATAAAATCTAATAGTTACGTATAAAATATATTAGTTAGATATATTAGGTAACTAGTAGTAGAGTATTATAAAATCTAACCGCTATATAAAGATATATATATAACCTAAAAGTATCTACTAATATATATAATATTCTCTACTACCTTTCCTAAAGAGGCTTATAAACTAGTGAAATGCTATATTATAGACAAATATTTATATTTATATTAGTTATACTAAATTAGGCTAGGGGCCTTATACTCTTAATATATAGAGGGACTTCTTTACTCTCTAGTTACTTATTATAATCTTTACTATACTTTTATAACCGCTTTAGCTATTCTTATACCCTTCTATAGGAAATCCGGGTTATATAAAGTATTATATTAATCCTAATTAATATAAGGGTTTATATAAAAGCGTCTTTTATTACTAATATCTAAAGGAATTAGGTATACTACTTATAGTATTATCTAAATAGAATAGAGGCGCCTATTACTAAGAACTAATCTAGCCTCTAACTTAGCTTGGAATATAAACTTAACTAGACTATTTACGTTATTAAATCTACTACTATAGAGGAGTTATAGCTTCCTTAGTAGAGCACTTATAAAGTGTATAGGCTTCCTATCTAGTCTAGTTTATTCTAGATTAATAACTATTAGGATTAGCTATAGTTTACTAACTAGCTTACTATTAAAGGGTATAGTAGTCCTAGAGTGCTTCTTAGCGCCTAGTAAGTACTCTTACACCTATATATAATTACGCCTCTATTTGTTACCGCGCTACTAGCCTAGTGTGTATTATACTATACGCTTAACTATTTTATTAGGGTTTATAGAGTTAGTGCCGTCTAACATCTAGTATTTAATTAAGGGATACACTTAGATAAAGAGGTTACTAGTAGAATCTAGATCTAGCACCTTTTAGTCTATCTTAATATTATTTTTATTCTAAATACTATTAAGCGCCTTTCTACCTTCCTAGATAAATATAGCTAGTGTATCTACTAGTTTAGTTATATCTAACTATTTAGCTATATAAGACGCTTAGAAGGAGATATTATAGCTTAGTTCTAAGTAGGTAAGCTTATCTCTATCTACTACTATATTTCTTAGCTATAAATTACTAAGTCGCCTTAGCCTTAAGACTATAGTAATATAAATAGTTATATTATCCTCCACCCTTATTATAAGTTAGCTATTACTATATTAGAATATATTCTCTATTACTATATAATTAAGATAGTAACTATTATATCTAAGTAGCTACTACTAAAAACTCTTATAGAAGTTTATAAGCTTAAAGTAGTTCTTAATAAGTATAGAGTAGAGATACTTTATATAATTTATATTAGTTCTATTAGCGCCTCTAAACTCTCTTATTAGCTCTATAATATGTATTATACTATAGAATCTTAGGAAGTTAAAGTAGTAGGTATTTATTCTTAGATCTAGCAGATAGTATTACCTTAGTATATCTTTATAGATATCTATAATATATAGGTAATAATCTATATACTATAGTATCTTATTATCATAATATTAGTATTATACTAGAGTTATAAAGTTAACGAAAGTGTGTATAAATAGTATTACTAAAGGGTATACTTTAGTAAGTAGGAGTGTAAGAACTAGTACTAATTATTTTATAATTAACTTTATCTTATTACTAGACTACTAGACGACATCTAAATAGCCTTTTTTAAAGATCTTAAGCCTAGAGAATAGCGGTATACTCTTAAGGCGAATATTAAGCTATATCTATAGTAATATATTTTTAGCTATTATATTCTTATTCTTTTATTTTCTCTTACTTAGTCGCGTAGCTATATCTAGTAATACTTTAATCTAGATAAGTATATACTTAAGTATTCCCTTAAGTAGCTAATATAATATATTAACTATTATACTATCGTGGATATTAAATAGGTAGTACTTTTATATAAAATTAGGTATGTTATACACCTAGCTATTATTAGCTATCCGGATACCTCTATGCTACTAATACCGTATTTAGACTTAAGTTAACTAGTATATTCTTTTTAGCTATAGTATTTAAAGCTCCTCTCGTCTATATAGCGGCACTTAATAACTTATATAGTATATAAGGTTCTTAATACCTATAAGTAGAGTTTATTCTTTATAGTTAATTATAAAGCTAGCGATAATTAGGTAATATTACTAGAAGTAGCTATTAGTATATTTAAGAACTATACTATTAATTAAGACCTTCTTAAGAGCTATTAATTTATTCTAAAGAAGTTAGTAGGTTATTATACTAAAGATAAGGGGGAAAAATAGTATCTATTAAGCTAAGATATACTTACACTATAGTATTAGCTCTAAACTTCTATAGTAAACCTTAGCCTTTAGCTTCTATAGCAACCCTTTAGAAGGAATTAGAATAAGCTCTAGTAGTACTATAGCTAGTCTTAAGATTTATTACCTAGTCTTCCTATTAAGATTTCTAATTATTAGGTATACTAGCTACACTAACTTATTACTATATATTCGGGTAAGTTCTATCTTATTAGATATAATTATTATAGGAATAACTATTATATTTTTAGGTAGTTACTCTTATATTTACTACTATTAATCTCTAGTATATATCTTGTTATATAGTCGGGAATTACTATTATTATACTTATAGACTAGAGTGTAGGTGAGATTATAGATAAAAGGACTATAACTAATTAGAAAAGTAACTATTCTTATAATATCTCTAAACTAGAACTTATATAGCTATACTAGTTATCTCTTAATTATAAATAGTAGTTTATAATATTCCTTAAACTATTCTTCGTCTATAACCCTACCTAGTAAACTATATAGCTTATATTTCTAGAAAGCCGCGCTCTTAAAGCTATAATCTCACTATATAGATTCTAGCCTTTTATTCTAGAAAAGTAATTAATATCGCCTTTACTTACCTTAATTAAAAGAAGCTACTACACCTACGCGTACTCCGCCTAGTTTATAAATAGGTAGTATACTAGTAGTTACACCTACTAAACTATATTAGTAAGAAGATATAACTACTACCTTAATATAGCTAAGGAATATATAAGAATCTATATCTAATTACGTAGAGTTTTACTCTTCTAGAGATATTACTAGCTCACCTACCTTTCTTTATATTTATATAAAAAAAGAGATTGTTTTCGCGGACGCTATTATTAATAGAATACTAGTACTTTATATTCTATCTAGTATACTTATATTATTACTATCCAGCTTAAATAGGGTGGGTATTATATTAAGAAGACTAGTATTAGTTACTATATTATATAGTAGTTTATAAGTGCGTAGTACTAGTATTTACTAAGCTCTTTTTATATATACTTATAGATATCGACTAAGGCTACTAAGATTTTTAACTATTTTACTATAATTCTTATATATATACCCTATAATAGCGTGGAGGGACTAGTAGAGGTATTTCTCTAAGTAGAGTTAGTAGAATTACTAGGTAACGGGAATAGAAATTACTATAGATTAATATTTATCTAAGGCGGAAATTAACTAGAACCTATATCTACTAGGCCTTAGAAAATACCTAGTACGTTAAATATAGTTTTAATAGATTACTAGATACAGCTCTCTTATTTATATACTAGTAATATAGGCTATACTAGTAATAGCGCTATAGAGGTACTTATATTAGACTATTTATTATACTTAGTTTCTTTAAATAGCCGTATTTATTCTTACCTATTCTATAATATACTCTTATCTATTCTTATTATACCTAACTACGCTCTCTATAGTTAGATATACCATTCTTATTATCCTACCTTTATTATAGTAGTAGTATCTAGCTATATGATATTCGTTTACTAGAATGTCTTACTAGGTATTATTACATCTAACCGAAATTTTCGCCGTTATATCTACTATTAAAGCTTTTATAGCCCTATTAAGTACTCACGCTCCTATACTATAATATCTTACTAGATCCTATTATATCTTACTAAAGTTTCTACTATTAGATATATTATTAGATTTTTTACTACCCTATTTAGTACTTACACTCTTATACTATAATATTTTACTAGATCTTATTATATCTTACCGAAGTTTTTACCGTTAAATCTATTAGTATATATACTATTTATTTCTTATACTCTCGCTAAATAAATACTCACCTATACTTATTTATAGTAATACCTAACTAACTACTCTACCCCCTAAATAATATCTCTATAACTTTACCTATAACTTTCTAT
Source organism: Coniosporium apollinis CBS 100218 (assembly GCF_000281105.1). Taxonomy (NCBI): domain Eukaryota; kingdom Fungi; phylum Ascomycota; class Dothideomycetes; genus Coniosporium; species Coniosporium apollinis. The sequence goes on from NW_006913265.1 coordinate 135,564, forward strand.
AATATCTACTACCACGCTTTATATTTCTCTACTATACGCGTATAATAATTTATATAGGTGTGTTATTATATAGCGCTATATCTATCTCACCTTATACTAATCCACTTTATATTTAAGTAGATATTATAATAACGTCTATACCTAATACTCTACTTCTTAAACCTAAGCCTAATTATAAATAACTAGAAAAATAGCTAATTAATTAGCCCTTTAAATAGCTTACTACTACTATAGGGGGTAAGAGAATATCTTTACCTAAAGAATAAGTAGTTTCTTTAGCTTTAAGGCGATATTAAGGCTACTTTCTATATAGTATACCTATATAGTTGGCCTATAGACTTTAGTAATAATTAGAAGAAGGAATCTATAAAGATATTTCTTATTCTAGTAGCTATAAAATAGGGTACTACCTTTACTATCTCTACTAAGCCCGCCGCCTTTATTAATACACTTTATATAACTATTAAGTATTAAAACGGTCTAGCTAAGAAGCGTGCTAGAATAAAGACTAAAGGTAAGCTATCTAGCCTAGAATCTTTTATCTAGTTACCCTAGTATACTTAAACTACTATACCTACTACTTTATTATAGCTACCTCCTTCTAGTTCACCTAGCTAGTCTACTAGTCTTCTTAATATATAGCTATAGATTCTAGTTACTAGGTGTTAGTATTATTAGCTACTCTACCCACACTAATAAGGAAGTATTAATAGCTATTTACTACTTATAAGCTAATAGCGGCTATAGCTACTAGCTTTTAGCTAGTAGACTAGCTAGAACTACCCCTAGAATATAATATATTATTCTAGTATATAAGAATAGCTAGATTATCTAGCTAGTAACTATTACAGATCTTTAGTATAGTAAGGGTAGGAATTTCCTACTAAACTTTAAATTTAATAGTGATAAGTCCTATACTATACTTAAGTATAATAGAATTCTTAATATAGATACTAAGGTGCTAAGTCTCTACGCATCTAGGCTATCTAGTAATAGCTATATATATACGACTAATACTAGTATCTATACCCTTATCTTATTAGTATATAATATATACTATAATCTAGAAGAGTTTTATATTAAGCTAGCCTATTATTCTATACCTTCTATACCTATTAAAGGGCCTAGAATAGATATAGCTAAAGTAGATAGTAGCACTCTTACTTTTAGGAAGTCTTAAAAATAATAGCGCTAATTAAGATCTTAAGAATAGAATTACTAATAAACTTAATAACTTAGTTACTAATAATAAAAATAGACTTAAAGATATCGAGGTAATCTTTTAAGAACTTTAAGGGCGAGTAACTAAGGCTAAGTATCTTATACTAGAAATATAGATAGCTATATATAAGTATTTTAAGCGAGACCTAAAGGATACTACTACTTCTATTAAGCTAGCCGGCCTTTAGAAGTAGATTTAACTCCACTAGACTATTACTAGTACCTAGAAAATAGAGTAAGTAAATAAGTTTAGCGGTATATTTATTAGTAATAAGTAGGATCCAGAAAAGACTATTTTATACTATATATATATATTTACTAATACGCTTTATAAGTTTAATATCTATAAGGTTAAGAAGTGCTATAAGTAGGGTAAGAAGATATATCTTATATCTAGTAAGATAGAATTATACCTATTAGCTACTAAGTAGTAGCTATAACATATATATAAGGCGGATAGTTTACTAATAGTAGTAGGGTATACACTTAGCCCTATACTAGACTTAAAGTTATAGGCTACTTTATTAATTTAGAACCCTTAGATAGTTTTTAAAGCGTAGGCCTTTAGGTACTAGTACTAAAGAAGCGAAATTATTAGTAAGTAAATAGTCTTAGACCTTACCTATACTTTCTCTTTATACAAATAACTCTAGTATAGGATTAGTATTATTAGTAGAAGATTTTTAGGACTATTAGATAGTTATTAAACATTTTAAGAAAGAAGTTACCTAGACTTTTTAAGAACTATAGTACTTTTAAGGTAACCTATAACTATATATTAAGCTAGATATACTAGTTTTAATAAAGTACCCTAAGCTAAAGAATAAGAATAATTAGTATATCTATTCTTTTAGTAAATTTACAGGAATTATCTAGAATCTAGAGGTGGAAAGCTTTATCACCTAAGAGTAAGTAGCCGCTAAGCTTAATAATAATACTAAGCTAATTCTTTACTAAGCTTAGTTATTTAAGTATTAAGTAATATATTCTTAAATACCTAGTAAAGAACGGAAACTATTTAATCTACCTAGAAGATTCTATAGTATTCTAGCTTTAAGACATTAGGCCTATTTTCTTAGAATATATACTTATTTCTAATATTAGGAATACCCTAGGAGTAAGACCTATAGTATATAGCTTATTATATTATATAGATAAAGACGAGATAGAATGCCCTTAAAGATATACTAGAGCTACTTAAAGTATAAAAGATATACTTATTAGCTAATATTATTACTATTTAGTGCCAATAGAAAAGCTTTCTAAGGTATAGAATATAGAACTCTAGTAAAGAATATAGTAGATTATAAAGTAGTATAATAGTAAAGAAGTATACTAGTGTATCTTATAATCCGTCTAACTACTAGTTTAGTAGGTATTAATAAGAAATTACTAATTTAGCTACCTATTTTTAAGAGGCTAGATACTCTATATAAGCTAACTAGTATAGTAAAAATCTACCTTAACTAGTATATTACGGACGTAAAGGAAGTAATATAAGAGAAGTACTAGGAGGCCCTTATAGTCTAGACTTAAGTGGAAGCTAAACGATAATTACTAACTATAGTAAATATAGTAAAAGTTAGCTAATAGATTATATAACTAATTTATTCCTTTCTAGAGCTAGAACGAATATATAGTTTAGAATCTAACCCTTTCCCTAATAGTGGAAATTTAGCTAGAATTAGAATATACCTAGCTACTAAGACTAGAGCTCTATTATATATACGAATATTAACTAAATTACTATATTAAGCCTAAAGATACTACCGCTTAGAAAGATTATAGAGGAGATAAGATAATAGGAGCCCGATTCTATAAGTAAGGATAATAAGCGGTAAAAGCTTATAATCTATGATAGGCTTCTAATTATAGCCCTAATTTAATATAAATAGCTCTAGAAAAACTTCTTAGCTTATACTATATATTTATATAGATTTCACGTGCCTATAATAGACTATATAGAAGCTATTAGGGGGTTCTAAGAGGAGGTAGAGTATATTAATAAAGGGGAGACTATTACTAAGTTTTAGTCTAGTATTCTAGTTAATATAACTAGTGTCCTTAGTACCGGCCTAATACTTTATAAGGCTAAGCGCCTTATACTAATAAAGCTACCGTCGGTAGAGTCTACTAAAAAAGAGTACTTAAAGCGTATCTATTATATTAGTAAGAAATATAACTATAAGATCTACTATTTTACTATACTATCTATTAATATCGAGGTAGTAGTAGTAGATAAGGTTACTATACGAGCTCTTCTTATAAGATATACTAGTAAGGCTAGTGTAGCAAGTGAAGGTAGTACTAGTAGTAGTAGGAATAGATTAAATAAATATAATACGGTACTACCCTATTATCTTTAGTGTTTACTTAGTTTTTTAGCTATATAGCTAGAGGATCTATATAAGGTCTTTAATACTAATAAGAAGGTTATTCGCGCTATATAGTATAGTAGTAAATTAGCGGCTAAGCTACTCTATAGTATAGGTACTAAGAATATAGTATACTAGACTTTTCTTACTTATAGATAGCTATATAAAGGCGCTTAACTAGAAATATATAAATATATATTAAATTCAATACTTAGGAGATTCTATATATAATTTTTATACACTATTTAGCTCTATTTAGTTACTCCTAAACTTATAATCCAAACACCTAGCTAGTCCCCCCTACTTACTCTTACCCTACTTTATAAAATATCTATTACTTTAGATAAATATATACTATTATATTAACTATCTAGTCTTTATATACTCTTATTTAGGCTAACTGAGCTATAGTGTATTTAGTAGTAAGAGTAAATTATTATTTATAGTGCTAGCAAATAATATTATACTCTTTTATAAGGCGGCGAATCGGTCTTATAGAAAATAAGAGGTTAAGGTTAAGGTTGGGTTTTAGCTATAAATACATAAGACCCGGATCTATATAAACTATATAGAGTATATACTATTTATTCCTATAGATATAGACGCGTAGATAGCTACTATAAGGCTTATTATAGTAGTAGTTGCGTTCTAAAACTACTTTACTTATCTTAGTTATAGTACTATAATTAAGGCTAGTACACTACTTAATTTTAGAGTAGGATACCCTTTTATTATAGAACCTTTATATATATTAAAGGGTGCGCGCTATAGTATTAGATACTAATAGTAGTACACTTAAAAATAGGGAGCTATATATAAACTAGTATAACGTTCTCGGCTAAACTATAGAAGGACTCTTAACTAGGGGCTATAAGGTAACTAATACTCCTCTATAGCTAGGCTTTAAAGTATTTATTAGGATTTAGTCTAAGTGTGTATTACTACCTAATCTTAAAGGTAACTAACTCCTATATTCTCCTATATTATACCTTAAGCCTAGTTATTTAGCTAATTAAAGAAGTATACTTAAATATCTTACTACTATTTACCTACCTAATCCTCTTCTATATAACTTTATAACCTCCCTTCTATATTTATTAATACTAACTACTTAGATATCTAGTAAAGGGGCTAGTATAGAAGAGCTAGTATAGGCTAGAAAGAATAAATAATTATTTAGGTAATACTCTAGTATCTATTATTAGAGCTTATATTAGTGTATATAGATACTAAATAGAAAGCGTATTAGGCTAAAGAGGTAGTTTAGTAGAGCCTAGAGGGTAAATAGTCTTATCTATATTAATTGCGGTAATATTATATTCTTTACTTTTAAAGTACTTATATAGAATTCTATATAGGGCTAATAATCTTATCTAGTAAGCCTTATTTAGAGTTACTATTATATACTCTAGAGATATCTCCGTTATCTATATACTAACTAAGTAGCCTACGCTAATAGTAGTGCTATAGAGGCACTTAATTATAACTATTTATTAAGCTTTATTTCTTTAAATAGCTATATTAGTTTTTACCTATTCTATAATATACTCTCGCCTACTCTTATTATACCTAGTAGGCCTCCTATAGTTATATATACTATTATAATTATTATATAAACTTATTTAGGTTTTATTCTTGCTTACGATAATATCTTATAAGCTACTATTAGAAATAGCGAAATTTCTGCCTATTATATCTACTATTAGATCTATTAGTATATCTTTTATTACCTTACTTAGTACTAACACTCTTTCACTATAATATCTTACTAGATTTTATTATATCTAACTGAAATTTCCGCTATTATATCTACTATTAGATCTATTATTAAATCTTTTATAATAATTTAATATATATTCCTATTTAGTATAATATTTTACTAGCTTCTATCTATTAGACTTTATCAGAACTTCTATTACTATATCTACTAATACTATCTAACGTAATCTCGCTTAAACGCTACCTACCTATACTTATTTATAGTAATACCTTATTAATTACTATATCTTATAAATAACACCTCTATAGCTTTATCTATTACTTCTTATAATAGCTACTACTACACTTTACACTCTTCTTTTATACGCGTATAATAAACTATATAGATATGTTATTATATAGTACTATATCTATCTTATCTTATACTAATCCGCTTTATATTTAGGTAGATATTATAATAACTCTAGTACCTACTACTTTAATTCTTAATCTAAAACCTAACTATATATAGCCGCCTAAGTATTAAAATAAATAGCTATTCCCCTCTAGTAATCTACTACTATAGTAGTAAAGAAGTTATCTTTACTTAAATAAGAAATAGTTTTACTAGTTATAGTATAATATTAGAACTATATTTAACGTAGTATACCTAAAGGGTTAGCCCGCGAAATTTAGTAATAATAAAAAAAAAGCCTTAGTATATAAGTTCCTCCTCCTAGTAGCTACGAAATAGGCTACTATATTTAATATTCCCTTAAAGAGAAACGTCTTACTCTAGATACTATACACCCTTATAAAGTATAAAAGAAACCTAGCTAGTAGATATAAGCCTAAACCTAAGCCTAATATATTAAGCCTAAACCCTCTAGTCTAGCTACTATATTATTAATAAACTAACTAGTCTACTAATCTATTATCTACGCTTCTATTCTATATTAGTTAGCTAGCCTATTAGCTATCTTTATTTTTAAATATAAATACTACTTTTAATATATTAATATTACTATCTACTTTACTAATACTAATAAGGAAATATCTATAGCTATCTACTATATATAAGCTAATAGCGGCTATAACTATTATCTCTTAGCTAATATTCTAGCGTTAATAGTACCTAGAATAAAATATAGTTATTATAGTATAGAAGAATAACTAAGTAGTTTACTTATTAACTATTACGGACCTCTAAGGTAACTAGACTAGGACTCTGCTATTAATCTTTAGATTTAATTCTAATAAGTTCCTTACCACGCTTATAGATACTAGTATTCTTAATATAGATACTAAGATTCTAAGTCTCTACACGCCTAGACTCTCTCTTTATAGCTATATTTATAGTATAAATACTAGTCTCTAGTTACTTATTCTAGCTATATATAATATGTGATTTAACCCTATATAGTTTATTATCTAGCTAGCTAATCTATCTATATCTTCTACACCTATAAAAAGGCCTAAGATATATATAAGTAAAGTAAAAGGTAGCGTCCTTATATCTCTAAAGCCTTAGGCTCTCTTACCTACACTAGATAGAAGGTAAGATTATAGTACTAATTCTATAAAGGTGGATCTACTAGCGCTAGACACTACTAGTACCTCCTATTCTAATATTCTAGGTATTACTACTAAGGGTATTAATAATACTAACGCTAAGGGCGGTAAAGAAGACTTTAAGGAGATTAAGAATAATAAAAAGAAGTTAAATACTAATAGTAAGAATAGACTAAAAGACCTAGAGAATATTTTCTAAGAACTATAAGGCTAAGTTACTAAGGCTAAGTATCTTACCTCAGAAACCTAGATTATAATATATAAATTCTTTAAAAGGAATCTAAAAGATATAATAACCCCTATTAAGCTAGTAAGTCTTTAAAAATATATTTAACTCTACTAGATAATTGCTATTATCTAGAAGATAAGCTAAGTAAATAAGTTTAGTGGCGCGTTTATTAGAGATAAGTAGGGTTTAGGAAAGACAATTCTATACTTTATATACACCTTTATTAATACGCTTTACAAGCTTAATATCCGTAATATTAAGAGATCCTATAAGAAGAATAATAAGAGGTATCTTATAGAAGAGGAGATAGGATTATACCTATTAGCTACTAAATAGTAGCTATAATATATATACGAGCTAGATAGCTTACTAGTAGAGGTATATTACACACCTAGCCCTATACTAGTTATTATTCTAGTAGGACTTATCTAAAATTAGTATAATAAGTTTATTAAGTTCTTTAATATAAAGCGTTTTAGGCCTACTTCTATACGTCTATTTAAGTTATATCTTAAGTAGTACAGCTCTATCGATTTTAAAAAAGGTTAATATAGTTTAACTACCTAAAGATAGTTAATCCGCTAACGGGTAGATATATAGTATTATTCTTACTATAGTAGGATGCTACTAGAAGTATATCTATATATATATTAGGCGGTTTAACTAAGAGTAAGTTAGAAAGGGAAGGAACAAGTATTAAAAGATAGTGGAATACCTAGGACTCTTTATATTATAGTTATTTATCTATATAGACAAAATACACCTAACTAAATACGCCTAAAGTATATATAATAATATTCTTAAGATAAGGGTTAATAAGGATATATTTCTTTTCCTAATATTAGGAATACTATAGAAGTAGAGGCTAAGGGATATACTTAACTATACTATCTAGTTAGAGAAGTGATAGAAAACCTTTATAATAGAAGATAATAATCTAATAGAGATATAAAAGGTATACTTAATAGCTAACTTCTATACTATCTAGAATAGCTTTAACTAACTCTCTAAAATAATAGATATAAATACCTAGAAAAGGCTATAATAGATTATAGCTATAGTAAGGTAATAGAGAGAGATTTTAGTCTATCTTATAATCTATTAGACTACTAATTTAGTGGGTATTAATAGTTAGCTACTAGTTAAGCTACCCGTCCTTAATAGACGAGATATTCTATATAAGCTAACTAGTTTAGTAAAGAATTACCTAAACTAGTATATTATAGAGCTAAAGTAAGCTTTATAGTAAAAGTACTAGGATAACCTTATAGCGTAGAAAAAGGTAGAATTAAAAGGAGAATAACTAACTATAGTAGGCGCGGTAAAAGTCGACTAGTAGATAATACGATTAATCTATTTCTTTCTAGAGCTAGGTTATATATATAGCTTCTTAGATAATTTCTTCCCTAATAGCTAGGGTCTAGCTTAAATAAAAATATAGCTAGCTATACTAGGGTAAAGTAATATTATTTATAGGAATATTAACTAGATTACTACTATAGTGGTGTAGGAGGTTTATCACGTGGAGACTAGTATAGAATGCGCGTGCGGAGGTTTAAGGTTCTTTAGAATAACATCACCTTTTATATTATAGTATTAAGTAATGCTACACTCGTTCTATAAGCTGTTTAGTCTTATATAACCTGTCACTGTGATCCTATCGCCGCCTTAATAACCCTACCTTAATATCTTACCTCCGCGGGCACGCACGACCTACTCACCTAAGTCCTATACTTAAACCCCTTACACACGACACTACGTCTAGTCCTAAGATACTACTACTTATTAATATCTTAAACAAGATAGTATAGGAGAAAGTAAAGGAAGTAGAGGCTATAGGTAAGAATATAAAAGAGTAAAAGCTTATAATTCTTACTAAATTCCCTATCGTCGCACTAGTAATCTATAAATAGCTCTATAAGAACTATCTAGCTTATAAGAGCTACTTCTATAGATTATATATACTTATACTAGACCGTATAAAGATAATTAGAGGCTTTTAAGCGGACGTGATACTTAATACTAATAGGGAGGCTATATCCATCTCTAATACCTCTAATATTTAGCCTAGTATCTTAGTAGATATAACTAGTATTCTAGGTACCGGATTAACACTCTATAGGGTCTATTACCTTATGCTAATTAAGCTACTATTTATAAAGTCTACTAAAGAGTAGTATATAAAACGTGTTTATTATATTAGTTAGAGGTGCGACTACTAGATATACTATTTTACTATATTATCTATTAATATTAAGGCGGTAGTAGTAGATAAAGTTACTATATAAGTACTCTTTATAGACCTTATTAGTAAGGCTAGTATAAGGGGTGAAGGTAGTGCTAATGGTAGTAGGAATAGTATAGAGGAGTAGATATAGTACCGCTCTATTACCTCTTATAGTTATTTCGTTTTAGGCTATATATTTAGGGCTCTTATATAAGGGTTTAGGTGGATCTTCTATACATTTATATTTATAATAGTAGATATAATAGAGTAATTACTACTATCCAGTCTTAGGTTTATATCTGTATCTATAAGAACTATAGGTTGTAATTAGCTTTACTACCTAGAAGTAGTTCTTATATATAATTAGTTTACTAAGATATTAGGTTTTATATAATGTAATATCTAGTATACTACTATTAGTATAAGAAGTGGTAAAATCTAACTACTTTACTATAAATATAAATATTTAGTAGTAAAATCTAATAAATCTAAAAACTAAGTAGTGAAATCTAACAGCTTAAAGCTAGCTTTAAGAATCTAGTAATAAAATCTAATAGCTTAGAGCTAGCTCTAAAAATCTAGTAGGAAAATCTAATAGCTTAGGGGTTACTCTAAAAATCTAGTAATAAAATCTAATAGCTTAAAGCTAGCTCTAAGAATTTATAGGGTAAATCTAATAGCTTAGAGGTGCCTCTAAGTTACCTAAGTAACTAGAGCTATATACTAGCTTCTTAGAGAGGGTTAAGCTGTAAAATAAAACGCTAATTAACTACTACTAGAGCTCCTTTAACTAGTTATACTATACCTTTACCTAGTAGATAAACTACTTAATAACCTTATCTAGATCTTTAATAGTAGGGGGAGAGAATATCTATATAGGATTATTATATTCGGCTAGAGTAATTAGTAGTTAAGTTTATAGATAAGGCTACAGGAAGAAGAAGGGTATTACTAGCTATAGAACTACTTATTAAACTCTCGCCACCTTACTATTATTTTTATCTCTTTCTTTACTAAATCTTAATACTATAGTAAGGCTTAGTTCTTTAAATAATACTATACTATCTTTAATTTCTCTTACCTAAAGCTATACTAGCTTACCGGTTATTAGGTAATAATTAATAGGTAAGTTAGAGCTACTAATCTAGTAAGTACTTATTACTACTTTACTAGTATTCTAATAGCTAGGGTTAGTGTAAGTCTACTTAATTAGAAGATTAACTTTAAGATAACTAGCTACTCTATTAGCTACTATTCTCTCTAGTAGAATAAGATGCTAAGTAGTAGTAGTACCTTACTAGCCTTATAACTACTATAGAGCTTTAGGATAAGAATCTTTAGACGAGCTATTAGCTAGTATCTCTTTAACTAAAATTATAATAATAACGCGCGCGTCCCGCTAAAGGTAATACTTATACTAATAAGTAAGTAGACTATTAAGAGAATTAATATTATCTTAGTTAGTAAGGTTTTAAATAAGGTTATTTTTAACTAGTATCTTATCTTAAGATAGAATAGTAGTTATTCTTTTTTAATTAAACTCCCTTAGCCGAACTACGTTAAATACTTACTATTTAAACTAAACTAAATCTATAAAGAAGAAGGATAGCTTATCTAATATTAGCTTAATCTTATAAATAATAGAGTTAGCTTTTAAATTCTTCTTACTATATATAACACGCTAGATAGCCTTAAACTAAAATAGCTTATTCTCTACTACCTCTTATAGAGTATCTAGTATAGCTATATTATTAGTAAGAAGTAGTACTACTACGGAGCTAGCGCTAGGTCTAGCTTTAGCTTTAGCTTTATTTAATAGCTTACGCCTAGTATACCGTGCGCGAATAGGAGCCGGCTATATATAACGAGCCTTATAGGTAGTAGCCTTACTAGAGGCGGCCTTACTAGAGACGGCGGTAGGAACGTGGTAGCGTGGTGCTAGCTTTAAGGAAGTTAGTTTTAAATACTTACTAATATTGCTACTAGAGCGTGCGGTGCTCTTACGCTTATTTAAAGCTAGTGGCGCTAGCGGTGCTAGCGTAGTTAGTTAGCTAGTTAGTATTAAGAGATAGGGTAATCGCGGTCGCATTTCTAAAACATTATTAACTCTATATAATTAACCGCTTTAGGTAACTACCTAAAGTCATTTAGATACGGGTTAATAGCGGTAGGGGGGTTTAAATGGGTTCTCCGTCGTTTAGGGTTAGATTAGTATGAGGGGGGGGGATGATGTTCGTGATCGCCGGGTGGCCGCACATTTTGAAACCAGCAGTAACTGTCGGCATAAGTCCGTTTTGATGAGCAAAAGCGCTGCTGGCCTCTTTGCCGCTGCAATGTTGCACGAGAACCGGCACCGTTTGTCGGGGTATCACGCGCTGCAGACCTCACCAAGAAATCTGGACGTCAAGGACAATACCTACTGGCTGAAAGGTGGCGATGAACTACTCTAGGACTGCGTCTCGTTCATCTTGGCTTTCGGCGATGCTCCGACGACGTTGGTCTTGCCCAGAGAATCCCATCAGCTCTGTGTAGTCAATGAACGCTAAATGTAATCAGCTCAGGCGAATGGCCGAGCGGTGGAGACTGGATGAAGATATCATACAATAATTCCCTAGAGAGCAAGCCTTGGGCCGTGCCCCACTGAAATGAACTGTCAATATTAGACTCGCAGTCATTGCTCAGTGCAAGAATTCTCGAAATACAATCAGACCGCAAAGATGTCCTCCGTCACGGAAGTCTTACAACGAAAGCCGAAGAACCTCGCCGTTCACACCAATCCTGCACACGATCTCCATCTCGTTCAAAGCGACGTTCCAGAACCAGGCCCAAATGATTGCCTAGTACACGTGCGCGCAACTGGCATCTGCGGCTCGGATGTGCATTTCTGGAAGCATGGCCATGTTGGCGACATGGTCGTTGTTGGCGAGAACGGGCTGGGCCACGAGAGTTCAGGCATGGTTATCAAAGTTGGAGAAGGAGTAACAAGATTCAAATCGGGTGCGCAATTCATCAGACATGCTCCCTCATAACTTTCACTAACGGTAGGAATCTCCAGGCGATAGAGTGGCCCTGGAATGCGGCGTACCCTGCTCCAAGCCAACCTGTTACTTCTGCCGAACCGGCCATTATAACGCCTGCCCAGAGGTCGTGTTCTTTTCGACTCCTCCTTATCACGGGACCTTGCGTCGATATCATGTACATCCTGAGGCTTGGCTCCATGCCTTGCCTGACGACATGACTTATGAAGAGGGTTCGCTGCTGGAGCCTCTTTCTGTCGCATTGGCTGGCATCGACCGCTCAGGTTTGCGTCTGGGCGACTCACTCGTTATTTGCGGGGCTGGCCCTATTGGTCTGGTCTCCCTACTTGCGGCTCATGCGGCTGGTGCAGCACCCATCGTCATCACAGATCTGGATGAGAACCGTTTGGCCAGAGCCAAGGAGCTGATTCCACGTGTCCGCACTGTGCTCGTGGGTCGGGGTGATGATGCAAAGGCACTTGGCAAGAAGGTCGTCGACACACTCGGAGAGGAGGCAAAGCTCGTGCTGGAATGCACCGGCGTGGAGGGCAGCATACATGCAGGTATCTATGTAAGTAGCTGCTAAAAATTCCATGTCTGGTTGTGCACAAGCTTACCATTATTTGCTCTTAGGCTGCAAGATTTGGAGGCGCCGTCTTTGTCATTGGGGTCGGCAAAGACTTCCAGAGTATCCCATTCATGCATCTATCGGCCAAAGAAATCGACTTGCGCTTTCAGTACCTCTACCACGACACCTACCCAATTGGAATCAGCCTAGTCAAAGAAGGTTTGATCAACCTCAAGCCGCTCGTAACGCACCGCTTCAGCCTGGAGCAGGGTGTTGAGGCTTTCGCGGCTGCGTCAAATCCAACTGCGAGAGCGGTCAAAGTCCAAATAATCGACGACTAAAAGGATAATAGTATGCTACCTACCTAATTAAAGAATGCCGATGGGCAGCTCAAAATGATACGGCGTTGTTTAACTGAGGTTCGCAGCATGGTTCTTGCACGCTCATAAGCGAAAATAATGGTTACCTTCTAACAATATAGTTGGTCAATGTAGAAAGGGTAGAATAGCGATGGTTTCAGCATCATTTCGTTGATATAACAAAGTTGCTGAATATTGATGGATTTATTATGGTTTTTGCGTAACTACGGTCTTTCCGCGTAACCCTTGTCCCGTGACGGTCCCCGCTACCAAGTCTACACATCTTTCGCCACATGAACATTGTACATCAATTGACAATTCCTACCCGGGTTGCCGCCCCTGTGAATACCGAAGAGTTTGCGTGGAATGAGTGACTCACAGCAGGACTTCGCTGCGTCAAGGCAGCTGTCTGCCTGCAGTGAGTGCAAACGACGTAAGGTACGCTGCTCCGGTGAGGAGACTTGTTCCAATTGCGTCCGCGATGGCAAGATGTGCAGGTACACATTGCCTTTACAGAGAATCTCGGCTCTCCAGAGGTAGGATATGCGGTGTCACTGCGATCGTCCAGGTATTTTCTTTATACTAACCGGCCAAGGCGCCTCCATCAATCCGAGCGACTCATACAGTCCATGGAGAAGGCATGGATGATTCATCTGCCGGGAGTCAATCTCAACGAGGCCATTCGACGCATGGAGAATGGGGAGGAGAGCCCAATTTTCCATAACGATGGCTCTGTCGCAACCGAAGAAGCACACGAGCCGGTCAAGACAGTGCCTCCGAGTGAGCAGCCTGAGTCGAGCCCTGCAGAATACAGCAACGCCGAGGACTATGAATTCGACGAGTCTCAAGATTTTGACAATTCCACAGACGGCATGGGCTTCCTGGTTGTAGAGCCTCGGAAAGCCGGTTACATGGGCCCTCAATCTGGCATAGCTGCTCTAAAGTTCCTGCAAACCCTTCCGCTCTACATGCCCATCAATAGCATAAGTCCTCTCTCATTGGATGATTTCAGTGCTCCCGACTCATCAACATCATCGACTGCAGACATCAGTCGCTACATGGATGATTACTTTTCTCTGTACCATACAGCATATCCTATTCTTCATGAAGGAACCTTTCGGGCCCGAGTATCATATAACATTCACAATTGATTCTGAGTATGTCACCCGCTAATAGCGTTGTAAGGGGCATTAGCCAAGCCACGGGATGGCTCCTGGCCGCTTCTGTACAATATCGTCCTCGCTATTGGAGCTTTCGTTGGTGACACGGACGCCACAAAATGCGATATCCCATTCTACAGAGCCGCGCGTAAACACCTCTCGATGGATATTCCTGAAAAGGGATCTTTGAGCTATGTCCAGGCACTCGTGCTCATGGCCAACTATCTCCAGAAAAGGAACAAGCCCAATTCGGGATTCGTTCTCATTGGCATCGGGTTCAGTATGGCACTCGCCATTGGCTTGCATCGCGAGTTCGGCTTGCCGCGCACGACTCCTTTTACAATGGAGCTACGCCGCCGGGCATGGTGGACACTGTTCATATTCGTGTCAGGAGCCCAACTGACTCTTGGACGACCAGCAGTCTCTCTTGTGGGCGTGAACGTACGCCTTCCATCAGATCTGGACGACCAAGACCTCGCTGTCGACATGGAAGAACTGCCAGAGCCGAAAGACGGACCGACGGTGACTTCTTGTCTCATCGCTCAGGTCAAGCTGGCTAAGATAGCGAATATGGTTCAGGTCGAACTCCTGACGAACCAAATCCCTAGTAGCGAAAAGGCCATGAGCCTCGATCGGAATATCGCATCATGGCATAAAGAACTTCCTGCCTACTTTGACGGCCAACGGGTCTTGAAGCCGTGGTTCGAAATACCGAAAAAAATCCTCATATGGAGGTCCTTTCACTTGCGCGTTGTACTCAACCGGCCCATCCTCTTCCAAGCCATCACGGCAAGATCGCAGCTCGCAACATCTATCGGTCCGATTGGTTCGTGTCTTACCGCTGCCGAGGAATGTGTTGAGTCGATATGCGACTTCTTAGAATCCGGGGACAAGCAGAGTCGGGGCCTGGCATGGTATGCGACGTACTGGTTGATTACTGCTAGCTTTGTACAGGCAACTTGCTATCTATATGATCCGGCACATGGCCTAGCACCGGGTTGGAAAGCACATCTCAAACGTGCAGTAGATTGTCTATCAATCTTAGGCTCTGCGCATGGCATGGCTTTACGGGCGCGGGACATACTTCAGAGACTTCTCGGTAGGTGATCCTCCAACGCGTGTTGATGTAGGTGCCGAGGATCTCTGACTATGGAACCTCAAAGATCAGGGCCGCTTCCTGCCACTCCCCAATGACGCTGAGTCCGGTACGACCGTAGACTTCCCGCAGGGCGATTGGCGTGAGTTCTGGGGACAGTCTGGATTTCCGAGGAGAAATTACACCACGTCCGCACCCACGCAAGTTCAAGCCAGCCATGCCCTCCCGGCTATGGACATGGATATGAGCTTTCCCTGGTATACCCAAGCCTCGTCTGATGCAGAGCTTCTTGACGCTGCAGGTGGCATCATGCTGCAGAGCTATTCCGACGCGGCTGGGCCCTACTTTGAAAACGGGTCATGGATGCCGGCTTGAATGAGCGTGAAGATTTCTTCAGCTTTCATCCGAGTTGCAGAGAGAAGCAGCGGTAATCCTCTGAAGCATCATCACTCAAGAAAGTTGAGAAGTTTGCAAGGGCCAATGAAAACGCTGATCTACTCAGGGTAAATTGACGAATCGGCGAACGGCCGAGCAGGGGCCGGTGCGCTGAGCCGCAACATCTCGGAATATCGCCGAGTGTTAGAAAGACGTAGGGTAACAACAGCAGCGATCCAACATGAGAAATGCCCGATCTGATATTCCAGCTAATGCGTTTGTGTTCGTGCATTGGTAGCATCACGTATACAGCATGCCCCCATTCGCACAAACCATATCTCCCGTGACCCATCTCGAGCGCTCCTCACACAAGAACGCGACAATCTCCGCGACATCGTTCTCGGTCCCCGCCCGCGGAGCCGCCGGCGTTTTTCTGTTCTGCTCCTCCATCCGCGTCAAATGCACCTCGCCCGCCGCACGGTACATGTCCGTGTCCACCGGGCCAGGATTGACGGCATTGACAGTAACCTTGTACCTGTGGCCCAGCTCCGTGGCCCAAACGCGCGTCAGAGCCTCGACGGCGGCTTTGGACGCGGCATACACCGACTGCGTGGCGTAGCCTCCCCGGGCGGAGATGGACGAGAGGTTCACGATCCGGCCGCCGGGGTTGGCGTAGGGCAGGAAGGCTTGGGTCATGAAGATGACGGCGCGCACGTTGACGGCCGTGAGGCGCTCGTACTCTGCGGCCGTGATGTCCTCGAGCGGCGTGTTTCCGCCCAGCCCGGCATTGTTGACCAGAATGTCGAGCGTGGATACGCCGAAGGCTGAGAGGGTTGCTGAGATGGTCGCTTTGGGCGCTGAGAGGGATGCGCTGTCGACTTGTATGGCGAAGGCGTCGGAGCCTAGGTGCTTGACTTCTTGGACCAGGGATTCTGCGGCTTGTTTGGAGGAGTTGGAGACGTAGGTGAAGGAGACCTGTGGGCACCGCTCAGCATGGACTGGCTGGGGGAGAGAGATTGATAGACACTTGCTTTTGCGCCTTGCTTGGCCAAGGCCAGGACGATGCCTCTGCCGATACCCCGTGCTCCTCCCGTGACGATGGCGATCTTGCCTGCGAGCGACATGGCTACTCCTTGACTCGAAACGGGCTGAACGAGCTTGGCATGTTTCTTTGTCTGAACGGTCCTCTCAATTGTTTTAAAGAACCAAAGCCTGATACTAAGCGGATCGTACAGCAGCTCGAGACGAGCGGACCAGACGGCCGCAAGGGCTCCGCTCGGGCTGGCCTCCGACGCAAACTTTCTCGGAGGGTTTCCGAGGGAATACAACGACACAAACCTTGTGGGACCGCTGTGCCTCTCGCTGGCAGCCAGGGCGTGACGAGGCCCGGCGGAGTTGCGGACGGCTTTTCTTCTAGGTGACGCGCCTCAACAAACAGCCTACTACCACCAACAAGGCATCAGGTCTTGATGACTTCAGGGCTTATTAGTACTCATCCTGCACCTCCGACCTTCACCGTCACGAGACGAACAAGCAGAATGGCTGGCAAGCCGCCACCCGGCCAACTGTTTGGTTGATAGTATGACAAAACACCGGCTCCTCCGAAGACGGCAGTACGCACATCTCTTGCGTATAGCTATACACTTCTTTTCAACAGCGGCAATATTTTTCAGAGAGGCACGGTACGTATATGAGTTTATCGATGGTATGCTGTAGCTGCTAGTCGTATCACGAGCTGGACCTGGTAAAGCCTTTTGGTAAAGCCTTTTGATATCCCGGGTATTCAGTCTTCTCCCTCTCGCGCCCGAACGCCAAATCACACTGATTGAGTGCCCACATGCCAGCCACATCCCGAAATCTGGTAGAGACAAGGAGCCTCATCCGCGCGCTTCGGAGCGATCGCGCAGTTGCTGGATAACAGTGTCCACGTCCTCCATGTTGCCCGCATCCACCTTTGCCGCCGGCCGCTGGGCTTCGGGAAGAGCTTTCACGGCTGCATCGAGCCCCGGCTGGAAGTTTCTCACCTCGGACGAGAGCGCCGTGATGGCTTTCTTCCGCGTAGCCTGATTGTTGTCGTCTGTTGCGATTCTCACCAGGATGGGGATACCGCCGAGGACCAGTAGCTATTCGGGCGGTCAGCAATTGTGCCGTTGGGAACAGTGACAGGAAGGCTTACCCTCTCTTGGGCCCTGGCATTGTTCTGCACGGCAGTACCGATGCACCATGCCGCCATCCTCCGCATCTCCGGCTCTTCGTGGTTCAACTGGTTCACCAGCGGCATCCACAAGCCGAGGGGTTCCATGTTGTTCGTGTTGTCGAGGTTCTCAATCAGTTGTTCGAAGTTGTCGAAGGCTATGAGTTTATTGTCGAGATCAACGTCCGGCGATACGATGGCGGCCATGGCGTCGCGCATGCGGTCTGCGTCAGATGGCCCGCCTAGGAGAGCTGCCAATGCGTCGGCTGAAAGACCGCGCGAGGCATCGCGTGTACCCTGCTGGTCCGTTTGGGATGCTGCATCGTCGCGAGAGGCGGCAGAATTCTCGACGCTCCACTTCAGAAGCTCGTTCAGACCTGGGTTAGCCATTGTGTTTTTGCGATATTCTGGCAGGTTATCAAAAAGACTGCGACCATGCAACCGAAGAGTTTTCAGAATGCACCAAGTTGGAAATTTGAAGTGGATTTGAGTGCGCGAGCCCAGACTGAATGTTTGAAAATGACGCAGGCACTGCGAATGAACTACGATCTTCGCGAAACTTCCGAAGTCGTCCGCGACAGCATGGCTGGCTGCTCAGCGGCACGGTCACCAGTGTGTGCTGGGCATTGGCTTCACACGTCCAGTGCTTCATACAGAGCTGCAAAGGCAGTGCCCGCGAAGCAAACTGCTGAAAAGGAGGCATCGCGACAGAATGCGAGTCCCGTTCTTGGAGATCACGTGAGGCTGCCCCGCCGTATTCCGCCCCCCTTGCATTTGCCCCTCACTGCACGTGCCCTGGCTGGAGAGGAGCGGTGAGGCTCTGTGACTGACCTGCAGCGCTGAGCCGGCCGTGGCGTTGATAGAGAGGAGTTCCAGAGAGGATGGTCTGAGTTTAGTCACCGACCAGCAAGCAAGCTCAGCTGGATGGCAGTAGCTAGTCGGCAGCTTCCATATGGAGGCTGCCTAAGGTGCTCCAATGAATGGACGTGGCGGATGATGGAAGACGACGCGTGTGCAGTCGCTCGAGCAATTGTGCAGCCTGCTCGGCTTGTGCAGTATTAAAGCTCGACTGATCTGACATTCTTCGGCCAGGAGCCCTTCGACAAACCCCCCAAGTGCCCGCAAACTCGAACGTCGCTGCATCAGAGTCTTGTGTTGATAGCAGATTCCCCAACCAAGTGGTCGCCGCAAGAGGAAAGGAAAAACGCTTGGCGGCTTATTTAGCACAGCACGGAACCTCGCCTCCCGCACAGAATACAACCTTGTCAGCCAGTGTTGTCCCTTCTCCATCTCAACTGCAGACCTCCACCAGCTCCTCAACCACCTACACAGCTGCAGCTCTCAATCTCGCTGCACACATCTGTCGCCAGCGAGTCAATCCGAACGACCACCTCCCGCACTCCCACACACTCTTATCCGTCGCCATGGAGGGTAAGCTGAGCCAGAAGGATAAGCCTTCAGCATGGGGAAGCCGAATCCGGCCTCATGCGCATCTCCTCCCAATAGATGGAAGCTGACTTGTTTTTCCTGCAAACAGAAGAAGTTGCTGCTCTCGTCATCGACAATGGGTAAGATGCCCCCCGCATGCCCACACTATCCAGCATTGTGGGCTGCAGCAGCAGCTATGCCACACTCGATATCTACCCTGGCGCCTCACACCACCACCACGCATACCTCAATCGCTCTCAGCAAACAGTACAATGGATATGAGGCTGACGTCCGTGCAGCTCCGGTATGTGCAAGGCCGGTTTCGCCGGTGATGATGCGCCTAGAGCCGTTTTTCGTAAGTCTTCCATTTTCACTACAGGATCCCATTTTGCGCGTGCAGTGTCAGTTGTAGAAGAACAAGCAAAGGACTCCGCTTTCAAAGTCGTGTAAAATTCCCGCTGACGCTTCAAACAGCCTCAATCGTCGGTCGACCACGTCATCATGGGTGAGTTTCCCCCAAGCCTCCAGCCACTCGCTGGTACGGTGCTCACAGCTGCTGATGGTGCACAGTATCATGATTGGTATGGGCCAGAAGGATTCATACGTCGGAGACGAGGCGCAGTCGAAGCGTGGTATCCTGACGCTGCGATATCCCATTGAGCACGGTGTCGTCACGAACTGGGACGACATGGAGAAGATCTGGCACCACACCTTCTACAACGAGCTCCGTGTGGCTCCTGAGGAGCATCCGGTGCTGTTGACTGAGGCCCCCATCAACCCCAAGTCCAACAGGGAAAAGATGACGCAGATTGTGTTCGAGACCTTTAACGCTCCGGCATTCTACGTGTCCATCCAGGCCGTTCTGTCCCTGTACGCCTCCGGTCGCACCACTGGTATCGTGCTCGACTCCGGCGATGGTGTCACCCACGTTGTGCCGATCTACGAGGGGTTCGCCCTTCCCCACGCCATCTCCCGTGTCGACATGGCTGGTCGCGACTTGACCGACTACCTGATGAAGATTTTGGCCGAGCGCGGTTACACCTTCTCCACTACCGCCGAGCGCGAGATCGTGCGCGACATCAAGGAGAAGCTCTGCTACGTTGCTCTCGACTTCGAGCAGGAGATCCAGACCGCCAGCCAGAGCTCGAGCCTTGAGAAGTCCTACGAGCTTCCCGACGGTCAGGTCATCACCATCGGCAACGAGCGCTTCCGAGCTCCGGAGGCCCTCTTCCAGCCGAGCGTCCTGGGTCTCGAGAGCGGTGGTATTCACGTGACCACCTTCAACTCCATCACGAAGTGCGACATCGACGTCCGGAAGGATCTCTATGGCAACATTGTTATGGTCAGTCTAGTGAGACCCTGCGTGAGGTGTTGCGAACTATGCTGATACAGAAACAGTCTGGTGGTACTACCATGTACCCGGGTATCGCCGACCGCATGCAGAAGGAAATCACCGCCCTTGCACCGTCGTCGATGAAGGTCAAGATCATTGCTCCGCCAGAGCGGAAGTACTCCGTCTGGATCGGTGGTTCCATCCTCGCTTCGCTCTCCACCTTCCAGCAGATGTGGATCTCCAAGCAGGAGTACGACGAGAGCGGTCCCTCCATTGTCCACCGCAAGTGCTTCTAAGGTATTTGCTCACTCAACGCGTTGTTGAGGAACGTCTTATTGATCCTTCCGTGTGCAGCCTCTCACCCAACCACAACACGAAATTACGAACCGACAAGATGCAGAAAGGTCCCGCATGGCCTCCTTCTGTCAGCATTCCGTTTCAGCACTTCACAAAAGGGCGATGGTTAGAGTTTGGGCGGGTTTGTTACGGAGCGTGGCCGGCTGTCACATCGTGCGGCATCTGAAGTCTGTAGCTTAGAAATGCGTCGTTTTCCTCATACGATTGGCAAACATTTCTTCAATTCCACTTGACCCTGTTTGACATTCCCTTTGGTTGACATGTGCTGTGTAATTGAATTCTAACTCCCCCGAAGCCGTTTGCAGAACTCCCTCTGCCTTTTGTCATCGACGTTATGCTGTGCTTGTGCTATCCATACCAATGGCTTTACATGCCTCTCCCTCAGCATGCATTCTCTCTGTTCAACCATCCCCATGGTCGGCCTTCGAGGAGCACACGCACGGGTTCCTCGGCTTCACAGTCGACCAGGCCAGGTTGCAAACAGCCGCCCTACCGCACATCCCGACCCCTCATATCCCCGTAAGGAAACCTCGCCCATTCCAGGCCGTAAACCCTCACCATCTAGGTAACCATCGTAACTCCGGCTCTCTCACCCCAAACACCGCAACACCAGCTCCACGACCCCGACAAACTCCTCCCTCCCGCTGCTCCTCCCCGGGGCACCAAACCCCCTCTCGAGCCCCATGCCGACAACCACAGTCCGCCGCTCGTCCGCGTCCCGTACGGCGATGGCGCTCGCGATCTGCGTCGCCAGCAGCTGGCCCGGCGTCGAGATGGCCGGGTCGGTGCCGCCGAGCAGCGGCGTGGCTGTGAGGTGTGGGAGGGGCAGGAGGTCTGAAGGTGGGGCTTCGCTGTCGGAGTCGTCGGCGTCGTAAGCGGAGGAGGAATGGGGAGGTTGGGTGGAGGGGTCTAGGGCGGTGGGGGAGTCGAGCGGGACGTGGACCTGGTTGGTAAGGGGTCAGCGGGAGCGGGTAGAGAGGGGGGAGATGCTGGGGACGAGGGGGATGAGGGTGTAAGGAACGAGGGAAGAGGGAGGCACACCCAGTGCGCGAGTCTGCCGCGCTGCGAGATGGTTACGAGGATCTTGTCGCTAAAAGACATGTAGAGGATCGAGGTTGGGATGCCATTGACGTCGCCGGAGAGGGTTTTGCTGCGCGCGGGATAGAGCGAGGGGACGACGGGGGAGCTTGGTGGGGGCTGTGCCATGGCGAGATGTGTAGCTCTAGGGCGCGGATGGTGTTTTGGTGCTGGTGGTTTGAACGCGGGCGCGAGTCATGCGGATCGCCAAGCCCGCCATCTCCGGGCACAGACTTTGCGGAGGTCGACTCGCCGGGAAATTTTGGCGGGCAACTTTTGAGAATCTGAATATAAAGCAGTGCGCGATGATGCGCTGATAACCTCTGGCAGAGCGGTCTGGCAGACAACACTCAGACAAGTCAGCAGGGAGACCCACGATGCCCAAATTCGTCCCCCGCCAGCGCAAGCACAAGGCTCGCGAACGAGCACACTCACATGCGCCAACCTCCACCACCGACTCCAACGCCGCCGAGATCCTCCCAGTCTCCAAGACCGAGCGCGAAGCCCGCCGCCAGGTGCTCCGAGAAGAACTCCGTGCGCAGCAGCCCAAGATCTCAGGCAAGAAGCAGAAACGGCTGGACAAGTACATCGACACCAAGCTCCGGAAGGATGAGAACCTCGAGCTCATCAAGAAGCTTGCGAGCCAGAAGGTTGATACCAGCTTGTTCCGGAGCGCGAAGAAGTTGGGGAGGGTTACGGAGAGTAAGAGAGAGGCGCTGTCGAGGGCGCTGAGGGAACGGAGGGCGGGGATCAATGTTGAGGAGAATGATGCTATACTGCTGGAGGCGAGAGGTGCTCCACAGGGGGATGGCGATGGTGGCTCGGCGAGCGATACTTCGGAAGCGGAAGACCCTGCGCCTATACAGCCTGTGCAAGCGTCCAAGCCAGCGGTTACTTTTGGTGGTGGCTTGAAGCGGC
Source organism: Coniosporium apollinis CBS 100218 (assembly GCF_000281105.1). Taxonomy (NCBI): domain Eukaryota; kingdom Fungi; phylum Ascomycota; class Dothideomycetes; genus Coniosporium; species Coniosporium apollinis. Next base: position 158,768 of record NW_006913265.1, read on the forward strand.
CGCTGGAGGTTGACGAAGAGGGCAAACCGGTTATTAAGAAGAGAAAGAGGACCAAGACCAAGTCTTTACCGGTTCAGGCGCCGGCTGAGCTAGAGTGGGAAGGTTTCGACACCGAATCGGACGAAGGAAGTGCATCGGGCAGTCCGCTAAACGAAGACATCGAAGTAGCCGCACCACTGAAAACGTCTGGCAATAGCGAGGCAGGTAATGACATATCGTATGATGACATCTCGTCTGCCAGTGATGATGACGACGAGGACGGCACCTCAAATTTCTCTGAAGATGATGACGAAGACGAATCCATAACCGAAGACTCGAGCGCCGCTGACGACCGCACCGCGGAGAGAAAAGCGAGGTCTTCAGCGTTCAAGGCGTGGGCGACGCAGCAGAGAAATGAGGCGGTAGGCTTCACGCCTTCGACAGTCATTTCCAGCGAGTCCACAATATCACATCCTGCCAAACCGGCGAACTTCGAGCCGAGACCGCTCGAGGTTGACCCGCTACCCCCAGAACTCGAAACGAGAACTGCTACAGATGCCACAAGGAAGGCTTTCAGCGTGGCGGTGGAGCGGTCACTAGAGATTCAGGAAGCTCGCCTTGCACTACCAGTGGTAGCCGAAGAGCAGAAAATTATGGAAGCGATCCACAACAACGATGTTGTAGTTGTTTGGGGGGCCACGGGCAGTGGCAAAACAACACAGGTTCCGCAGTTCCTTTACGAGGCTGGATACGGGGCTCCAGGCGGACCTACACCAGGCATGATTGGCGTCACCCAACCCAGACGAGTTGCCGCAGTCAGCATGTCGAAGCGGGTTGGCGATGAGCTCGGCTCTGCTAAGACCAAAGTCTCGTACCAGATCCGTTTCGAGAGCTCCGTTAGCGACAAGACCTCGGTCAAATTCATGACGGACGGTGTCCTGCTGCGTGAGATAGCACAAGATTTCGCCTTGACCAAATACTCAGCTATCGTCATCGATGAAGCTCACGAACGGAGCGTCAATACAGATATACTCATCGGCATGCTCAGCCGGATTGTGGACCTACGAGCTGATATGGCTCGTGAGGACTCAAACATGAGGCCGCTAAAGCTGGTCATTATGTCTGCTACACTCAGAATCTCAGACTTTACTCAGAATCAGATACTCTTCCGAAAGGCCGTTCCACCACTGATGCAGGCTGAGGGCCGCCAGTACCCTGTCACGATTCACTTCGCACGCAGAACCCAACGCGACTATCTCGAAGAGGCTTTCAGGAAAGTCAGTAGAGGGCACAAGAAGCTGCCGCCCGGAGGTTTTTTGGTTTTCTTGACTGGCCAGGGCGAAATTACTGCACTTGCGAAGCGACTAAAGCAGACGTTTGCAGCAACCCAAGCCAGCGATGTCAAACATCCTACAGTCCGGATAGCGGCTAGTGAAGCGCCGCTCGAGACAGAAGACATGGAGATCGGCAACGAAGGACCGCTTCGTGGGCATGAAGATGGCTCCGACTTCGAGTCTGAGATTCACGGTCTGGATGATGAGGAAGACAACGAGTTCGACATCGGTGAAGTCATTGAAGGAGCCACGTCTAAAGTCCACATCCTCCCGTTGTATTCTCAGCTGCCTACCGCGCAACAACTACGCGTATTTGAGCCTCCGCCAGACGGTTCTCGCCTGATCGTGCTAGCTACTAATGTGGCTGAGACGAGCTTGACTATTCCCGGTATCCGATACGTGTTCGACTGCGGCCGCGCCAAAGAGAGGACATATGATCGCTCCACTGGCGTCCAAAGCTTCGACATTGGGTGGATCAGCAAAGCAAGCGCCAGCCAACGAGCCGGTCGTGCTGGTCGCACCGGGCCTGGGCACTGCTACCGGCTCTACTCCTCAGCTGTCTATGAACGCGACTTTGAGGAGTACGCAGAGCCCGAGATCTTGCGCACGCCCATCGAAGGCCTTGTCTTGCAACTCAAAGCGATGAACTTACAACATGTGGTCAACTTTCCCTTCCCTACGCCGCCTGACCGGGACAGCCTAGCCAGGGCCGAGAAGCTTCTCTCCTACCTTGGTGCGCTTGATCCTGATGGCAAGATCACGCCCCAAGGTCGGGAGCTGTCTCTGTACCCACTATCTCCGCGGCTGTCTCGCATGCTCGTTATAGGCCAGAACCATGGTATTGCTGCTCATACAATAGCAATGGTCGCCGCTCTTGCTGTACCGGACGTCTTCATCCCAGAGAATCAGCTCGACCTCGGTGCTGCGGATGCAAGCGGCCAGGATGGGATTCGATCGGAAGCCGACAACCTCGCTGACGCTGCCCGCGAGAAGAAGCGCAAAGCTTACAACCACGCGCACGCAACGTTCTCTCGTTGGGACCGCTCTTCCGACGCCCTGAAGCTATTCACAGCACTCTGCGCTTACAGCGCCTCTTCCACACCAGCTGAGCTCTGCGACGATATGTTCCTCCGCGAGAAGGCGCTCAAAGAGGCTTCCCAGCTGCGTGAACAGCTTACTTCCGTTGTCCGCACCCACAAGCCGGGCAGTGTCGGCGCGTACTCGTCTAAGCTAGCACCTCCGACGGACGCTCAGATAAAACTCCTGAAGCAAATCGTAGCAGCGGGCTTCATCGACCAGGTCGCCATCCGAGCCGACCTCTCGCCAGCTCCGCCAGAGCTCTACCGCAAGCCCAAGCGCGCCATAGACGTGCCTTACGTCACACTGTTCCCCTCACACATCCGCGGTGCTGGGTCTGAAGAGGAGGCAGAGAAGTTCGTGTACCTGCATCCGTCCTCTGTCCTCGCGCATACGAGCCCACAGAAGCTGCCGCAGTACATCATCTACTCACACCTGCAGCGCTCCTCATCCACGGTCCCGGGTAAGGTCGCAAAGGTCAGGATGCATGCGCTCACTCCTGTGAGTGGAGCACAGCTTGTGGCGTTGGCAAAGGGCACGCCGTTACTGGAGTGGGGCAAGCCGATTGGGAAGATCGTCACGTTGGAGAGGGAAGATGGGTGTGAGAGACGGGAGTGCTGGGTCGTGCCGAGCTTGGTGGGGGAGAAGGGGAGGACGGGGTGGCCGTTGCCGGCGAAACATGTGGTGCAGAGGAAAGAGAGCGGTAGGGGCTGGGTGATTGAGAGGGAGATAGCTGGCACATAGGCCGCTGGAAAACAGCGCTGAAGTTGGGTATTGTTGTGTCTCGATACAGCTATCCTCAGACGCGCTCCGAGTTCGCGCTACCCATTCAGCTGTCCCTCTCTGCTCAAATCTAAGGAGTCCTTCGCCTTCGTTATCATCTCCAGACGTACATCCCCACCGTCATCGGACCAAGACCTTAAGCGTTAGCTTTCGTGCCAGAACCCTCCCCCTCTGCATCCTCAAAGCCTGAGTCATCCTCGTCTGAGCACCCCGCGGCTGAGTCCTCCATCTGACCAAGCTCAATCTCCTCGATCAGCTTTATCTTTCTGGCGAGCAGGACCTTGATGGTTTGATCGCCCATCTTCAGCCCATCCATAAATTGGTCCAGCTGTTTGATTGAGAGGCTGCTGAGCCCAGTGCCGAACTTCTTGTGACAGAGAGCATTGACTGCGGCGCGGAGTTCAACCGCAGTCATGGGCTTCTCTGGAGGGGACGCAGGGCTGGAGCTGACTTTCTTGGGAGGCGGTTTTGAGGGAGTTGGTGAGGGTTTGTGGTCGTGGCAGTGACACGGCATGATTGACACAGATGTTAGATATGTAAATGATCGATACGGAGAGAATAGATGGGTAGAGTGTTGAGGCGTAAAGATTTAGTCCGTAGAAGTTTGTTGCGGAGAGACAAATTGCGCTTTCCAGCTGTGGAACCGGAAGGAGCTTCATGGGCTTACACGTGGCTTTGGAAAGGACAAACCGCAAAATAGGCGTGCTAACCAGCGCGCCAACCGTGGTACCATCCACATCGCACAAACGTGAATCTCGCTTATAATTTGAGGCTCTATGATACAACGAGAACCTTCCAAGCGACGAAGCCGCAACAACACCTGTTCATCCACCATGTGGTGGTGCGCAATCAACTTGAGAATCTCGGGAGACGGCTTCACCTGTGCGGTGGTTCCCGTACCACTAAGGCGTAGTTTTGCTTGCGTTCCCCGAAATCACCTGGAGACTCTCAACCACTTGTCATATGTCAGTCAACAACAATACTTGCCCGTGGTACCCTTCTTGTCCCCGCTTCGAAACTGGACGGTAAAGTGCCATGGAGATTCTTGTGAATATTACTTCGTTCCGCAAACCGTCCACAAAGACAACGTGGCCTGTGAGACAGGTCATCGGATCCAGGGCTGCAATGAAATGGCATCGTCCCACAATGCTTGAGTAAGGAGCAACAAGCCGTCCAAACATCAACCGTGTGTGCTGGCATAGCACCATTCAACAGAGGCAAACGCAACACCTGTCGTAGATATGTAATGGCATTAAAGCCCGCCTCTTACGCCAACGTGGACTATCTCAAGATCTTGTTTAAATCACTCCCAGAAGAAACAGCGATCATGTCTTCCCCTAAGAACACCTCCATTTCCCCAAACGCAGACACCAAGCAAGCAGACGACTTCGTCAAGGTTTGGAAACCGAAGCCGGAAGGGTTCCAGCAGATTGAAGCACCGAAGATGGAAGAATTCGAGAACATTGAGAAGCCAAAGGAGGAGAAGTTTGAGTATATCGACCGACAGAAGCAAGTGAAGGAGAAGTTCAAACATGTTGAGCTACCAGAACCGGAGTCTCCTGTGGTGGTAAAGAAACCCAAGGACGAGGAATTTGAGGTGGTGGAGAAACCGGAGAATGTTGCGGTTGATGGGATGGAACGGAAAATGTATTCGGCTCTAAATTTAGGCGAAGGAGCCGGAAAGTGTCTTCGCTCAGGGCAAGAGCATGGAGCAAGCATTCATGACCATGATCAACGCTTTGCAAGCGCCTGATCGGTTCACATACGTTTTGTGTCGTTGGCGTGAGAGCCTTCCTGTTTGGGAAATTCATCGTTCTCCGATCTGTTGTCATTAGTGTTGTGCGGTTGAGCTGCTTGGCCGATTCGCAATCACCTGAAAGGAAACGATATTCCAGCTCCCAGAAGCATGACGAACGAGTAGAACATAAGCACTCCGTGGAGTATCTTCCAGATCTTGACCTTCAGCGGCGTTTTGGTATTTGTCTCATCCCCTAGACTTGCAGCACCCTGCGGCCTTTTGTTTTGGTAAACCCGGACAAAGACCCAGCCGAGTTGTATCGCACTGGCACGGTATTCAGTACGGATATCAGATAGCGGAAACACACTTACGCGAACATGCTGAAAATGTAGAACGCCACGATGTCCCAGCCGGTGTACGTATAGACGCACCAGATAGCCGTCACCGGCATCCAGATCGTTCCGAAGACCCAGGTGTAGCCAAAATAAGCATGTAGCCAGCGGCGGCGTTTCAAAGCGTCTAAAGGAAGCCGCAGGATAAGGGCGCCCAAGGCGACCCCCAAGAGGACGTAGCCGAGCATGGCATGGAAGATGATGTACGCGGGAAGATCTGAACGATCTGTCAGGACTTTGATCCGGTGGGAAGTTGTAAGTGTAACAACGTACCTGCTCCAAAGACGTGACCATAGAGCTCACGCCGTTTGAGCCTCGATGGGGAGTGCTGATGATGAAACACATCAAAGGCGGCGAGCAGAGCAAATACACCCATTTTGCCGGGCTATGACTGAGAGAATACGGAAGAGAGATGAGGACTTTGACATTTGTACAGGAGCTTAGCGGTTACTGTACTTATAGTCGGCGAGAGCAGCATCCTTGTGCGGAACAACCGGACAAACATCGCCAAACCTAATGTCCAAGTTGGTGTACTCATGATATCATGACCGAATGCCAGATGCATGTACGAGACGCCTAAAGACACTCAACCGCGAGTGCATTCCTCGCATCCTGCAAGATGCAAGCTCATAAAGTCGGATGTCTGAGGTTGGCAAGGGAGAATGCGAATGCGGGTTAGGCTGATCGGCGCAAAACCGCCCCGGCACAGATGGCTTGCCCATGTGGCGTGGAGGGATGCCAGCGCGGGCCTCCACGTGCGGTGGCCGACCGCCTCCAACATCGGTTTTCGCCAAGCCTGCTGCCTTAAACTTAGCTAACTTTTGTAACACTTCAAGCTATCCGTGAAATATTCACCCAGTTCCACTTACTCCCATATCACCAAAGTTTATCTGGATTTGAAATCTTGCTCTTGCTATAGCGTGCAAAGGTTTTGATTGATAACGTTTGTTCTTTTCTTAATGTTTCTACAGGTACTTTGTCGTAGTCGACCACCTCTTTTCACGACGTGACGGTTGGTTGCCAATCAGGTCGGCAATAGTCGACTGTTACGATCCATGGCATGCCGGGTTTGCCTGAATATGGATCCCAGACTCCATGGAGCCGACGAGTCCACGATATCTGGCTGGAAGAAGCTCGACTTGAATACTATTCGCTTTAGCTCGCGTTACATGTGCCCATTTTGCGGGTTTCTATTCAAGGTCGCCAATTACTTCATTGACCTTGCTTCTTCGGTTTCTATCAAGGTTATTCAGGATCAATCAATTCAAATGTGGGTGGAAAGAAGTGCTCCATGGACACCCCAGAGCGAACTCCGCATTTTTGCTCCTCAAGGTGAACCCGTGGAACGTCAGTAGCTTGCTGTACCTATGCTAATCGCTTGAGAAGGCGCAAATATACCGTTTTGGAGTACTTTGAGCACTGCACAAGAACAGCCAGCCTACTTAGGATCCGACGAAACAATCCTTTATATTAAGTCGTGCCTCGCTCGCTGTTTATCAAGTCATAGTCAGACATGCTCAGTCGCCGAGCAGTCTAGTCTTCCTACACGTGTTCTAAGCCTTCAAAGTAGGGACATCAGTCTTTACGAGGCCCATCCTATGAAGGGAAAATATGCCGCACTAAGTCACTGCTGGGGTGGCCTGCACCCCTTGCAGTTAACTCAGGCTTCATTAAAGGAGTTCAAGGCGGGAATCTCGTGGGATTTATTGCCTAAGGTCTTCCAAGATGCTATCACGGTAGCCCGTAAGCTTGATATCCTATATCTATGGATCGACTCCCTCTGCATTATCCAGAATAGCAGGAGTGATTGGGAGCGGGAAGCTGCAAGAATGGGCGAATATTATCAGGGTGCACATCTAACAATTGCGGCACCATCGGCGGCAAATTCAAGCCAGCGATTTTTAAAAAATCGGGTCCCTACCTGGTTGCCGATCGACTTTGAGATTGAATCTCCAGAGGAAGACCACAAACTGCACACTGTCCGCGTCCAAAGACTAGAAATAAATCCTCTCCGAACAACTTACTGAGCCGTTGTCCAGTCGAGCGTGGACCTTTCAGGAGAATTTTCTCGCGAAACGGGTCGTGCACTTTACGAACAACTACGCTATCTGGGAATGTCGAGGCTATATTGGATCTGAGGAGAAACAATTCCCTTCCAGTACTGAAGGGCTGACTCGAAGGTTTCGAGATCAAGATGAAGATATTCCTCGTAGCTGGCACCGCGTAGTCGAGGGTTATTCTAAACGGCAATTGACTTTCACCACCGACAAGCTGCCAGCGCTGAGCGGTATAGCGGCACACTATTACGATGATACAAGGTCGGGCTACATTGCGGGACTATGGCGCGACAGCCTTCTAACTGACCTCCTTTGGTTCTCTGTAGCAGCACCCGATTGGCTTCCTAGGGTTATTGGCTCGGTTCCCTCTTGGTCGTGGGCTTCAATAGATTGGCCTGTCCGCTTCGTTGACGACATACATGAGGTCCTTGAACCTAGAGTCATCTTTGTTGATGCGCACTGCACCGTTCACGGCCTGAATCCGTTCGGCGAAGTCACGGACGGCTTTGTCACTGTCACCGGCCAGCTGATAGAAACGACGCTCAGCTGTTCACAAACGCTAGATGGGAAAGCGTATAGCCTTTCAAACGACAAGCTCGGGCTTTCCGGGACCTTCTTTGCTGATACTATCCTTGAGGGATATGATGGCGTGTCTGGTCCAACAGCTCGAAGAACTCAGCCCGAGGCAAGCGTTGTCCCCTTCTCTTTGCCTGTATTCTGTCTACAGATAGCGAAGGGTTCCTCCAATGATGCTGAATCGTTGCTTGATATCTACTCGCTCGTCCTCGTTTGGTCAGAGTCTCATTTAGGCGCTTACGAACGCATTGGCCTGTTGAATGTTCTACTACCTTCCGCGGATTGGTACGAGGAGGCTCCGACGAGGACGATAACCATAGTTTAGGGATAGCGACTACGCGGCGCCGCTCTACCCTAATCCATCATAATAGTCTCGATACCGAGGAGTCACCTCATCCGCACAAATATTATACTTGAGCTGCAATCTCCGTGCATATATGCGATATCATCTCAGAAATGCCAATGCATGCTCGATGGAGAGGAAGCTCATCGCTCCTGCTAGAGGCTGCCCAAGACATTCAACACCCACATCATGATGACATTTAGACGCCTGGTTCGTGCGATGCCACCATAGCCCAGTGTTGTCGTCTCCGTTTATATGTTGGTAGAGGTTGTATCTCTGCTAGGAGCGATCGTTTCTCTTCGACGCGCAGCGGCAAGGATCGCTTTCGGCACTTTTGATAATGGCTCTATGTGCGGATATTTAGATACCTATCTCAGATATCGTGATACTACTATTGAAATACATAGTCTTTTAGAGTTTGATAAGAAAGGTAAGACAGGCGGTGGTTCAAAAATTAAGCCAATACAGGCCTTATGTTGTGATTTGCAACAGCATCAAAAAGGCGTTGCCAGCCTTCTTCCATGCTTGTTTATCTAATATTAAAGTTGGTGCTTGTGGATCTGGGATTTATTGGCTTTTGGAATGGAGCGAACAGCTTAAACTTCTTTCGCTGATGGACCTGTATCACTGGGAGCTCCGTCACCTTGCGGGACAAGTTGATCAGATGAGCCGGTTGGGGTTGATGATTCGGACGCAGAAGGGTCAAAAATTGGTTCGGATTGAACCACTAGGAACTGATTTTGTTGTAGTGCCTCGCCTGTTTCAGTCCTCTCATTTTGCGGTTCTTTAACATCCTCTTAAGCATGTAACCTCTATGGTTGACGCAATATGCTTTCATTGCAAAATCCTTTTGACGCTACAGCTTGAATTCTACATGACCCAGTCGAATGTGGAACAAAGTGTTTGTTTAGAAGAATCGTCAGGTCCTCAATTTGGATTCAAGGAGAACGTTTTTGATACGTTGCTTCAATAGCGCATATTTTTTAGAAGCTGTTTCGGACTTTCAATAGGGTGCAACCTTCGCAGGGAGCCGGATTGGGATGTACTATCTTAGGCTTAAGGTCCTAATTAGGCACCACTTGAAATACAGTAATCTTTATAACACAACCCGCGGACTTTCTTAGGCTCAAAGACCTTGATAACGAGCCAATAACAAAGAGCCTATCTATATAAAGCGTGCCCCTGGTAATGGGGCGACTGCCAATGGTAGTCAGTTCTGTAACCAATCCAATGCCAAAATCCACAACAATCATCCTCTGGCTGCGGCGGGTCCCTGAGCCTCCCGTCGTATCCTCGATAAGGTAGCACATACTCCTTACTTCCCCCTTCGTGGGCAAAGAATACATTCCCGGTGAAGTCGAATTGTGCCCCCGGTGGCCCATACACTGCCTTCTGCGACCCTAGTGTATCTTGGAACCCGAGCAGGATCCACGGCTGCTGCTGCGGAGTAGGCGGCGTGTACATCATTCCCGGCTGTGGAAGCGGTTGGCCGAAGGTTATGCCTTGTTGCGGTGGAGGAGAACCGTAGAAAGGCCCGCCCGGAGGTGGCGGCGATGAGTACCCGGCTGGAGGAGGAGAGGCGTAGTAGCCGCCGCCATGGCGCGAGTCGAGGTACGCTTGCGGCGGCGGGCCTGGAAAGGAGCTGTAGTGGGACTGTTGGCTGTGGTTCGGCTAGGCGGGAGACTGTTAGCGTCTTGGGCCCCCGAGGCATAGAGACACAGATATAGTGAAGACTGGCTGACCTTTTGTAGAGGCATCTTTGTTGGGAAGATGCGAATGACTCGAGTGATTTGGACGCTTATCTAGACAAGCTCGAGAAGGGTCGTCGAGGAATTAAGGATCGTGTGGCTGAAAATGCCAAGAATTCTTTGCGCGAGAGCGGCAGTCAAACCTCCTACGGTCTTGGTGGCTTCAGCTCTCGAAGACCATAAATTGGGGCTGGTGGTGAAACTGACTACAATGCGACTCTACTCGCTGTCCATCTTTTTGCTTCAATCTGTTTCAAGGTTAGTACTTGGTAACTATTATTTTTATGTATCACAGACAGAGCAGACGATCAATTTGGCCTAAAAGTTTAGATTTATGTGTACAAGACACAAACCCTTTACAGATTTTCAGCATGAAGATATCAGCAAACCGCTGCAATGCTGCGTTTAAGTGCACATGCAATCTGGGATAGAAACCACTTAGAGGAGAATAACCTTGTGAGTCCCTTTTCTTTCTTCGAAACTCAGGCTCACCTCCTCTTCGCCAAATCTCCTGCTCTGGTGCCTTGTAGTCTCTATACAAACCCTTCCATCACGACGCTCAGCAAGACTAATAAGCAATATATGTATAGTTCAGACTCCTTAATCTTGAAGGTGCGAATTCACGTAACGCAACTATGGAACTCGCTTCCCAACTACAAACCTTCACCCTCTTCCCACGACTCCCCTTCGAACTCCGCCTCAAATTCTGGTCCCATGTCTCCTCTAGCCTTTAAACTGTCACTATAATCCACCAAAACCTAGACCTAGAGTCCCCTCCCGGAGGTTTGCTAGAGAAGCCCTGATTCCGTGTCTCTTATCCTCCACATCTGTCAAGAATCCCGTTCGAAAGCGCTGAAATCCTATCATCTGTCATTTGGCTCGTATTTCCACCCCGTAAGGATATGTTTCGACTTTACCAAGCATGAAACTCTGAGATTCGGGTGTCTTTCTAAGATCGAAAAGCTGGTCGATTCTATGCTTGATGTGTTTCAGAGCGGAGATTGCTCTAGCGAGGATGTTCAGAAGAAAGTGCGGCATACAATTCTGGATATTAACGAGAGTCGTTATATAAGAACTGGCTTTTGGTGGAATGAAGTTCGTCTCTTTGTTGTGTTGAAGAGTTGACGATTGTACCTTTGGATGAGGATGAAATGGTGGACGAACTGATTGCTGAGTATCGGAATACGCTAGGGAAGATTGCAAGGGCTCGTCCTGAATGGGTAATCCCACGCATTACTATGGTTTTGAGGATTACAGGGAAGAGACGGGGAATTTTGGAAGTCGAAACGAGAGTCTGATACTGTTTAATGAACAAAGCCAGCCGATCGTTGAACGTGAGCGTTACGTATTAGATTGTTTCCATGTCTAAAAGCCGAACCTTCCTAGTGAAACTGTCCGAATCCGCTAGACATCCGTCAGCTAAGATAGAAGGAATGATACGCAATACTTACGAAGGTTGGTGAACAGGGATGGTCGTGAAGTCGTCTGAAGTCGGTGGGATGAGTGGGGTGAATGCGTCACCGATGGCTTAAAGCATTGAAGGAGGTGGCCGAGTTGAAGGCAGTCGGCTTGACCGAAACATAACATATTTAAACCACTAGGGCAACATGAGAGAGCCCTTTTGGGCTCCCGGAGACATACCTAGGTAGGTGAGTCAGGGTGAGGGATCACCCATGCGTACCGCGGCTCGCACAAGGATAGAGCGGCGACGCTCACCCTCTAGAACAGGAAAGGAAGCCCTGGAAAGGCTCGCAGATAATCCATCGGTAGGTAATTGTTCGCCAAGGAGACCGAGGTCGATATTGAAGCACCTGCCTAATACGTACCCGCCTCCCAAGACCTGCAGGGGTCTTGGGCGCGCGGATTCGGTGACGGCCCCGTACTCCACGTAAAAGTCAAACAATGAGAGGCCTATCCAGCTGCCCGAACCAGCATGGAGGGGGTACCCAGGGATATACAAACTTGTTAGTTCATGTATAAAGTGAGAAGACCCGCCCCTGGCTTGGATTGGGAGTCAATCGCCTTCACCCCCACCAGTCAGTGCCCGACCCGCAACCATGAAGCTTTCGCGAGCTGCGAGTTTCCTCTGCCTTGCGCCGCTGGCTCACGCTTGCCTTCTCCCCGAGGAGTCCGCTCACGAATCCGTGGGAGTTGTCCGCCGACAAACCACCAACAACACCGGAATACCCATCGGGAAAGCCGATCGGTTCAATGACGGCACCATTGCCCCGCGAGGACTGGGCACACAACCGCCGGGCACCGACCTAGGCACCCTCCTCAGTGTCAAAGAGATCGAAAGCGCCTTCCGGGGTCTCGCAAAAGAGTACAGCTTCGAAACCTTCGCATCCCCCTTCAAGACATATGAGAATGCGACCATCTTTGGTGGCAAGATCGGTGGCAACTCCAAAGGCAAATCTGAGTCCCCCCGCGTGTTCTTCAACGCCGCCATCCACGCCCGCGAGCGGGGCTCCTCCGACAACCTGTTGTACTTCTTGGGCGACCTGCTTTACGCCAACAAACAGAATACCGGCCTGGTTTACGGCGGGCGGACCTACACCAATGACGACGTCCGCAAAGCGTTGTCCACCGGTATCGTCTTCCTGCCTCTGAGCAACCCCGATGGCGTGGCATGGGACCAAGCGACGAACACCTGCTGGCGCAAGAATCGCAATCCGGCCGCCGCAATCCCCGGCAACGCCAACTCCATCGGCATCGACCTCAACCGCAACTTTGATTTCCTCTGGGACTTCCCGCGCCTTTTCGCCCCAACCGTCGCGCCGAACGTTGCCTCCAACGACCCTCGCGCGGCAACATACCACGGCGCCAGTGCCTTTTCCGAACCGGAGACGCGGAGCATCCGGTGGGTGATGGACACGTTCACCAAGCTCCGCTGGTTCATGGACATCCACGCGTATGCCGGAGTCGTGCTGTACAACTGGGGTAGCGACGAAAACCAGGCCAAAAAGCAGGGGATGAATTTCTTGAACTCCACCTACGATGGCGAGCGAGGCCTGATGCCGGACTCGCCGGCCGCCGGGATTGTATACTCGGAGTATGTGCCGAGCAGGGACTGGGCCGACAAGACCTACGCCGCCATGAGGATGGGCAATGCCATGGACGCCGCGGTCGGGCGGCACTATGAGGTGACGCAGTCGGCGTATCTATATCCCACCTCCGGGGCGAGCGATGACTATGCGTATTCGCGATCGTTTGCCAACCCTAAGCTGAACAAGATTCATGGCTTCACGGTCGAGTTTGGCTTCGGCAACCAGGCGGCTTCTTGTGCTTTCTATCCCACTCCGGAGCAGTACCATCAGAATCTCCTTGAAACTGGAGCGGGCTTCATGGAGTTTCTCTTGTCCGCGTCAGAGATTGGTCTTGGAGATAGAGGGAGCTATTAGTCGCTTCAACCATGATATTAGCCTGCTTATTAAAGGTGTCGCTCGCAGAGACGGAAGATATAGATGGGACCCGAATCTAGGATTAAATAAAGATATCGCTGCCTAATAGCTAGAGGGGAAGCTATATAATCTACAACTCTTTTCTAGAAGACTAACATGAAACAGTATCTAGTAGAGGTGTATACCTGAACCTCTAGAACTTGTTTGGTCGGCAGTTTGTATATTCGGGTTTTCATGTAGATGGGAATTATATAAGTCGGTTAACGTAAGAACTCGTCTTAAGTAGAGAACTCAAAGGTAAGATAGTTTCCATTTAATGAATACATTCGCAAACTCTGTACGTGATCGCAGAGTTTCTTCACGGCGGGTACCAAACCCAGAATCCGTCATTATATTTTGTCAAAGCCTGAGCTCACTATATCGTTTCCGTTCCACTCAATCAACCATGAGAGAACCGGCTCCATCGGCTTCTAGCACGACCATTTGCTCTATAGGTGCCGCTCCCAATTCCGCAAAGATTGCCATCCCTAATCGCCACCACCGTCTTGGCCGACACACCGCCGGACGTGTCGTTTACTGACATTGTCCAAGCGTGTGAATTTACGCCGTTCGCAGTCTCCTCTCAAGGTCAGCTGTACAAATTCAAGAACCAGCCCGTAGTGCATAAATTCCATGGAACCAAACAAGAATTACATGTGAGCAGGCTTGCTGGGAACTGTGCAATCCCGGTTCACGGACGAAGCATTTCTTATCGTCCCCGCCGGGGTATCAGAATGCAGGGAATCAGTATGGGTTTGGATTCTCCACTGGGTCGCACAGCCATTCAGAGTTCGAAGCGCGAGTCAATCATGCATTCGATTATCTGCTCACCTGGCGGAACTGGGCCTCGCTTGATAAGACCTTCTGATGTTGGCTCTAGGCAAGGAGGTAAAGCTTGTTTCTACCGCGAGGTGGGATCTATATGGGGCGGGACAGAATTTTGGTAGAGGAAGAGCGGTGATGTTGTCAGAACAGCACGCCTCACGCAAATGCTCCTAGTAGAAACTTAATCTTTTCACATTACGATACACCTAATGGATAAGGTCTATCTCTAGAGCTGCATCAGATGGTCTTGTCAAGCGAGGTCGAATTCCGCTATGCGAGCAGATATACCACATATCTAACTGTTTATGGCAACATCAAGCCAAGTAACATGCTCCTCTGCTGCGATGGAACGTTCCAACATTATCCGGGTTGCAAAAGTCTCCGGTTGGTGGATAATCTGGCCCGGGGGTTCTTATTCCCGCTGCCAATGTGCCCTAACAGCCGTTTGAAGTGGCGGGCGGCAACGGTTTCGCGGCGTCGGCCCGCTAGCGTCACGATCACTGCATGTCTGGATGAGAAGAAGAGCTCCGACCCCGCGTTCAGTCGCCGACACCCCACGGGGATCAGCAACGTTGTTTCCAAAAGGTAAGGAAGCTGGGGTAGTCAGTGGGCGAGTGCCCGTCGCCGCAGGCGGATGTCTGTCCTATCTTGACGCCGAAACCCCAGCAACCTCGGACTTCTGCCCGTTGACTATCGAGTATATCTGCGATGTTTGATTGTTTGAAAACCTCGTCTGCTTCAAACCTTTCCGAGCCCTTCTCGACGCCGCGCAGAGTGTTTCAACGTTGTCATTCCCAGACATCCTCTAGCCTCTCAATCTTATCACGAAGTAAATACTGGATTGTATCTCTGCCTACCATGCGCTTCCTTTCTCGTAGCGGTACCGCAGATCCGTCTGCCTCAGGTGTACACCCTCAGATCGATGATACTCTTCACACGAGTGATGGACCGAAATCCGCGTCCTTCTTTCAGGAGAAGCTTGCCCCAACATCGGGCCGGAGACTCTCTCGTACCGGCGACGGGGACACTGCCCTGGCTCTCTTCGGATCTCCAGACGAACTCCATGAGCCTATCGATCCTGCCGAAGCGAAACGCCTTGTGCGCAAGATTGACTACATAATATTGCCCTATCTTGCAGTCTGCTACGCGTTCTTCTATATCGACAAGACCACGCTCTCGTACGCCGCCATCTTCGGGATACGGGAAGACCTCAATCTGGTTGGAACACAGTACAGCTGGTTAAGCTCGATCTTCTACTTCGGCTTCCTTGCTTGGGCTTTCCCGACGAACTTCCTCCTACAGAAATTTCCTGTCGGCAAATATCTGGGCTTCAACATCTTCATGTGGGGGGCTCTTTTAATGGCTCAGGCAGCAGCGACGGTAAGTACACCGGAGTCGCCAGAAACATACGTCCACAAGGGCCGCAATTGGCTTCGTGGCTTCCAAGAATCCATCTTAGTCGAAGCTCAAGCTTACAATTCTTTTGCAGAATTTCACGACGCTTGCTGTCCTTCGTGCACTTTCTGGCGCCGCCGAGGCCTGCGCCGATCCAGCTTTCATGCTCATCACCAGCATGTGGTACACTCGCCGACAGCAGCCTATTCGAATGGGGCTCTGGTACACTGCGAACGGCTTCGGCATTGCCCTTGGTGGACTTCTGGGCTACGGTATTGGAAGCATCAAATCGTCACTGCCGTCGTGGAAGTGGGAGTTCATCATCATCGGCGCCTTATGTTCGATCTGGGGGATCGTAATGTTCTTCATGCTCCCGGATAGTCCTGTGACCGCACCGATGCTCAGCCAAAGGGAGCGCAAGATCGCCGTCGAGAGGCTTAGGGAGAACCAAACGGGTATCGAGAACAAACACCTTAAACTGTACCAGGTCGTCGAGGCTCTCAAAGATCCCAAGACGTACCTGCTTTTCACTCTCGGCCTGGTCGGCAACATTCCCAACGGCGGCATCTCCAACTTCGGCACCATTATCATCAGAGGCTTTGGATTTAGTACCCTTGTTACAACGCTGATGCAGATACCATACGGTTTCATCATCGCTATATCCATCCTCTCCTGCGTCTATATCAACGACTATCTGGCAACGAAGCATGGCAAAAATACTCGGTGTTGGTTCATCCTGCTATACCTGGTTCCCAACATTGCTGGTGCGTTCGGACTGCGCTTCGTTGGCACAGAGCACGGAGTCGGCCGCCTCATCTGCTACTACCTAACCGGCCCGTACAATGCGTCGTTCGTGCTCATTCTCAGCTTGACCACCGCGAACACGGCCGGCCACACGAAGAAGGTGGTAACGAACGCCGTACTCTTCCTCGGCTACTGCGTGGGCAATATCGCCGGGCCGTTCTTTTACAGGTCCGACCAATCGCCGACCTACTCGCTCGGCATTTGGTCAATGATTGTAAGTCACCTCATTGAGGTGGTGACGGTCCTCGTCCTCCGTTGGATATTGAGCAGGGAGAACCGGAGGAGGGACAAGGCTATGGCGGAGAAGGGAGCGGTGCCTGATTTGGATGCTACGGCCTTTGGAGACATGACGGATTGGGAGAACGAGAACTTTAGATATGTTTACTGAGATACTGGTCTTGACCAGCCTGAACCGAGCAGCGACGGTAGATTAGCGAATCTCTTTGCCAAATCCCCAGCAAAAGTCTTCATGATGTCGCGCGGTGCCGCACTGCCGGAGTAAACTCGGTATGCAGATTGTCGGGGCACGCCTATGATTACTACTGAAGATACTTAATAGCGAGTGTGTTGCTCTAGCGCAGCAAGACGCAAGTTCATCGAGTCGGATATGGTAGTTAGCAGGGAGGGATACAAATGCAGGTTAGGCTGATCGGAGCAGAATCGCTCCGGCACGCCTTGCGCTTGGCGTGGAGGAATGCGAGGACGGGTTAGCGCGTTACTCCACGTGCAGTGACTGACCAGCTTCAACGTCGACAGGTTTATCCCCCAGCAGCTGGGCTGTGCTCGTTCAAACCGCAATCTCTTCCGAAACCGTGCTCGTACTGCGCCTCAGATAACTGGGCAGAGTCGTGACGTATCGATTTAGTGTGCAGAGGTACTTGACATGAAGGTTATCATCGTACCGCCGCCGTTTAGGCAACTATACATTCATCGAACCCGATATCATGTATTGAAGCGCAGTGCTGTCGAAAGAGAATCAGCTATCGATCATAACGGGAGTGCGCTGCGAAAATGAGCCAGTCCAGAGACCAACAGCTACATCAACCGCGAGATCCCCCGGGCCTTACCCAAGCCGCAGGTAGAACAAGGCGGATCAAAGATGTCCGCCCGCACCGCCGGGTCCATACGAAATCACGCCTCGGATGCCAGAACTGCAAAGTGCGCAAGGTTAAGGTGAGTTCCCTCCGAACGGGACCTCCCGAGCATGTGACTGCCAGCATCTCACCAGGAGACTCTCTCAGTGCGATGAATCGAAGCCGGAGTGCAACAGGTGCTGTGCTTTCGGCGTTTCCTGCGATTACGTTGCAGTCGCAGCGATGACTTTGTCCTCTCGAGAAGAGCGCATGTTGGATTCGCCATCGTCCTCGTCCTCGAACCTGAGCTCCTCATGCTCCGCAAATGCCATGATTATCGACGCGATCAATGGCAGCCTCAGACACGGCGCGAACGGCGCTCTGCACCACGTGTTCGATGGTGCAGACCTCCAGAGACTCCACCACTTCCAAACTATTACCGTCTGTACCCTGGCCACTTCCAGCATATCGCGGGTTTACCAAGCCGAGATTGTCAAGCTGGCATGTTTGGTCAGTAGTACACCTGTCTGGCTCCAGCTCCACGTCTCACATCGCTTAGCACCCGCATCTCCTGCATGCGGTCTTGACTATAGCAGAAATGCACTATCGATATACCACCTCGGACAGGGCTTCGCCTGCCGAGCTCTATCACTGGCAGAAAACAACCTCTCTTTTCAACCAAAAGTTGGCTCACCCCATCAAGACCGAGGATGCTGATGCAGTCTTCGCGACCTCGACACTTTTAAATGGCATCTCCATGGGTTCAATCGAGACCGATCAGTATCTTGATGCATGGCCGTTGAAACCATCCTCACATGACCTTCAGTGGCTCCGGATGCAAGGAGGCATCAAGCTCATGGTGCTAGCAGCTCAACCATGGAGGAAAGGGAGTGTTTTCGAGAACTTGATATCCGAAGGCGACGACGGTCTATCCACGTTCACAGACACGCGGCTAGGAATTGCAGGTATACCAGCACCGTTCGTCAGTCTATGCGACCTCTCTGTTCTTTCTACAGTTGAGAACAACCCATACCATGCACAAGTGCGTATGCTTTGTCCTCTGCTCTCCATGGAGTGCACGAGGGAGACGCTCATGGAGCATCTCAATTTCATTGCCGAGATGCGGCCGGAGTTCCTCGAGTTGCTGCAACAGCGAGACGCGCGAGCGTTGCTCATCCTGGGCTACTGGTACGGACTTGTGTGTCGTTGCAGCCAGGTTTGGTGGTTGACGCGACGGGCGTCAGTCGAATGCATGGCGATTTGCTCCTTCCTGGAAACGTCCGAAGACTCCAGGATACGCGAACTTTTGGAAATCCCGGCCCGAGCATGTGGATATCGTCGCGTCCAGCCCACGGCTACGTTCGACACACAGCCGCTACTCGCACCTGACATTTGCAGAATGATGTGACATCTCTCTCGAGACTACAGGTCCTTATCCGCTCCGGCTGAGTGCAACGGGTTTTTGACCAGGTAGAGGGGAGACAGCTGAGGAATATTTGAGACGAGTAACACTAAATGACGAAGGGATTCAAGGATCTACTTTGTTATATTTCTATCCTTGAGAAGCAGGGCTTAGTAATCTAAAATGCAAGATGATCAAAAATGCTTTACTGCCATGCCTTCTTGTTCTGCTGCACCCATTCATCAAACTTGAGCGGAGGCCGTCCAGAAATTCGCTCCACAGCATTGTCCGACCTCTCTTCATCTCCCCTGGCAGCAGCAGCCTCAAGGTAAGACATGAAGTTTGCGAACTGGTCCGGCAGGCCCAGTTTCAGATACCGCTGAGCAGATTCCTCCTCTGAGAGTTTGACGTGCACGATCTCGCGACCTAGGCCGCTGCTGAGCTTTGCCGCAATCTGCACGGACACTGTCAGCGGCTACATTCGCGTACTATTTTGAGTCTAGAAGCGATGTACCTCATCGTGAGTCAACAGCTCAGGTCCCAAGACCCTGTGATCAGTATTGTGCGGCTTCCCGTCCGTAAGCGCATGAAACGCAACGGCCGCGATATCCATAGCGCTGATAAACGGGATCTTGCCGTCCCCACACGCCGTGTAGATCTTGCCCTCGTCTTTGATGGTGGCCAGATGCTGCCACTCCGAGAAGTTCTCCATGAACCAGGTGGGGCGCAGCACGCAGAACTCCAGGCCGGCATCGATGAAGCGCTGCCATATCTGCCCGACGTGGTGACCGCCTGGCTCCGTCGAGCTGCCGGCTAGCAAAACAAATCTCTTGACGCCCTTTGAGACGGCGAGGTCAATGAGGGCGTTCAGTGCGGGTACTGGATCGGTTACTGCAGGCGCAATGAGGTAGACTGCGGATATGCGCTCTCCATTAGGAAATTCGTAATGGAAGGGGTTCTCAAAGGTGGAGGAGTCAAGCCAGTCGAATTTGGATGCTGGCATTCCGGATGGAGCTCCGGTCTCAGCGTTACGAGAGGCTAGGAGGAATGGGATATTTGCATCTTGCAGCAGGCGTGCAATGCGCGTGGAGGTTTTGCCCGTGCCGCCTGTCAGAAGGATTGCCATGATTAGAGGCTAATATCCAGTGTCTCCGAATTGCTAAGTTCCTCGCTGGTGAACTGTCGAGCCAAGCTGTTGTGTAGCTGGCTCGCTGAATCCTATATAAACAAGCAGAGTGATTATGCTCGGCGCCTCGAGGACGAGATGACACTAAATCCGAATCTCGCGGCGCGAGTGCTCGTAAGTCCGTGGCCAGCCATTGTCGCTATCTTGCAGCTCATCCACTGGCATCATTGGTTCCAACAATCAAAGGATTGTGAGAGACGCGTCAACTTGTAGAGATCGTGCATGATGGTGATGATGCAATTGGCAGCGGACTTAACCATCTCTCAGGCCTTAACTCCGTAATCCCTGCACGACCAACCTCAATGGCATTTTTGGACGCTACATCCTTCGAAATTGTACATATCGACCCGCCTCAACTTTTGAGAATCATCAAACCTCCACGAGTAATACCGGCGAATGAAGCAGTCCGAAGGAGCACTTTCGTTAAATCGCTACCGTCCTGCCGCTCGCCATGGTTCTTCCAAGCGTCCGAGACCGATTGTTTCTCGGATTATCAGCTTCTGGCTTTGGGGCAGCACGAGACTTTGGAGCAACTTTGCGCCTGGGCATGATGGCTGAACCGTTGCTGTCGGGCCGGAGGGTAGTGGTTGAAAGCTATGAGAGCATGTGTTGCAAAGATGAATAACAAAAGTTTGTGCAGCTCGTGAAGTGCCCATCGCGGTCGGTTCACGTTCTTATTGAGATCAAATTCACTCCGGGTGATGACTCTGGGCGGGCGGGTGAATAGATCTTCGGACTATTCGCCTGTCAATGGTGCTAAGATACCTTGCAGGAAGTGAGGTCGGTGGAGACGGAATTGAATATTAGATGCTAGATTTAGTAGGGTGTACACGATTGGCTAAACGCAGCCCTTTGCAACAGTATGAGCACGAAGGGAATCATGGTATATGCTGTCAAACTAAACGTGTTCGGAAAGATTATTGGAGCTCATGTCGAAGTGGTTTCATCTGTATGCTAGCGCGAGTTCCATGATTGAGAGTTGTGAGCCATAGTTCGTCGCAGCCGGCGTTACACTGATACCAGCGGTGTCTCACATCTTCCAAAGTGATGGTTATGAAAACACTATGACACTTAGACCTAAGCTGTGGGAAGACGGGAACTTTTCGACATCTTACTTGCCGCTTCCCGGGATTGTAAGGATGAAAAGGCAGTACAGCGCATGCTGCCAGAATCTTTAAGTGGAATTTCCGAATTCCCCAACCATGCGCCTTATTCCAGCCAAAATGCAACGCAAGAACCAAAACCCAGCGAATCACGCTGCAAAAATTGCCCTGGTGGATGTCAAATGGAAAGAATTTATCCTGCTTGGATCCCCATGAGAACGTCGCAAGCCCGTTCCGTCGTAACTCTTGAAGTGCTGAGCTGACCGTTCTCAGTTCTCGAAGGCAGCTGTTTCCAGTTGGAAAGCTCCCTGGGTATCGCGGCCCTCAATTCCTGATCGGATGAGATAAGACTTCGTGCCGGTCTATCGGTCCAGTAAATCCTTCAGCTGTGCAAAAAACAGCTCCCGTGCATCATCAACTTGCGCGCATCTGCCATCGCGGTCGTGGGACCATGCACCCTCTGTTATGCATTCGTCATCAATATCGAGGATATCAAGGGCACCTATCTTGTCTCCCGTTGCGGCGCCGACTGCTTCAAGCCATGGGTGGGCGTCTCGATAAAAGCACTTGGCCAAATCGAATGAGTTTGCGTCGGTGTAGAAGTCTGGCTCGTCACAGTTTATTTTGAGGTGAGTGAGCCGGGTGCATTGGGCGAGGAGGTTATACGCAGCATAAGCATGCCTAGATTGGTGTGTTTCATGGATCCAAATGTCTTTCAGCCAAGCTCGTGAGGGGCCGATCTGGGAAAGAAAGTTCAACAATCCTTTCATACCCTTGACGCCAAAGGTGTTGACGCTATACAAGATTGGTGTAGCTTCTCCACGGATCTGTTTGTTCACGCCGAGTAGCCTAGGTGCTGGGACTGGGTCGCTGGATTCTCCGGCTTCCATGAAGTAGCGTGCGGTTACGCGGCGATTCTTCTTCACAACAGCTTTGAGGCAGATGAAATGCCTGCCGAGATGGTCGATCTTAGCCAGGGCGTACTCGTATATTTGGTTTCGGAGCTCGCCAGGAAGTTGGAGGAAAGGAAAATGGCTGATGTCAGAGGGACCATGGCTAACTTCGGGTTCCGTGCTGAAAAGCTTGCGTCTCTGGAAGTACAATCAGTGTGTTTCACTTCCCACCAACTAGAGTGCATATTCTACCTTCCGATCAGATCCCGGCTCTGAAGCAGCTTCCGATTTCGGCATGATCGCTCAAGTCTAGATGCCAGAGCGGAAGAGGCTGGTGTAGGGTTGCGGGAGTGACTGTTGCAGGACGGATGACAGAAGCCTCCGCTGCGGTGAAGTAGCTGTCTCGCTCCGTTCATTCTCCTGCTTACGTCATGTTCACTCCTACTCTACGGCAGAAGGTGTTGTGGTCTGGGGAGAGTCTGTCGTGATAATGGGACCAGAGCAACGCTCGCTTCCGGTTGTTGCGGAGCCGAGTTGAGTCGAGGCTCTACATATATAACTGATCTGGTGATAGAGTTGGAAAGACGGAGATCCGGAGCAGTAGTCGGACCAGGAGAGGTGTCAGAAAGCCCTTTCAGGGTGGCATTATTACACTCGCAGGGTTGCTGTCAAGGAAGGATGGGGACGAACGTATGAGTGAAAGGTGTAGGAGGCTTTGTGGCGAAAAAAAGAACGACAAACTCTTTCACCAAGGTGAAATATCTGCCGGTTTGCTCTTAGGAGTTACGTCATCTTCATTTCGTCTTTCGCTGTGTTGAAGTATATGGAGCTGCGTGGGGTTCTGTGGATAACTGAGATTGTACTGAGTTCTCAAGTTGTGGTGGCTTTTTGTTGAAGGACACAGTGGAAAGTGAGGGGAAATGAAGCCAATGCCGCAGGGACTAGAAGTCTATCCGCCCATACGTGCACGCTCTCAACTAACTCTCGTCGCAAGTGCAGAAGCTCTGCTTGAACTGGAATGAAAGAAATTACGTCCCAATGCTGACCCAAGTTCTAGATGCCGACATAGCCATCAAAGCAGACTCATTTGAGGATGGTGCAAAACGGGATTGCCGCTCCTCCTGGCAGCAGAATCGGAAAACAAGAGATGAAGCAAAGGTACCGTGAGCTGACGATGAATCCGCAATCGAAGCACGCTCTCAATACGAGTCAGCAGTTTGGTTCTCCACGCTGATGTGAGCTCCAGAATCATTAACGCAACTTGCCAATGTCGAGAGCCTTGCAGCTGCTCAATTTTCGAGTCGCCGAGTGCTGAGCTTACACTCATAGCTCATGATATTGGTTGACCGCAAGGATTGCAGGATGCGATTGACGCGCATCTCGAGACGGGAGCGCAAGCTCTGCGCGTGCAAAGCATACTGCGCTCGTAGTTTGCGTGCGCGTTCGGTGACTGACGCGTCTGTTAGCCGGGGAGAAAGTATCTCCGGGACCGAATCCTGCTGGAGTTGCTGTTAAGGAGCTTCTTCAGCTTCGTGAAGAACTCCTCGCGCACTCGAATGTCGTCTGCACCGAAAACTTGATTAAGTTCGTGCTTAGTGTCCGGGCTTCGAATCGTGATACAGTCCAGGTGAAGCATCTCGAGGGCAGCAAGGTTATCCCTTCTTGCATAGCCAACAGCTTCGAGCCATGGCTGGGCATCTCTGTAAAAAGCTCTCGCAATTGTTCTCCCACGTTTCCCTTCGTAGAAACCCTCGGTACAGATCGCTAGCTTGGTGAGCCGCGTGCATTGCGCAAGCATTGAGAATGCACCGTATGCGGATTCGCGCATATAACCATCGCCCAGCTCGATGTATTTGACGTAAATGCGCGATTTACCGATCTGCGAGAGAAAGCACAACAAGGCGTCGCAACCGTCAAACAGGAAGCGATTGTTGCTATAGAGAATTGGTACAACCTCTTCGTGAACCATCTTGCTCGCAAGAAGCAACCCAGTTGAAGGGACTCTTCGCCTGAAGCGGCGGAGGAGGAAGCGGTGACAGTGATGCTCGTAGTAAGACAGATTGACCGACGATGGAGCTACTAAGACATGGCCATAAATCTGGGCACGAAGCTCGGTAGGAAGTTTCATGAACGGGAACGGCTCGACCTTCGTACACAAGTCGCTTTCCTCGCGCTCCTACACAGTGCTGGTTAGGATCTCTTCGGGTACTTGCCGATTGAGGAGCAGTACTTACTGTTGGGCTGGGCGCAGACGCGCTAGCCTCCGAGTCCGATGTGCTGAGATCCGAGTCCGATGTGCTGATATCCGACTCATCCGAGCCCAACTCGCTGCTCTCCGAGTCCAACATCGTAATACCTGAGTCTGACACGCTCTCCTCTGCATCTGACACGCTCTCCTCTGTATCTGTATCCCACATGATGGCTTGGGTGGGACACAAGAGGGCCGCAGAATATGGCGACTACTGGTATTGTTGTGAGAGAGATGGGGGCTGGGTTAGTGCAGTTGAGTCCGTGCTTACGTCATCCAACTAGCTGTAATCTTAGCATGACCGGAAATGAACAACTGTGAAAGCCAGCTTCGCTACTGTCGCTTGCTGTGCGGCCGTTTGAAGATTGTTAAAGGCTAAAACCATGTTTTACACATTAATGTGACGTTTAAGATATGACTAAATAGTACTAAAAGATTCAGCATAGCTGCAGCTATCTAACAATTAAAACTAAGAAGGGTAGCGGCGTTATGTAGCTGATAATCTACTAAAATATATAATTTTTCGTTGCTAAGGCGGCCGCACATTTTGCAACCGACAGTAGTCTGAAAGATCTTACGCACAGCTACACCTTCACCCGACTCACTACAGGAACACCAGACCCTCCTGCCGCCACCAGCCAGTGACCAGCGCATCAACCAAAGAAAGCCGTGATGGCAACAGCCCGCGAAGCAACGACCGGTGCCTCCGACTTTGGCATGCTCCACGACCTCGCGCACGAACTAGAATCTCGCCATGAGCCGCGCTCAGAGCGCGTGAAGCAGCTTCACACGTCCGCATTCGAGCCCATGGTGCGATCTCGCAATGCGCCGGAGACGGGCCTGCCCGGTTGGCACGAAGCTGTTGGATGCTTCCTCGTCCTCTTTAGCGCCTGGTACGCAGAATCCCCAGTTCGAGAACATCGGTCAGCTGACCATTGGATCATGTCGCAGGGGCCCCGTCAACGCCTTCGGAGCTTTCCAAGCGTACTACGACACAGTCTACACCCCGCAACAAGAGGTCTCGTTAGCCTTGATCTCCTGTATCGGCTCCGTGCAAGCATCCCTGGTTCTCTTCTTGGGGTTCGCCGCCGGCCGGCTCGTCGATGCGGGACACTTCGACTATGTGGCTGTCTTGGGCTTCATCCTTACGGTGGCAGGATGGTTCGGGGCTGCTGTGGGCAAGCAGTACTGGCACGTACTCTTGACGCAAGGCCTCTGTGTAGGCGTCGGTTCGGGCCTTGCCTTGGCGCCGGTGGTTCGGATTATGGAAGTTCCTGGGCCTGGCCGGTTGGTCTTCAATGTCTCTGCCATGGGCGGCAGTATCGGTACGTGCGGGATTTCAGAACTGTGACGGAAACGCTGACAGCAGATGGCAGGCGGCATCGTCTTTTCGTTGCTTGTCGGCAAACTCGAACGCCGGATCGGCTGGGCCTGGGCAGTCCGTACAGTGGCCTTCGTGACAGTTGTGCCGCTGCCCATTGGCCTGGCTATGCTGCGCTCGTCCCTTCGCCCGAGACTCAGGTCGGCAAGGCGGGCAGTTGATATCACAGCATTTTCAGATTCGCCATACTTGGTGATTGTCGTCGCGCTTGTCCCAGCGCTAATGGCCTTCTTCGTACCGTTCTTCTACGTCCAAGGCTTTGCGATGAAAATCAGCCTGGATTGGGACCTTTCGGTATATTCGCTTGTGATCATGAATGTCGCGAGCCTCGTCGGAAGGGTGCTGGGCACTGCCGTCGCGGAGGGCTGTGAAAGGTAAGCAAGCGTTGCCAGCTTAGCATCATCCTCTGCCTACTCAACGCTAACAACTGTGACAGGTCCACCTCTTTCGGCGGGCTAATGGCGTTCACCATCTCATCCGGCATCATAGTCTTCCTATGGTTGCTGGTCGATTCGACCGGATTCCTGTTCATCGTAGCTGCGCTATACGCGCTGAACTCTAGCGCTATGCTGGCAGTGATACCAGCCGTAGTCGCCTATCTCTGTCCCGATCCGACAAGGTTGAAGACCCGTATCCGGATGATGTGGTCTCTCGGGTCCATCGGAGTTCTCGTCGGACCGCCGCTCGCAGGAATATTATACGAGTACCAGAACAGAGACGCTGATCCTGCGCATCGAAGCAAGGGGGGCTTGAGCTTTGATGGTCTTCTGGTTTTTGCTGCTTCGATGCTGATACTGTCGGCGGTGCTGATGGTGGGTGCGAGGCTTCTGAAGAGCCGCGGAGAACGCTAAGACAGCCGCTTGAGGCATGTTTCAACTAGCTGTGGTGTGACCGATAGGAGATTGGCATATCTCTGAACTTGACTTGGAGTGCTTATGGGATACTGGATATCTCAAGAGAACGGAATCTAGCCCATTGAGCGAGTAACAGTACGGCTTTTAGGATGTATGATTGCCTAGAAAAGACAGCGGACACGTCGGAGAAGTAGGCAGATGAAATGTTGCTTGGATCACCGACGGGTCGACTGCGCATTGCAGTAGAGTCTCATCGAGAAACTGACTTTGAAAGTGACTACTTGAACCTGCCAAAGATCCTCAAGCGTCGTCCTCGCTCTCCGCTCCCTCTTCCTCCCTCTGCCGCCTCGCAAGCACCTCCTTCCACTGCTCCGCAAACTCCCTCAACCCGCTCTCACCGCCCCGACTCGCATCCACAACATCCCGTGGCAGCTTATGCGCGCTATACTGCGGAGTCGAGAACCCGTACGCCTCCGGGTCGTCCTTCCTCACCAGCCGGAGCTCCGGCACAAAAACCTCCTCATCCGCCTCTTCTTCTTCCGTCTCAGTATCCGAGCCTTCGTCCTCACCCGGCGCGGGCATCTCCAGCAGCTCCAGCCAGCTGAACAACAAAGGATCTGTTCGCTGTGCCCAGGGGTTGATGTCGATGAGCCAGACCTTCTCGTGAGGTGGGGGGACGTAGACGTCGAAGACGAAGTTCTCGTCGGGAAAGGTATCTCTGAGCCTCACGTCGAAGAACTCCTGGATCTTGGTGGTGAGATGACTGCGCAAGCTGAAAAGGAAGTCGAAGTGGTTGAGGTCACGCTGGCAGAGGGCTATTAGGCGACGCTTGCGTACGAAACACCGAAACTCGAGGGAGGGGTTTAGCTGGAAGGATTTGCGGAGGATGAGGTGGTAGGGGATATCGTTTAGGGTCTGCGGGCGCGTCGTAATGTCGCGGTCGTCATCCTGCGCTTCGCCGTCGGTGGAGCTTGTCACCGTTTTGGTATTGTCGTCCTCGCAGTCATCAAACGCATGCTCCAAATCATGCGTGACGAAATCACTCGACTTGAGGAGTAGGTACACATCGTTCGGCGTCCGGCACTCCATGCTATTGGTAGCATTGATCCACGTCGCATCTTTCGGCGCCGACCAGTTCAGTTTTGGCATGACCTTCCCACCGAGCTCTTCTATGATATCTCTAATCGATTGATGTATCTCGCGCCACTGCGCCGAGGGATCTTGGTCCTCGTCATCGGACGTATCGGAGGCGTTATCGGTGGAGGAGAAGATGCCACTGTCGGAGTCGGACCAGTCTTGGTCGGAGGGGTCTGGGGGAAGGACTATACCATCCGCGCGGAGGTAGGAGAGGAAGGGGGGCGTGAGAGGGAGGAGCCGCGCTTTGGGGGTTATGGTGCGGTAGCTGGGAGGAGGTGAGTGGGTTGAACGGCAACTATTTGGCGATGTACGGACCTACCGTGGGTGCCATGAGTGGTAGGAGCAGTTAAGGATGTGGGTCTTGGTGACGGGAGGGAAAGGGAGGCGTGTCAAGGGCTCGGAGTGGTCTTCCCGGGTAGGAGCCGTCGCGTCCATAATCTTCTGCGGTGAAGTCTGAGAGCTGAAGGACGTAGATGGATCCTGAGTCCTTAGTGCTTGTTCGAAAAGATAGTGACTCCGCCGGGGCAGGACGATGCGTGGTGTAGTAGAAGTTGAGACAGGAGTCATAAGCCTCCGGACGAAACGATGACCACCGCGGGGCAAATTTCGCGTCACTCCGCGACACCTCCGAAGTGCTCCGCCAACATCCACCATTCCACCAGACTCCGCAAGTTCCCCTCTACAACGCCTCTCAACACTGTCCTCTGCCGCTTCAAACCCATACACCCCCACCATGTCCTCCAACGTCGGCCTCTCGACCCCCCGCGGCAGCGGCACCTCCGGCTACGTCCAGCGCAACCTCTCAGCCCTCAGACCGCGCGACAGCACCGCGCCCTACCCGAAAGACTTCGACAGCCTCAAGCACAGGCAGCGGCAGCCGGACAAGGAGATTCTCGAGCATGACCGGCGGCGGGAAATTGAGGTCAAGGTGTTTGAGCTACGGGATAGGCTTGAGGATGAGGGGTATGTGGGTTGTATTCTTTGTTTGGCGAATGGGCTATGGGCTATGGGTGGGATACTGGATGGTTAAAGAGATGTAGTGCTGACGGGTCACGTGGAACAGGGTTGAAGAGGACGACATCGAAGACCAGTGCACTGCGCTACGCAAGAAGCTGGAGGCGGAGCGCAAATGCGGGAAGGAAAGCACGGATGCGAGGGGCCTGAAGTCGCACCAGGTGCATGAGCTGGCGAAGGCGAAGATTGAGGAGAGCGAGAAGCTTCGGAAGGCGTTGGGGATCCGTGAAGATTATGAGGAGGGCGGGCACTGGAAGAAACAGCAGGAGAAGTACAAGGCGTCCGTGATTGAGAATGGAAGGGAGGACGTGAGGAGAGACGAGGATAACGAGTGGTAATCTGGTTGGATGGATCTGGCGTTGCTGCGGAGTTCAAGCCTGCTGGGGACAGGGACGGCAGGCGTTCTTGGAGTGTGCGGAATGGATTGCTACGGAGCTATTTCAACATCAGATACCCTGAGCTCTATCAAGTTTGTTCGTGTTCATGATCAAGAGTTCTGATTGTTCTTATGCGAAGCCACGTTTTGCAATTAACTCCGAACAGTCACCCCGAAGACGAGTCTGTATTGATCTACACTTTCTCAATCTTTTGTAGCGGGTCTCTCTGACAACGCCTACACACAAATTAACTACAACTTATGCTTCTTCTCCCCCGCCGCAATCTTCCTAAACTCCTCCTGCGGCACCCCCTTCAAGAACCTCTCCAACCCCCCGATAACCTCATGCACGCCCTGCGCATCCAACACCTCCCTCTCTGGCCGCCTAATTAGCGCCTTGATCTTCAACAAGCTCTCCTGATTCAGATGCTCGCCCAGCCTATCATCCACCTCCTTGAGCACCTCAGCCAGGAACTTATCACTCGCCTTCGCATCCCCCACATCCACGATCTTGTTCACGAAGCCCGTCGCCACGAGCTCCTCGGCCGTGATCTTCTTGCTCATGATCAGCGCCTCGTTCGCCTTGCTGATTCCGAGGCGTTGTACGAAGGCACGGCTTGCGCCGCCCTCGGTGACGAGCCCCAGCGAGCTGAAGGGCGTCAAGAGGAAGGCGTGCGGGGCTGCGTAGATGAAGTCGGAGAAGGCGATTAGGGCGGCCGAGAGCCCGACTGCGGGGCCGTTGAGCGCGGTCACGAGGATCTTAGGGTGCGTGTAGAAGGCGTGTGTGATGTGGAGGTTGTTGGCTACGAAGGACTTGAGCCAGTGGCGGCGGGCGTCTTCGCCTTGGGGGGTGGAGCGGGAGATGGAGACGTCGGCGCCGCTGTTGATGCGGGGGTTAGTGGGATGTACACGTAGGGAAGGGTGTAGGGTAGGTGTACGCAGAGAAGAACCGGCCCTTGGCTGTCAGGACAGTGACGGAGATGTCATCGCGCGCGGCTATCTCGTGCATGCAGCATGCGAGGCGGTAGTATAAATCCTGGTTGAGGGCATTGAGCTTCTTCTCCTGGTTCAGGGTGATGATAGCGACGCGGCCGCGGTATTCGAGCGTCACGGCTTCTTCGGGGCTCATGTCGGCCATTGTGGAGTGCTGTTCGGTAGAGTGGTTGAGAAAGCTGTGTCTTAGAGGTACAGTAGTGTCTATCTACAGAGACAGCGTCTATATAGTTGGAAGTTCGTATCTAGATTTCAAAGCAAGTCTGTTACATTGTCAATATGGGGTTGCGGGATCGCTAGACCGAGCTTGTGGTTTGAGCCGAGGTATGTTTCGTAGGGCTGGTAGGGCTGCATCTTTGTGAATCTTATCTTATCCAGATCTGGCTAACGCTTCGAGGTTCTTGACGCGCCTCATCAAGTCGCCGAAGTACCGCAGTCCGTACCGCATCAACGAGCTTGCCCGATCTCTGCAGTGTCAAGGAGGCCTTGGTAGGCTTCTCGGGAACCGGACAGTCAATATGGGAGGCCCAAATCTTGAGGTCTTCAAGGTATGAAGCGTTCGCGATCAAACTCACTTTGATATGCGCCACTGGACTCCGATGGCTAACAGTGCACCGTAGTTTGGCATGTATATCCTCTTTCCCATCGGCGTCATGTATTACTTCGGAACGAACCTAGACCAGCGGTTCACCGTGCCTGGTACGCCTCAGTCAACAGATAACTTCAGCGCAGTTCACTAATGGAGGACAGATTTCTGGCCGAAGGAAGGGCAGACCCACAAGATCCCGTTTGAGAAGGATGAGATTAAGGATGAGATTGAGAGGCTGAAGAGGAGAAGGCTTGAGGGGAGGGATCGACGGTTACGCGCTGAAGCCATGCGCCGAGAAGCGGAGGGAACGGGCGATGGAATGGGCGAAGAGTGATTTCTGGTATCAAGATTGAAGGAACTGGAGTCAAGTGAGCGCGTTGCATCACGAGGATTGTCATTCCCCAAGGGAAAGCATTGGGTGGCGTTGATGTGATGGACTGCTTGGGGCGTTCGGAGAACGTTGAAAGACTGTACATTTATGTTACAGTACTGTACAATCACACCGCAAGTCTACTCTGCAGGTCTGCCCAGGTGGCATCACTTATGTTGCCCTGTGACGCATTCATGTACATGGCTTGTACACCAGATATGTCTTGCAACTTCTCCGCGAACCCACTCAACGCCTGTGCAGCCTCCTCATCAGAAATCTCTACTTTCGTGTCCTCGTTTGGATCCCAGATGATTTCTGACTCTTCCACCTCCAAACCTAGGGCACCTGACAGAGTCTCCCCTGTCCCCTTCGTGTCCGCCGGTTCCGTGAAGACGACGACTCTGCCGTCCGCTCCTTCAACTACGTCCAACACACCAGGGGCAGCTTCCAGCGCGGTATCCAGAACCTCATCGGCGCCTAAGCCCTCCTTTGGCTTGAAAATTATCTGTCCCTTCTTCTCGAAAAGATAGTTGGTCGGCGTGACACTGCCTTGGTGTTGCTTAATGAGGTGCCGTATGTCTGCTAGTATTCGAAGCTTGTTGTCGGTCAGACAGTCGATGACTACGGCGACTGAGGGAGGAAAGATGGCCTCGACAGTGACTGGCTCAAGGGCTGCGCCAGAGGCCGATACGCCTTGGCCACGTGCAATGGCTGATTCGATGTTGGCTTTTGGAACGCCTGCCTTCTTTGCTAGGCTGATCGCTAACGCGAGGCGAGCGTTGGTATTGGGATCAGGGCCATAAACTGGACAGGGTCAGAAGGCGTTCTATAGCAGGCGGGGCTTGACAGCTTACATTTCGACGCGTTCGCTATCTCATGACTGAAGACTGAACGCTGCTTGTTCTTCGCCGCATCGTTCTTCCCCTTGTCATGCTTGATCGTCGCCCATTTGCTGTGTCCTGACTGCAGAGACGTTCTGGTCGAGAAGGCTCGGGGTTTCCGACATAGCTGACAGACATAGTTGTCTGCCGGCAAAAGACTCCGTAGCAGCCGCGTCGAAGGTGCGAACATTGACTGTGAGATATCTCTTCCTGGATCACCGTGTGCTCCTGCGATTTTTTGGCCGTCCCGCCGCCCTGGCTTGGCATCAAAATGCGGGATTGACTCGGGGGTGTCCTCGACCTCCGCAAACGCAGTCACGTCCCCTGAACGAAACTTTCGAAAGGATATCTATTGTAGTACGTAGCAATCAACATACTCCCGATGGACTAGACGGCATCTCCGAGTGCGCCTCCAATGGCCAGCGCTGAAGAAGCCCCCTCCACCAGCGGTGCCCCCTCGCTCCCCGAGCTCGACATACCAAAGCTGCACTCTCTCCCTTCCGAGCAGCAGGACCTATACCTCCTCACGTTCACCGCAGACTTAGCCAGACATGTTGCTGCATTGGACGCAGATGGAGCTTCAGCATACCAGATACTCGTCAAGAAACAGTTATTCCAGATAATCAACCTTTCCTCCCCAGCACCAACCCGAGTGGTCCGCAACAATCTCGGCCGGACCTTCGCTGGTATTTTTGGCAAAGGTGACAGGAAGTTGCTGTTCGAGTCGATCAATGAACTGGTGGGCATTCTAAATAGCGGCGCAAAGAGCGAGAAGGATATCAAAGCCAAGCACGCCGCTATACACTGCCTAGGCGCTGTCTTTGAAGCAGCCGGCGATAGCGCCATCAGCTTGGCAAACGTCTCGTCCACCTCATGTCTCAAGCTGCTGAAGTTGAGCCAGAATCATGCTGGCTTCCGCGCTGCTATATTCAGAGCACTCGGTCGGATCATCAAGGGGGTTAACGCTAGTGCCGACGAGCAAGCAGTAAGGGATATCTCGAAACAAGCAAGATCGGCTGCGTCGAATGACAAGGCAAATCTGGTTCAGTCGAGCGCCTGCTGGTGCTTAGAGCAGATTGTACGGCACACGGCATTTTACGACAACTCGAACGACTTCGAGAAGCTACAGAATGTCGTCTGGAAGGCCATTGACAGCTCGTCTACCTCTGTCAGACACGCTTCCGCTTCGTGCCTTGCCGCTGCTCTTGTTAAGGCTTACTCCGAATCACCCGACAGAGGAGCACTGCCCAAGTTTAAGAGACCGAAAAAATCACTCAAAAAGCAAGGCGCGGCTGACGACGAGGATGAGGCTGCTGAGAGACCCGGTTCGCCTGCACTGTCTAGGCCGGCTACTCAACTCGGTTTCACCCTTATTGAACTCCTGAGGCAGCTGTCAGGCCATTATTGCCGTTCTTCCACAAGTAACCGTGCTCGAGCAGGTATTGCCGTCTGTTACGTCAAGATACTCAAAGGCCTTGATGAAGCCGTTGTCGAGGCGAAGTACGATGATATTGTACGTCATCTGTTAAATGATCTTCTGAGCTCTCCAAGCATCATTCACAACCGGTATCGGCTGCTCACCACGCGTAAATACCTCCGCATCATCCTTGAGGATGTGGTTGGCAAAAAGATTCTTGGCGAAGCGGGACAGCTCAGTGCCTCCAAACATTTGGTTAACGACGTCGTCAAAAACTATCCGCAAACACTTAAAGAAAGGCCCGAGCCGACGAAGCAAGCGCTTACAGGCGCCCTGAGTGCACTCACATCCCTACTCAATACTCTGGGATCCGCCACAAGCAGTATTGCAGAGACCTGTCGGGAAGGCTTACTGCAGGTTCTTCAGCATCCTAGCTACACAGTGCAGGTACACGCATCAGCCTGCCTGCGGGCTTTCGTACTTGCTTGCCCTCAGCAGCTACTGCCCACCATCACGATCTGCATGAACAGCGTTGGCCGGGAGCTTGGCCAGTTGGCGGGCGGACGTCAGTCTTCAAGAAAGTGCGTCGGATTTGCCAATGGTCTATCTGCAGTTTTGAGCACCTCCACTGTCCAGCCATTATACGGATCTGTAGATGTCTACTCGCGTGTTCTGTCGCAAGCAACGACACTGCTTAAGTCTAGTGGAGGCTCGGATCTGCGAGTCTCAAGCACCCAGATACAGGTAGCCTGGATCCTTATTGGAGGGCTTATGAGTCTCGGACCAAACTTTGTCAAGATACATCTTTCCCAGCTTCTGCTGCTCTGGAAGAACGCTTTACCGAAGCCTTTAAATAAGGACAACATGGTCCAGAGGAACATGCTGGAGCTCAGCTTCCTCGCTCATGTCAGAGAATGTGCTCTTGGAGCCATCCTCGCGTTCCTCGGGTCGAACAGCAGGCTGCTCACTACTGACGTTACGAAGCGTCTAGCTGCCATGCTTCAGAATACCTCGGTATTCCTCAACAGCTTGCCAACCAAAAAGACTACCGAAGAGCTCCAACAACGACTCTCACCAGCTTTGCAGCTTCACGATTTTGATCTCATGGTCCGCCGGAGAGTCTTGCAATGCTATACCAAACTCATCAACCTGAGTCCACTAGGAAGTGTAGAAACTCTGTTGCAGACCAACTTGCTTCCTCTCGCTGTTGCCGCATTTGCCGACCCCGAGAATCATGTCCCAAGCTCTCTCAGTACTACTATAGCCAGCTCAGCAGGCACAATTGAGACAGTCTGGGAAGCTGGTGACAATAGCGGGTTCGGCGTTACAGGGTTGATCAAGGGCTTTGATACCGGTCCCCATTTAGGTGAGCATGGCACTAACGTTCCGAGACACTGGACTACTAGAGGCAGTCCAGAAGCGGCCATTGACCGAACGGTAAGTCTAAGCCCTCGTGGGCTTTTTCGGCGCTTTGCTTATTGTCAACAGCTTCTATCGCCTGTGTGCGGCGCACGAGAGCATGACTCCATATCTTTGTACCTTAGCCAGACCGACAAATCGAGCGAATTTTCTGATCCTCCTGCAACTGAGGTCGTGAATGCTGCCATCACTCTTTTCGCCGTCTCGCTGCCCTTGCAGACTCCCAAGGTACAAGAGAGCATCTTAGAGCAGATCTCCTCGTTCCTCTCTGCCAGTAGTCTTCAGCGAGACCAGCTGAGAAAGACCGCGATGATAGTCAATATCACTACAGCTCTTCTTGCCACGCTCAAAGTAGCAGCCAAAGAGGCACCCGTAGCACCTGGAGACATCAGAAGCCCAGCCGTCGAAAAGGCGATGCAGGAGCTCTTGCACGTAAGCAGCATCCAGATGCTGGCCTAGGAGTTGCCACTTACGCTTTCGCAGGCTGTCATCACGCATCCAGATCAATATATCCGGCACCTAGCAGCGGAAGCACTCGGCCGTCTCTGCAGCATCTCCGGCAATAACTTCACAACGATCGAAGTCAATTACTGTGTAGATCAGATCGTTGCAAATCGAGAGCCAAATGCACGCGCAGGCTATGCACTTACACTTGGCTGCATTCATTCACAACTCGGCGGTATGGCAGCTGGCTACCATCTCAAGAACATACTCGGCATACTTATGTCTCTTGCCAACGACCCGCATCCGACAGTCCACTTCTGGGCCCTCGATAGCTTAGCCAGAGTAGCTGACTCTGCCGGCCTGTCTTACTCTAGCTTCGTCACCAGCACTCTTGGCATGATGGCGCAACTCTACACGGTTGACTCCCATAACGAGGAAGGTAGCTCGTTAGCATCGTCCAATTTCGAGACCGAGCTTGCGTCGCCTGTTCTCATCGCGCGATGCATCGACAGTGTCATCAACGTACTTGGGCCTGATCTCCAGGATATGTCGAAGGCAAGAGATCTCATCATGACTTTAATCAGCCAATTCGGTGCCGAGGAAGACGAGCTTATGCTTATTGAGAGCTTACGATGCCAAGAACACATGTCTCTGTATGCACCTGGCCACATGGTTTTCGCAGACTATGTCAAACGCCTGCAGAAGGACCTCGACTCCGGGTCGGATCAAATCAGAGACATGGCCCTGGAAGGCCTGCATAATCTGATGAGACGAGACGCCGAAGAAATATTTCGAACGGCAGAGCCAGGCCTTGAGAACCAGCTGTGGTTGCTGCTCAATAACTTGCCGGGTCACGAAGTTATCTGTAACATCATGCGCAACTGGCTCGAGCAGACTGGCCTGGCTAGCACCACCGCGTGGGTACAGCGGTGCCAAACTGTGCTAACGCGGACAGTTCAAAGGCCCGGTCAGTCGCAACAAACGGTCGAGGCAAAGCCAGCCGGTCCAGACTTGCAAGATGAAGAAGTTGCCGGCTTCGCTGCTGCATCGGGCAGTGCAGCTGAGGATCCAGCGACACGGACATCGAGTCAGGAACTGCTCAAGTGGCAAGTGAGGGCTTTCGCCTTGGACCTGCTTAGTGAGCTGCTCGCCACGGTCAGTAGGGATTCTGCTGCGCGTGACTCCTCGTCAGCGGAGCTGGCACTTCAGCAAAGAGTTGCGGATGTCGTGCGAATCGCGTTCTCGGCGTCGACTGCTGGTGTTGTTGAGCTCAGAATTAGGGGTTTGCGCATCATTGATCAAGTTCTCAAGGTACTCCGTCCTACCCGCCTGCCGTTTATTAGGCTATTCTAACACCTGACAGCTTTTCGGCAAGACTCCCGACCCTGACTTCGCAGAGGCCTCCCTGCTGGAACAGTATCAAGCTCAGATTGGCTCGGCACTCACTCCAGCCTTCGCAGCTGATTCATCGCCGGAGCTGGCGGCCGAGGCGATCAACGTCTGTGCCACCTTCATCGCAACGAGCATTGTCACAGACGTGGACCGTATGGGCCGCATCCTCAAGCTGCTAGTATCCGCGTTGGTGAACTTCTCGAGTAGGTGTTCGAACCGTAACGGGTATATCAGCAGCTGACAGTTCAGGTAATACGGAGACCGCTGCCATTGGTGACCTCAAAGGCCTCAGCTCGAACGCGCAAGTAATGGTCAAGATGTCGGTATACTCCGCGTGGGCAGAGCTTCAGATAGCCAGCACTGAGCAGAAATATCTTGTCGACGTCTTGAAGCCTTACATTGCGAGGCTGACTCCGCTGTGGCTGTCGTCATTGCGAGAATACGCGCGGCTGAGGTTTGAACCGGATATCTCGATGACTTCTGGGCCTGCGTCGCTGTCTGGTAGCCTAGACACTGTATACGCGGCACTGAACCGGGAGACTTTGCTCAAGGCATGTCCCGTTCTCGCTCGAGACGTCGGAAAGCTTTTACTAACTCGCTGCAGTTCTACCAGGACTCATGGCTCAAACTCGTGGACGCCATCGCCAGCTTGATAGATGAAGACAGCGGATTCGTCTTCGACGCTCTGGACGGTAGAACAGAGGCCGACGAAATGAGTATACCCAACAGTAAAGCCAGCGATATCAACTACCGCGACGAACCAGCAGCGTTCTTCTTCGTGCTCTTTGGGCTTGCGTTCGAAGCGCTGGTTGGCCGACCGAGCGATACTCAAGCCAGCAGAGAGCAGACCTTGGAGATCTTGCAGGCGCTCAAGAAGATCCTGCGGCCCTCCGTTTCGGGACACGCGATCTACCAGGAGGTTGTCTTCTCGGAGACGATGGACATGCTCGACAGGCTCATCTTGACCGAGGGCCTGAATATACAGGCTGTGATAGTTGAAATAGCAAGGAATTTGTGCTTGAGCCATCCCTCGGCGAAGACGGATATAGGGTAAACACGCTGTACAGTCTAAAATACGCATGGCTGACACGAAACAGCACCGCGGTTGCCGAAGAGAAGCTATCCGAGGACATAGACCAGCTGTTCGAGCTGACCCGTATCATCGTCCTTGTGCTCGCCGGCCTCGTTCCCAACCTGACCGAAAACAAACCACAAGGTACGTCTTCAATTACCACAATCCCTGACACCGCTAACCAACACCCTCGGTCCAGCCCGCCACCCCCTCAACAACGAAGCAACAACCCTCCTCACAACCTCCCTCTCCGCCCTCGTCGACGCCGCCGCCGTGTTCCCCGCAATAATCAAGACCGACCTGCACGCCTGCATCCTGCATATCTTCGCCTCCATCCTCGGTAACCCCACCGCCCAAGCAGCCGTCGTCCCACAATCCCTCCCAATCCTCAGACGCTTCGTCTCCAGCATCGTGGCCCAGCAGCCCACCTCCCAGAAGTCAGGGACCACGACCCAACTCCGCGGCGCGCTAGCTCGCTTCCTATCAATCTTGAAGACAGGACAGAGGCGGGAGATGGAGGCAGCGGTGGCGTGCGAGAAAAACACCATCCTTGCAACCACTATCCTCATCAGCTCCGCAGCGCTAGTCTTCGACCCTGCAGACCCGCTCCTCAGGCGCGCGATCACAGAGCTGGCTGACTGTCTCGAGAACAGCCTCACCAGCAAAGTGGCCGCTGGGTGTTGCCGCTCGCTCCTCCTGCTGCCACCCAGCCGCGGAGCCGCTAAGTTGGCGATATCCGCGCTGCTCCTCCCTCGCGTCGTCGGGTTTCTGACGCAGCAGCCGCCTGAGGGGGAAGGTGAGAGCCTAGCCGAGAGCCGAACCATCCTCTCCACGGCGCTGGTCTCGTTCGTCGCGTCCCTCGAAGCCAAGAAAATCCCCACGGCGATGGCGCTCGTGCTGCCGACCCTGTTGGGCAGAGCAGCGAGGGAGGGCGAGGACCTTTATCCCGAGATGGCGGCACGGTTGCTGCAGCTTGCGGGCGTGGAGCAAGGGGTGTTTAGGGAGGTTGTGGGGAGGTTGGAACAGGGGCAGAGGGGGTTTATGGAGGAGGTGCTTAAGAGTGGGGCTAAGGCGGGTGGACAGAAGCGAGGTGGGGGTGTGGGGATGTTGAGGGGGGAGGAGGGGAGGGAACCGAGTATCGCGCTGAAAATGGATTTTGGGGGGCTGTGAGATAGGAAGAGGGGCCCAGGGGGATAAGCTGGGGAGGATGTGACACTGCGGTGGCTACTAGCAAGCAGTATGGATGTGGTTAATGGGCTCGAGTCTATATCGCCGTGGCTCGTGCCAACTGTATCAGCGTTGTTCGAATTATGGCAAACAAGATCTGGCGTCGAATTCAACTCCCTGTTCGTTTTTCTCACTCGTTGGCAATGCTCGAGGCCCCGGGACACAAAACACACGAGTGCAAGACTTATGATATTCATTATCTAGCTACTCTATTAATCTAGCTCTAGCTCTGTGACTGCTCCACTGGCTGTCAGGCAAGTCGTGCGTTCTGAGATGATGCAACGCCCGCTTCATCGTCGCCTCTTGCCGACCTCTCACATCCATCATCAGGTTCGCCACCGACATCTGGATCGTCGTCGCTACGGCCCTGATGCCGTAACTTCGTATTAACAAAGAATGTAAGGAGACCAATGTCATATGACGCCTTCAACGCACCGGCAGCAACAAAGGCAACCCAGAATCTACTCCAGCCAGCGAGAATGCCGGTGATGAGGGGTCCGCCACTTTGGCTCAGCGTCTTTACGACATTGACAATACCCATGACAGCCGTCCGCTCCGTAGGCAAAACAACAGCAGACAAGAACGCTGACCTCGGTGCCTGGTCCATAGAGTTCAAGCTCGCGCGCCCCACGAGGAGGCAAATGGTCAACGCCAGAGACTTCGGAGCTGGGATCAGCGCGAGGAAGATAGCAGACGGCAAATGCGTAAAAACCATCGTCTTGATCAGGCCGATGCGTTTGGAGATCGACGCGGCGAAAATGTTGGAGATGCTGGAAACGAACATGGCGGCGGACATGATAGCCCCGAGCTTGTTTTTTGGCATGTGGAATTTGCGGTCCATGTAGTAGTTGATTAGCGAGTAGGGCACCATGCCGCTGGCGAGCGAGTCCATGAAAAAGAGCGCGCAGAGGCGGAGGAGGATGGAGCGGGTTTCGGGCGAGATGTGGGACAGGAAGCCTTTGCGTTCTTTCACTTTACCGTTCGCTGCGCCATCGTCCGCTGTAGATCCATTTCCGTCTTGCAGAAGCGGCCGATTCTCGTCGTTCTGCGCAGGAGTAGCATCTGCCGACGTGATCCGCTGCGCTGCAACCTCGCACTTGCGACTCAAGAATAGTGACAAGCACGCGTTGACGGCGCCAAGGATGGCGTACACCCAGAAAACCGCCCGGTACGCATCCACCTCTGTCCAATAGTCGCGAGCATGAAGCCGATGAACGACCCATCCACAGACGACCAGACCGCCCGACGAGCCCAGTGTAGCCAGCACGACATACCAGGCAAAGACGTCCGGTCTCCCTTCCGGCTCCACCAGATGCGCCAGCGTCGATTCTTCGATAGCCCTAAACGGCCCAATCTCATTCCCACTCGGGCTGATCACGCCCAGGATAGCCGCAACCAGGAGGACGCAGTAGTTCCCGCTCAGCGCAAAGACCGCGCCCGCCCCAGCCATGAGGCACGACCCAAACAGCAGCGTGGTCCGCCGCCCAAGCTTGTCCGCCACGAGCGTGAGGAAGAGACTAATCACGACGTCGCCCAGCAGCGTGAGCGTCATGAAGAGGCCGATCTTCTCGTCGGAGTGGCCTAGGGCTGCGAAGTAGAGGGCGAGGATCAGCGCGGCACTGCCGTAGGCGAACATGCGGAGGAAACGCAGCAGGAGGATTATGTAGGTGTCGCGGCCGGAGCTGGCGAGGGTTTTGAGGCCGAATTCGCTGAAGAGCCAGCGGGAGGCATGGCGGAGGTTTGGCATGGTAAAGCGAGTGGCTGTTGAGAGTAAGTGTAGAGTGAATTGAATGCGGGTGCGTTCAAGTGTTTACCGTCTGGGGAGGAGGAAGATGAGGAAGCCCCCCTCACACCCCGCCAAAGTGCTTGACCTGGAGAGCTGGGGCGCAGTCATTGTTGGAGTGATGCCTGAAGGATTTCCTCCAGGGTCTCGCTCTTCGCCGGGTGTTTCGCATTTTGGTGCGGACGTCATTGGAGGAAACAGAAGTCACGTGATGGAGAAGCGGTTGACAGCTCAAACGCCCTTGACGGGACTACCTCTACTGTACATCTTCTTCTGCTATCGCTTCTATCTTTTTCAATCTTCTGCTGCTTTTCCTGCGTGTCTATGTGCCGTGCGAGTAAAACGATGTTGTAGTTGAGGGTAGTGGTATCCTCTGCGTCTGTTATACCCCATCTGAGTCCCTTTTCCATTCTATATTCAGTCCCTCGTCCAGAGCTCGGCCTGCAAAGATTCTTGCGGATACAACAAGCCAGTTCTCACGTTAGACATCGTAACTATGATTGGC
This sequence comes from Coniosporium apollinis CBS 100218, assembly GCF_000281105.1. Taxonomy (NCBI): domain Eukaryota; kingdom Fungi; phylum Ascomycota; class Dothideomycetes; genus Coniosporium; species Coniosporium apollinis. The sequence continues at coordinate 200,018 of NW_006913265.1, forward strand.
AGCACAATTCCAGCAATATAAAGGTGTAGTGTGGCTTCTAGGGATTGTGTACTAAGGTAATGAAGAGAGGTTATGTTACAAGGAGGGTTAACAAGAAGAGTTACACATCTCAGGAACAACAGCGATCCAGCACCGTGCTTGTCAAGTTGCAGTCAGCCGCAAATGCACTTCCCCGCCGAGTGAGCATCACCCCCCCGGTGGCGCGCCGGTCTCGGCAAAGCGGACGCAATAGCGGCAAACACCATCAGCAGTGACCTCGGATGGGGACACGTGCTCCTCTGGCATATCGTCGCTGCGATTATTGTTGAACCGGGGGGGGCAGGGGTCAACACCGCGAATCGTCATACCGTATATGTGCATTATCCTGGGTGGGTAGCCGTTGGGAGGGGGCCCGCCGCATTGATAGAACTTTACAAGGTAGTATTCCTTGTCGCCATCTTGCACCGCTGGTACCGGCATCAGGCAAAACAAACAAAAGAGATTCGTGTAATAACACATTTTCTTTTTTCCCTACGTCAGGTGGTACCGTGGTAGGCTGCTGTCTCTTTCTTATTCCTCTTGTCAAGCTTAGCTTGGGTAATTCGTTGAGATTCTTTTCCAAATCTTGAGCTGGAGTAAAACCTGAATGTTTGAAGTTTTTGTGTGTCCGCTGAACCTGGTGCTGCTTCTGCTTGGAAACTGCCGGCCTTTAACAGTTGCAAACAGCTCTGACTGGAGTCATTCATCGCGCGTAGTTACTACTGTGAACAAGCTAGAGACTCACATCAGCTTACAGTCACCAGCAACCTTCCATGTCACCCTTGGTTATTGACAGTCACAGCTTGTCAACGTCTATGTCTCCTGCGTCTGTTCAAATCCTCAAAATCAATTGGTGTCGGCCGTTTCTCTATTCTCAGACAGTCGGACCGCACAAATTCTCTCATAGAGTCACGTCATCTTCTACGCATGAACACATATAACTACAGTCGCTAGCACAGTCACAGCGGTGGAAAGAATTTAAGAATCTCATGTTGTGTATCTCAGTAGTGAAGAGAAGTACGGCACAGGAGAAGGTTGACGAAGATACAGAACCCATAAATAGCAGCGATCCGCTGGTCCAGTGCCGGACTCGTTAGCCGGAGTCAGCCATGAGTGCAAAGCAGCCTCCAGGTCAGAACGCCTCGTCAGAGTCCTCGAGATCCTCAAACACCGGGACGAACCTCGCACCACGGGCAGCTAATTTCGTCGTCCCTCAGCAACTCATAGTCCATTTCGTCAAGCGGGCCGTTGTACCACAAGCCGTAGGGACAGTCTTCAACTCCTTTGACTGTTCCCTCCACCTTTAGCCGCTTCAATAGGGCCTCTGGCAAGCCGTAGCAGTTGTAAAAGCGGACCCACTCAAACTCGCGGCCGCGGCGGTCAAACTCTGCGTCTATCCTCCGCCAGCAGCATGGGTATGCGAGGTAATTGTAATAACACATCACTGCTCTTCCTGAAGCTGCTGGAAGGTTGCTGTTTGTTCCTTTGGTATCCTTGTGGAGTGTGCTGGATCAAGTTCTCGTACGTGGTATACTGATCTCGAGAGAAAGTGCTCTCGCTGTTCGAAGTGCTCAGATATCCCAGGAAAGATGCTGTTAATTCCTGCACAGGAGTTGCTGAGGTGGATACTTATCCATAGGGCGAGCTACTTCCGTGCTTCACTTCCGATGACGCAGCGAGCTTGCCAGCGTATAGCTCTGCATTCACCAGCAGCCCTCCCACGTCAATATTGGTGTCATCAGCGTCGCAAAGACGGCAATATCGCATCATCAATACCGGTGGCTGACATTTCACTCCGGGTCATATTCAGGAAGACAAGCCGGACTGTACGCCCCTCCCGATGAAAGCAGCCACGTCAACTATAGCAACGGCTTGTCACTCCGTTAAGGTTACGTCTTGGATGGCGATACTATGAAGCGGCCTTTCCAGTAGTATATAGCGATCTCAACCACGGCGCTCCGGTAAACTTGAACAGAGTCCTGCACATTTACCAAGGCTTCTGGAAGCACTGGTTACATGCCCACTGACTAACGGGAGGGCCCAAGCGGAGTTGTTGTACGCGTATGCTCCATTGCTCCGCAGGTCCAAGGATGTGGTCGGGAGGGGAAGCATCATAATTGCAATCATTGTGATTTCTTTGAGCCGTCACAGTCTTGGTGACTTTGCAGCGCTCCATCCCAACTGGCAAGTTGTCGTTTGGCCGGAGGAGACTGTGTCCACGTGGTTCGACTTCTGCGAGTATATGGGCGAGCAGGCAATGCTACGAATGTTCGGTCTCTAGACAAATGGAAGCCCAGGATACAGTGAGATTACGTAGTGTTCACAAGCGTATATGATGTGGAATAATTTGAAGCGTTTTATAGTTAGAAGAAGCAAATGAGGTGCAGAGACTTGTTATGATTCGGAATGGTGATCAAAAGCGCAGTCTGTGCTAGCAAACACAAAGGCAACTAGAGTTCAGCAAGACTAGGTTCGCGATTTGCGGTCCAGCACCGTTTTATAGATTAAGACTTTGTAGTAACAGTTGCGTGCCACGATATGTCAAATAACTTCATGCTATGACAAGTTCTGCCACACACTGCATACATGCACCGACCGTAAACGACGATAGAAGCCACTCCACGTCACCGCATGAGCCAGCAATGCCAACAACCCTCCCAATCACAGCTCGTCGAGCTCCAACTCAAGGTCTTCGCATTCCATGCACTCCCAACACACCTCATCATCCGGGTCGGGACCCAAACAGGTTTGTTTGTAGTGAGGGTGATCGAAGCAGGTGTCGCCGACCGGCCCGTATGGTGACACCGGCCGATGTACGCAGTACTCGCAGTCTTCTTCGTCGAAGATAATGCCATGACCGCACGCGGCGAGGTAGTAGGTAATTTTACACATCGCGTTGCCGATATTAGGAAGTGCTGGTATTGCTGGTAATGCCAAACTGTTTGTGAGGCGAAGACTGTGCGAGTAATGGCCGTCGATGTCCGGTGTTGCGTGTAGGATTGCTTGCAGTAGTTTTGATATCAGAAGCTCAAGCGTAGCAGCGGAGTCTCGCGAGATACAACAAGGAAATTGAAAGCGCGCGTTGCATGACACCGTTTGATGAGGCTCATTGCCTTGCATCTTCCGCTGTCCTGTAAATAAATTTACTCCACGGCAAATCCAGTACACGTAGCTTTCGGGGCAGTCATGAAATATAATTCACTGATCAGGAGCCAAACACAAAGGACTCATACATGCCTTCCATGAGTTGGCAAAGCCGCCAGCACCCGTGCAGCACAGTACTGGCCTGGAAAGCTGGTGGCCTCAGCAGCAGACAGAGAGATGTAAAAGACGATATAGGAGAAGTAGGTGACGCTAAGATTTTACAGGAAGCAGGTAAAGGCGTCCCGCGTATCGAGAACCAGGTCCATTTTGCGCAGCTAATGTCAGTGCTTGATTGAGGCTTGACTTTGACGGTTAGGAGGAGCGTTAATATGGATGTGTCGGCGCCCTGTGGTCCCCGTTGGAAGAGGTAGCGGAACCAACGTGTACCAGTTTTGGTTGCAACATTGGGATACTAGGCATATCAGGTTGATTGTCCTCCGTTCTGATGGGAGGTTAGGATAAAGTTGAACCCTTGCTCAAGGCTAACGACATTGAGCCCAGTTGGTAAGCGGATGCGGTGACAGGGGGCGGGTAAGGCGACCCCTGCAAGAATTTTAAACCGTTGACCGCTAGCTTCCTCGTTCCATCCGCGGTTTTGCTGTGGCGGTTTCCAACCAGTGCGGAGGAGGTTCTTCAGCCCCGAGATGCATCTTTTGTATCCAGTCTTTGATCTTTGCGCGGATCGTTGTAGCGTGTTAACCCCGTCTTATCCTTGAACCACATTCTTTACGGCCCAGCGAGTAAGTACCATTTCTACATAAGATCAGGAAGCGCGTTGTTGTTAGATCATGCAGATATCTCATGGTGTAGGCTGAGGAAATTCCGGTAACTGGGTTTGGAGTTGGAGGGGCTTCAGTTCTTTTCGGGACCGGTCGGAGTTACAGCCAATAACCCTTCACTTTGCTCCCAGTGGCAGCAACACAAACGCTTCAACAATCTCTCTGAACGCTCTGAGTCTCAAAAATATCCCAAAAACCTAGACACCGCAAGCATCTCACTTGCGCCAGTGTATTACCATTTTGGACTTTGAGCGTGTTGCCTCCACAAACCGCATCTCATCTGCTTTAGATCTGTCAGGCTGCCTTGCCTGTCCCAACACGACCGTTCACAGTCAGCACGCTGACTTTGCTGCTAGACAACTACCACTCCAAACCAAAATCATGGATGACGAACCCCGGAGGCTTCGACTGCTGTTCCTGGACGCCTACGACTCATTCGCGAACAACATCATAGCACTCTTTGAGCACACATTCGCTACTACAGTCACCCGTATCTACATCGATGATCAGCGGTACTGGGATTCAGCAGCCCTCTGTGCTCGGAAGGATTTCTTCTCATTGCTCAACTCGTTCGACGCCGTGATTGCAGGGCCTGGTCCGGGCACGCCTCTGAATGCACGGGATGTCGGCCTCATCGGAGAACTCTGGAGCCTGTCACCGGAGTCACGGCTACCAGTATTAGGGATATGCCTGGGGTTTCAGAGTTTGGCACTTGCTTTTGGCGCGACGATCGAGAGACTCAACAAACCGCGGCATGGAATCATCACCGAGGTCGATCACAGGAGAACCCACTTGTTCAGGGATCTTGAGGACAAGTTTTTGGCAACGCAGTATCATTCTTTGCATGTCAACATACAAAATGTTGTTCAGACGAAGCGGGAGGTTGACCATGTAACAGAGCCATGGTTCCCCTCTCAGGCTTGCCCATCACTGCTACCTCTAGCATGGGATTATGATCTCGACATTCACAATGGGGCAGTGCTCATGGGTGTTATGCATACAAATACAAGCATCCCGTTCTGCGGCATCCAATACCATCCTGAGTCAATTTGCACCGACTCTGAAGGCGCAAAGATTGTCGGAAACTGGCTTAGGCATGTCCGCGCGTGGAATGCAAAGCATCGCGTTGGGGAGACGAATCCAATGCACCTCAGAGAAAGTGAGTACGAAGGAGACTCTCTCCTGTTTCAATGGCGAGGCTCCTGACGGCGCTGACCATCTTGATAGCTCCTCAAGCAGCTGAAAACGGCGCTCACACCAGCCCGCTTCGCCAACATAGTCCCCTCCGAGTAAAGAAGACGTCACCATCGCATCGCAGAAGTGCCAGCTGGGCCGCGGTCAAAGTACTGGCAGAGCAACTGCCAACGGCAAACGGCGACTACATCCGACGGCTGTCACAAACGCTGAATATAGTCGACAACCCTACAGCGTCCGGAAGATCGAAGCTATTGTCTCTCATGTCAGCACACTTGAACACATCGGATGAGCCGAATCAGCCGCGGGTAGTTCAGTGGGACTCGGTCCCTCAGGCTTGGCTGAGAGTGGGGTCTATTTGCGAGCTTCTCGGTATCCCTGTATCTGAAGCGGTAGTGCTTGAGTCAGGTAATCACTGCGAGAAAGCCTCTGACGATGAAAATGACGACGAGTCGGACTACGACAACGGACTCCGTACCGACAGGTTCAGCATCATAGGCCTCTTCATTCCAGAACGCACCCTGAGAATACACTACCATGTTCACAACCAGCTCTTGGAACTTCGCTTAGGCAACGACACTGTTATCTTCTCGATGCAAACTGCCGATGTTTGGTCCGACCTCAAGGCCATCGTGGAGCACTTCCGCGCGATCAACGGTCCTACAGAATTGCCTTTCTGGGGGGGTCTGATGGGCTTCGTATCTTATGAGGCAAGCCTGGAAACAATTGGCGTTGTTCCGTCAACTCAGCAGGAAGCATCCTCCCGAGCGGATATCTGCTTCGCTCTCATAATGAGGAGCATTGTCGTGGATCACAGGAAGGAAATGATTTACTACCAGACCATCGAGCGCAACGATTGGGACTGGCTGCATCTTGCCAGGACACGGCTGCAGGAACCATACCAAGATTTCACGCGGCCCAACGTGCCAATCTTTCTAGAGACTTCCTGGAGGCCAGTCATATCACAGACTCTGAGAGACGAGATGCGCGTTCCGGACATCGATTCGTGGATTGGAAAGAACACCCATGTCGCTCGGGATCAGATTTTCGTGCACGTCAAGAGGCATTTCCTGGGGCAGGTGCGGGCGACTGGTATACGAAACTCGACGTACAGCCGTAAGGTCCAAGAATGCCAGGAAGCCATCCGCGCAGGCAACTCTTACGAGCTCTGCCTCACTGATCAATCTTGTATGCGTCTGCCCATCAGCCCGCCCGAGGCAGGTCTGTCTTGGGTCTTGTACCGCGACCTCGTTGTGAAGAATCCCGCACCTTTCAACGCCTATCTACGATTCGGCCAGGATGGCCATGGCGTCCATACTATCAGCAGCAGTCCCGAGCGCTTCCTCTCCGTCACACGCAATGGCAAATGCCAGTACCGTCCCATCAAAGGCACCGTCAAGAAACAGCAGGGTGTGACCCGCAAAGACGCCGAATACATCCTCAGCTCAAGCAAAGAGCGCGCGGAGAACCTCATGATTGTAGATTTGATTCGTCACGATCTCCACGGCGTCGTCGGCGCCGGTAACGTCGAAGTCACCAAGCTGATGAGCGTTGAGGAGTTTGAGACCGTCTACCAGCTTGTATCGGTGATCGAGGGAGATCTGAAGAAAGCGAAGGAGCCGAAGACGGCGATCGATCTGTTGGCGGCCTCGCTGCCGCCTGGCAGCATGACTGGCGCGCCGAAGAAGCGCTCATGCCAGATCTTGCAGGATATCGAGACGGAGACTGGGAGACGCGGTGTATACTCTGGCGTCATCGGTTATCTTGACGTCGGTGGTGGAGCGGACTTCAGCGTGGCGATCCGCACGGCGTACAAGTATGACGATGAGGTAACGACGCGCAGGAAGCCTGATGGGAGTTTGAAGGCTTATGATGAATGGCGGATTGGCGCAGGAGGCGCGGTGACCAGCCAGTCGACGGCTGAGGGGGAATACGAGGAGATGTTGGCGAAGCGGGACGCCGTCGCCAGGGTGTTCATGCAATGTATCATCTAGATGTAGAGTAACCGAATCACACTGCGGTTGACCTGGTGTTTCGTTGCGTCTTAAGCCACTCATTGAAGGCAAAATCGTGAACGCAATATTCGTTTCATTCTTCAAAGAGTGTTGCATCAAATGGCCTCCCGCCATTGCCCGTAGGCCCCATTCGCTCCCAAGACGCCCAAAAAGGTTCTTCATCGTGATGTCTTCCTCCTAGGTCTGTCAGCAAAAGCAGAGTCAGAAACAAGCTTCAAGACTTACAGCCGACCCACCACCCGCCAGAAGTCCCACCAGGGGCGCTTCTCCCTCAACCTCTCCCGATCCGTCCCCAGTTCCAGCTCGCTGAACATCAATGTCAGTTTCTACATCGAAAAGCCTCTCAACCACATGACGTATGATCTTCAGTTGAAGCCAATGACGCATCCATACCTCGTCGGACTGATGCTGGTGGGACGCGGCGACGTGCCCTCAGGCGGCTCCCAAAGAGGAATCTCCACCTCCACTACCTCTACCTCCTCCCCTTTTGTCTCCCAGATGGCTTTGAGCCACTTGGGGCTCTTCATCTTTGCTCTGGTTTGTGGTGTTGGTGGTGTGGTGAAGGTTTTAGAGGTGTCTGTTTCCATCTGGTGATCAGCCATATATCTCCTCACGGCTTGTTCGAGCTGAAATGGCCGAGACGAAGTGTGAACAAAAGACCTTTCGGCCGTTGGTAGAAGATAGAAAAACGTCCGATTGTGCCTTCTGAACGAAACGGCGATATTGGCAATGGCTGAGAACAAAGTCCATCGCCGCTTGAATTTGAGCTGCGTTGGCTGGAGCGTTTGTCTTCGAGTACCCCTGCAGAAGTGAAATCGGATATGTTGGCCGCTGCCTCAGCTTCCACACCTTGTGCAACTTCGTGACAGCTAGGAGTAAGCTTTCGGAGGCAGTACGGCGTTCAATGGGGACTCGGATTCAAGGAGCTGCCCGTTCGGATGGTTGCAATCCATATCACCCCTTTCGGCGTGCAGTGCAGCTCGTATTGTTACTGCAGCAGATCTCGAACCCGAGGAGCTTCCTCGTATGACAGATGGCTCCTGGATGTAAAGGAAACTCAAGAGACACTTACGCAGTGGTGGTGGTGGTTGTGGCGGCCTGGCTGCGTGGGTGAAACGGCCAAAACCAGTCAAATTCCCCAAAATTACTCCTTGGCCATCACCCAGCGGCCGGCACGGGGCCCCCCACTACGTCAGATAGCTATCATTTCCACCCTCGCCGTCACCAGCACACAGGATGCAAACAGTGCAAACAGTCGCTTAGCCACTAGCGCGCCCTCCTGTCGATTTAAGAGAGCCTGCCCTCCTGGCAACTTCCTCTTTTCTTCCTCACCTGCTGACGTGCTCACATCAGATCCAGCCTGGGCCCCTTTTAGGTCCCGGTCTCGGGTCTCTTTGTCTACTGTCTCAGGTTTGTATGCTCCTGTACGCTGTGCAGGGAATTTTTTGTCAAGGTCCCTCTGCCCCGGGGGGCCGCCCAACTTTTTTTCATTGCTGCCTCTGCCTCGTGCAGGGCTTCAAGGAAGAAATCTTGATAAACATGAAGTGACTGCGCAAATGATACCTTTGTCAAACAGCTTGTAGCATCTTGAGTACCACTTGATGCTCTGTTCATTCTTTGGCCTGGAAGAGAGCTTCGAAACAGTGACTGCGTAAGTTCCAGGTGTTTATGCGGTTTGTGACGCTGTCGAAGCTCACACGACCGCTTCCACGCCGTCGGCATTGCGGCCGTGTGGAGCAGAAAGACTTGTCAGGCTTCACAGTGCCATACAACTTGTAGGTCGACGTCGACACCGTCTCCATCACAGCCATGTGAAGCAGAGAGGCTCGACGAGCTCCATGAGGTGATGCAGTTTGCCAGTCTAGAAGATCCGCACAGCTTCTCGTGTGCCACTTTGAAAGCTTGTCAAATGACGCTTTCGCGCTATCCCGATCTTTGAAACGAGAACTCGATGAGCTGAAATGATTGTCCAGTCTGGGAATATGCAAGTCCGTAACGTCTTGTGCATTCGCTTCGCACTTCAGCAACACGAGCATCACGGCTTTGTGGAGTAGGGAGGCTCGGCGGGCTTCATTTCACGATGTAGCTCCAAATTCACCAGGCCTGTTGCAAGACCTTGCTCAGCATCTGCTGTATCGATCTCATAGATGCTTCCGTCATGGCTCTCGAATAAAGACTCCGAGGACAAGGCACCGTGGGCTTCACATCTTCACCCGCTTCACACAAGTGCCTGCAGATCCCCCGCGTCGAATGCAACAGAAGCCCCACGTCGAATTGTGACGTATCGCCGCTCACATCCCACCCGCACGGAGCAACGAGTACTTGGAGGTGACGGCGCCCGCCGGTGTAAACGATGCAAACAGTTTACAGCGGCTCGCTTACCCCTTGGCGTGGGTTTTGCGTATTAAGATCCGGCCGCTCTCTTTGCAGTCTCCTCTTTCTTCTCCATAAATTCCCGCTTAACTGCGGTGGAAAAGATGCCTTGGTATCTGTGTCCCTGTCTCACCCAATCTTTGGAAACTTCAAGTGTCGCCGGTATTGCACTGCCTCCGGCTGACGCGAATCACTCTTCATTGTTGCCTCCGCCTTGAGCAGGGCCTCAAAGAAGAGACTCCATGAGTTACCGCGTTTTCATTCATCTCACTCGGCAGCAGAATCTCTCCATGGAAGCTTGGAAGGCAGAAGCTTAGATGGGCAGAAGCTGAGGTTGCAAGAGCTCTCGTTTGAAGTTCAGAAGAAACTTCCGCTTGAGAGCTCAGAAAGCAGCACTGTTTGGATGCTCGTGAGGAAGTCCAGCTTAGACGCTCAGCAGGCAGCTAATTTCCGAGTCCCAAAAGGCAGAGTCTCTCTTTGAAGCTGTCGCTTGTGAGCTCAGAGGGCAGAAGCTCTGTATCGGAGGCGGTGGAAGCTCCCCCATGGAAGGCAACGGAACTTCTGCGTCAACAGAGTGACGCATACGCCCGTCAATCAGTGGCAGGCAGACATGAGCAATCTCCGGTGATGCAAACAATGCAAACACCCTCTGTCAGCTCGGCGGCCTTGCTTGGCAAACTAGTGCCATTTTTGCCTACTTATACCGGCCGTGTCCTTCGAGCTTCCTCTTTTCTTCTTCGTCTCGCCCACCGGTGCTCAAGAATACCGGTGGGCACTGTCTCGCTCCTGGTACTGCTCCCATTGTCCGGGGTGGGCTGGTGAACCGGGGAATTTTTGCTGTCGGACTACGGTCCTTAAAACTTTTCATTGATGCTTCTGCCTTGTGCAGGACCTCAAAGAAGGGCTTGTTGATTCTAAATTGCCATGCTTGCTTGTGAAAGTTGACGTTGCTGGATAGAAATGGGGTTGTTGTTGAAGACCGGGTCTTGCACAGTATGCCCACGCTATGCGGCAACCATCCGCTATCACTTGATGAGAAGCGTAAACCTCAGCAGATAGAAGAGCGACGTATACAGAGCTTGAAATATGATGTGGCCGCAGAGCTGCACGTTGTGTTACGCGGGTGGCAGTGAGCTTCATGGTGGTGAGTCCTAGACATAACGGCTTTCATGGCTGGCGGCAGCAAGCATGATCCTTCCAGTAGAGCAAACAGTTCAAACCCTCCAGAATCACGTAGATCTATGGCATAAGACCAGCTTTGTTTCTTTGATGTGACACCCGGTGTTGTTAGCTACGAGCTTTTGTCTCAGAAACCCGCCTGGTGGAGGCCGCACAGATTCATGGCAGCTCCATGATGAACTGTCCCATGCTTTACTTAATTCTCTTTCAACGTGAATGTCCATGAGATGACAGCAGATCAATTAGCATTGAAGCCGGCGTGGAGCAAGTCGGGAGATCTTCCCATCCACGGCGGGTGAAAATCATGACAATTGACCCTTCCACTTTTGCCATTCGGTATGGCGCCAAGAAGGACCACCAGCCCACCTCATGGCTGTGTTCAGCAACAGACATTGAATACAGTGCCAGCGGCGTTGTGGTCTTGTCGCGGCTTCCAGCTGATCCTGTGTGGCGAGTGGATTTTCGTTAGGCGATCTCGCGACACACGGAGCACGACAACAACACCAGCAGCGACGGTGATCTTGTGCTTCTCCAGCCCGACACGACTTTGTCTCGCAGGCACGGTCATTTAAGTCAAAATTCCCAACAAGTATTGGGACTTTGGCACATTGGTTCCTGCGCTGACATTTGGGCCTGCCAAAGGATCACAGATTCTTGCATGACGGCATCGAAAGCAGTTCTCATCTCTCAGAACCTCATACGCGCGACGAGACCGTTATTTTATCTGGGAGTCGAGCGGCGAGCCGATAGAAGTAGACGGTAGCTTGATGAGACCATTACTCCAGATCTCTAAACGCTTGACGCACTGTAGGAAAGCCTCTGCCGACTTCAGCCTGAGACCACCACGATGGATCTACCACACAACGGCCGCACTCGCGGCCAAAGAAACGACAGCATACACGGAGCGAATACACCCAGGACGGCTCCACAGAGTGAGAACGCGGCGAACCAGTTTCTTCGGACGCGTAGCAGCGACAGGCGCAGACAGTCCGCGACGATGCCAACACGGCTGCTCTCTCACTTCTACACAGATCGGAGCTGTCACAAGCTTTGTATTCTCGCAAATCGATTACGAGCCCTGGTTATCCTGCCAACGGAAAACTACCCTTGGAAGCGCCAAAGACGGTGATGGAGTACTTCAACAGGACGAGCACCATGGCGGAGAAAAACCTTCGCGGCAACGAACGGACGGCACCAACGTCGCACACGCCCAAGCAGAGCAGCCCTGGAGTTGTCATCGAATGGATGATACTGAGATAAAACGGGCCCATGGAACTCTTCTAAATGAGCGGTCGAGGACGGCGATGACGAACTGTCTTGCGTGAGTCAAGCACACCATGGCGGGCATAGGCGGACAAGGGGCGACTTCCTTTACGTGGCAAGCGCTGACGGCTTCATTCAACAGAGGCTTTCCACGGTCATTCCCACAGATTCCTATACAGCAACGGCACGATCCACGACGAACAGCAAGCTACAAAGTTCGACCAAGGCACAGTGTCCCACTGAGAGAATCGGATCCGTACGCAGGTGATTTGGACCTCGTGCACCACACGTAGCACCATCAACGCGCTGTGCCCGACACCTGTTAAAAGGTAAGAAGGAGAGATGTCTCTGATACACAACGGTAGCTCCGTTGAAGACGAGCCGGTACTGCTGCACCCGACGTCGATCATGCATGCTTTGGACTTGCGGAACATATCCCGGAAGATGGTCGATCGAGAGTAGCTTCTTTGAACCATAGACACCAAACAAAAGGAGAAGGCACAGCGAGCCGCAAGTTGTTCGGCAAGACGTGGATTGCAGACCAGAACGGTAGATATATGGGACCGCAGCATCCGGCTCATCTGATGCGTACCCTTACTGCTGAGAGTAGCAAAGCAACCATGTTCGTGCGGAAATCGTGGAATGGACCATAGAAGATTGTGGCTGAATGATACCCAACCACCTTCGGAAGGCATCGAGAATCCGAGAAGAGGCGACCCACCGCAGGCAGCCTCAAATTGTCCTTCTATCGATGCGCATCGGCACTGGCAAAGTTCGCTCTGCCGGCTCCCAGCCACTCCATCAAATTACCGAAGACCACGTGCATCCGAACAGTCGCCCAGTGAACAGAAGGTTGAAGACATAGGGAGCTGATGATCGATTAAGTCATGCTCCGGTATGGGTTACAACTGAGCTGGCTGGTTGCATATGGAACGGGATACAAGCGCCGAGGCGGCAGCTACATATGGACGAAGCGTCCCGTCGACCAGAACCTGGCCTTCCAAAGTAGGGTGAGGCGTACGAGATAATGGAGGGCAGACCCTGTTGCGCGTTGGCCGCGCAGGTAGCGTGAGGACACTAGGACCTGGAGTGGCAAGAGCAGAAGCACCAGGGCCAAGGGATACACCTCGCGCCGAATCTGGATCGGTGCTCTGCAAGCCACCTTTGCAACTGGAGAAGCCGAGACAGGTCCTCACTTGAGGTATCGCTTCTCCAGCAGACGAAAACAACGCTAGCAAGTCGACGCCGACACCCGCACAGGGCTTTGAAGAACAAGCGAGCTTCGCGTACGACACTCGAAGCACACTGCGGATGCTTTGAACTCCAGAAGTCGGCAAGTGATACCGGATAACGCGGTGGCCAAGGGGATACCACGAATCGAGAGCCCTCAGGAATGGACCCAACGAAGCCAATACCAGAGATAGGACGGGGACGTTAAATCCATTGATCGTCAACTCAACTAGCGGAAGCAGTGGCTCAGTCGAGGCCGATCCCACGGGCGAGGAACCTTGACGGTGCAAAAATGAGAATGGACAAGCCGATTCCCTCCCACAAAAAGACAAACACACAGGGGCTATAGTCTTCCTCGTGTAAGAGCCTCCGGCCCAAGTGTCGTGCGGGATGGATTTCGATACTCTGTGACCCGGATGAAAACCCTCAACGAACGCAGAAGGAACTGCCAGACGATGTGTCTGAGCTCCTCCGTTTGGACGGTATCAATTCAGTCTGCGGCCTGAGCTCGGAAATAAGCCGCAATCTCCTGAACATGGTCCACGCATGCCACTTGGTACTGAAAGGCGGGGACTAGCGGATGCAGAACGCGCTCCATCGGAAGAGCGCTGTTGACCATGGTCCGGTTAACGCCATCCTGACGGCAACTATCTATCCTCGACACTTCATACACTACGACAGTGTACCTGAAATTGGATGGACCACGTGATCAGATACCCTGAAGGGACAAATTGGCTGTGACCATTCTCCAAGACAGCTGGAGCATGCATGCAGGGCTTGCAAAGTGGGCCATAGTGTGCTGCTAAACGAATCCCGGAATCCATCCAGTGGCGTCCTCCCTGAAGCGGACGACAGGCGGAGAGCTACGGTACTCCCTCCGAATCAGCCGATAACCCAGTTCAACTCTGGAAGGGCGGTGAGCTTGGATGCGCTACTCCTGCGGCGAGATGCAATGGAGCTGGAGCCAGTGTCTTCTTCATCGAGTGGACAACAGAGCTCCTGATCGGGTTGGCATTTTGACTTGGAAACGAAAGATGCGGACTCAGAGAAAGAGCACGTTGGAGACTGTCGTAAGATGATGAGACTTGGACTTGCTGACAATGACGAGTGACTTGAGCAGGCTCATAGAAGTTGAGCACAACGAACAAAGGAGTATCTTTGACGAAGACGCACTCGTATATAAAATAAATATGAAAGATATATACTTGCAAATGGCGTGCCTATCTGGGAGGCGCTTTCTCTTGCTTGATACGGCGACTTGAGATGTCAATCGGACAAATATTAGGGCGTCGATGACAATATCGTTGCTGTGAGAAATGGTATCCTGAACTACCTGGGTATAAACCAATGCGGTGTATGCGAACGCCGTACATAATGCTATCAGAAGAAGCGCCACCAGATGAATACAATCATGATGAACCCGAGGGCGGCGAACGGCCCATACTAGCGCTTCGATTAGTATATAATCCACGGTTCTGAATTGTTGGCGGTATCACACCTGCTTGAGGAGCAGTTCCCAATTGATCCGGACCGCTGCTCTCTTGTATTTTCTGCTGTCTTCTCGGAGTCGTCCGCTCATCTCTCCCATCCTTTCTAAGCTGTCTCCCCGGTACAACAAATCCTCGATGTTCTTCGTCATCACTTTTGTCACGTCTTTCAACTCGTCATTCAACTTGTCGAGGTTCATTGACGCCCGGCTGTCCTGATATGTTTTCTTCGTCCTCTGTATGAAGGTGTCGAACTCGATGAAAGCAAATGGCCGACACGTCGGAGAGAGATACTGCTGCGACGGGTATGTTGTCGTGAACTCCTGTTGCAGGTCCGAAAGGTATGTAAATGCGAGTTTCCGCGGGTAGGACTGGTCGCAGATGCAGAGGAAAACAAGGTTATCGTGGATCAGGTAGCTGCAACTGGTCAGTGACTAATACCGGCTCTCGGTTGCTAGCATTTACTGGAGTGTGTATTTGCCGCTCTCAATGCTGGCTTGCGGCTCCGAGTTCTTGTTAAGGCGTCGCATGATCTGTTTGACCTTGCTCTTGATGTCGGTGAGCTGAGCTTCCGACTGAATACAAGCTGTCAGCAGGCGAGACACACATGCCGCAAGGCTATTCGCAGCTCCCTCACCTCCTCATCGTCCACCGATGCAGCTAGGACTAGGCCTGGAGCTTTGTCAGTATGCGTGCTGCTGGAGGCCGAGATTCAGGTAGCGGACCGTCCAGGCGCGCGATCTGCGTGGAGTTGATCATTCTTTCTGGCTCTCACGGACGGCACACGGGCTGCAGCCAGAGACAACTGCGATCAGGCAATCTTTACTAGGGTATGTCGTGGTTGACGTTGTGGGTTGACGTTGGTTTAAGCTTGTAACGGCTGGACAGCCACTGGCCGTGGTGGAGCTCGCTAAATCTCGGGCGGACAGGGGCAGAGGACAAGCTGCAACAACTTCAACATCACTTCAACCATCACGACCACGCCTTGGCAAGGTCTGTAGAGCATCCAACATTGCAATGGCTTCTTAAGACGGCCGAATGTCTCGAGGCTGAATACCAATGGCCATACGGTAAGTACGCTATCCTTGTCGCTGAAAGCTGAGCTGTAGTCCGTCACGAGCAATGGCAGACTCGCGCCAGCCATTGACAATACATAGTCAAGCTATTGAGCAATCTCCCACTGGAGACTCGATCATCCCTCCTGCACCCTTCGCAGCGCCCTTCGCAACGTTCTCCTCTACTTGCCTCACATTCACATGCGTGCGGTCCTGCAGCGGTCCCAGGCCCCCTCCTGACCCCCCGTGACTTGGTTTCAAGGCACATTATCACCTTCACTGCACGCACTCCCCTACACTTTCACAACCACCGATCTTAGCTCATACCAACCTGTGAGCCTTTCCATCTTCCTTTATCCAACATCCAGTCACTCTCAACACTCCGTCTTCACCATCCGTCTTAGCTCGACCACCATCTATTTCCATCTCAGTTCCTTCTTCATCTTCAACACCACCATCACTCAGATCTATCTTGCCAGCCAAGCGTACCAGCTAACCATCCATGGGCAAGATTCCCTTCTTCTTCTCGGGCGGAGTCTATCGTTCGCCGCATCACACCAAGGTCTATCTCAAGTACAAGTGGATCGCCTTGAAGAGGAAGTTCGGGAGCAAGAAGACCAAGCTCGAACGCGAACGCGCTTTGGACGACTATCTGAGGAGCTGTCCCAGCTACCACAATAATGATTCCTACGATCGCCGCTTCCGGCAGTTCTGAGGGCTCACCTCTCTCTTCCGTTCCGCCCAGTGACGATGAAGCTGTCGTCGACAAGCGCATGTCGAAGGAACCTACTCCTGTTCATGAAACACTACTCGACACCAAAGTGTCTTCGTCTAAGTCTCTGTCACAAGATCGACCCCATTCTCCCGGCGTTCCCAAACCCATCCGCCTCAAACTCAACATGCCGAAGGAGAAACCTATCTTCAAATCCACCACCTCTCTCTCCAAGGTGGATCTCTTCGTAAGTGACACGTCTCCTCCGCAGCTTGAGGCCACTAACTCACCATTCCTATAGAAGCTTCTGAGCGATGAGACGGCGCTCGATTCTCTCAATCACGAACAACTTCACCGCCTCTTGTCGCTGCTGCCACGTGACACGGCGGCCATTCACCAGGATACCGCCGCCGGCCGCATCTCCGCCATCAAGGCGGCTCTCCACGACAACGACGCCTTCAGGGCTGACGTCCAGCAGTTGCAGCGGGACGCGCAAGGGAAGGTTTACGCGGCTGGCTGGCTGCAGAAGGCTCGTGCAGCCGCTCGTTCTCGCGCGGAGGGCGCGTTTGACGACTGGAAGGAGGAGCATCTAGAGCGTTTCTGGGGTCAGAAGGCCAAGCCTGAATAGGCGTATGGGGCTTTCACTTGGGATTTCTGGGGATGATCTTAGGCTTTGGGATTTTGGAGATACCATGCTTTGCTGAGCAGCTGGCGCGCTGCTGAGCTACGACTCTATGAATGACTGATGCTTCTCTCTCTCCATCATGGTCGAGTAAACGTGATATGCTATAGCTGCGATTCGAGACCTCGATCTCTCCATCGCCGATTTTCCAGAGCCATATCCGATTTATAACTCCTCTCCTGGACCTTCAGTCATAATAGCGTTATCAGCCTCAACGTGCCTGCTTCGCTTCAAACATAGTTATAAGACAGTAGCATTTTCGCCACTATAAACACTCTGCTCAAGAACCTAGAATCTCGCGATAGGTTGACAGGAGACTATTGGTGTAGCATCACGTGACTTTTCTAGTGGTCCCAAGCATCACGGTTTCCTCTGACCGGGGATTCGACTATCACTTACCCCCCTTCCCAATCAGTCATCGAACTCTATTGCCGCTCATCTGGCCAGTTCCTATCGCTTCAAGAACACCGCCTCTCTTCTACTATCGCAAAATTATTACTCGTTCAGATCTTAATCAATATCTTATGTGCCTCTGTAAGCCCATCATCATGTACTCGGAGCTCCTGCCTCGTATACACCATGGTTCTCAAAGCATATCACTATGCGGGTAGATTTCGGCTTCATCATGTGGACAAAGACCCATCGAGGCAGCAACAAGAGTTCAGGAACGCGTTGTATGAATCCCTCATTCTTCTTTCTCGTCTATATCCACTACCCCTGCGAACCCTCTACCAACCTCCCAAGCCATCTTCTGTTCTGTCACCACCACCTTTTCCCACACTTCACAACTCATCCCTCACCCCTTCCGTCCCCAAACCGGGCATCGCCATGATCTTCACCACCAAGCTAGTCCACCCTGTGAAATGCTGAGTGCGCTGTCCCTTGCCGGTGTCAGGGTTATACTGCTCCCACGCAAAGCCCGTCCCTTCCCAAGACTTGTACACCGTCTCCACGAGATTCTTCCGCAGAGACATGTACAGCTTCGTCGCTCGCTTCTGATGCGGGCCTTTTGCTTGCGCAAGGTTCTGTTGTGCGAGATTAGTCCTTGCATGAATCCGCGAAGAGGAGTAAGTGGTACGAAGGGAGAAGACGTACCAACAGCCTCTCCACCGCCAAATAATTCATGTTAACCCACACCGGCCCCCTCCAATAATTTTCACCCGTCCCAAAGAACTCGTCCCTTTGACTCAAGCTCCTAAGACCATGCGGACTCCACAGCTCCTGCGGATCCGCCAGCAAATCGAGCACGGCTCCAAGCCTTGGGCTATCCGGCGGCAGCAGTCCCGTCAGGAAGGGGAAGACAGACAGATACCCCTTATGGCAGACATGCGTGCTCTCCTCGTATGCATCGATAGTCGCATCGCAGTACGTCTTCGCCTCCTCGCTCCAATGCAGATCATCAATGTTCCGCAGAATAGCCGTCTCATACCCTCTAAATTCCGCCTCGTCCTCCTCCTCACCCAGCACTCCCGCGATCTCAGCAAGCGACCTTGTCATCATGCCCACCCAGCTGACAAGATCAACATGCAGCTCGCCCGGATGCGGCGGCTGCGCGCGCGGGTAGTCGTCTAGCCCGGAGGTCAGGATATGGCTGGGAGTGCGGCCGCGCCAGCGGTATGCTTCCTTTGTCGAGAAGGCTTCGCGGTCGTAGGACTTGATGTCGCCGCGCTGGGTTCTGCGGAACCAGAAGTAGTGCCGCTTAAGCAGGGGGTAGAGGTCGCGGAGGTACTGGAGGGCTGCGGGGCGATTGGCGAGGAGGGTCGTGCCGGTCTCGGTCGGGGTGGTTTGGCGCTTGGATGAAGATGCTGCGGGCTGGGTTTCTAGTTTGCGGATGAACTCGGAGAGAACAAGGAAGAGGGTCGGCGGGTTGGCGTAGTGCGGGTACTGGACCTGGAATTCTTGTGGCACCTTGCTGCGGGCTTCGGCGCCGAGGATCTGCTCGCGCGCTATCCAGCCGTCTTCATCCATTAGGTTGAACCAGCTCTTGATGATCTCCAGAGTCAGGTCTATGTCCCAGTCGGCAACTGGCAGGAGGTGGAAACCTTCGTCCCACAAAAAGCCTCTGGGAAAGAAAGGTCGGGATGGAATGCAAGTGAAGAGCTCTGAAGGGCCTTCGAGCTTCTGTTGGTTCCGCGATCGAGCCTCGGCGGTCTCCTCCCAGAAGCCTTCGTTTTCCTCCTCGTATTCCGGGGCATACGAGCGGTCAACGAGAGCGTCGCCATGGAAATAGCCGATGCCCCCGATGAGGTTCGAAAGCAAAGACTTGCCGAACTCCTCGTACCTTCCTTTGGTGAACGGTGCTTTGGGCTTGAGGACGTCGCTGAAGCGCTTGGAGAAGGAGGCCGTAGCGGCGCTGACTCCCTCGGAGAGGTTCTCTGCTGGATTATCGTCAGCGGCTATAGTTAGCAACGATGTGCCGTACTTACAGCTCATAGGTTTCGGTGACGAATCGGAGGAGTAAAGCACATCAAACTGCGGCCGTCAGCCACAGCCACTTGGCCAGGTAAAATAGCGTACCTCGAAAGCGCCCTGGAAGACCTTCTGAATCAGGTGCAGGTTTCCTCCACCAGCCGCATGCTTGATAGTGTATGTTTGCCACGGCGGCGGCATGTTTTCCTGTCCATACTGCTTGACATAGTCCTCGATGACCTGCTTCAGATCGGCAAAGAGAATAGCTTCACTCGAAACAGATCGTCAGCCCATGTATGAACCTGATAGGACGAAAGCAGCTTACGTTTTGTCTGCCAGAGTACATCCTCCGGCAGTTGCAGGCTGTGCACCAGTGTCCGGTCAAGCGGCTTCTCCAGAGAGCTCGGGTGTTCGGATGGCGGATGCCGATTGGTCTCAGGGCCATCCGTGATGTCCAGCCTGAACTCCCCAAGCTCAACCGTCTGTCCCTGCAGCGTCACAGTTCCCTCGAAACCGGTCCCTTGCTCCTCGTTCGCAACCCCAAGCGTCCCCAGCCCCTCCATTGACGCATGGAATATCACCGTGGTCTTCAAGTCCGGCGCTGCATCTTCCCTGGGTATACCCCTGATCCTAACGCCCCAATTGCCGCCATGGTCCCCGCCTGGTATCTTGACAAACTCGGTCGCGAGGTCGATCTGGTTGCCCGCATCGTGGATGGTCTGTCGGCCGCCGGTGCGGACGTCGTATTCGTCCCAGCCGTAGCCGGCCATGCCCTCATGCTGCTCGCATGTGTGTCGGAAGTCTGCATTGAGGCCACGTATCAGCCATTGGGTCTATACAATTGTTCATGAGGGTTCAATCAGGGACCTTGAACGTACTGTGCTGTACAGTGGTGAAGTCTTCTACCCTAGCCCACAGCAGGCCTGTCATCAAGCTCTTTGGTATCCTTGGACGGACACCGAAGTAGAGGTTCGGCCGGTATGGGCCCCATAGCAGTGACTGGTTCAAGGCTTTCTCGATCTCAGTGGTAGATGCGGTGCCCTCTTCGGCTCCATTCGCCTGGCCGAACAGCAGCAAGCTGCATAGTGCGAAAAGCACGACTAACAAAGGCGGTATCCGCGTTGACCAGTCCATTGTGGGTTGTTGTCGCCCAAAACCACGAAGCTTTGGTGCTTTACGTGTAACTCTTGGCAGGGACGGCAACTGGTCGAATTTCCATATTCGGAAGCCCGCTGGACCACCCCATATACAGACTATGTAGCAGTTAAGCCTAGCTATTAATTTTGATTAATGTCACACCGCCAACTGCAAGAGAGGAGACACCCATGTTCAGGAGAGCACTTATAGTAATGTTTTCACTGCTTCACAAATTCTACAGTTTGTAGATCCGTCTACGCGGCGCCATAAGGATAACACCGTCTGATGCTGCTGAAGGCGCCCAAATGACCCTCGGGATATCACAAACGACCAGCTGCAGACAGTCCGATAATCAACCCACTTGCAAAACAGACCACAACGTGTGCCCCAATGCTCCGACCCCAAACGCGAAGACCAGCTGCAACCCCGCCTAAACTCCACTTGAATGACCGCTGTACTGCTGAGATCCTCCCAACTTGCTGCTGATCACAAGCCCTGCCCGCACGTTCACCTCGACGGACTGAGCGGCCTGTTGAACCCTCCCACCCTGTTCATGTACTGGCGATATTCTGTCTTCTTCTCCTTCCTCACGGCGTAGTTCTTGTCATTCCCAGGCACCTTCGTGTTCTTAGTGGTGCGAAAATTGCCAAAGCCCATCATCTTACGCATCTGCGCCTCCATGTCGTCGTCATCTCCTGGCTCGGTTTTAGGATCGATCGCGTCGCCCACGTCCTCTCCCTTGCTTTCGGTTTTCACGGTGGGTACTCTGGGGCCGTTGGGTACCTTTGCGCTGGGCTGGGTCGGTCCTGTTTTCGAGCTCGATGGTCTGTCGCCGCCATTTGCTGCCCGCTCGCTCTGTGCGCCTCCTCGTGGTCCCCTCGGTGGTGACCGTCGGCGCACGCCTTCTCTCGCGCCTTCCCGTTGCGGCGACCGTGAACGTGCTCGTGCTTCATTCCGTCGGGGCGGATTTCGCTCCCTGCTTCTGCTCCTGTCTCGCTTGCCTCTCCCATCGCGGCCGTCACGAGCGTCCCGATGGTCCCTCCTGCCGCTCACGCCGCCTGGTCCCCGGTCAGGAGTTCGTTCCCGTCGTCCCTCGTGACGCTCTCGCCGGTCGTCGCGGCCGTGGTTTCCGCGTCGGTCGTCACGCCGTGGTGGTGCTGCGCGGTCGCTTTGCTCCCACGTTGCTGCGTTGTCGCCGCGGCGCGCGCGCTTTGCTGGTGGTTCTGCCATTGTAGTTCGTGCCACAGTGCGCAGTGGTGGCGGCGGAGATGTTGCGTTGTGTCGGAGCTGGATTGCGTCGTCTGTTAGAGCTTTGGCAGAATGCGGTAGGGCTGAAGCGGGCCCGGCCAAGCTTTTTTCAAACCAACCTCGCAGCCAGGAACCGGGGTGAATGCCGGCCACAACAGCTCAGCTTCAAATCTGGTGGCATAGATAGTACACAATCGGTATCAATCTCTTTCTTGCATCGTGGCTATACATCTGAATCTGACTCGCAATCGTCAGAGTGTATGGAGCCGTACTGGCTTCGTGCAACTGGACTGCTACAGAATTCGTAACTTGATTCTTTCATGCATCAATTACCAAAGGTCTCCTCAGACCAGAATTCCTGCTTGCGTGAATCAGCTCTACGTCGGAACTGGAATGCAGCAAAGATCTGCTCCGATAATCTTTGCGCGTTGCGAAGCTCATCTCCTCATATCTCATCCTCCTCCTCGTCAAAATCGTCCTCTTCGCCCATGTCATACAGGATCCTCCCACCCTCCCCTCCCTCACCCTTCTGTGCGTCAAAGTACGGAAGGACGATGCCCTCCCTATCCCTCCGCTGCTTCTCTGTGAGCCCTAACTCAAACGTTACGTCCATCGCCCCATCGTCTTCCCCGCCACCGTCTTGCAGGACTCGTCTGAACAGCGGGGAGTCCTCTAGCAGAACGACGGCAAGTTCTTTCTTGCTTGGCACTGCACCGTTTGTGCTGGTAGCGCTGGGGTTGGGGAGGAAGAACCACTCTCTCACCCCACGGCCTGACTTGCGGCGATGCTCCATCTCAAGCACAACACCGCGGGGATCATTGCGTCCTAGGCCGGCGATGGCGCCTTCATTCTCTTCCGCTAAGCCGAAGACGGGCTCGGCGAGGCTGCGGTCTCTGGCATACCTTTGCGCTAGCACATGAGACGTGGAGTAGAGAGTGAAGATGGTGGTCGCGAGATACTTGAGTAAAGTCAATGGATGCGGAGAGTACGGATATGCATGAGAGAGCTGTAGAGCCATGTCAAGATGGTAAATTGCGAGGAGTGAAGTCGTGGGCGAGATCATAGATGAGAGGAAGGCTGGCAGATTCGCAGACTGGAAGCTTGCGAGTGCGTTGAGCGTGTCGAATATCAAGAGAGTCTCTGAAAGACCTCAGTAAATGTCATTTGGTGCTGTAACAGATGGTGTTGCTCATACTGCTCGATGACGATGTTGCTAATGTAATCTCTTTCTGCAGATCTGGCGGTCTCAGTTCCGCGCCTTGTACAAAAACATCGGCTCCATAGGGCTTCCTCAATGTCTCTAGAGAGACGAAGACAACACGCGTTTTAGCAACCTAGGTCCGGTAAGTGGAGGCTACCGGTCCCGATGCGGGAGGACTAACATTCGCTCGGCGGATGTATTCACGGATTAGGGGTCTCGCTGACTGCTCCAGTGAGTCAAGCAGCAATGTAAATGGAGAGCCATTGTCGCGCCCGCTGAGCAATTTCGAGATCAATAAAAGATTATGGGTTCGACGGTGTTGCAGGTCCGGCGGCATTGCTGTGAGATGCTGCAAGTGGCTGGGATCTGCGGCTATAAAACCATACGTTCACGTGACGTTGCGCACTTCTTAGGCATCCCTACGCGGCTCTCAACCCACGTCACTTCGAGTATATACAATAAACTACAAGAATCCAGGTGCAAATTTTGACGCGCCTGTTCAATAACGCTTGGGAAGACAACAGCTGTACCGCTCAAACGTCAGCAAGAAGCGATTGGGCAGGATGTTTCATATAACCCTGGTCCGCGACGGTCAGCCTATCACTACTATAAGGGGTTTTTGCTGTGCCTCCTTGGCCTTCAGCCTTGTCCGCATATCGAAAGTCAAATCAAAACGTAACTGGGGTGACGCTCCCTCACTTACGTCTTGTGAAGTAACTCTTCAATAGCCGCTGAGCCTGCAATCATTCACGAGCAAGATACAAGAAAGACACAGTACTCGCTCTCCATCAAACATTACGAGATAATCACCACCGGCGACCCGTTTCACAGTTTGATCCCCTCTGCCGCTCAGAGCTACCGCCTGTCAGCCCTGCCTAAATCCGCATATCCGGAGGTCCATCTCAAGACAACATCCGTAAGCGCAGTCGGACCACAGGTTGCCGTTAAGGCCATCTTGTGACTGATTACTCTAGCAGAGACGCTCGCGTCTCGGTGGACGCGAACCATCTTGGTGGATACAAGACTCGTTCAAAGTTCCAGCGAGGGAGTTGTACGCTTAAGATTATAAGAAAAACCGTTTAACGGATCACGAACTCAACAAGCCTCAGTGATGGATGCCGCCAAGGAAGTGACTATGGAAAGAATTGAAGAGAAGGAGGAGCTCTACAAGCTACCGAAAGAGGGAAGAGGCGGTAGTTTCTGGACACCAATGCCTCTGTTCACTATGCCGGAGACTTACTGTTCTTCGGTGTCGGAATCGGATCCTCCGTTGAGTGCGGCAACGTCTGGGTTGTCATCCGAAGGCTCGAGAATTTTGGACACACCGCGTCGGACAGAGAGGGAGAATGTGGAGTTGCAGGCCTGCCTTCGCCTAAGCTCATCCGCCTTGTCGAATGTTACGGAGAGGACTAGCATCAGTAGCTATCATTCGGCCGTATCTCTCAGTCCGAGCTATTGGTCTTCCTGGACCTTGTCATCTAATGGGAGCAGTGTGGCGACCTTTCAGACGGCTATGACATCTGGTAGCAGCACGGAGAACAGTCATCGCAAGCTAAGGTCAGCTATCCTACAATGTGTTTCAAGGCTTAGACGGTTGCTAACACTTGAGCAGGCTAAAAAGTGAATGGTTTTCGTATCTGAGAATGAAGAATCTCGTACCTTCTCCTTTCGATGAGCTTAATTGGTCCGGAAGAGGCCAGCATGTGGAATACATGGCTGGTGAAGAGCACAATATCCCGTTGCAAGTCGAGGGTGTGCTTGGATACTCCAAAGCGGTTGTGGAGCGGGTCCGCTGTAGGAGGATTATACTCGCTCAAAAAACTATCCGCTGTAGTCCACGCATCAGCAAGGAGGAGGCCCTGCAGGAAGTTGAACACCTCCAGCGCCTTAGCCATTCGCATATCGTCCGTCTTGTTGGTACCTACATTATTGCCAGAAAGCTCTGTATCCTGATGTATCCGGCTGCCGAATACGACCTTGATGGGTTCTTGGTGTCAATCCAGGATGGGCTTGCGGACCCCGTCCGATCTTCACAGCGACTCCTGGAAGTTTCTGAAAAGCAGTTCGCCTTGACGAGGTTCTTTGGATGTCTGGCCAGTGCAGTGCAATACGTACACGACAGCAACACGAAGCACATGGACATCAAGCCAAAGAATATTATCGTCAAAGCGAAGTCATCGGGAGGCAATCCTGCGGGAAGCCACCGAGTCACCAAATACAAGGTATACCTTACCGACTTTGAGATTGCGCGTACCTACGAATGCGCTCTTGAGTCAGAAACGGACACGCCAATCGCCTGCAGCAGGCCATATGCCGCGCCTGAAGTTGTGCTGCAAACGATCCGTGGGTTCAAGTCAGATATCTTCTCACTTGGCTGCGTGTTTGCGGAGATGGTTGCCACTTTATACAGCACCGTGAAAAACGACTACAGGCAACACCTTCGAGATATGCTTCACGGCGACACATCGTATCAAGCACATACCGAGGACGTACAGAAATTTGTGAGAACCTTGTTAAGAAGTCCTACATCGGCTAGCTTATGGCCTACACATGACGTCATTTGCGGATCCATCTTTGGAGATCCTCCGGAGACGAGCTGTGCGCATTTCATGGCAGCATTCTCTGATATATTCGAACTCATGCTTGACCAAAATCCAGCACGGAGACCAACTGCAGTCAGATTGGGATTGTTGTTTAGACAGTACAGCTTAATGTGCGGCAGATGCTACGAGGGCCCGGAGCCGTTCGAGGCTGTCTCAAGAATTTGAAATGAGCGAAGGGAGACCCCTCCGCGAGTCGACGTCAGCTCACATGGCCTGGGGAAAGATACGTGTGTCGAAGACCATGTATCAGTGCGTAGTATCGCGAACATTTCACGGAACACAGTGCTGCTGTCGTTCGCTGCTAGTTCTCTGCACCTCTAGCCTTTGCGTCTGCATTTCCCGACTCCCTTGTATCATTGAAGAACAGCGCTTTCCGTCTCCTGTAGGCTATAGCGACCTCCCTCTGTGCGTCAGATGCTTGATTGATTGGTCGAGGTATCCTGTTGTAGCGCGTCTTGAAATTGCTCTTTCGTCTTTTGATCCTCTCGTAACCTCGTCCCAAGCAACGCAGATGGTCAGGCATATCTTTCTCTATGGGTTGATTGTGGTAGGCGGCAGTGTGTGGTTTGGAGCGCAGCTTTCGCATTTCCCGGAGGACACACCATGAAGCGTCTGCTTTTGTCGAAGGGGTTTGGACTAAATGTAGACCTCTTTTTCCTTATTTTGCCTCTACGCGTACAACTACACGAGCTCGACACAGGTCCGAATACTCGAATCGCTCAAAGCGACAAGCGTGGAAGATGGCGTCATCATAGCGAGCAGGCTTTACTCGTAAGCTCAGGTTAGAGTCAGTTATTAGGATCGAAGGACAGTCGGCAGACAGACTTGCGTTGAAGCACATGGTATCACATTGCTCTGAAAGACATTACTCTAAGGGTCATATTCACAAATCTTCCGCGCCTTCGGCGGTATCTCCCAGTCCACCGTCTCCATGATGACATAGCTCTCAAAAGGCACACCTCTAGGCTTCCGCTTCCTTCCATGCTCCTCTGGGCGGTAGAACTCCACCTCAAAGCCTTGGACCTGCGCCCAGCCCCTGAACAGCACCCGCCAGTAGCACGCCTCAGCTGCAGAGGTCAAATACCTCTCCCGAAACAGCCTCGCACTGTTCTCAGCAATCCGCTGCGCCTCCAGCGGCCGAGCGAGGTAGTATTCTATCGTCTCCTCTAGCTCTTTGAAATCTCTGTCCCTAAACCTCACGATATTCTGCCCCTCTCCCCGACTCGCATCCAACAGGTGATGAAAATGCTCCACGAAATTCATTTTATGCGCCACAACCACGCTCCCACAGTTCAGCAGAAACTTCAGCCGCCCGGAATACGTATTCCCCTCCGTCTGCGCCAAATACTGGTATCCACAATGCTGCTGCATACTCAGCAACTTCGCATCAATATCCGTCTTGTTCCCCCAATCCAGCGCCTGCACATCGCTCCACTCCCTCCCCTGCGCATGCTCTATCAAGCTCCCCCGCACATCCTCAGCAGCAAGGCCATGCACTGCGCCCCGCCACACGAGCTTCGGGATCTTATCCACAAACTCCGCGGCCCCCTCGTCGTCCTCTAGCACAAGATCCTGGAACTCCCCATACGACCGTATCCCCACGTCCGGCCAACTCCACATGTTGAAATCAGGCATCAGCCACAAGGTTTCCTGCTTCTCGAGCCGCGCATACGCCCACGTCGTATGGCCCGGCTTCCCTTCCTCCTCCCCTAACTCCACGTAATCGTGGACCGTGAACGTGAACTCGATATCCGGCAGTGGTTCCTGGCTCGCCACAATGGCGCGGTGGATCGCATGCAGCGTCGCGAGCGAGCGGGGCCGGTGGTTGTGGTCAGAGACCCCGCGCGCTTCGAGGATGTAGAGATTGTTGTGGTGGATCATAGCGCGCACGATGCCGTCGCCGCGCCAGGCGGGGTCGACGTCGTTGAGGGTGATGTTACCGACGCTACGGCGGTGGGCGACGGCGCGGTCGATTTCGTGGTAGAGGGATGGGAAGGCGGCGAGGCATTGCGCTTCGCTGAGACCGTGGTTGGAGGCGTCGCGGGGGTGGCGGAACGACCATTGGGAGGACTGCGGAGAATTGGGAGCGAAGAGGTGGGTTGCAGGGCGAGGCGCGGTGGTGGTTGTATGAGCAGATGGGTCGGAGGACTCCCATAGCACCTGCAAGGTCACGATGAAGATGACGATGCAGAGGAGGAAGAGGAGCGTGAGGTAGCAGCCGGTTCTGCGGAGGGGTGTGAGTGCCATGGTGGTGGCTTGGGTGTCATCGAGGGTCCATCTCTGACAACGGACAGCGAACACCTGGGTGCGGGATGCCAATTTGTTGGAGGCCTCAAGCGGGATGTTGGACCCTTGCGGTGCCCATGGCGCAAGCGGCTGAAGCTGGAGCAGGGTTCGAGAGAGTGCGGAAGTCATCACGTGATATCGCGTCGCAAGTTCCCAGCTCAAGGAGCTTAAGGTATAGGAAATCAGTAGCATTTCTAAGTGTCAGGGACGAGAAGCTTGTCAATGACCTCCCTTCTCTGCAACGCCACGTCACTAATTTAGAATCGGCTTTTTTGAAACTCAGCGCCGCTGCTATAATCTCCAAAGTAGCAGCCACCAACGAGTGAAACTCCGTCATCTTGCCGAGGCAAACAAATGGCGGATGCATTGTTCCGCGCAGACGGAAGCGTTTCGTAAGTTGTCGTGAGCTTCAAGGGGATTCCAGAAGAAAGAGAGTCAATAACATAATTGGTGCTGTTCTCCTGCAAATGGTTCGGTGATTGTGCGCCGCGACGTCTAATAGATCCCCCAGCTACCGGTATATTCTCTTATCGCGCGGGAAGCTTGACGAAGCTTGCGCTTGGTCATCTCATGGTCGATGTTGACTTGAGCGAGTCGCGCGGCGACCTGCGTTAGCAGATCTCCAGCTAGATTGTTCTTGCCGCCGAGTGCCGAGGGAAGACTATCTCCGTACGTCTCGACTAGGCCGGAAACATGCGCCGCGGCGGCCCGAATTGCCGTATCCCGGAGGGGACAGTTCTTCTCAGGGATCTTCTCGTACATGTAGTGCAGCACGTCAAGAAAGCCGGCTTGATCCCATTGGTAATTGTTGAGCAAGTCGGCAACCTTCTCGGTGGCAAGGTCTCTCAGTGAGGGAACATCGTAATAACCCGCGATAGCGTAGACGTCTACGTTGATGAGGAGGATTTCGACTATTCCGACCATTTCCTCAAACTCCTTGGAGCGTTCTCCGACGTCCGGAGACTGAGGCTCGATGGTGAAGTTCGGTAGCTCAGATGGAGATCCACCAGAACCGTTAGAGAACGGCGGATGGTCTTCACCAACATCCCATCTACCCACATCTGATATTCAGGGTCAGCCTAACTGATAGAGCTAAGAACATACGAAATTGCTACCGCATCGAACGGTTGCATCTGGCGACTTGAAGTATTCGAAGCACGACAAGGTGACAAATGGCTTTGGGGGATCAACAGCATTTCGGACTGCAGGCTGCAAGACTCACCAACTTCCGCGATGATAATGGGCATTTCTTCTTCATGCTCCGCAAATTTCCTCGCGATTATGGCGTTACTTCTGCCGTCATCGTAGTCCGTGGTGTAAAGGTACTGAAGCATGCGCTCCAGCGTAGTCGCAGTGAACTCGTTCACCGGAACGACACGTGCATTAGCCTCCTGTCAGAACACGTTAGTCGTACTCTGCGAGCCGCGCCAAAGCCAGCCTTACCACAAACTGTCCTTGTCCTTCTTGCAGCATGCGTTGAATAACCGGAGACCGCGGGCAGACGAAGGCTCGGTGGGTCGGAAAGTCGCGGCCTTCGCAGGTGAACCGCATGTCGGCATATAAGCCGGACTCCAGAAGCGTCTTCATGCTTTCCTGGAGGGCCTTCTTGTGCGGATCTGTCACAGAGTCTTAGCCGTTGAAGCGAGGTTATAACGGATCAAGCGACATACCTTGTGACGTTTCGTCACATAAAGCCATGTTGAAGAAGTCTTGGGTGGTGCTTGGTAGGAGGTAGCCGTGAAAAGGTCCTCAAAGGTAAATGAAACCACTTGATGGAGTGAAAAGTGAAGAGGAACGACCAGGACAGGCCAGTTTTCCCAGTCGCTTGTCGATAGCCCGATTCTGTGGTAGACCCGGAGGCTCTCAATCGATGAACGACGCTCTTGATCAGCAGAAGACGAAGAAAAAAATCACGCGTTGACCCTTCGTTATTGTCCGCCGATGGTGCGGTTGCGATAAGAAGGTCGTATAAGAATGGTCGTGCACGGTTTAATCGGCAGCCGCATAGTGAAGCGAATGCAAGCAGTCCCGCAGACTGGAGTAAGAGAGACGTCTCGACATGTCAGTCCCTTCGTAGCTCACCCTTCGCCTCTCATCACCTCGCCTCACTCCCGCCTACCGTCATACTAGTTTGGTGGGCTGAATGCAAGCGGTCTTGCAGTATTCACTCCCTCACCGTCCGCCCCTAGCCTTCCCCTCCCTCCCTCCGCCCCCCCCCCCCCCCCCCGCCAATCCCCGGCCACCCCCCATCTCCCCCCCCACGTCCCTAACCAACCAGCCAAATCTCCTCTCACTCAACCCCCCGAGCTGCCGTCTAGCACCATTTCTTCTGGGATGCACCCCCGGCAACCCCTCGACCGTCGCGGGCGTCTTGCCCTTCCCGCTGCCATCCCCAGAGGTCTCGATGGCTTCGATGTACTGCCGCCGCCGCAGCTCGTCGTGGATGTCGGTGCAGAGCTGAGAGAACTTCTCGGAGGAGATGCGGGAGAGCTTGTCGAGGAGAGTGAGGGAGGGCGGGGGGGAGGGGGGAAGCGTGTGGGTTGTGAGGTAGCGTCGGAAATGGGTGTGGTGCGTTATTGTGAGGGAATCGATTTGGGTGTGCGGAATCGGAGGTTTGGCGGGGGGCGGTGGGACCGGTTTGGCGGTCGTTTTCATCGTGGAAGGCTGGCTGGTGGTGTTGATGGTTGGGCGCGGCGGAGTCGTCGGCACGGAGAGTTGAACGCGTGGTTAGGTGTTATCAAACCGAAATGACAAGATCTTGATATAGATCTGTGCGTGTGCCCAGCAGCAAGCACTCGATTAGCTACAAGTTGAAAGGTTGGTAGATGGGCTGTAGCCGGAGAGCCTCAGCCTGATATACATCAGCCCTGCTTCGGAGTCGGGTTGATTGAAGTGAGCGTTATGGGCGTAGTGCAATTGATCCGGAAGCCACCAGTGAGTGCAGCCAGAGACTGGATTGTTTCGATTTGATTTAGCTGAGAGTGATGTGTATTGGAGAGTCGAGGACAGATGCACTTCATCACGTGATAAGCCATAAGTTTGATATCTTTGGAAGAGATCTGGCAGGTAGACTTTCAATCGCTCATCTCAAAGTCTATCACGAAAAAGGGAACCAATTCTACAAGCGGCAAAGCCAGCGGTATTCCTCAAATGCCGCCGTCAAGCAGCAGGCCATCAAGACCGTGTCATACATTAACAAATAGGATTTACAAGCGGGACAAGCCAGCGCCTTCCCGATCAGCGTAAAAGGATCGGTGGGATACTGTCCACCCAAAAACAAGCAAAGCAATCCAAGGCACTCAATCCAAGATTTGAGCCGTGCCCACCCATGACAGCACCAAGCATGATCATAGTAAAGGCGGCGCAGGCCAAAAAAGCCAACGCGCTGAGAACTCAAGCACAGCCAGCAGTACTGTACAAGTCGTGAAGTTAAGAATGGCGAGTCGTAGCCAGTTGGCTTCGTGCGAGGATCGCTAAGACCGCGGATAAGGCGAGGTCTCGTGTGAGAACCCCTATCGAGATCGATGGCAGAGGCTTTCCCCGAACAAGCCGTCTGCGCATTGGACGGCAGACTAACTGCCGAAGAGCATTGAGCACTCCGATGTAGTACCACGTTTTATAGCTTCTCCTTCAGACCGCCAATGCGTTCGAGATCCAGTGATTGGAAACGATCAGACGAGGTCCGCTGATACGGCGGCAAGTCCTCCGGCAGCGGCTCCAACCCCACGCTTTGCTCTCCCACACGAACGACAACGACCCTCCCGGACTGCTTCTTCCCAGACTCATCGATTTCGTCGGGGAACGTGATGCGGATTTCGGGAACCGGGCTGGGTGGAGGGCTGGAAGAGTTTGCGATGAGGCTTTGCTTCTCCTGGTATACTAGGACAGAGCCTGGACGGCGGCCATACGGCGTAGCGGTGATGGTCAAGCGGCGATGATTCGAGGTCTTCGAGACAGGCTTTTCGTTGTACATGGGAAGCTCGGCATCCTTTCTCGATCTGCGGACCGCTTTGAGGACATAGAGGATGGCGGTTGCAGTAAGTGCGATGATGACCAGCACAAGGAGAGCGATTAGAAGATGGACCATAAGCGGACTCAGCGACGAGTCGATGTCGCGCGTAAAGAGGTAACGAGCGGAAGCCATTTCGGTGGTTGGTTGTATGGCCGTACCTAGGGGGTTTCTTTGCGACTTGAGCTGCTAAGAAGGACGTTCGATGTATCGTCAAGCGTCCGGCGAGTTGATGCTGTGGGAGCGTGTAGTATGGGTGCGAAGAGTATCTCAAATCTGGAATCCAATCACAGTCAGTGTGGATCGTGATTACACTGGGGATGATTGACGTCTTGGACCCGTATTTCCTGTAGGCTGTTGTGTCTTTGGGTGGAGGAATGTGGAGACCCGCATAAACTTACCTCGACACGCAACCGTTGGAGCTGCAGAAAAAACGTGGTTATCTGGTGCTGGAAGGAATGAAGTGCATACAATCAGCTGAAAGAGTGAAGCTGACGCTGCTGAGGGAAAGAATGAGGCACCGGACGAGAGTGATGTTCAAGCACGGAGAGGACTGAGGACGGGAAAGGACAAAGAAGAGGTCATGGCCTGTTTTGGCGGCGCAATCTCCATGTTGGCGCTGGGGCCGTTGGCAGAACGGGTTCGCGCTCACTTGCATTTTTAGCGCAATTCGGAAATTGCCAGCCTGCCCACCAATGACATGTTGCGATGTAAGCGCTCGAGAGCAGACGCGTGATGCTCTACATGGACCTTCAGCTCATAGCGGGAGTTTGTACACAAGCTCTGCCAATGATGAGAGGGAGGACAGCTTCGCAGTCGCTTGCAGGAGCAAGTCTTTCAGGTGGAGAATCCTGCTGAGCGGTCTGGTTCTACATGGGCCTGACGCGAGGGCCCGTCGCGGCGTGCAAGTCGCGCGAAGAAGACAAGCAGAACACACGGCAAGCTTCTTTGAGAGCCAAGGGCCATCCGAGAAGTACGTCGCCGCACTGAATGTGGACAGTGTAAGCGCAATTCACGGATCGAAGACCTCTCAGGCGACCAATGCACTAGAGGGCCACACTGCTGAATTCTTATGCTTTCTATCGCGTGATATCGGGCTAGCTGCTTCATAGGTAGCAAGATCATGGGTCAAGTTTGATCATGAATCTGGTTTTCGAACAAGCTTGAGCAAAGATGCGGTAACATACTTTCCGGCCGGCCCTCGGGCTTAGAAGAGCATGCTCGTAATCGAAGAGATATATATATATACGTAGGACATAGCCTCAGCGCTGACGTCTAGTTAAGCTGGTCGCATAAGCCCCTGGCTGAAGCAGCTCGCGTTTCGCCCTATGGACGTTGCCAGGTACGCGATTCTGACATGCATTTCCCCCTGCTCGAAGTGTTAACACTCTCGCTGGGCGATTGCTGGCTCGATTGAAAGCGCGTCAAAGGGGTAGGGCATCAGTGCCTTGCAGTACTAACGCTTTCATTGACCTCGACTCACGTGATTGAGCTTGCTAAGACTCGTATTCAGCAGCAGCCAGCCGCTTCAGCGTTGTTGATGGAGTCGTTCACACGCGATTATACCTGACAATGTTTACCTGGAAAGAGAGGCCTACACAGCTGAGCGCTTGACGCGACGAATCTGCCGCAGCACAGAGATGTTGGACGAGGATTTCAGGCGAACATTAGTATAGGTGGTGGTCTCAGTCGCTGTCATTCAACGCAGAAGATCGGAAACAACAAGTAGTTTGACTTGTCTTAACGGAAACATCCTGTCACGGAGCAGTGGATTTGCGTTCCAAGATTGCCATTATAATGTACGCATATGCCCTTTCTGTAGCGGCAGGGAGTTTGTTCAATGACCGAGGAGACCGAAGGCTGCCCCGCGAATCTAAAGGGTCGGATACGGGTCCCTCGAATCGTGCACGACTCTACTTCTGTGCAGCCGTGGCAGCGGTTCCAGTCAGGAGGTTTCTGAGAACAAAGCGCAGGGTCAAGAGTCTAGTCAACGTCTACCCAATCTGTCATTGAGTGGGGATCGGTTCTGGCAACAAGCGGTGAGGCACTAATGCTCGTCACTATCCGCATACCGGCGATTAGTTGTCGACCCGCTTTGGATTCTTTGTGGCGAAAGCCAGCGGATGGCACACTGATATGTATTTCCCGCACTTTGATCTTCCGACGGGCGAACATAGGTAGTACAAGGTTCGGCAGACTAGGGTAGATTTGTCCGTACTTGTAGCCGTCAGCACGACGGCAGGGTCGTTACTCCCGGCAGGCTTCCCCTCTGCGTACGACACGTTGCTACATAGTTCTGGTGAGGCTGGGGTGGCTTGACTTGCTGCAGCTTGGCCGCTGCGGAGACGTGAAGTTACGGGGTATCTGCTGAATGCAACCGGTCTCGGACGATGTGATTTCAACAACACTGAAGGGAGTGGAACTGTCGACAAGAAAATGACACGAGGATTGAGCAAGCAGCAGCACATGAAAAGCCTAGGTGGGAAAGGCAGACGTAGCCGTACTGAACGTACCGTTGAACAGAACACTGTGGAGCGAGTCATCCTGGACGGCTCCACGTCCGGCTGCGAAGCGGAGGCTTTGTGATACCATTACTGATCTGATCCACATAAGAGTTGAGAACGCCCGTAGGCAACGCTGGGATGTACTGGAAGAGCACCTCCACCAGAACCTGTCTCACCTACAGCCTGGAAGCAAGCGCTGCCGATCGACCAACCCGAGCAGCTACGAGACCAGTGAATCTTGCAGATAGAGCCGCGCAGTGCGCCTGGCAGCTGGAGGGAGCGGTCAGCAAGCGGTGCAGCCGTCCACACAAACATTGCCAGACAAGCAACGGGACAACTTGGACGCCACCTGCCGAGTGGAGCGCTACACTGGACGAGAAGAAGGTGCGCAGGAGAGACTCCACGGCTCCATCATCCTTGATTGCAAGTGTGCAGGTCGTCGACACAAAACGCCCCGGGCCTTCCAAGGCTGCTAGCGCGCCTTGCCCGCTCGACGCCATCTGCGACCTGGGCTGGATTCTGGGCTGAGCGCTAACTAACTAAGCCCTCCCTCCCGCTGGCGCCGGCGCCGAATCTAGGGCTCTCCAGGGTCAAAGTGTCCTCAGA
Source organism: Coniosporium apollinis CBS 100218 (assembly GCF_000281105.1). Taxonomy (NCBI): domain Eukaryota; kingdom Fungi; phylum Ascomycota; class Dothideomycetes; genus Coniosporium; species Coniosporium apollinis. Next base: position 235,152 of record NW_006913265.1, read on the forward strand.
GTGTCCTCAGAGTGTCCTCAGAGCGTCCTTAGAATATCTCCAGATATTCGCGCAAAGGGTTGCATTCGACCTTACATCTGCAGACATACCCCCCCTCTACTCCCAACCTCCGGCGCGCTGCACAACACTTCATCGTGCCCGTCACCCCAGCGGCAACGCGCCATTCCACACTGTCTTCCCCGGCCATCCCTTGCTTTGCCGGCGTCGACCACAGCCCACATCTCGACTCCTTGGCCGTGGATGATACACCGATGCGCTCCCTGAGAAGTGCGCGAGAGCACCTCTTTGAGTTTAGCATGCGCATTGGGTGACTCCTCACTGCTGGCTGAAATTGCATGCATTCAAGGGGTGCGCTCTTTGCAACCCGTCACAATATCATACCTCGCGTCCTTCGCGCTTCTGTCCAAGGAACCCTCACCTCTCCCTTTCATCTCTGAACTGTACATGCTTTGTGGACATACAGTTTAGTGTTTTCGCTGGCGGAGGTTTGTATTGCTCCCAGGCTGCACCTTTTCCTCTTCGCCTCGTGCTCCAGTGCTGACGCCTAGCCCAACTCAGCCCACCATCCTTCGGTAGCCACTTCGACCAAAGACGACATACTTCCTCCGATCGCCTCGAGCGACTGACCATCCCTACGTCTCGACCTACAAATACTGTCCCTTCACGGATCTTATCATGGTATCCGGAATAGCCGGTCGCACGGCCGTCGCGATGCCGAACAATGTGGGTCCTCCTGACAGTGTTACAAGAGACGGTGTCGCTCAGAACGGACGAGTTGATGGAACGTTGCAGGCTCGACCTTCTCGGCTTGGTGATTATGGCGTTTCCTCGAGATACGGCAGCGATAGCCAGACCTTGCAACCGGCCACTACCGCACAGGGCATGTCCGGTCCTAGCAACGTGTGGAGCGGCAACATATGGTCGAAAAGTGCGATAGGAACAGGATTCGGCTCGACCACCCGCGACAGCTCTCGATTGCGAGGTATACCCCAAGGGACACCCGCCAGCGACAGACGGGTTTCTAATGCCGACTGCGCAGACAACGGCGCGTTCCTAGATCTCGGAGATGAGGTGATCGAGGGCAAGACCGGCTCGGGATCTCTTCTGGCGTCGTCTGAACAGGATACGTGGACTCGTCAGCAACCGGCCTGGGCGTCAGACAATAGCTCTGTGGCTGCCAAGACCAAGGAATCCGGCATGTCTTCCGTACGACATCGCAATGGCCCAGCTCAGTCTTTCAGTGACCATATCCATGCCGGTGCAAACGTGTTCTCCGCACCAAACCTATCCAAGTCAATGAACAAGTATGCGCTTGATCCCATGTCCGGCAATTTCTCCTCGGTAAAATACGAGAACGGAGCCGCAGGGTTTGGATCGTCGGGCAGGTTTGGTGATAGCGACAGCCACCGGGCAACAGAGGCAAACATGGGGCCTTGGGGCGACGCCGCGTCCACCCACTCTCCCACGGAAGACCGCCGCAGTACTTCCGGGTACTTCGGAAGGAGTGCTGCTCCATCTCGCAGTGGCAGCCTGCCACCGTCAAGACATGGCGCCGATTCCTCTCAGGCAACCCCCACATCGAACGCTTACCAAGGGCTAAGTTCTCGTGGACATTCCGCAGGTCTCTCGGCGCAGAGCAATGACAGGCCTTTTCAGGACCGAAGTGACTCTGTTCACAGCGATGCAGCGTCAATGTTCAGTCGACTCAGTATCGATGGATATTCTGAGGCAGTGCCAATGCTCCAGCGGCCATCAATGAGTGCCGGCGGATCTTCCGGACAGTTGATTCATAGCTCTAGCGATTACAGCCGCATTCGACAATCAATATCAGATGCGTCGCATAGCCTCCCAGGTCATGCGGATTGCTCGAATGGCTCTTTCACTCCTGATGGATTCCCATCCGCACAGTATAGCGATCAGATGGTCGCACTCCGCGGTCTTCAGTTTGGCAGCCGAGGTGCCATGACCCCCGCCGATTACCGCCAAAGTCCGTATTATTCGACCGGTGGTACTCCACCTGGTATGGCTGGTATGTACGAGCAAATGTACCCCTGGAGGAAAAGCAGTGAGCCATCCGCCCGCCAATCTGCGAATGTTAATCCTGTCCTACTTCAGCAACGGCTTCAGGGACTTGAGGAGCAACAGAGGTTCATCTCGCCGCAGTATCAGCCCATGATGGCTGCGCAATTCCGTGGACAGTATAACCCCTACCAATACGCAATGCCAAACGGCCAACCTATGAGTGGTCTGAACCCTGGAATACAACTACCTACCATGCCAACGATGATGCCCGCCATCGAAGCCCCGAAGGCGCCTAGAGACCATGACTCTGGCATGGGTGTCCGCAGCGTTTTGTTGGATGAGTTCCGATCCAATGGCAAGACCAGCCGGAGATATGAGCTAAAGGTAGATCTTCCCCCCTTGCTGGTGTGAAATTGCTTAGGCATTCTCCTCATCTAAAAGTGCCATGCACAGTCACTGCGCACACGGTACTAACCGAGGTTAGGACATCTACGACCATATAGTCGAATTCAGTGGTGATCAGCACGGATCTCGGTTCATTCAGCAGAAGCTCGAAACCGCCAACAGTGATGAAAAGGAGAGAGTGTTCAAGGAGATCCAACCCAACTCGATGCAGCTGATGACAGATGTATTTGGCAATTACGTCATCCAGAAGTTCTTTGAGCATGGCGATCAGAACCAGAAGAAGACCCTTGCGAACCGCATGAAAGGCCAAGTCCTCAGCCTATCCCTGCAAATGTATGGTTGCCGGGTCGTGCAGAAGGTATGTTTTCTGTTGGTGTGTCTGAAACATATGCTGACTTCTGTAGGCTCTCGAGCATGTCCTTGTCGACCAGCAAGCCAGCATGATGAAGGAGCTCGAAAATCACGTGCTCAAGTGCGTCAAGGATCAGAACGGCAACCATGTAATCCAGAAGGCCATCGAGCGTGTTCCGGCGGAGCACATTTCCTTCATCATCAATGCCTTTGTTGGCCAAGTCGCGCACCTCGCGATACATCCTTACGGCTGCCGTGTCATCCAGCGCATGCTTGAACACTGCGAGGACTCCGCGCGCGGCTCGATACTGCAGGAGTTGCATGCCTGCGACTCATCACTCATCCACGACCAGTACGGCAATTACGTTACTCAGCATCTTATCGAGCACGGCAGACCAGAAGACCAGGCGAAGATTTTCGTGTTAATCAAAGCACAACTACTCCAGTTCTCCAGGCACAAGTTTGCAAGCAATGTTGTCGAAAAGTGCTTGATATTCGGGACTGATGAGCAACGGCGCGACATTATGATGATCCTTGCTACCAGGAACGAACGCGGTGAGAGCGCGCTTGTTTCACTTATCAAGGACGGCTACGGTAACTACGTCATCCAAAAACTGCTCGACACGCTCAATGCGACAGACTATGCTACTTTCATTGAGTATCTACAGCCGGAAATGACGAAGGCGAAGAAAGTCGTCTCTGGGAAGCACGTACAAGCCGTCGAGAAGAAGATGCATCGCTTTGATAGATTCAGCACAGCAGGCTACAGTCTTCAGCACCACGATGCTAGCCACGACATCTCGACGTCTACAACGCCGCCTTTGACGGCGGATGGCCAGAGTCTGCAGAGCGGCTCTTCGCCTAGTACAGCCAGCAGTGCAGCTGATGAGCCTGTACACAAGATTCTCTCGAACCCGCTACCTGCCATCCCCAGAATTGCCCTGCAGAACGCTTAATAGGGCTTCAAAATTACTGCAGTGGGAGCAGACGCTAAGACCTCACGCAACCCTATACCGCACCGCTTGCGCTGTGTTTCCTGCAGCGAGAGTTCACGATGCTTGCCCCCTTGTTCAACCCCCGGATTTTCCTTATACTTCAACTTCGGACAGCGCAACAGAATAGAGGACTTGCATGGAAACCTTTCTTTTACGATCTACGATGTTACAATCTGACATTTATGAGTACAGTCGCCGCGTAATAGCACCCTCTTCTTTTCGGGCCTTTTCAGCGCTAGGATACCACCTTCTCCTTTCTACCCCGTGTATTATTCCTTTGTCATACTTTGTTCGCGGATGCATTTGCTGGCGCTGGGACAAACGTCCGGTACGTAGTACATGTACGGATGGCTCTGCGCTGCTGCGCACTGGTCACGTCTCTCGTTCTCGATGGGAATGGTGCAGTTCTGGGTTCGTGGGCAGCTGAGGTGTTGCTGGCGTGGTCGGCTGAGCGCTGCCATCAACGGATGTACGGGATACTTGATGTGCTAGACGGCTGTCCATGATGGGTATAGATAGTTCAATCAGACGCTTGAATACGATCTTGGGCGGCTCAAGCCGCCAAATGCTTATTCTCCGTTGCGCGACAGATGGTGGGCGTGGACTTATTGCTGGTCTGAAGCGCTGATGCTTCCAGGTTGGGCGCCAATTCAGAAACCAACATGACTCCAGCAAGGGGCATGTAGAGAGGTTGATTTAGGGGTTGGAGCGAGACCAGCTTTCCTATGTCTCTCCCTCTATTCTGGAACGAAGCACTGTGATTCCTCATCTACATTCGCGCTGGATCGGCATGCTGCGGCTCAATTTGACTCGTGCCTTCCTTTGGACCCCTTGATCCCACACAAACACCAATGGCACGTGCGGAAGGTGTGTAACGAAAATAGTTTACCGTATCAAGTTTCCATTCAACAACGTCTCAACCTTGACTTTGCGCCAGCGCACGAAAGCAGCACCAAACATCTCCACCAACATGTCCGCACCGCGCCTAACCTTCCTCTACCCGCTATTCTACAGGTCCATACGGAGCTCAGAGTCCGCCGCAGTACGCTCAGTGCCTGAGCGCAAACCCCGAGCCCCGCAGCAAGCATGCTTCCACACGAGTCCTCGCCGTAGACAAGAGCTCCAGCCCCAACAACGCTATGGCACCGCCAACGAACCTCCGCCGCATTTGGGCGCCAGCAAGCCTCCACCTCTCCGAGAAGCGACATCCTCAAAGCCGCCGCCGCCGCCAGACAGCAAGCCCAACCAGCCCCAAGCCCTCCCCCCCAAATCCGAGCCCTCGAAGACCGCCCCTCCGCCCGCAGACAAGACGCCACAATCGGAGCCCCCCGATCCCTCTTCGTCCACCGAATCCGTCTCCCCCGCCCAAAAAGCCTTCCTCGACGCCAAAAACGCAAAAGAGTCCTCCCCCTCGCAGCCCAAACCCGACCTCCCGCAGACCGCAGGCCCAAACCCGCTCGAGACGGTGCTGACGATGCCGAGCCCGTCGGAGCGCGAGGAACATCGCCCGCCGCATCTGCAGACGCCGCCGTATGTGCATCATTTCGACACGTTTGGGCTGGTGCAGGAGCTCGAAAGGTCGCGCTTCAGCCGCAAGGCGAGCGTGACGCTCATGAAAGCCGTGCGCGGGATCCTGGCCGAGAACATGGAGCTTGCGCAGGAGAGCTTGGTCAGCAAGAGCAATGTGGAGAACGAGACGTATCTGTTTCGCGCCGCGTGTAGTGAGCTGCGGACGGAGACGCAGACGAAACGAAGGGCGGCGATGGAGAAGATGAGGACGGAGAGGACGCAGCTGCAGCATGAGGTCGATATGCTGAATCAGCGGTTCGGCCAGGAGATGGCGAACATGAAGGAGGAGCTCAAGGGCATGTTTGATGATCGGAAGATGACGGTTCGGATGGAACAGAGGGATGTGGACAGTAAGGTGAGTTTACCCCTTGCATTCGTGATCTCGACATATGTATAATGTACGGTAGCTAATGGCCACCCCACAGATCCAGCAGCTCAACTACAAGATCACAGTGACGCTCAACTCGGACGCGCGCAGCGAGGTCGAGGGGCTGCGCTGGGTCTTGACCAGGAGAGCGGCAACGGCTATTGTACTGTCTGCACTGATGATCCTCTCAACGCTAAAGTACCAGAGCTATATGACGCAGCTACAGGAAAACGAGAGGAAGAAGATGGCAGAGAAGGACGTCAAACCGGCTAGAGGCGAGAGCGGCGGCGGATCTGGTCTGCTCAGGCCGATTGCCGCTGGGGAGGAGACAATTGGCGAGGAGTTTCTTGCGAGTCAGGGGGGTGGGCAGGGGTATGTGTCACTTGGGTAAGAGGTATTTGGGAGCCCGAGCTGTGAGGAAGTGTTTGGGTATGGACTCGTTTCTGTTGTGCACGAGTTCAGGCAACCTGATCTATTTTGGGTGCGCAAAGCATTGGCTGTAGGCATGCTACCTTTACTGTAGATACTCTTCGATGCAACCGCAGTTTCCCCACCAGCAAACTCGAACAGTTCATAGCTCATATCGCTTTGTGTGACTCCATACAAGAGAACGACCAAGGGCGACCCGAAAAGCCCGTTGCCGCATCTCTGGTCTGGCTTATTCAATACCAGATTCGCGATCGAGCTGGTCTTATTACCATGTCGAGTATAGAATAGCGATACGGATTGCATGCGATAGAAGGGACATGACGTTCAGCATTGTAGCCCATTAGTGCATTGATCACTTGAGGCGACTTTAATCTCTGAACTGCACTTGCGCACCATGCGCCTTCAGTACGGCAATGCCCTTCTCGGATGGCCCTTGGACCTTGCTCAGGTTCACTCAATCAACAGATGCGCCGCTAGTCTAGTAGTCGTAGGTATGATCTCTGTATTTTTGGTCTCAGCCGGAAGCCCTTTGTATAACAACGCACACGTTGCAGACTCACAAGAAATCGCTCGAGTACGGTACACCCCAAAGCTCATCCATACCAAATTCACCGTAGACTCGCACCCGCTCCTCTTCGATGCGATGGCCACGCAAATAGCCGTCAACTTCAATAATGATCGGGTCCCACGACACTTTTGGTTCACGGTGTCGCCCGCGCCCGCTGCTGAGCCACTTATGACTCGTCTTGTCGATTATAAACGCCCGGACATTGTACTGCTCGGCCAGCAAGTCAAGGAGCTGCATCCTCTCGAGCTTTTGCTGGAGCTCGCCCCATGCGAATGCTCTTGTAAGGTAGTTCCGTATGCCATCTTCAAGCATCGTTGGCACCAAGTCGAATGAAGTCTCTTCGTGGTCGCCGATTTCGGTCTTGATGTAGGCATAGCGGGCCCAGAGCACGGCTTCCATGTCTACGCACATCTGCTTGGACGTGTAGAGGAGTGCTTCGGCGGTGCGGAAGCGCTCTTCGAGGCTGGGGGTGATGAGGCAGTAGCCGAGAATTTTTTGGCGGAGCTCTAGGGGTAGCGTCTCGAATGGCGGTTGTGGCATCCTTGACACTGGTGACAATAAGAACATAGAAACGAAGAGACACTTGAGAAGGATGACAGTTGAGCGTAGCAGGACCCGAGAAGTTCAAGTATCCTGAACGCTAGGTATCGCTCTGACAAAACTTTGAGTCCCACATACCTTCCGCACTTACAACCACGGTTCTAGAGTTGACTCGATACACTGAACCCAGATTTGCACAAGAAGTTTGCGCCCATAAGTCGTAGGGCGTCAAACCTTCATCTTCGCATGCCAGCTTGATTCTTACTTCAGCTGTTAGCTTTGTGTGCACGTTGGAATTGACACGCGGTCGAACTTCGTGTTGTCCCTTGCGATCATGGCGTTCGGCAAAAGTTCGCCCGGCGCCCGCCAAACCTCCAAGACAACACCAATGTCTGGAGATGGGCCACCGTCCGAGTATACGGGCATTGCCGCTGCTTTTGCCAAAGCAAAGGCCGAGCAAGAGGCGAAGGGCCTTCGACCGAGGAACGAGGACTCCAAGGCCTACAACAAACAGCAAGAGCGGCAGTTCAAACGCTCCCTCGTCCGGCTCATCGGCTTCCTTTCGCTGATCCTGTATGAACTCACTAGCATCTGCGCAACGTTCGATCGACCTATGCTGATACGTACTACAGCTTACTACACGTCTTTGGAATCTACCTGTTCACAAGCGGCTTCCTACTCACACGATTGGTCCTCGACAATAAGTCGGACTGCGCTGTACTTCCAACAGATGTAGAAGGATATAAAACTGGCTCACCAGCCGCGGGCTGCTGGCACCCCAAGACTTTCGAGAAGGCCGTCGTGATCATTGTGGATGCGCTCCGATACGACTTTACCGTCCCCTTCAACCCAGCTACCGCCAACAGCCAGCCGCACCATTTCCACAATGCCTTACCGGTATTCCACGAGACGGCCACGCAGCAGCCGAACAACGCCTTCCTTCTGCCCTTCATTGCGGATCCGCCAACAACAACCTTGCAGCGACTAAAGGGACTTACGACTGGCACATTGCCCACCTTCATCGATGCAGGCTCCAACTTTGCCGGCACCGCCATAGACGAGGATAATCTAGTCGCGCAGCTCCGGAACGCAAGCAAGACCATTGTCCATCTGGGCGATGACACCTGGCACTCCCTCTTCCCGGGATACTTTGAGCCGAACCTAACAAGAGCATACGATTCGTTCAACGTCTGGGACCTGCACACTGTCGACAATGGGGTGACCGAGCACCTTCTGCCGCTTCTCAGCCCTGCCAATTCTAGCAAGTGGGATGTTGTGTTCGGGCACTACCTTGGTGTTGACCATGCAGGCCATCGCTACGGACCGGATCACCCTGCTATGGCCGCCAAACTTAGACAGATGGACGACGTCTTCCGCAGAGTCATAGACTTGATAGATGACGAGACACTGCTGGTAGTCATGGGCGACCACGGTATGGATGCTAAAGGCGATCACGGTGGAGAGTCCGCCGACGAGATCGAGGCTGCCCTCTGGATGTACTCGAAAAAGGGCATCTTCGGCCGCAGCTCACCGGAGTTCGTACATCCGCCCGCAACCGCTAAGGAACGGCCTGTCGCGCAGATCGATCTCGTACCCACACTCTCATTCCTTCTCGGCATGCCTATCCCGTTCAACAACCTCGGCGCACCGATTGAGGAGGCTTTCATTGGCAGAGACGGCCAGGATTTCTCCAACCTTGCTCAGGTCAACCGCCTGACGGCGGCGCAAGTCTACCGATACCAACACCAATACGCCCTTGCCCGGAAGCTGGACGAGTCAATAACTTCAGGGCCCCTTGCCCTCTTTAAGGCAGCTACTGAGGCTTCTGAGTCAACCTATGGCGCCAGGAGTCCGAGTCAGGCTGATTGGCGTTTAGTCTACAAAGCATACAGCAAGTACCAAAAGGAGACACTCGGTGTCTGCCGAGGTCTCTGGGCAAGCTTTGATACCGAGAGCATGTATCTCGGAATTGGTATCCTCGCCTTTACTCTGGGACTTCTTGCGGTGTACGCGCGCGGTATTGATGGCGATATCACCGACGTTACGCCCGTCTTGCTGTTCCGGGGCGGTATCGGCGCGATCTTGGGTTCCACCGTCGGTCTTGGCTCTGGCATTGCCCTTGCGCCGTCATCTTTCCCCTTGGGGTTATTGGCAACAGTTTGCGCCATTCTTGTGGGTGGCGCTGGTATTGTTCTTGTCTTCGCTTATATGCGAGTCGGTAGTGATGGCATTATCTCTACCTTTACCAATGCAAGACAGGGGCTCGTTTCTACTCTACCAAGCTCGCAAAGGGGTTGGCTTGAGCTCGCTGCCGTCCTAAGTGGAGTGGTTAGTGTCGGCCTTGGCCTTGCAGCGTCCTTTCCCTTGGTAAAAGCGACAATACTCTCCACCGTGCTCGTAAGTGGTACTGGCATAGTATCTGCCCTCCGCTTCGCCGAACGGAGGCTCGTCTCTCCTCTGCCAAGCTCAATATGGGGCTGGATGGCGGTCTTATCTCCGCTTCTGCTTTCGATTGGATTCGCATCGAACTCGTTTACTATCTGGGAAGATGAGATTCTTCTCTATTTCTTGGCTACATGCGGTGTCCTTTTTCTTATCTCCTCGTTCCGGCAAGTGGATGTTTCTGATCGAGTCCTGGGTATTTACCATTCCATATTGTTCACGGTCCTAACGCGTGTCGCTTCCCTGTCGCGGCTCTGTCGAGAGGAGCAGATGCCCTACTGCGTGTCCACATATTACGCTTCCGCAACGTCGTCCACTTCTGCGGGCTGGCAGCTCATCATCCCTTTCGTCTTGGCTCTTGTGCTTCCCACCGTCATCAAATCCTACTACAAGTCCTCCCTCAACTATCAGGGCGCAGGCGTCATGTGGATCGGCTTCGCCTTCCGCTTCGGCCTCGTCCTCAGCGCCGTCTTCTGGATGCTCGACGCCGGCGACGACGCCGACTGGTTCGAAACCAACAAAGACACCCTCAAAACCATCAAAGTCATCGTCGCCCAGATCGTCCTTGCCGTCGCCTTCGCCGCTGGCTACTCGACCTACACGTGGTCCGCGCCTCTCCTAACCATTGGCACCACCGCCGACGTTCTTGCCCCCGACAAAGCAAAGTCTCAGGCCATCGTGTCGCTGCCGGGTCGCGCCGCTATCACAATCCTCGGCTACGCCAACCTCCACGGCACGCGCTACTTCCTCCTCGCCACCATCTGGGCCCTCGGCATCATCCTGCTGCAGAAGCCCATGGGCGGCGGGGCCATCGGAATCTGTGTCTGGCAGATCCTGTCGCTGCTCGAGATCATCGATACGAACAAGTTGTCGCGTACGCCCGTCGGCCCGGTCGTAATGGGGCTCATGGGCTCGTTCTACTTCTTCAAGACAGGGCATCGGGCTACTTTGGCGAGCATACAGTGGGAGAGCGCGTTTATCCCGCTGAAGAGCATCAGGTATCCGTGGTCCCCTGTCCTGGTGCTCTTGAATACGTTTGGCGCGCAGATTCTGTGCGCGGTTGCGGTGCCGGCTACGGCGCTGTGGAAGAAACAACCGAAGCAGAGGGGGTTGTTGGGGGATGTTGTTAGGGCGGTCGCGACGCATATCCTGTTTTATGCGGCTGTTGCGCTGGCGACGACGATGTGGGCCGGGTGGCTGAGACGGCATCTTATGCTGTATAGAATTTTTAGCCCGAGATTTATGATGGGGGCGCTGGTATTGCTGGTCGTGGATGTGGTGAGTGTGTTTGTTGCGTTGGGAGGGACGCTGTGGAGTTTTTTGAGCGTCGCGGAGGTGTTTGGGTGGCCGTGAGGTGGGTGGGGTGTGGGAGGGAGGCGTGCTAGGATAAGAGTAGGTCTTGGGAGACTCTTTGAGACTGGTAGCTGTGATATCATATGTTTACCCCATCCAACGCGGTGTTTTCTTGATGCCGTTTTTCTTGTCTTGTGAGTTGAAAGATAAGGGTTTGCGGGAGCTTGGATTATGTTCTCATCGTTCGCTCCTCTGTCCTTTGGGTGAGTTACACTCTCCTGTTCCGGTCAAGCTGGTATTTCTAAGATGGTTCTGCTCCTACCTTTGCTATTTTTGTCTCCTCCTTAGTTATTGTGTGGATGCCGCTGAACACTGCCCACGCACAACCTTTGTGGTCTCGATAATTTGGAGTTGGTGCTGTATAACTCTTGTCTCTTTTCTTGTTCCACGTCTCCTGGCTGCACGGCTCTATAAACATATCCGCCTAGCGAGGACACGTTCATACTGGAGGTTTCTAACTTGAAAAGCGGATTCTTCGCAAGAGACTACAGTTACGACAGGGGACCACGAAGCCGGTGCCGGCCTGGAAACAACATCTGCCTCTGCACCAACGCTGTCCACGGCTCTAGTCTCATATAAAAGATTTGTGGATGTTTCATGGTATAGGATTGAGGAGTCGTACCAGCGACGTGGATGCAGTACGGCCTCCTAAAGAGAAGCGGCGGTTATCAGCTGCATGCTCAAGTCCCTGGCCGTGCAGCTGCTCATTCCATCTCGCGGTTCAGGAAGGGACTACTCCAGATCACCCCTCGGCACCCCAGCACTTTTCAATCTCTCCACCACGACTCGCTTCATCGACATCATCCTTCTTCTCGACGTTTTGCTCTACCGCTGTTGCAGTTCGCTTCCTCAATACTGTCTTTACTTTGCGTATTGCACTACAGCACTAGATCTTCAATATGGGTACTAAGCGTACTACGGAATAAGTAAGTGGCTAGGACCGTCAGTTCCACCTCTATGTTGATTCCAGCGGCTGCTAGCGGATTGAAGCTTTATGTGTACCTAGATTATCGTCAATGCTGTTTTCGCTCTGCAGGGACTACGTGGGCGAGGAAGGCGTGTTGTTAGGTGATATGATGCGCAAGGTTGAGGGCAAGTTCGATCCAATCCAGGCAGCAAGCTTGACCGGGTTCCTCAACGAGACGGAACTGGTCAGTTGAGAAGCGAACAGAGTCTATCCCACGCAAGAGTTGACGGACCTCCTCCTGTGCGTGAGGGTCAGGAGGGACTGGCTGTGCTGTCTTTGGTGGTGGGTTTGGCTTGCCGCCAGGGTTGGGACTGGGGGTTTGAGGCATCAATGTATGATAGGAGTATGAAACTATGAAGCTTTCAACTGCGCATTGCGCTACATACTGTGGACTTGTACTACCATTCCCCTCCCACTCGTGCATCTTCTGTTCGTCAGCACATCGGATCAGGAATCGTGCCAGGTACATGAAGGCAGCCGTGGGTTGCAGTGACACTGGAATGGGAAGGTCCACCGCTGTCCCTATCGAACCTCCAGGTGGCCGTTCAGATCACAATTCACAAGCAAAGGAAGTTCATCCATGATCCTCGGAGACCTGCATTGAAGCCGGATTGAGGCTCAATGGTGCGGCAAGGGAATGAGTGGTATTAAGACTGACCGCAGAGCCACCATTGAGTGGGACTTGATGTCGGATAGCTACATGAACAGGAGTATGTTTCCGTCCTCGGGACACCTTTGATGGTTAATACATGAAACCTTTGACTGGCTGGACAGCGCACTGTCCTACTCGTACGAGATCAATCAGGCGTTGTTACCACGGCACAGCTGTGAGTCCAGCTCTGTCGTACCTTCGGGTTGCAGATCTCGGATACGAAGATATGCTGGTTAGTTTTGAGCATGACAGTTGGCTTTGATAGACGATCATTAGCGGCTCCATGAAGGGCTTCATGTTCTAGAAGCGGACAGGTTCAACACTGGGCGAGATATTCGGAACAAGGTTTCCACTACCTGTGAACTTTTGAATAAACTGTGTATCAAGCAACCACAGACGATCCCGCATCAGTACCAGCAACGCTCAACCCTGCATTTCAATCCCGCCAGACCCGTGGATGACTTCGCCGGTAAAGTACGAGCCCAGCGGCGAAGCAAGGAACACATACGCCGTCGCGACCTCAATCGGCATACCCGGCCTGTTCAGCGGAGCTTCCCCAACGCCAAGCGCCTCCATCGCCTCAGGCGGGTTCCCCTTCGTCGCGGGCTGCAGCGGCGTCCAGATGATGCCAGGGGCTACGGCATTGACCCTGATGCCCTTCGGGGCCTGTTGTTGGGCCAAACTGCGGGTGAAGGTGGCGATTGCGCCCTTGGTCGAGGAGTAGTCGACCAGTGTAGGGTTGCCCATATACCCGGCGACGGAGCAGGAGTTGACGATGCAGGAGCCCCGCTTCATGTGGGGGAGCGCGTATTTGGACATGGCGAACATGGAAAGGATGTTTGTGCGGAAGGTCTTTTCAACGACGTCGAGGTCGATGTCTACAAGGTCTTCGCAGGCTTCTTGCATGGCGGCTAGGAGGCATCGTCAATCACGGCTCATGTCGCGAAAGGGGCTGGAGGGGCATACAATTGTTGACCAGGACATTGAGCTTGCCGAACTTCTCCATGTGGGACTCAACAGCCTTCTTGCAGTTCTCATTGTCCCTAAGGTTGGACGGAATGAGATTCGCCTTCCTCCCCGCCTCCTCAATAGCCTTCTTGGTGAACTCCGCGTCCTGCTGTTCCTCGGGCAGGTAGACGAACGAGACGTCAGCGCCCTCTCTAGCCATCAGGATGCCGACTGAGCGGCCAATGCCCGAGTCTCCGCCAGTAATGAGTACAGCTTTATCCTGTAGCAAGCCCCGCCCTTCGTACTCCTTGAGGTACGGCTTCTTGCCCTCATCGTCCCAGAACTCGAGTTGGGTCCACACGGCTGCGGGCTCCATCTTGGTATCCAGTCCTGGGCCGCCGGACTGATCTTGAGCCTTCAGCTCGGTGCTTGGGTAAGCGGTGAGCGGCTTCTTTTGGTCGGACATGATGGCGGTTTGGTGGAAGTTGAGTCGGGTGTACGGGTGGAGTGATGAGGGCTTGGTTGCGCGTGGAAGGGTTCTCGAAAGCGTGCGGAGAGATTGCAATGGCTTCAGAAAAACAGAATTCATTGTCCTAGGAGGGACTACTCGAGTATTCGTACGGAGGGACGGCCGCTTTGTTCGTCACTGCACAGCAGTGAGGTCATAATCTTTGTCGTCATCGCTGCGAGCCGCTTGCCAGTGTGTCTGTCGATGTGACGACACTGGGGCTAGCATCTCGTGGGATAGAGCGAAACTCATTGAACAGAGTCAATGAGCATTTCGGAGGCTATAACCAGCGCATTGCTTGGTGGCAGGCCAAGTTGCTGCGAAACGTTACGGATGATGCACTCCGCTTCCTGCTGACTCAGATGAGGCTGACGGGAACCAGCACGAAGATGGAAAAGCTCCACGAGAAGCACAGCGGCCACCTAGATATCAAATATGCTGTCAGCGACAACATGAAACAAAGTTGAGAGTTCAGTACTACCCTTGAGTACTTGGGGAACAGCAGGCTTCAACTGCGGTGTATATCGTGTTGAAGAGGACATCACTCGGTGCACCGAACACCGGTAAGACACTCTGACCATGGTACCGTCGCGACTGGGTTGTAGCTTACAGTGAGCTTCACACTTGTATTGTAAGAAGCGTGGAACGCGGCGTCAAACCAAAAATCACTTTGTGAAAGCATCACGCTTCAGTGGAATGACCGCTCGCTCTTTGATGCGATTTCAACTCATCGGATGATCGTGCGGCAACCTGTTCAATAAACCACAGGACCCTCAACAGCTATATACAGGTGAGAAAAAATATCCGCCGCCTCCAACTAACAGCATAAGGCCAGACGCCATGTCAAAGTGAGAGATCTCTAGCAAATCTATTTGGCGTTGGTATTCCAGTCCTGGTAGTTGTTCTCGACGCTCTTGTTCAAAGTCTCGATATATGCGGGCATGCCGCCAGCCCTGCAGAGAAAGGTTAGCCCACGCCTCTACCACAAGCACAAGCACCTGGGAGAACTTACCAGTTCAGCGGCTCGACCTTCTTACCCGGAATATTCGCTCCCTGGTACCATGATTTGGCCTTAGGGAACAGCGAATTGTCCCACTTCTCGTTCATCCTCCTCTGCCAATCCTTCATAGCCTCCTCCTTTGCATCGAATCTCGTGATGCCATCTTGGTTCAGCCTCTTCAGCACCTTGTCGATCCACTCGGCCTGCACCTGCACGCACGTTGGGCCGTTGCTGAACGCCGTCGGCGCCTGCGGTCCGTACAGGAAGAAGAGGTTGGGGAACTTGGTGATTGCGATGCCCATGCTCGTGCGGGTGCCGTCTGCCCAGCGCTCTTTGATGCTCTTGCCATCCGTGTCGCGGATGTTGAGTTGTGCGAGTGAGCCGGTAACAGCTGAGTCAAAAGTTAGCCAAAGTCCTCCGTTACAACACACCGGTGCACTTACCGTCGAATCCTGTGGCCAGAATGATGATGTCAACGTCGACCTGGCCGTCTTTGGTCTTGATACCGGTCTCGTTGATCTCCTCAATGGGCGAAGTCTGCAGATCGACGATATCGACATGTGGCAAGGAGACAACTTCGTAGAAGTTCTGCTCAAGCGAGGGCCGCTTGGTGCCCCATGGATGCGGCTTGTTCTTCGGTGCGAGCAGTTCGGCCTTCTTGGAATCCGGAACCCGCTTGAGGACAGAGTTACGCCAGTAGTTGTAGGCTTCGTCATTCGCCTTCTCGTCGAAGAGCATGTCTTTGTAGGTGTTTAGCCAGTAGTGGAAGCCGCCTTCCTCGATGAGAAGCTTGTGGAAGAAGGCCTCGCGTTCCTCGGGTGTGTCGTCGAAGGTGTTCTTCTCGGAGAAGTCATACGTGAAACCAGCGAACGTCGTGTAGCACTTCTTGTGTGCCTTCTCGTACTCGCCGGCCTCCTTCTTCTTCTGCTCTTCTGCCTCGTCAAGCATCTTTTGGTTCATCGGAAGGCAGTAGTTCGGCGTCCGTTGGTAGATTGTGAGATGGCTAGCGTCCTTGCCGATCTCCTGGATGGTCTGGATACCGCTGGCTCCAGTGCCGATGACCGCTATCCGCTTCTTCTTGAGGTTGACACCCCATTGCGGCCAGACGGCTGTGTGGTAGAGATCACCCTTGAACTCACCCATACCCTTGATTGGCGGAGTGTAGCGCTTTGCAGCGAAGCCAATCGCTGGGATGAACCAACGGCAGTATGTTTCGGAGCCGTCGGCACACTCAACAAGCCACTGGTGGCGGGACTCGTCCCATGTTGCACTCTCTACGTTCTTGTTGTACTCTACGTCCTTGACGATGTCCCACGTCTTCTCAACGTGGTTGAAGTAGCGCTTGAGCTCCTTCCAGCCGGCATAGCGCTCTCTGAAGGTGAAATCCTTGTACAGCTCAGGCTCGAACAGTTGGTATATCGGTGTGTCTGCTACAAAGTTAGCAGAAAGTGCGGAGAAGCGGTTAATTGGTATACTGACCGCTGTCGACTCTGGCGCCAGGGTACTGATTCCAATACCAGATCCCGCCAGATGCGGAACCCTTCTCGTAGACCTTGACGTTCAGACCCTGTTGCCGCAACCTGGAGAACTTCAGTGGACAGTCCGCATGGTGTAACGAGCTCCGACCTACTTGTGCAGAGTGGAGAAAGCTCCAAACCCCGCTCCAACGATCAAAACGTCCAACTCAGGGATGGCCTCAGATGCGGATCCCATAATTACTGAGGTCGTTCGAGGTCTGTATTGGTTCTGTGAAGTCCAGTAGGTCTAGGGGGTCTGAGCAAGTTTGCAATTACAATGATACCAGATTATCCAGATGATTCTTAAGAGACTGTGGGGAGGTTAACCTGAAGAGTCAGAGAAGATGCGGACAGACAACGGAAACCGGGAGCGGAAGCACAGCTGTATTGTACTCGAAGAGACGCGCCGCCTGCGTAGCACATGCTGGTGAAACCTTCCCTACACGAACACTCAGCCGATCTCGCCTTGCCATTCCGTGATGCACAGGATTACTCAAATCATCCTAGGCCCCTTTACTCCGGGTCCACAACCATTCCCCGCAGCAGATGCGCAACCCTGGAGTAGCCGGGCGTGGCAATCAGTGGGCAATCAGTCTCAGGGTCCATGGACAATTGCTGCCAGCACTCGAAGTCCGGGGGGTTGGGCTCTGCGAAGAGATCCGATGAAGCAATCCGACAACGACGGAAAGCTGCACCATTGGACGCCGCTGGGGATCCCACCGCCACACCCTGATAGTGCGTGCATGAACGTGGGGAGAATGCGGGGTACAAGGGCCTTGCCAGACCCATGCCTTAGTCAACCGCGTATCTGGCGATGGCTTGCGGTGCCTGGAGTCGTTCGTCTAGGTACTTATTTACCAGACCGGGGCTAGATCTAGGAGACCTGAGGCCTTTGTGTCAGCGTCGGTGGACCAGACTAGGACTGACCTGCTTTGCGTGCACGAGCAAACAATCGGTCACGACGAAACGTATCTTCCAGCGACCTACCTTTCGAGCATGCATCAAGTGAACGCAGGCGATAAGCATTTGGCAGGGTATCTCCTGAGATGCAGCGATGAAGGAACGTCGGGAGGAAGGCCGGTGCTTTGGTCGGCGCTGCAATTCGCGGCTTGCCCGTTACGGTAACCCGGTCTCTACAGACGTGCGGCTAAATTTCCCTCTCAGTCGGTTCGCATACTCTCAAGCGCTGTTCTCAATCCTGCGGCGAACACGATGAAATCTGCAGCGCGACGGTCAGCGAACCGCAGCTGAGTTTAGATGCCCAATTGGGAAGACCTGAGCGCCGACTGTGCCTCCTCTTTGATGATCAAGGGGCTCCTCCGCCTCAACCGTGGCTATCGTCTCCCTTCCAGCACGTTGGCTGTTTCTGCCATTCTTGTGACAATTTGTATCAGAGGTAGTCATGTTGAGTCGAGAACTAATTCCGCTTGAGGCGAGATGCGAAACGAAGGCTGGTACCGAAGCTCGTAGTCCCCCTATAAAATCACTACCTTCTAGTACCGTTATGGTCATAGCGGTTCCCCAACACAATCCACTTCCATACGGTATCCCTTACATCTATCCACGATACGCTAGAAGGCATTCGACATTGCTAGTTTTACTTGTACTTCGCGATCTAGCCTTCCTTCTCCCTATTAGTAGATCACACGCCTGATGCCTCTGCCACTTTGAACCGATATTTCCATTAGGAAGATCTAGACGCCTACTCTCCACGAGACCAAATAAATCCTCCGCCCGGACTATAGGCTGTCCTTTTCCTTCGTAGAACGTCAACCGATTCTGCCATACTCATAATTACGTGCATCAGCAGCCGCGCACCAAAGCATATCTCCTAAGAAGGATCGAATTTCACTCGGGGCGAACAGCATCGATGCCCGTCATCCCCCGGTAAAATCACCACCTTTCTGTAGCCTCGAGCATACTTAACTGATTCCTTCCAAGATTGTGGATAGTGGCAGTTCGAAGGACGCGAGACGGTGTATATCGAAACAAGACTTTTGAAGTGAACTTAGTGAGATGAGTGGGAAGCTTTGTATACATACAAACGTGTAGAACGTGTGTACCACGTCGCCATCATGAGACGAGCTCTCGTAAGCCTGGTTGATTTACAGATCTACTACACTATGGTACAACAGTATACAGTGATGTATTGCGGAAGAAGAGAAACAACGCAACCATGCCTTACTGTCCTTTCTTCTTCTTCGGAATCACAAAATTGACCGTGCGTCCGCGCCTGGCCACAATAATCTTCGTAGCTTCCTCTAATCTGACGCTCCCATCCGCACTGAAGAACCTCCTGCCATCTTCCGTCGATACGATCTTGCTAACCACCCAATCCTCCAAGCTCTGCTCCGCCCCAGCCTCCAGCAGTTCACCTGGGGGCACGGGGACCTTCGTGGCGAAGCGCAATTTCCCGTTCACTTGAACCGCGCAAGGCTGATCGCGGCTGGAAAGCATTCGGATTGCATCTTCGTCAACGGCTGGAAAGCCAGAATCAAAGATGGAACTGCGGAGATTGGTATCCTGGGAAGCTTGCAAAACCTCCCAGCACTCCTCCGCAAAGGCTGGACAGACCGGTGCAAGCATCTGGAGCAGCTTGCTCGTAGCATCGGTGAACAAGCGCGAGCTAACGCCCTTATCGGCTGGAGGTCGACCAGTGGAACTGCTTGCGAGTGGAAAAGGAGTCACGGATGCCAATGCGTTCGTGAGCTTGGTCAAGTCCGAAATTACGGTGTTGAGTGTATATGTCGATGAGAGGGACGTTGTGACGGACTCGATGGTCTTCTGCGTCGTCAGCCAAAGCTCAGCCTCGGTATCTGACATCTCCTCCGGGGTGGGACGATGAATTTCACTTGGCGTGCACCCGCTGGCTTCATGCGCAACTCGCCAGATTCGGTTCAACCAGCGCTGGATGCCAACGATGCGGTCTTCCTCCCACTCCAGGACTTCGCTCACGGGAGCCTGGAACAGCATGTGCGCTCTGGTGGCATCAGCACCGTATTTGGCTATAGTGTCGCCTGGGTCAACACCGTTGTGCTTGCTCTTGGACATCTTCTCAAAGCTAACGTTCGGCTTCTCTCCAGTAGCTTTGATCTTCGGCGAAGCAGGTTCTGACAAATCGACTTCTTCGGGTTTCAGAAAGCGTCCGGTTGCTGGATCCGTGTAGGTACGACCGTGTACCATGCCTTGGGTGATGAGACGCCTAAACGGCTCGCCCCGGTTTTTCGGGCCGCCGCCACTGGGCCACAGACGCGTTGTCGCGAGGAACTTGGAGATGAAGCGCGCATACAAGAGATGGAGGATTGCATGCTCAACACCACCAACGTATAGGTCTACGGGCAGGTTGGCATCGGCCGCCTCGGGTGAGACAGGATCTTCTTTGTTGTGCGGATCGGCAAAGCGAAAGAAGTACCAAGAGGAATCCATGAAGGTGTCCATAGTATCAGTCTCACGCTTGGCCGGATGCTGACATTTTGGGCAAGGGGTGTTGACCCAGTCGGGAATGCTGTCGAGAGGATTGCCGCCTCTTCCCTTGAACTGACCAGGCTCTAGCTGGGGTAACTTGACAGGTAGGTCGACCGTGGACACTGGAACTGGGCCACATGACTCACAGTGAATAATGGGAATGGGTGTACCCCAGTATCGCTGCCGGCTTATAAGCCAATCTCGCAGACGCCAGTTGTCAGTTTGCTCAGCATAGAGGCCCTGTTCCTGGAGTGCACTGATGATTTGACGGATGGCGTCTTGAGAGGTCAACCCGCTGAATGGCCCCGAAGCCATTGTCAAGATGCCCTTGTTTTCGTTGACTTCATCGTTCTCGCCTGGAACCAGGAACGAAGAGGCCGGCGAGCCATCCGAGGGCCCAATGACCGTCAAGATCGGTTTGCGGCCTTGGTTTTCTCTCCAAAAAGCATGGTCACGGCTGTCGTGACCTGGCACGCCCATGACTGCGCCTGACCCATAGTCATCGAGCACATAGGGTGCGACGTAGACCGGTAGCGGCTCTTGCACTTTCGTGGTGGGGCCCGCAAAACCTGACAGAGGACTTTGGGCATGTATACCTGGAAGTAGAAAGCCGGCCTTGGAGTCCGGAGGCAGTGAGGGTGCGTCGTCAATGAAAGCTTGCAATTCCGGTAGCAACTTGGCCATGCGTGCTACGATAGGGTGGCTCAACGATAGTGCAAGATACTGTACGCCGAAGAGCGTGTCTGCTCTAGTGGTGAAGGTTTCGACAGCTGGCCATGAAGCTTCGCCCGCATTGCTGATGACTTGGAACTGGATCCTAGCGCCTTGAGATTTTCCAAGCCAATTCTGTTGCTGTGACAGGACTCGTTCTGGCCACTTGTTGTCTTTGCCGAGAATCTCTAGATCATCCAAGAGAGCTTCTTTAAAATCGGTGATGCGGAGGAACCACTGTTTGAGCTTAATCTTCTCGACTTTGGCTCCGGATCTCCAGGAGAAGCCGTTGGCATCGACTTGCTCGTTTGCTAGAACAGTTTGGTCAACCGGATCATAGTTCACAAGCGATTCGGCTTGATATGCCAGGCCTCGTTCATGGAGAAGGAGGAATATGCGTTGGGTGTGCTTGTAGAACGAAGGATCACAAGTCATGAATTCCTGAGCGAAGTTGTCTATCAGCGCTATGTACTGCAACAGTGATTGCCATTGCCGTGCTAGGCAAAACAAGGCCCACCCCACGTACCCGGTCCCAGTCCCAGCGTCCGTTCATGGCCGACAGCTGCTCCTTCATCTTCGCAATGTTCTGCACAGTCCATTGAGCCGGGTCCACCCTTCTCTCGATTGCCGCATTCTCTGCCGGCAAGCCAAAGGCATCCCAGCCCATCGGGTGTATCACATCATGCCCTTGCATATGCTTGAAGCGTGCCAGGACGTCTGAGATGGTATAGACGCGAAGGTGACCGAGATGAAGCGTGCCAGATGGATACGGGAACATGGGCAGGACATATGCCTTTCCTTTGCCCCTGCTCTTGCCAACGTCTCGTTCCGTGGATGCCTTCGCAGACTCCGCCCATCTCTTGCGCCATTTCGCGTCAATGCCCTGGAGGTCGAGACGTGCCGAAGCTATGGAGGCTGCACGGCAGGTGTTATCGAAGCATAGCGGGCGTGCGAGCGGTCTCCGAGACCATCGCCAACCTGCAGTGTACAGACTGCGAGCTTTCATCAGCTACGATGGGCATCCAAACCAGCTTTCCGTATCATTGTCGTTGCTGATGTTGACGGTGAGGTTGCGCGAAGAGGGTAAATGCAGGCTTACTCAGTATTGTTTGCCACGTATTGTATGTATTCATTGGACTCAAACCGGCGTTTCCTCATGAGCAGCTCCTCGACATCAATTTACTCCAACAGCACTGTATATAGAAGGTCCCACCCGTTGCTATTCCGAAACATACCGCGACGCACCCAATGGCTTCCTCCAGCTCGAGCGACCTATAACTTCGAGTCTGAGCCCCGAACAATGTCCCGCCCAGGCTACTCTAGCCATGGGGCCTCCTCCGCACACCCACCACGCGACTCCCTCGAACTCGCATCCCTTGCGTCCTCCTCGCCCGCGTCGACACCCCGGGCCTCCATACATTCCGCCGACTCGTCTTCTATCGGCACGCCTTCCTCCCGCAAGCTCTCTTTCGACGACGAAGACCCCCTATCGTCCTCCAACGCCGCGAATGGCGGTGACAGACCCGGTCACCGAATGCGCTCCTACTCCGTCTCCTCCGCTTTCGACTTCGCCTCGAACCTCTTCCCGCTCACTTCGACCGCCGGCGCGGGCTACACCGCTCTTGGTGCCCCCAGCACCCCTGGCCTTGAGTCCGGCGGCGCGCTGAATGGTGGAAGTCTGGAGAAGAACAAGAGCCTGACATACCTGAATGGGCTTTCGCTAGTCGTCGGCCTGATCATCGGCTCGGGGATCTTCTCTTCCCCTGCGCAAGTAAACAAAAACGCCGGTTCGCCCGGTGCATCCCTCATCGTGTGGGCGGTGGCCGGCGTACTGGCGTGGACGGGGGCAGCAAGCTATGCCGAGCTTGGGGGTGCAATTCCGCTAAATGGTGGTGCACAAGTATACCTGAGCAAAATCTTTGGAGAGTGGGCTGGCTTTCTATTCACATGGTGCGCGGCGTTTGTGCTTAAGCCTGGGAGTGCGGCGATTATTGCTATCATCTTTGGGGAGTACATTGTGCGCGCCGTCATTGGCGCAGACGCGGTCGATGCTAGCCCATGGATCAACAAGGGCGTTGCTTTGGGAGGGCTGGCGCTGGTCACCGCGCTTAATTGCATTTCCACCAAGCTTGGAACTAGGAGTGCGGATGTTTTTATGATCTTCAAATTCGTGGCATTGCTTGGAGTGACGGTCACAGGCATTGTGGTTGCTGTTACTGGATTTGCATGGAAAGGAAAGGCGAGTGACGATTGGAAAACTCAAGGCTGGTTCGAGGGCACCAATACCAGCGTCAGCAACTGGGCGGTTGCGCTATACGCAGGCCTATGGGCGTTTGATGGGTGGGACAACGTAAGTTTGCCTATGTTATCTATGCTACCCAAAGCCAACTCCACCGCTTCGCAAACCATCAGACTGACACATTGCGCAGGTCAATTACGTTACCGGCGAATTCATCAACCCTACTCGCGACCTTCCTCGAGTAATACATACCTCTCTACCTCTAGTAATAGCGTCCTACATCCTGGCCAACGTTGCCTACTTCTTCGTGTTACCACTCTCTACGATCGAGTCCTCCAATACCGTAGCTGTCGCCTTCGGCCACCAGGTCTTTGGTCCCATCGGCAGCCTCGTCCTCGCACTCATTGTGTCAGGCAGTTGCTTCGGCGCACTCAACGCCACCACTTTCACCAGCGGACGACTCGTATACGCCGCGGGCAAAGAGGGCTACTTCCCTGAAATCCTTGGAAAGATTGGATTCGGCAGTCGCGGTGGCGTCGTGCGTCTACACTCTTCTCGAGCGTCTCGCGCGAGCGGCAGCAAGATGGCAAGACTTATTGCTGACGACGCCGGCCTCTTCTACACCCCCATCAACGCCATGATCCTCAACGCCTCTCTAACTGCCGCATACGTGGCTGTCGGCGAGTTCAAGACCCTGATCACGTTCTATGGCGTTGCGGGGTATACATTTTACTTCTTCACCGTGCTGGGGCTCATCGTGCTGCGGGTGCGCGAACCGGACCTGGAGAGGCCGTACAGGACGTGGATCTCGACGCCGATCATCTTCTGCTGCGTCGCGCTGTTTTTGCTGAGTAGGGCTGTGATCGCGGAGCCGGCACAGACGCTGATGGTGCTAGCGTTTATGGCGGCGGGACTGCCCGTATATTTCTGGAGGGTAAGAGGCAGAGGACGGGAAAGGGGTGAGAAAGGGGTTGGCTGGAGGTTTTGGAAGAGATGGGGGAGGGCGCGATGAGTTACTGTAAAGATAAGCAACACGTGATAAGCATGAGTTTGGAACTGAAGTTCAACAGTCATCGCTCCGTGGAGCTTCCGTCGCCCATGCGTCACAGGTACTAGTCGAGCATACGGCGCGAGACGAAGCGCTGACACGGCACCCGCCACCAACCCCCTATTAGATCATCGCCAACTTACGAATGACGTGAGCTACAGTAGCCAAAGCATCTCCGAAGCCTTCACCTGATGCCTCGCCGCCTGCATTCGTCACATTAACTGCGCCTGGCGATGAGCAAGTTGTTGATCACAGGGTATCCACTGCCACAGCCAGAACAGCTCGTGCGAGCGTATCTCGTCAGAGGGTTTACAGCGGACCGTGGTGAAGACTGTGGCGCTGTTCCGAACCTGTCTAAGAGCTACGCATATAAACTGTCTTCCTGCTCCCATACCTCCTCATTTCATCATACAGCTTCAGAACTCAGTTGGACTACTTCGAATTCGAATCTACACACATCCATCCTCCACTGCTCGACCGAGTCGCTTTACCGATATGCAGAACTTTCCACTCAGACCTTCCACAATGAGGAACATGCACCCCACGGACTGTCACGAAGACTATGAGCCCCTTCTCGAAGAGGCTCGCAGAGAGATCCTTAGTACGGCAGTCACTCCACATGGCTCATGATCTTGGCGCTAACAAGAAACAGCCAACGCTTATGTTCTCTACGGCGGCAACGTTGCAATCTTCCTGTGCGGCGAACGTAACCAAGAGGGACAGCAGAAGTTCCAGGAGGACAGGAAAAGGCTAAAGGACCAGCTGGAGAAAACCGACCCGACGGACGTGGTAACCGAGATGGCCTTGATGCAGGAGATGGACCATAGGGCCCATATAGAGCAAGCCGCCCGTAGATACCCGGGTTTGAAGTCCTACGCCGTTCTCGCTCGCCGTAAAGTGTTCCGTGATGGGCGGCCCTGCCAGCTTGAAGTCCTCCTGGAAGGTCCGCGTGTTGACGGTGGGCCGTATGAGGCGATGCAGCACCTGTTCGGAGAAACCATGGTCTTGATGGGTGAGAAGGTGCAGGATTGTCGTGGTGCTGGCGGTGATGCTACAGTCTCCGAGCCTAAGTCTTGATTGCGGAGCAGAGGTGCGGTTTTGTAGTCACCTGAAGACAGCACCGCGGGGTCTGGAAGTGTAGAATACGATGGTTATACTGGCGGCTCTCCTTTCCGTAGGTCTTAGTCTCTTTCTAAGAAATAAGGCTTTCAATACTGAATCCTCACATGGCAAGGCCCTGACAGTGAACCGTAGTGAAGGCTGATGAAGATGACCTTCGTTTGCAATTTTCCAAACGTGCTAGCTGCAGTACATGTAGAATCTTTCTTCGCCCGCGCATTTCCTTCCGCCTCATTCAACATAAGGAACCCGTTGGGTTGCTTTCAAGCCACAGCTTAAGTCAAGGTGTGTTCTACCACTTCACTGCTGAAGTGGCTCCTCATCCTGACTGGTAGTGTGGTAAATAGCTTCCTCAGGTCCTCTCCTCGCAACCCCCAACGACGTCCGACTCGAAGCCGACCTTCGATGTCCGCGAACAACTCCTCGGTAGGTCTCCCATGCCACAGCTGTGCAAGGTCCTGAATCTAACTGCATACAGCTCACGGTAGACTACTCTATCGCAGCGACGTTGAAGTCCTCGTTTACAAGAGGGGGGGACTGCGGTTTCTACGCCTTACTCGTCAACAAGACAAGCGCCACTTCTTTCTACACCGGGGGCCCCCGAGGTCATGCCACGCCGGTGGATGCCATGAACGGTCTGTCGGAGCTTACGGCGGAGCTCCTGTATGACGAGACGGAGCGTGGTTGCTGGCGGCCTGTGACACTTTGCGCGGTGTAGCGGATGCTTGGAGATATTCTGGAAGTGCTATGAAAGGAGGAATACGATGGTCGTTCTGGCGGCTCCGTGCTCACATTCGGTCATGGTTCTTCAGAACGTTAACTATGTGTCTCACATGACCTTGATTGAGACTACATCTCTGCTCAAAAAAAAAATCCGAAATAAAACGCTTCCTGCTGCTAGCCTGTGTTTCCAATAGCGAAGCGGACCGAACGCAGCGCTCAGCTACGTTCTAGTGAATCCGCCTTTGAAGTCTCTTCCTGCACCCACACTTCCTCACTTGCTCACTTCAACCAAGCCTCCGTGAAGTTACGCATAGCATAGAGCTTCTGAATCGGCACCTAGCTCTGACCCTGTTAGTCAATCAGTAGACGCACCTCCCAATCCTCTCTCCCGCAACGCTACAAGATGGCGACCGTCGATTATCCGCCGACGCCCACTTTCAACGTTCGCGAACAACTTTGCGGTTCGTGTCACACCACTCATGTCCAGCTACATTCCAGTAGTAATAAATTCAGCGCAAGCCACAGCCCTGTACGGCCGGACTCAAGTACTCGTCTGCAGCGAGGAAGACGAAGCAAACGTCTCAACGTTCTACGCCGTCATTGCCCGCGACGACACCCGCGCCTACGAGTGCGAAGTCATTTTGCAGGGCCCGCGTGGATGCGAGACGCCTGCCGAAGCGATGAACATTCTGCTGCGCGTTACCATGAAGAAGATGAACGGACATGTGAAGCATGCGAGGGAAAAGAAGCAGAAGGAGTGGCTGGAATATGAGGAGTACGAGGAGGAGGAGAACCGCCTTATCTCGGAAACGGCGACATCCATGCGTGAAGGACGCGGATATTGACATCCGGCACCGGTCAACCACGCCATAATTCTGGGCCCATGTCGCAGTTTCTGATCAAAGCAGTATGGCGGTCATTCTGGGCGCCTCCTCCTTCGTCCTTAAAGCGTGTCTGGGGCATTCCAGGACAGTAAGACTATGATAGTCAGACTTGGATAATACGAGGTCTACCACTTGCACAAGATCCCAGCTTGGAGAACTGTTTTGATTCATAGCTTCCACACTCTCCAGCCTTTCAAGTCTAACTGGGATAAGACGCCTCCCAAAGGACCTTGGACCTCTCTACCATCTGCCCACAGCTTTCTGCCTGCCCAGTACTCGATAAAGCCCTCTGGTCCAGATACCAGCAAGAGTCTCGTTCCTTTCAGTGAGCGCGGTTGCAGTGTCGCCGGCTGTAGAAGCTTCGATACGTGGCCCGGCTTGATGAAGCTCTTCTCCTCGTCCACAAAATAGTCCACACTCAATCCATTACCCGAGCTTGACTTTGACTGCTCCCTGAGCGCCTCCAACTCCCTCACAATGCGGCCTGGTTGCGTATCCTCGCCTCTGTAGTCTTCTATGACCACCGGCTCTTCCAACCCAAACAGACTCCTCCAGCCAGATAACCTGCCCGGCTTGATGACATCAGAGCTATCGCTTTTGGCGCCCATACAATCTTCCTTCCTCCTGCTGGCCCACAGTATGTGCATCCTCGTTTCCGGTCTGGCAGCCAGCGCATGCGCAACCTGCATCGCAGGCGCTATCCCCGTTCCTCCAGCGAGGAACACGACCTCCCTCACGTCGTCTGGTATCTCTAGCTCAATGTTCGGCCCTCGTATCTCGACGGCAGAGCCTTCCGGCAGTCGGTGGAGGAACGTCGATACCTCCCCATTGTGCTCTTTGCGGATGAGGAGGCGCAGATTCCCGTAGTCGTCCTCGGTTTCCGAACCAGCGGGTGTAGTAGGCGGCAGCGGCGTATAAGCGCGTGCAATCTGTAGCTGCGGCTGCTTCACCTGTATGCTCCAGACAGCTTTTTTCCACACATCCTTGAGGTCATCGGGCTCGGCGCGCGCTGTGTTGTGGCGGAGGGTGAAGATACTGCTGGTTGAGGACACGGGTTCTTTGGAGACTATCGTGTAAGGCGTGAAAGTATGCGGGTTTAGCGACGAAGACTCGGATTCTGCTGGCGAGGTCCACTTCCGGATTTGCGCCCCGACGGGGATGCTTGCCGCGAAGACGATGAGGAGACCAGCTCGGGGCCGGAGGAGGACCGGACGGATCCAGGACATTCAAGTGTTTATGCCTCCGGTTGCTAGCGAAGGGCGGTCCAGTGCTATCTTGAGGCGGGCGATTGAGGATAGGTAGTAGTGCGAGTCCGAAGGTGTCCATGACGCCCTCGCCGTTCCTTCTGCCAAGACATCCCGTAAATTCGAGTATAGACAGATGCTCTTCGAACCAGCAATGCTCAGTAGACTACGATCGCGGACGATTGCCGCTTGAAACTACATAGCAAGGGGTGGTGGATTGAAGCTGCATTATAAATTCTTGAAACTGCCTTTGACGCAGCACTATGGAATTGGTCTTGGCTGATACGTGTTCGTATAGATTACTTATACAGTGCCCCTCTAAATCCTATGATTCCGTGCTGTACGGTGTTTCCAGTCCGGACCACCATAAGAATACGTCTTCTGTGCAATTACTCTTACAGTCTCAGAATTTTGCTCCCCTGTTCAATGCCACCTCGGAACATCTCTTTAATCACCTTCCCGTTCAAGATGGTCTCCTTAACAATACCCTCAACATTCCCGGGACCCACTCGACCGTACCAAACGCCTTTGCCCGCCAGTGAATTCCACTTCATTGAAGGCGGGATGTATATGATTACGTTTCCGGCATACTTGTGTCCACCAATATGGCTGATCAATCCAACCCGCGCTCCTGGTGGATCGCTCCCATTGCTATTCTGAGGCAAAGATGGTTCAGTCCTGAGTTGCAATCCCTCCGTCTGAAGCTTGTCTTCAAATTCAGCTTGCAGTAGCGGCCCCAAAATACCGCATCGCTGATCTCTCCCACCATGGCCGCAGATCAGAACTACTACATCATCCACCGGTTGGACGCCAGGAAAGTCCTTTTGTAGCCGCGGGTCTTGGACAAGGGCCTTTCGCTGCGGCTCCGCCAGAACGCCATGAACTGGGTGGAGCTGGGATGGCAGGACGAATGCCTTGAGAAAACTCTCAACCGCCTCTGGAGCTGTCCCAATCTCGGGCAAGTAGCGGAAGCTCGGAAACAGGTATGCAGACGCTGTATCTGGAGTGGATGTGAATGGGGCGAAGGACGAATTGGTAAGCATGACATTATGGAACGGCTGCAAACAACAATCAGCATGAGCTTTCGTTCAACTGGCAGCAGCGATAAACCAGGAGGGTAACGAACGACGAACGTCACTATATTTCCCACCTCTACCAAGTAGCCCTTTGACTCGTTTCGCTAGGACGGCACCTTCGTCGTCCTCGATCCGGCTCGTCCAGTCGCTGCGGCCTGTGGATATGAGGATCTGCTCGGCGTATGGAGCCATGGTTCCATTGAGAGGCTGATGCCGGTCAATCTCAAGCCCAGAGGGCATCAAGGGCATCGACCGGCATTTACATGTTGGTGCCGGACAAGAATCGACGACGGGAAACATCGGCGGTATAGGTATGCGGAGGCGGGAAGCGAAGCGGCGGCCGAGCCGTGCAGAGGCGGTTCTTGCTATGGATGCGCTACATCTTGACAACATTTCGAGAGCAAGCGTGAAGAGTTGCTGGGCTTCGTGTTTCGTAGTTTAAACATCCGCCAGCCGTCTTATCAGATCTTTATATTGCCGATGTCGGCTTCTTCGCACGCCGATCAGCCTGCACGTGACCCTGCGACAATATCTGATACCCACCTGCATGTTGTCGAATCTTCAGCCATTGAAGGTTTATGCCTCGCCTATCCACACGGCTGCTACTCCGCGCGCGAAGTATACATACGCTTCTTCCCCTGCTTCTACGGACTTGTCGTGACTTACGGTCCGCTCAGAATGAGCTACGATGGCTGCGAGGACATGCCTTAGGGGCTAGAAAAACTGTAGCTGGACGGCATGCATTTCTTCGTCAGCTTTGCCTACAGCGAGCACGTGGAGAGCCTCTTCAGTATCTCCTTGGTACTGAATACTTTGGTGACCTTGAGATAGCTTGTAAGCCTGGCGTGTTGATACCAAGGTAATTCCGACCTCATAAGTAACCCTTACGACTGTTCAATGAATGCTAACAGGTACATACAGGCAAGAGACGGCCGCGTCTGTAAGCTATCTCGTTGAGCAACTGTGCGCGGGCTCGCAAGTACCTGAAGCGCTGAGCGTGCTAGATCTGTGCACTGGGACCGGCTGCATTCCGTTGCTGTTTGCAAACGATCTGACCAGGAAAACTCGCAATCTCAATCAGCTTGAGGTGTTAGGTGTAGACATCTCAGCAACGGCTGTCAGATTGGCTCAGTCTAACCATGAGCGCTTCAGGGAACAGGCGAACACCAATGGATTGGGGTTCAACACAGCTCCAATCACTCGCCCACCAGGTGTAAAGGCGGACTCCCAAAGAGACAAACAGAAAATCACATTACAAGTACAGTTCGTACGTGGTAATATTCTTCAAGCAGAATCAACAGCAAAGGCCAACGTTCCGAGCCTTACGCATGTGCTGCAAGACGTCGGCCGCACGCGTTGGGACATCCTCATTTCTAATCCACCGTATATCTCTCCTGCAGCATTCAACAAAGACACCGCCCGGTCTGTTCGTAACTTCGAGCCGAAGCTGGCACTAGTTCCTCCAGGTTTGCCAAACAGATCAGATGAGGAGCAGGGAGACCTATTCTACCCTCGTCTACTCGCCATAGCGGATGATGTGCAAGCAAGGATCGTGCTTGTCGAAGTTGCGGACCTAGCCCAGGCCGTCCGAGTCGCGAAATTTGCCGGCCAAACAGGCTCATGGGACGGCATTGAAGTTTGGCGCGACGATCCGTCCGCTACATGGACTGAAACAATCGAAGGCTTCAAGATACGAGGTAGCGGTAATGGACGTTCTGTCTTCCTATGGAGAAGAGAGGCTGCATGTTGGCTCCCCTTGAACCTGACAAAGTGGTCAAGGTAAAATGGTTCGACATGTTCCTTAAATTGATGGAACATCTAATGCAGGGACTGATCATCCAGGTCTCTGAGCTGAGAGTGTACTCCAATGGAGGGCGTTCGACGGGCGCGCAGAACAGAACGATGTGTCTTCGTATCGCAGAGCGGTCCGCTCGTTCTTGTCACATAAGAGGACAATCTCAATCAGGATCTCGACGTGGAAGGGGGCTCTTCCTCAGGAGCAGCCTGTGCGGGAACGTCCGTGGTTTAACAACACACAGCAACCCTACGGGAAGACAATGCCTACAGCTCCTGGGAATCACCCCGGAACAACACCAAGGCACTCGGTTCCTAACCTGCGTGGGTTGGGGCTGCGTTCTTCAGCGGAATTCGAGCCTGGTTCGAGAAGGCGGCCAATGCCAGTCTGCTGCAGCGCTAGACAGGACGGCAAGGGTCGAGCGTTACTGACCGTGCTGACTTGGGCAAGGATCTGATGAGGATCCCAGTTGACGATCGGCGCTAGGGTTCCGTGCCGCCTCCGCATCGCACTGAGGCGCACCAGCTTGGCAGTCGTCATGCTTATCGCGCACCAAAGCTCCATCATCAGCAGTCCGAATAAGCTAAAACCGAGATCAAGGCCCTGTCCGGAGGCTGCATTAGCGTGGAGGACTTGTCAAGACGAGGCTCAATTCCATTGGTGGAGGCAGGCACTTCACCAATCTGCATCTCGCACGCCCAAACGTGTGCGGCAGCGCAGCGGCAGACAGCATCAGAAAGCCCGCCCAGGACTGATGTACAGTATCTGATCATAGAGTGACGTCGACCAAGCTGCTACCTCCTGGGTGACGGGACTACTGCATTTAATGACCATCGCCCTGCGTAGTAGTCTCGCGCAAGTCATCCTATCCAATCCTCCACATAGTCCTACCTGTAGTCACAATGCGCTTCACACTGCTCTCTATTCTCGCTCTCTTCCTGGCGTTCGCCGCCGCGGACTTGGACGTCCAAGGCTGGCTTCACAAGGTAAGCCGCTTTTGGTTTCCTTTCCTCTTCGATTGCTGATATCTGCCAAGCACAAGCCCGACCGCAATTTCCGCCGTCAACAGACCCCCTCGGGAGACCTGATCGCCCCAACCTCTCTAGCAATAACCGGTGTTGGCTCCATCACCCTCTCAGAAACGTCCGGGAGCTCGGCCTCCAGCACAAGCTCGTCGAGCTCCGGCTCGGCCACAGACATGTCGTCCATGACAGCCAGTACCTCGGGCGCTGGAATTGCCCCGGTTACGAGCAGTGCGGAGGTCGGAGGTGGCACTACATCCGCGGCGGACCAGGCTATTGAGGCCAGTGCTACGAGCGCGGGTCTTGCCGCCCCGACTGGCGCGGTCAACGTCGCTGCGTTGATGGGGGTGGGTGCCGTGATGGGGTTGATGGTAAGCCTGCCGTGCTAGCTAGTTCAATCAGAATTTTGGACTGACGAGGGTCGATTTGTGGCAGGCATGACAATCTCGAGGATGCAACCAGCGTTCAAAGCTGTTGTAAATTTGGCACAACCGAGACATGGGCGATGGAGTTCACGACCTAGATGTATCTTTTCTGATAGCAAGGCTTTGATTGTACCTACAACTATTGACAGTTCACGAATTCAACGTGCGCTATGGTGATACATTTATTGAATAGACCGCGCTCGGCACCAAATTCAGACCTAGAGTTCTAGGCTTGAATGAAGCAACATAAGCAGCCCAAGACATGATTATCAATACAAACCTACCTACAAGCACAATCTTATGCACCTGTCTGAGTTGATCCTGGAAATTTGAACTTGAAGGAACAGATTAACAGACCCATAACCAATGCGCCCCGCAAAGACCAAGGACATGCACAGACCGAGATACAGCTACTATACAAGAGATGCCTTGATGCATGCAACCCTTGCCCGATCTATCAACTTCCTCCAATCTTCGCCTTAACCCAGTCCACCAAGCCCCCCTTCGCAATAATCTCTTGCACGTTCGGCGGCAGCTCCCCAACCTTCTGACTCCACGTCTCCCCGCCCTCCCCCTCCTGCACAGTAACCGTGCTCCTCCTGACATCCCACTCAAACGTCCAGCCCGTCCTCCTTGTCAGCGCCTTCTCATCCGCCCTCGCCACCGGCCCAGGCGGCGGGGTGTCTAGACTCTGCCTGTTCCCCTCTGGCTCCTGTATCTGCTGCTGAGGTGACGAGGATGACGAGGACAGGGGTGCAGCAGGGTTAGAGGACCCAAACGCCTGCCGTAGCCGCTGGATCAGCTTAGGCACCTCCACGCCCATCAGGGCGTTGTTGATGCTGTTCCTGCTGAAGATGTTGCCGAAGCTGCCCGCGACGACGAGCGGGATGCCCTTTGCGAGGATGGCGGTCGCGGCTTGCTCGCGGGAGGAGCCGCAGCCGAAGTTGAAGCCGCCGACTAGGATGTCGCCGGCTTTTGCAGTCCTGGAGAAGGAGGGGTCGTAGTTTTCCATGCAGACTTGTGCCATTTTTTCGCGGGTCACGTCGTCCTGGTAGGTGTATTTGCCGGGGTAGATGGCGTCGGTGTTGATGTTGTCGGCGTCGCAGTAGACGATTTCTCCGCTGACCTTCTCGGGGAAGCCCGGTAGAACTTCTGTCAGACCTGTTGGCGGATCCGATGCTGAGGGATTGCTCTCGGTGGCTGGAGTTGTTGTTGCGCTGACGGCTTTCTCGCCTTCAGCAACCATTTCCTCTGCGTCCCTGATGATTCTGTCAAGCGCGTCCTCAATAGTAATCATCCGATCCTCGTCCCTGATCCCATCACCTTCACCTCGCTGAACACCCGACCAGCCCTCAGGCTTCTCATACCAGCCCGGGCCAGAGATCTTGCCGTTCAGCGCACTAGCCGCAACTACTTCCGGAGATGCGAGATACGCCTTGGCATCCGTGCTGCCCATCCGGCCTTTGAAGTTTCGGTTGCTGGCGCTGATGCCCACCTCACCCGGCTCCAGCAGTCCCGTGCCGAGACCGATGCACGGGCCGCAGCCAGATGGTAGAGGCTTCGCGCCGGCTTCTAGCAGCGCTTGCCAGTCGCCTTGCTCTTCTGCTGCTTGCTGCTCCGGCAAACTTGCGGCGGCGATGTAGAAGTTGACACGGTCCGGAATCTTGGGGATTTTGCCATTGTTCGTGGCCGCAGCATCCTTGAAGACTTTCGCTGCGGCTGCGATATCTGACCGGCGAGAGTTGGTGCAAGAGACAAGGTAGGCTTTGTTGATGTTGATGGATTGGCCTTGGAGTTCTTGGAGAGGCGTAGCTACTTTTACAGAGTTCGGTCCGGAAACGTAGGGTGAGAGCGTGGAGAGGTCGAGATAGAGTTCTTTGGCGTACGTTGCGCCTTTGTCTGCAGCTACTGGCGATTCGAAGAGGGCATCGAGAGCAGCGTGGCCGAACCTGCTGGCAGTGCCCTTGTCCTCTCCGAGACCTGCAGCGCCGAACATGGCTGCTTCCGTCGCCCTTCCTCGCAACCAACCTTGTAGAACGGAGTCAATAGGGAAGAGACCGGCCAACGCGCCCCACTCAGTGGTCATGTTTGCAATGGCGAGCCGGTCGTCCACAGGGAGGCTGTAGAGTGTCTCGGGCGATCCGGTGAATTCGATAGCATGATTGAGCACCTCATCGTTGTTGAACAGGCCGCAAAGCGCTACAATCACGTCCTTGCCCGTCACGCCTTTGGGCAGCACACCCGTGAACGTAACCTTGGCGATTGGCGGTATCTGCCACCATGTCCTGCCGGTCGCCCATATGCTCATGGCGTCGGTCCGCACCACAGGAGTTCCCAAACACCCAACACCGCCATACATGTTGCTGTGACTGTCCGAGGCAACTGCAAGTGTGCCTGGCCAGGCATAGCCCTCCTCGACCATGATCTGGTGTCCGATGCCACGACCAGCTCCGTAGAACACGATGCCCTGCTTCTTGGCGAACTCCTCAATCTGCCTGTACTTCTTGAGGTTGGCCTCGCTCTTGTTCTGGACATCGTGATCCAGTGTCAGGACCATCTGGTCGGGATTGTGCACTTTCGACGCGCCGATGGACATGAACTTCAACGCAACCGGCCAGGAGTTGTCGTGGGTCATGCATTTGTGGGGTTGCAGGGTGACATAGTCGCCGGATCTGACGAACTTGCCTTCAGGGAGGTCCACGGCGTATCGCTGGACGATTTTCTCGGTGAGGGTCTGGGGGACTGTAGGTCTCGAAGGGGCGGAATTCAGGAATGGGAGGAAGGAGGAGGCGGTGGGGTCCTCGCGCTGAGTATGGAAGACTTCGGCCTGCTGCCGCCGGCTTGAGGAGGAGTGTAATCGAGTCGGATGTGTCGATGGACGACTACATAGCCGGGGTGCTACTGAGGCGCATCGCAACGAAGGCGGGACTGCTCGACGCTGCAGATGGGTTAGCTACAGTAGCAGTTTCGCGCAGCCTGTTGAGTACACTTGGGAGATATCAACACTCACCAAGCCTGTCCTGGCTGCCACCAACCTCCCCGCGCGCGCTGTGGGTATCATAGTTGGCTGTTGCAAGCTCCTGCAAACTTTGGCTTGGCTGCTGTCTCTCCAGATTTTCTTCCGCAAGCGAGCGGAGCGAAATCGGCATTGGGGGCTACGAGGCTAAGTACGAGTCACCGTTTATTCTTATTTAGCCACCACATATCCCAGAGAGTCCTCTTACAATCACCCCCAGACCGCTGAATACATAACATCTCCAGTTCGGCTCCCAAGATGCCGTCCCGATCAGATATCCACTACTTCGGCGCCGGTCCCGCTCCGCTGCCCACAGCCGTCCTCGAACGCGCCTCACAAGCCCTCCTAAATTACAACGACAAAGGCATTGGCCTCTGCGAGATATCCCATCGGTCGCCAGAAGCCAACCAGATCCTCACAGACGCCAAAGTCAGCTTGACGAACCTCCTAGACATCCCAGATGACTACGAGATCCTCTTCCTCCAGGCCGGCGGCAGCGGCGAGTTCAGTGCTGTGGTATACCACATGGTATCGGTGTGGGTAGAGAAGCGGAGAAAGAGAGCGGAGCAGGAGACCAAGAGCGAGGGCGGGAGCGAGCAAGACCTGGAGGCAAAGGTGCTTGAGCGGCTACGGAAGGAGGTTAAAGAGGAGCTCAGACTGGACTACTTAGTTTCCGGCTCGTGGTCGCTCAAAGCGTCCCAGGAGGCGGCGAGATTGATTGGTCCTGAGCATATAAACGTGGCATTCGATGCACGAAAGGCGAATGAGGGCAAATTCGGCCGTATACCGCCTGAGTCCGAGTGGAAGCTTACGCCGCGGAAGCCAGGAGCAGCGCTGACATACTTCTGCGACAACGAAACGGTTGATGGGGTTGAGTTCCCGTCGTTTCCACAGTGCCTCGAAGCCGATAGTGAGGAAGACGCGCCGCTCGTCATTGCGGACATGTCTTCGAATTTTATTAGCCGGAAGGTGGATGTCAAGAAGTACGCCGCGATCTTTGGAGGAGCGCAGAAGAACGTTGGAAACGCCGGGGTTACCATCGTTATTGTACGAAAGTCATTGCTACCGCCAACCTCTCCGTTAGCTGCATCGCCGCTGCTACGAAGCCTGAATCTCCCTGTTGGTCCTATTGTGCTGGACTGGCCGACCATCGCCAAGAACAACTCGCTATACAACACGCTGCCGATCTTCGACGTGTGGATAGCGGGCCAGGTCATGTCCGGATTGATGGAGACGTACGGCGACAAGCGGATCAGCGGCCAGCAGGAGGTCTCAGACCAGAAGGCGAAGTTGCTGTACGGAGCCCTTGATAAAGACTCCCAAGTGTACCACGTTGTACCAGACAAGAGCGTTCGCAGTAGAATGAACATTTGCTTCAGAGTTCACGGCGGTGACTCTGAGAAGGAGAAGGAGTTCCTAGCCGGTGCGGAGAAAAGAGGTCTTACCGGTCTGAAAGGCCATCGTAGCGTTGGCGGCATGAGGGCCAGCAACTGTGAGTAGTGTGGCCTAACCCTGCTCTTACAACATCCTCCATGCATCAGCTTCTTACTCCTCGAGATGAACTCATACTAACACTGTATCTTCTAGACAACGCCGTCTCCCTCGAGGGCGTGGAAAAGCTTGTCCGGTACCTTGAGGACTACGCACAAGGATCTTAAGCCTGTTCTTGAGGAACTCCAGCGCAATTTTACGGTGCCGT
This sequence comes from Coniosporium apollinis CBS 100218, assembly GCF_000281105.1. NCBI lineage: Eukaryota > Fungi > Ascomycota > Dothideomycetes > Coniosporium > Coniosporium apollinis. The sequence goes on from NW_006913265.1 coordinate 272,251, forward strand.
GTTGCATATCAGCGCGTTGTGTGTACGGGAACAATGTTTCGTCCTCCCCCTAGACATGTATAGAAGTTTACTTCCATTCAACATGATACCCTGTTCATACGGCTCTTGCACGCAAACATCACTAGATCTGTGCACAAGAAAGTTCAGCATCTTCACGATACATATGAAAACTCCCTCACTCTGTCGCGGAAGCGATTTTTCAGACGGGTGACAGAAAAGATGGTCTGACAAACACAAGTACATGTGTATATACGTCAATGCATATTTTACGAGTTCTCTTAAATGCACCATATGGCTAGTATCGGTAGCTGCATTCTCAGCAATAGCACTTCAGAGGTCTTTGCGTACAGACAACTTCGAAACACATGACATATATCTGACAAGACTGAGAAAAAGAGAGAGCGTTTCCTCGTCCGCCCTGGATCTGCAGGCTTTCGAAGATAGACGAGTCGGCCTTGCACAGACATATCTCTTCCTTCCGGCTTCACTATGCATGCCGGAGCGCATCGCCAACCCTCCATATGGTCGGTGTCGTATCGCGGACTACCTTATTGGGTCTCCCGGCCATGTGGATACGCCCATCCTGCTTTTTCGCAGTTCGCTCGGATCTCCGTTCTGCGGGTGCAACTCGGGTTCGGGAATATCTTAAAAGTTCTCGCAGGGCAATTCAGCCCGGGTTCTCTCATCTTCAGGAAGGCAATGTTTTCCGCTCTGTTTACTTTTCAGGGCATTGCATGTAGATGTTGAGCAAACACTTCGCGAGGAGGAGGAAGTTCTCAGCTGCAAGCAAGGCAGGACAAGGTGAGGACGCCAATGGCTGTGAGGCTCAGAGCGGGAAGGCAGTTGATGGCTTTCCGCTGCGCCGCCCGACTCGGTTTTTGCAACACACGAGTGAGCACCGCAAGCCTGCATGAACCCTGACATCAATCAATCCATGCAGCGGTTCCCGGCCTTTCTACTGGTTCTGAAGGGGCTCAATTACTAAGACAATTGCTCGCAACCACTCTTTGCGCCGCTGTACGCAGCTGCTGACCCACGAATGCCGCCTGTCCGCGTCTAGAGCTCCTCGTTCTGTCTGAACATCCACTTGAGCCATACCAGCTTCCCAAGTTGGAGGCCGGGCCTGCTGGCTGGCGTGCAGCCCGTGGGTAGGAGCTCCTGTAACACTGATCGTTCCCCCGTCAAGCCCGAACCCCGCATCATCAGCAAGTGGGGGGAGCAAAACTGCCCCTCCAGGCACGGTCAGATCCAGAGGCTTGTCGGCGATGATTGGGAGTGGGGAAACTAATCCCAAGTCGCCCAGCGTGACCAAACACTGCTTGAAGCGGAGCCAGTTCATGCGGATTTACGTGGATGCCGTGCTGCCTCCCAAGGGTCCGAGGAGGGTTATATAATGGGGGGTCCTGCAGTGATGTGCAATAGCATCTTCCCCTCTTCCTCGCAGACGTCTCAAAGTGCCCGGTCCTTTGGAAACCGTCTCCGCGCTTCACTGTAGCCGAAACAGGTAATTCTGCTGTCGAGCCATCCGGCTGTCGGTTGGCGTCGAAGCCAGCTTGCTGACGCGCTGTTACCTGCAGCTCCTCCGACCCATAAAGTCACTGCTACCTCCTTCACCAACCCCCTTCCCTTCCCTTACAGCACTCTCAGACAACCTCCCTCATCATGGTATTTATCCGTTCTATCTCGCGGCTGGCCCGCCCAGCTTCCTCCCTCCTCGCCGCACGCGCCAAAGCTCCCAGCATTACATCACGCGGCGCCTCTCTTCTGCGCCAACCGAGTGGGGTCAGAACGCTAACAGCAACCTCGCGACAACAGGGCAAAGTCTTGCTTGTTCTCTACGATGTACGTACCTACCCAATTGACGTGCAGCAAGCTTGATTGCTTTGCAATGCAGCTTCCGGAGCTGGCACTGACCTATTCCGAAGGGTGGTGAACATGCCGAGCAGGAGCCGCAGCTCCTAGGCACGACCGAGAACGAGCTCGGCATCCGACAGTGGATCGAGGAGCAGGGCCACACTCTAGTCACCACCTCAGACAAGGAGGGCGAGAACTCCAAGTTCGACCAAGAGCTGGTCGACGCTGAGGTTATCATCACCACCCCGTACGTCCAAATAAACTTGATTTGCCATTTGAGGTACACTAACACGCCAACCCAGCTTCCACCCCGGCTACCTCACCGCAGAGCGCCTCGCAAAGGCCAAGAACCTGAAGCTGGCCGTCACCGCCGGTATCGGCTCCGACCACGTCGACCTCGATGCCGCCAACAAGACCAACGGTGGTGTCACCGTCGCTGAGGTCACGGGATCGAACGTCGTCTCCGTCGCTGAGCATGTCATCATGACCATTCTTGTCCTCGTCCGCAACTTCGTGCCTGCGCACGAGCAGATCGCAGCCGGCGAGTGGAACGTCGCTGCTGTCGCCAAGAACGAGTACGATCTTGAGAACAAGGTCGTCGGTACCGTAGCTGTTGGCCGCATCGGCGAGCGCGTCTTGAGGCGTCTCAGGGCGTTCGACTGCAAGGAACTTCTTTACTTTGACTATCAGCCACTGTCACCTGAGAAGGAGAAGGAGATTGGCTGCCGGCGGGTTGATGACCTTGAGGACATGCTGTCGCAGTGCGACGTTGTCACTATCAACTGCCCGCTGCACGAGAAGACCCGCGGATTGTTCAACAAGGAGCTGATCTCCAAGATGAAGAAGGGTTCGTGCACCATAGACTATGCGAGGCAAAGCATGACATGCTAACAGCGCGGCCTAGGTTCCTGGCTGGTCAACACCGCCCGTGGCGCTATCGTCGTCAAGGAGGATGTCGCCGAGGCGCTCAAGTCCGGCCAGCTCCGCGGCTACGGCGGCGACGTCTGGTTCCCGCAGCCAGCACCCAAGGATCATCCACTCCGCTACGCCGCCAACCCCTGGGGCGGCGGGAACGCCATGGTCCCCCACATGTCCGGCACGTCGATCGATGCGCAGAAGCGGTACGCAGCTGGCACCAAGAAAATCCTGGACTCGTACTTCTCCGGCCGCGAGGACTACAACCCTGCGGACTTGATCGTGCACAAGGGCGACTATGCCACCAAGGCTTACGGCCAGAGGTCCACCAAGTCCTAGATAGCTGCTTTTGAGGGGGGCGCTTCTTTTATGTGGGTAGGTAGGGAATATCTGGTGGGCGAAAATGCAAATCCATGAATGAACCCGTTTGATGGCTGATCATGTGACCATGTTTCGCGCGATGTGACTGTGACCCTTGCGGCGTGTTCTAAATTGTCCCGTCCAGTGACAATATGTCAGTCCGGCGTCGCGCGCCTGGGTAGAGTTGAGTCTGACGCTCCACACCGCAGCCGTCGCATATTTCTCAACGGGGTCATAGCAACGCCCGTAGACTCCACTCCTCTTCTCACGATCGGGCACCCTCCTCATCCGAGTCATCGCTATCATCCCTAAACCCTTCCTCCAAATCCCTGCTCAGCCGTGCCTCGCTTCCCGCTGCCTCCTCGTCCCTCCCAATCCTCATCCTCTCTAACGTCCGTCTCCTGCTCCTGTCCACTGCATCGGCCTCAAACCCCACCATGCTCTCTCCCTCATCCGCTCCAAAAAGCTCGTCCTCCTCATCCGACGAGCCGTGGGTGACTGCGGGCGGCGGCCCGTTCCAGCGCCACGAGTCCGGCGCGGCGCTTGCGATGAAGGAGACGAGCGCATCGGACAGCCGGTGGCGGAGGGAGGTGGAGTGGCTGGAGAGGGTGTCGAGCGGAAGGTAGAGCTGGCGTCGGTGGCGCTGGTGGTACCGCCGGAAGAGGGGGAGGAGCGCGTAGGTGGTTAGGAGGTAGAGGAGGGCGGCTATGAGAGCTGGCGGGAGGAGGGCTTTGAGGAAGGACAGGAAAGCGGACATGGCGGGCTGGGGATGCAGTGTGATTGAGGCGGGCGCGAGGAGGGTAGAGAGTGTGGTCCAGGGTTTTGCGGAGGGTTGACGGTGTGAGGGTGTGAGGGTGTGAGGGTGTGAGCTTCAGGTGATTGTGTAGTCGTTGTGAAGAGTGAGGTTGGGTAGCAAGGCCATGTGGCAGCGTGGTGGAAGCAGCGGAAGCGCGGCTTTGGCGGAGCATTCTGATTAGACAGGGGATCAGGGATCAGGGAGCAGGGAGCAGGGAGCAGGGTTCCATGCTTGGCCTCGCCTCAACTTTCAGGAGATTAAGGTGATTGAGGTGAGCGGCCGCCCAGAACTCCAAAACAGCCAGCGGAAGCTCGAATACTGCAACTCCATCTACCCAGCATAACTTACAGTGCAACACTCCCCGGATCCCCCATGATTGTGCTCCACCGCTGTCCATACCGCCGCTGATGCGCTCGACACGCCCGAAGACCGCGATCTGCCTCGCTGAAGCACCGCAGCTTCTAGAAGGCGTGAGCGACACTTCTTGCCGCATTCGGCCACCAAACACCCACGCCTTGTTTCCATACCCTACCCCCGCCACGCGCTCCGCCATTGCACACCCTGAAGTGCGCCGAGACAACCAGCAGTTATAGGGATCGAGAAACACCTTTCTGGCGGGATACCGGGGCCGAAGGGAGTCCTGACACCATCAGCTCCTCCGGAGCCCCCCCCCCCCCCCCAAAACAACACAAGGACAAGCGCGCAACATGCCGAGCAGTGCGCCGCAAGATGGAAAGTCACGACAGTCCTCTGGCGGCAAGTCCTTCTTTTCCAGGAAGCTCTACCGGTCCGACAAGAACCATGACAGCCACCTCGTGCCGGAGACACCTAGTATGCCACCCAGCGCCGCAGGGTCGCAGTCCTCACGACATTCCCACAGGACCTCCGTGGCGTCGATAGACAGGCCCATCTCCATGGGGCCGGACATGAACGGTCTGGCTTTGCAGACCGGCGTGGCTACGGCAATTCCATACGACTATATAACCCCAGACGGACGGTCGCCTATACATGTGGACTACCTACCCAAGGACGAGCAAAGACCTGGCACCCGGGGACAGCCGAATCCTGGCCTTCTGAACAAGCCCGGAAGCGACTTCCACCAGTACCCTGTCTTCAACGCTTCCGCGCCGCCCCCGAGCGGCTCCCCTGTATCTGCCCCGCGGCCGCCGGCACACACAAGCACAATCGCATCGGTCCCCACGGCTGACAGGGGATACCAGGCACAACAGTACGGCAATGCGAGCGGCAGAACAGGCAGCATGGCCAGCGGAGCCAACGGCGGTCAACAAGCGTACAACCCCTATGGCCCAACCGACTCATTGAATAACACAAGATCCTCCTCAGATCAAGCTAGCGTATACTCCGCAAACTCCCAGTCGCAAACCCGGCAATCTAGCGTCCTTTCGCTCCCGCAGTCCACCTACTCCTCCCTTGCTATCGATCAGCAGAGCTTGCCTCCCACCATCGCCGGCGCCTCATCCGCCCGTGAATCGCAGAGGCCTGGAGTGCTCGGCTCGTATAATCCCGCCGCATTTAGCTCGACGACCTCGTTCAGCAGGCCTCACGATGACCGCATCATCGAGCAAGAATTCATGGCCTTGATGCACAAGCGGGGGTGGAACAGTCTTCCGGACGGCGCACGTCGACAAATGCAAAACTATCCTCTGGAGAAAAAATGGACGCTCGTGCACCAAGATCGGCTGGCGGAGTCCCAAAACGAGGCGAAGAGGCGGCAAAACGCGCGCAAGACGCTGGACGACCCAGCCGGTGTGGGTCTGCTAGGTCGAGCAGAAGAGGAGGGCAGTCCGGAGTGGTTCGTCAAAAAATTGATGGACAATTCTATTACGGCGAAGCAGCTGCAAAGTTTGAGCGTCAGTCTAAGGACGCAGCCGATCGGATGGGTCAAGACTTTTGTCGAAGCGCAGGGCCAAATCGCCCTGACCAATGTGCTGGCGAAGATCAATCGGCGGCAGGGACAGGGCCCGGCTCCTCCGACTTCTGGGCGACATCAGTCGGACAAAGACATGGACCGCGAGTACGATATCGTGAAGTGCCTCAAAGCGCTGATGAACAACAAATACGGCGCGGACGATGCGCTTGCACATAGTCAGATTGTCATGGCTTTGGCCGGATCCCTCATCGCTTCAAGGCTCAACACCAGAAAGCTTGTTAGCGAGGTCCTGACTTTCCTTTGCCATTGGGGCGAGGGAAAGGGGCACCAGAAGGTCCTCCAAGCGCTTGACCACCTCAAAAGTCAGCAGGGAGAAAACGGCCGATTTGACGCCTGGATGCGCATCGTCGAGGTCACGATTGATGGCCGAGGCAAGATGGGCAGTCTCGTGGGCGCCAGCGACGAAGTCCGCAGCGGCGGTATAGGCATGGAGAATCTGCTGATGGAGTATGCCGTGGCCTCCCTGCTGCTCATCAACATGATTGTCGACGCGCCTGAGAGAGACTTGCAGCTGCGGATACATCTACGAGCACAGTTCACGGCCTGCGGCATCAAGCGTCTCCTGACGAAGATGGAGGGTTTCCAGTATGAAGTGATCGACAAACAGGTCGAGCGGTATCGTACGAACGAAGCAATCGACTACGAAGACATCCTTGAGCGGGAGGGCAGTAGCATGGTCGACAGTATAGAAGGCGAAGTCAAGGATCTCAATGACCCGACCCAGATCACGGATGCCATCATGACCAAGATCAGAGGAGACAGGGCTCAAGACTACTTCGTCTCTGCGCTGCAACATTTGCTGCTGATGCGTGACAATGAGCATGAAGACCGCCTACGCATGTTTCAGTTGGTGGACTCGATGCTTAGCTACGTAGCCATGGACCGACGGCTACCGGATATGGACCTCAAGCAGAGTCTCAATTTTACGGTTCAGAGCCTGCTCGACAAGCTGTATACAGACTCTGAGGCCCGACAAGCGCGAGATGAGGCCCTTGAAGCAAGACAGATTGCGGATGCGGCGATCGCAGAGCGGGATGAGACAAGGGCGCAGGTCGAGCTTGGAGCCGAAGGCATGGTCGCAAAGCTACAGAAGCAGCTAGAAGAGCAGGCCGCTATCATCGAACTACGTGGCCGACAGCACGAAGCGATGAAGGCTGAGCTTGCTGACCTGCAAAGAGTCCGTGCCCAGGAGCTGCAGCGGAACGAGCTGGAGACGAGGGAGCTGTATCTCATGCTCCGCGATGCACAAGACATCGCTGATTCTGCGGCCAAGAAGAGTGGGAAGGACAGTGCCGTGGCTGTGGATCCCACGCAAATGCAGGGCATTCTTGACAGGGAGAAACTCATGGACCGGCTTGAGATGCAGCTTGAGAGAGCAAAGACGCAGGCCAAGCTGGAAGGCAAGGTGTGGCAACAGGTTAATCCGTCAAACAAACTTCGAGAGCTGCGGGAGCGGATGGAAGGATCGCCACAGCGAGGCGAGTTTGACGCATTCGACAACGGCTATATCAATTCTGTGAACCGTACGAGGAGCGCTAAGGCGAGGAGAGCTGCCTCAGCATCGTTAGCTGACGATGGTGACCGCGAGAGCGAAGACGCTGAGATCTTTGGTGCCGACGGCACGATTTATGAGAAGCCTCGGATCGTGGAGCTGAAGCGGCCCAAGATGAGCGCCCAGCAAGCTACAGCCTACCTGGGAGAGATTACATCCAAGGTAAAGCGATACGAAGCGAGCGACGACGAAGATATTGAGGGTGACGGTGTCACGACTGGTCCTTCTCACCCGAGTCTTGAGTCAGACTCGCCCAAGACGCCGACGGATGACAAGTTTGATGGCCCAGCACCACCTCCTCCACCACCGATGCCTGGATTCACTGGCGGTCCTCCCCCTCCGCCCCCTCCAATGCGTGGATTTGCTGCCAATGCCCCGCCCCCTCCTCCACCGCCGCCTATGCCAGGCTTTGACAATGCCGCTGCTCCACCACCTCCTCCGCCTATGCCTGGTTTTGGCGCAGGTATGCCTCCCCCTCCCCCTCCTCCCCCGCCAATGCCTGGCATGGCAAACGGCATGGCACCCCCACCTCCGCCTCCACCCCCGCCTGGCGCTCCGCCTTTGCCAGGAGTGCGCACTGGACCTGGATTCTTACCACGACCCGGATTCGCCGCCGCGCCAAAGGTTGGCCTTGCTGTCGCACGGCCGAAGAAGAAACTCAAAGCTCTTCATTGGGACAAGGTCGATACACCGCAAGTCACCATCTGGGCTTCGCACGCACCCACGCACGAAGCGAAGGAAGAGAAGTACCGGGAGTTGTCCAAAAGAGGTGTGCTTGAAGAGGTCGAAAAGCTCTTCCTGGCGAAAGATATTAAGGCGATCGGAAAGACGTCAGGCAAGAAGAGCGACAAGAAGCAGATCATCTCTAGTGATCTGTCGAAGACATTCCAGATCTCTCTAGCGAAGCTATCCCAGCTTTCCGTCGAAGAGGTTGTCCGCATGATCATCCATTGCGACAAGGAGGTCGTGGACAACGATGTAGTGATGGATTTCCTGCAAAGGGACGATTTGTGCAACATCCCGGATAACACCGCCAAACTCATGGCGCCGTACAGCAAAGACTGGACGGGCCCGGATGCTGCGACCAGTGTACGCGAGCAGGATCCGGCGGAATTGACCCGTGAAGACCAGATCTACCTCTACACCGCATTCGAGCTGCACCACTACTGGAAAGCGAGGATGCGAGCATTGGCCCTGACGAGATCCTTTGAGCCTGAGTATGACGAGATCTCTGCGAAGCTCCAAGAAGTCGTCCGCGTGTCCGAGTCTCTCCGCGACTCTGTGGCACTGATGAACGTGCTCGGTCTCATTCTCGATATCGGCAACTACATGAACGATTCGAATAAGCAAGCCGCCGGCTTCAAGCTCAGCTCGCTTGCGCGCCTCGGCATGGTCAAGGATGACAAGAACGAGTCCACCTTCGCCGATCTTATTGAAAGAATCGTTAGGACGCAATATCCCGACTGGGAAGGCTTCGTCGAGGAGATCGGCGGCGTCGTGGCGGCGCAGAAGCTCAACGTTGAACAGCTGACCACAGACGCGAAGAGATACATCGACAACATCAAGAACGTGCAAAGTAGCCTTGATGCTGGGAATCTGAGCGATCCGAAGAAGTTCCACCCGCAAGATCGCGTCAGTCAGGTCGTCCAGCGCAGCATGAAGGACGCCAGGAGGAAGGCAGAGCAGATGCAGATGTATCTCGAGGTGATGACCAAGACGTACAACGACATTATGACCTTCTACGGCGAGGATCCAGGCGACGAAAACGCACGGCGGGACTTCTTCGCGAAACTTGCCATCTTCGTGCAAGAGTGGAAGGTAAGCCATCAACATCTCTTCACACTAATAATACACATAGAAACAGTCAAGCTAACCCGCGGCCCCCACAGAAATCCAAAGAGAAGAATACGACCATGGAAGAAACCCGCCGCCGCAACGAAGCCTCCATGCGCCGCAAACAAGCCGCAACCCCAAGTGCGGCCCTCGCCGCCGACACACCCAATGGTCCGCCCTCCCCCGCCTCCACCGGCGCAATGGATACCCTCCTCGAGAAACTCCGCGCTGCGGCCCCTCAGGCGCGGGATCAGCGCGACCGCCGCCGCCGCGCAAGGCTCAAGGACAAGCACCAGGTGCGTGTAGCGTCGGGGCAGAAGATGCCAGATATCCCCGGCACGAAATCCGCGGACGAGGGGGGTGCGGGTGAGACGGGACTACTATCCCCTACCAGCGAGACCTCGGAAGCCACGACGGGAGAGGGCAGAGAAGGAGCCGGAAGCGGGACAGCACAGCCGCTGTCTGATGCCGAGGACGTGGCCGAGCGTGCGGCGAGTCTGCTGCTAGGCCTCCGAGGCGATGTAAGCGCGGCGCCAGATGCGGAGAGTGTGAATCGCGATGATAGTCTCCGCGTGAGACGGAGGAGGGAGAGCGCGGATGATGAGAGGGCGGCACGGAGGAGAAGGAGGCGTCAGGTGGGGGGGAGTACGGCGGAGACTGGGAGCGGGATGCCGACTCCGCCGACGATTTCGGAGGAGGCGGAGGGGGCGGCTGCTGGGGATGGGCCAGCGCCAGAGGCCGAGAAGGGGGATAAAGCTGGTGTCGAGGATACGCCTACGCCGGTTACGATTGTCTCACCGCCGTCGCCTGCTACTAGCGAGAAGGCGGGCTTCGTCACGCCGCCGGGTTGAGAGCCGCCAGGCCATCGTCGAACGCTTCTCCCAATGTTGTATCCCGACTTCTCCGCCCTTGCGACCGTTTGAATCGCTACGAAGCGTAAGTGTGGTAATGTGGGGCGCAGGCCTATCGTGATAGTTGGATTGTTGAAGTGTATGGCGTGCGTGTGGGGACTATTCCGGTCATCTACTTAGCATGTGCATTATCATTGTTCTTGATGTACTACGGTAGGGTTTGGGCATCAACGGCGCTTGGGGTGTCTGGAGTACAGCAGCCGGGAAGGCATGCTGCGGGAGTCCTCGATCTTTGTTACTTTGGACGTTATTGCGGGTTGTGCGGAACTTCTATCTGCAAGCGCTTTGGAGAGGACGCATTGCAGTGTTGACGCTCTGGTCAGGCGTAGAGCTTGTGGGTAGTGGATTGGTTGACTGTTAAATGGCAGACGAGGCTCGCTCGAGCTACAGTGCAAAGCTTCGTACTAATCACGCACGATGTGTTCGTTCATCCTCCTTACACCATTTCGTCTATCTACATCTGCATTGTGACATATCTCGGCGTTTTACCCTCTTCCGGTCTGCCTCTCGGTTCTCGCTCTTCCTTTATCTGCCCTATATTTGGCCCACTTCTCAGTTCAGCCTAACCCACACTCCGATGCTGATTTTGACAAGGCCCAAGCGGAGGCTTGTGGATAGAAATGTTGATTCTTTCAAGCACAATAGCCGTGTTCTCGGATGGGTTGGAGCAGATCGCTGTAGGTTGTATTTGCACCAAACAATTGGCGTGCGCGGTTCGTGATCTTCATTCTTCCCTTCACTCATTTCTCCAGACCTTCTAGGGAACTTGAAAGCAATTTCCACTGTGTCAATGGCCCACTCCCGGGCGGATGCCGTCTGCCGAAGATCCTCAAACTTGGGAGTCATAATGCCATCGCGGGTTTCTTTGTTGATGCCCAGATGGCACAGGGCGGCAACCCAATCGTGCTCCGGGAGCCAGGCGTTCTTGGTCTCGGCCATATCCTTGAGGTATCGCTTAGCAACGAACGCTGATGTTGTCTACGTGGGCGCTGTTCTCTTCGTGGGCGCTGCTCTGCAACAGAGTCCACTGCTCGAAGAGTCGTTGGGCGTTGTCGGCGTCGAAACCGCAATACTGCAGGGCTTCTTGGCTGTTCAACTTGTCCGGCACTTCGACCGTTTTGATACTCGGGTCTCCATATTAGTTGAATAAGTGCGTGGGTATGGTCCTGTATTCCGTACGCGCGACATTGCGGGCACCGAGCTCGACGACGGCTTCGTCGATAAAGAGGATGGACTGTTCTGAGAGCACCCTCATCGATGCCATCTTGAATGCTAAGTGGTTCGCCTTTTTGAAGTTCGAAGTGTAGGTTGTTCCACGTAGGAAGAGAGCAGAAGGCGAGGTGGACGTGCTGAACAGCGGGGCCCTTCAGGCACCTTATATGTTCATGGGTTTTTGAGTTTTTGGTGTGTTCACTTACATCTTATATGTGTCGACATGTCAACTACGGTACTGTTACACGCTATTTTATGCGAGGCCAGTAAGTCAATCGGGTTGCTCAGCTTCGAACACTATACCGGTATACCAGCATCGTGGTTCCAAGCCTTCTACAACTGCTCCACGGCTGAGCACCGTGGTCTCCAAATTTTGATAGACGCAACAGCTATCTCATCGCCGTAGTGAAGAAAACGCATTGCACAGCATCACCGACTATGCGAGCCGCCAAGCGGTTAAAGTCAGCAGTTACATGGTAGCCTCACGGGCTTACGCCAACAAGGGTGCCTCATGCTGACCGAAGGGCCCACGCGCGTGCGTGGGTCGACTTACTTGTTCTCCGCTAAGGGCGGACTAGGTAACTTACCGAACCAGCTGAGGGCGAGACTGATGCATCCAAATGCCGCTGAAGCGGCAGAAGATCGTGATCGGCGCTCACGTGACCCAGCCCTGCATCGCGCTCACTCACACGGGATGCAGAACCAGACTATAAATAGGAGCAATACCACGGTCCATCATGCTGAACGAGGAACCCCGCCATTGGTATCTCTAGTTAACTACACCAATGTCCGCGAGGCTGGAAGCGCCTCTAGAGGGTGATTTTTGCCACTGCTGTGATTGGGAGTGCGGAGTCGCTCCATTAGGCAGCGGAGTTACTACTAGTACGCGTGTTTGCCTGCCTGCAGACCTTGTATGAGGCGGTCGCCCGTTGGCCTCGCGAATCGGTCCTTATCTCTCCATCCACACGTTTCGTTAGAGGCACCAGCCCATACTCCACCCACAATCCCGGCTCCTGCCTTGGTTCTCCAACTTCAAGATTACCCCGGCCGCTGATTTCCTATGAATCCTCCATACTTTTGCGAGAGACACGCTTCGCGGACCGGCTTCGATGTCCCACTGCCACTTTAGGCCGCTTTGGGAACACCTCCGGTGTCGTCCGGACATTGATAATATCCTTCGTGAACTCCTTGGGCTGTACTACTCTGATACTGTGCTTCATCAACGAGGTTCTACCGAGATCGTCCAATATGCCAAAGGACTGCTATTTCAGTTAAGGATTGTCTTTGACTTGCAGCGGAGCTATCTGCAAAATGGAGATCGCGACTCCGCAAGCGAGGTCCAGCGGTATCTAGTGGGTCAAGAACTTCACCTCTCCATCCTCTTCAATATTCTGAGAGTCAAACCGCACATACTACAACATGGCAGAAGCTCCTATGAAGAGACTTCAACGCGCCGGCTTCTTGTTGTGCAGGCCTTTCTTTCGGCTCTTCGCGCATTCATGTTAAACAAGAATCGACTCTCACGAGCCCAAAAGGATGACCTTCTGGGCGCTTTCAGCGATGCTTGGGAGCTAGATCAACCATTGTCCGACGGCGTCGAAAATTTCCTAGTCAACAAGCTCATTCCGAGGTCAATTCAGTGCATTTCCCCTCCAAATAATGCAGAAAACGTCGTAGTTCTCCAATCGTCCTGTGGTCGCTTTCTGACAGACTACACAACAGGCGTGGTACGTTAGTCGAGTAACTCGAACTGGCTCTGCTTAGCTGTAATGCTAACTGTTGCAGGATCCCTTTGAGATATCCCCCACTCGTCCGGAGATGGAGATGGGAGATGTCATGAATGCTGTACACGAATATGTTGCGGCCCTGTATGATGCTGGAGAAGAGTGGCTTGTCCATTGGTGGACGCTGTACGATGTTGCGTGGGCAGCGGAAGCAGCTGTCATACAATCATGTCTTTCTGAAGTCGACATGATTGCCACTGCTCCCTTGGATGACTCGAACGTTGGAAACGCGACATCTGCCGGCAATGGAGGTTCAGTAAAACCTGATCAGGTGTTGGCTTTAATCTTCGCCCAACAAGATTTTGGTCCAAATCAGCCTCGACACTCCAATCTGGTCCGCTCGCTCACGGCTGCGCTTCTCGACGCAAATGATCTCCAATCTTTCAATGGAGACAAGGCTCCGTTTGCGGGAATTCCTGGAAGCTTCATAACCCGCTTCACTGGATTCCTTGGAAACCGCGCGCGTCGTCTCAGGGACTGCAACGGCGAGGTGCGAGCGTTATTAAACCGTTTTAAGATGCAAGTGGAAAACTGGTGCGGTGACGCGTCTTCATTGAACTCCCGCGACAGACGTCACATTGGCGGACAGTACTTTCCGCTCTTCGTTGTCGACTGTCCAAAACAACACCCGATACCGAGCGTGATCTTGAACGACAAGCTCTCGCCGTCTCAACGTAATCTGTTCCAGGTATGTTCTAATTCGAAAAAGGCCTCTCCATAGCTGTCAGCCGCAAGCCTTTGGCTTTCTCGTACTTCAAACCGCTTTCCGTTATTTACGACTTGAGTATCTTGTGATATCTGAGTAGTCGTCAATAGTCTCGACTTGCAATTTCTCATGTCAACATCAACAAGCAGTTGCTGATTAAATACAGAATCACCAAAATACTCCAGAACCATTTCAGCTGGGTGACAATGTCTTCTGTCCGTATTGTGATGATGCAAATTCCAGGCCGATCAAGCAGGCTCGTTTGGTGCAACCCTTGTCCTTCGTTTTTACTGCTCTCGAAGACGCGCTTGACAACGGCCCAGCTAACCAATATTCGAGTACCCGGGATCCGGCAGAGGATGACCCCCAGCCTCCAGTAAATATCACGCCATGTCTGGATAGGCCGTTCAATCCATCGATGCACTTCCCGGACCAATCTCTACAGATTGTGCTCCCTGATCCACGTGATCGTCCGCCGTCATTCCGTAGCAGTGAAAGTAACGTCAGCTCTACGAAAGGCTTCAAGGGCATATGGAATCGGTTTACGAACAGAAGCTCCGCGCCTGGATCGGGCAGCGCGTCTCCCAAGACCCCGATAAGCCCTTTACCAGTCCTATCAGCCAGTCCACTGCCGAACTCACTCCGATTCGGGTTCTCTGCTTCCGGGAGGAATGCGCTGTTCTGGGAAGGGAGAGGTTATTATATAGTGAGGATCCCAATGGGCCCTTCTCCGCTTCAAGGCCAAAGACTGGGCCTCATATCGAACAGGTCTGACGGAAGCAGCGAAAATAGCGATAAGTCAAGGAGGTTGCTTGCTGCTGCAGGAGACAGTTGCGCCGCTGCGGTTGTAAGCGATCAAAAGGTATGAATCGTCTCCTGGAATATTGAATGGGGAGGGGATGTTTACTAGAACAAACAGGTTTATAAACTCTTCGTCTTCGATGCCCAGGGCAGGATGTTTGAAGCACCGAACGAGCAGCTGATGGATGACGGCCGGAGCCAGATCATGTGTGTTGCCATGTCTTGCAACGATATATTGATTGCGTTGGGCTTCGGAAATAAGGTGCATTTACATGCATTCAGCGACGACAAAGTATTGTACAAGAGAGAGTTCGGCATACACACGCCCCAAGCGGGTCAAGTCAGGACCATCAAGCGGCAGAAAATGAGCTTTTCTCCGGACAGTCAGAAGCTTATCGTGGCAACACACGGGTCGGATGACTGTATAAGAATCCGCAGCTGGGACTGTGGCGAGGTACCAAGCCAGGATGTTCACCTTACGGTTAAAGCGATTACAACGGTGAGCATACTTCCAAACCCTCGTCCGCCTGTTAAGCCGGCTTGTCGTACCTGATCAATGCTTACGCCGTCTTGACCAGGGTCCGGCCGACTCAAACGGGGTCTCATCCATATTCTACGACCATTTGAACTCCAAGATATTCATCGCGGCGACCTCCAAAATAGTCATCGCGGCGACCAGCAGGCCGTACCATATGATAATCGATGGAAAAGAGAAAGGATCTCTGAACATCGGAGATAGCAGAATTCTGGGCTCAGCGCAGAGCCCAGTTGCTTCCCAACTAGTCCTGATTGACCACCAGCAAAGGATTTACCGAGCCGACTTGACAACCTATCGTGCGACCCTGGTCATGGATCTCGCCACGCAGCCACAGCAAAGGGATCCCTCTTGGCAAGAGAGAGACGTAGCACTTGCTATGCCTAATGGATCCACTATGTATGTGCTCTGGACCAAGGGGGCCGATCTGGTGCTAGCAACAGTTCAGACTGCCAATCCTAAGGCTCAAGCGACCCTCACTATTAAGAGCTTGCGGGAATGCTTTGACCTTGCGAACAGCTCTTGAAGGGTTTCCACGAAGCTGAGCTCTTCTTCCTCCGTCGCCTTACTCTCTTGCTACCTTCTGGTCTTCATCTCTCTATCCTAACGACGTGTTGTTCTCTTATCTCTACTTGTCTCGTACCGACAGGAGCAAGGTTGTTAGTAACATGGGGTGTCTTCGGAAGCGGAAGTGGGAGCAGCATTAGGTTCTTGGCTTACGAGCAATCATTTTGCGGCTCTTTACTCTGCTGGCATTCAAAGAGAAAGAGAAACTGGCGTGAGGACTGGGTAGAAGCGGCAGTAGATCCGATATTCGAACACATCTACGAATACAAGTAGCTGATACACTCTCAATTTGCTTGCAGCTCAGAAACTGAAAGCGAAAGCCAAAACATCCGAGCGTAACCGACAGCTATTTGACCCACACCCAAGTCCATTGCACTATTGCGACAAGATTAGCTGTTGTGAAAGTCCGGTTTCGGTCCGGAAGCTTGAGGGTGCCGCGCCGCCGTCTTGCGTTTTCGGCTTCCACCTCGATGGGATTCAAGTTTCGCAGCTCCAATGCCCTCCTCTTCCAGCTGAAGATATTGATGCCTTGTTGCTTGATTCGATACGCGAAGAACAGGATGGAAAAAACCAGTAGCTGTGTCGCATTAGCTTACAGGTCCTGGGCTTGAGCTTGAAGCGGGCCTTGACGAAACTTACGCTGATGTAAGACGCGATAAAGTCGCGGTGATCCATGGGCCGCACGAAGGTTTGCCAGCCGTTGAACAGTGCCAACAGGGCACTGGCCACGAGCCCGTACATCGCTCGAGCCCACTGTCCGTGCGACTTGTAGGGGTAGAGAGATCGGTTGCGATCATAGGCTTGCGGGTTTTCCAGAGTCATGTCGAAGTCTGCTCTGGCGGCGGCTTTGATACTGCGAATGATGCGCAATCAGCAAGAGGTGGAGAAATCATGGATCGGACTTCGCCTTACCATCGGTAGAACTGGAGATACGACGCGCAGATAACCGCGTAGACGATGAGCATTGAGACGACTGAGTTGACTACGATACGGCCCAAATTCTGTTATAGTCATTAGTAGGAGAGGGCTTGAGCTGAGATCTGGCAGTCTTACTTGAGCGGGAGAGGGCTTGGTGGAGAGGAACGCAATAAAGCCAAAGAGCCAGCTAATGAACACCGATATGTATGGCACACCCTTCCATGTCCTTTCCAGGCGGGATCTCAAGCTTTCTACAGGTCCATACTGCGGCCAAACATCCGGCGTGCTGGCCAGTGCGTGGAGTGTCCGAGACGCAATGTACAAGGCGTTGATGCCTGCAGTGGTAGCGCTAAAGACGTAAAACCCGTTGATGAACTGCGGCCAGAAGCGCATGTGGTTCCTAACAGCGGCAATGACAAATGCGGAAGTGTAGCCTCCTTTAACAGAAAAGTTTACGAGGTCGCCAAGTTGGGGATCCGTGTACGGCACATTCAAGCCTACGGTAAACGCGCACAGCGTGTAGAGAAGGATAACGCGGAGAGAAAGCTTTCGCGTTGCAAGTTTCAGCGTCTCGTCCTTTTCCAAGTCTTTGTTTTCCGCTGCGGTAACCGCGACCGTTTCGAAGCCGATCATCGAGAAGATGACAGTGGTCATGGCGCTCCACATGCCTAAAAAGACCCCAAAGTCTCCCGTCTTAACGTTCGCTTGGGCACCTGGGGCTGCCGGGGGGCGGAGGGTGATGTTCCGCGATTTAAAGCCATACGGGTCTTGGTACGTCCAGAATCTGCTTTCGTGGAATCGCTTTTGGGCGTTGATTATGATGTTGAACATAATCAGTCCTATGAGGAAGAACATCTTAAGGCAGCCAAAAAAGTATTCCAGCTCTCCGTATTGTCGCACCGGCAGAAGATTGATGAGACCAATAACGACCAGGAAGACAAGAACCCAGACTCCGGGGTTCGTTTTCAGCCCCACTGGCCATTCAAGGCTTTCGTAGGGATATCCGACATCGTCAAGGTACGCTTTATCGAACTTGAAGTAGAGGATCTGCGTGATAGCGAGCAGCTCAGCGGCGATGATGACAACCCACGAGAACCTGGAAGGGTCAGTCTGTTCCGATTGCGACGACAAGTAGATGGCCAACTTACCATGTCATCCATCCGGTCGCGTAGCCTACAGCTTCATCGAGAAATCGTCGAGGAAACTCGTAGATTGGGCCTTTTACCGGGAAGAGGGCGGTCATCTCGCCCAGCGATGCGTTTGCGGACCACATTACAGTACCCATGATCAGGTATGCAAAGACAGCGAGTCCAGGTCCAGTCAAATAAATCACTTTCCCAGCTTGCAGAAAAAGACCGCTGTAAGCTATCAGTAGTTGTGCTATCATATTGCTTTCGATACTTACACTCCAACACAAGCCGAAAAAGCCATCATATTCACATGGCGCTCTTTGAGGTCCTTCCTGTTCTCATAATGTCAGAAGCGTGGATAGAAGCACTCAGTGCTTCGGGTGTACACACCTCAACTCCGTACCGTAGTCATCAGAATCGTCCGAGCCAGCCAGGCTGCCGACAGGGGAGTTGGCTGGAGACGTCTCTCGACGACGGTTGGGGCGCAAGTAACGGCGTTCTGTAGCTGCTGGCATGCTGGCAATGAAAGCAATTGAAAGTCGGATATCTCAAACTTCGTATGAGCGAGTAGGAGACTCGAGGAACGGTCATTAAGTTGCAGGCCCCTTATGGCCTGCAACCGGCTGGGTCCAAAGACTTCGCATCGCTCGGAACCAGGTTCGTAGCACGAGAGTTTGCTCAGCCACGTCCGCACTCCAGGCCTCCTCAAGGCTGAGGGGAGTAATTTCGATAACGAGCAGGAAGCCATGCTCTTGGGTGTTGCTGACGGGCAGAGCTAGCCAGTTCCAAGTTGCCTTCTCTTCAGGCTACAGCAAGGCAGACCTTTTCCAACCAACCTGAGAACGCGAAATGCGCCAAAGGCAAACACGGCGGCAACAGTGTGGGCCGAAAGCGGAATCGAACGACGAGAATGCACTCGCGCTGTCGTAGGCGCTCTTGTCAGCCGCAGAGTACCTGACTCCGTAGTGCGGGACGGGCGAAGTGGGCGCTAGGGGCTGCCAGGGTCCTAGGGTCCTATCACGCTGAGACGCACGTAACGTGATTCACCAATGGTGTCCGGGCTGGTGGCATGTCCGGGCCGGTGGTGAATCACGTTACCATTCGTTGACAACAACGGAAATGCTGGTGAAGGCTTGCATAAGCCAGCGCAAGGCGCGAGGCTGAGCAAGCAGTGAAGTTTGATTCTAGTCGATAATTGGACCTAACGTGAATAGCTGATAGCCTGAGAATAGATTCTCAGCCTGCTGAGTTGGCAATCAAGAACCGCTGGCTATCACTTTCCCCATGAGCTTAGTACAGGTGATGCACATACACCCGTCCCGACGTACGGATATTTCAAGAGCATTAGCTGTTTCGCAAGTAAAAGGCTCAGATATTTCCTCGCCACTTCTTTCCTGCTGCTCTTTGTTTTAACCGACTCTTTCATGTTATAAGGTGGCTCGATTTACTCTTGATCCATCTGCGGACGTTACAGTGGTCCACAAGTTGGTTGCATTGGTTGCTGCTTCGTTATCGCCACACCTAGTTTGCCCAGCGCCTTTTCATTCGCCGACCCGTTGCCGCTTTGACTCCATAAGGTGCTGGTGTGTAGTCATGTTCGCTTCTGGGCTTCCCGCGAGTGCCCCCGCGATACCGAGAACATCAGCCGCGGGAGAGCCGGTATATACACAAAATCCTTACGAAGAACCGATTGGGCGCTAACTATTCTGGTTACAGGGAGTTCTAGTACCAAGATGCTGCCTCATCTGCAAAACCGTCGTCGAGTACGAAGAGCTCCGCAATTGTACATACTGCGGACGGCCCGAAGACTTCTTCTGCATTAGGTTCTGCTCAGATCCCCAGTGCCATACCGCGAATTGTTCCAACCATGCATCTTGTTGGGATACGCACCTTCCGGGTCATGCATCCGTTCGAGAACTCCATCAAGTTGTAGATCCTCTTCCCCAGCTATACGTCAATGCTGTGACGTACTCCGAAAAGGATGCGCCCACACAAGAAGCATTGCATGAAGACGACCGCATCGCACAATGGTTCACCATTCGGCCTGACGCATCGGAAACAGGCGTCCTGCGGCTCTATGTTTCTGATCGATTCCAACAACTGTGCAATCCTGGCATCTCGGATAACAGATGGGCCTCGAACCAGTATCCTAGCTTTGTGTCATTCATCGGAGAGACCTGCGTCGGAAAATCTACCCTTCTCCGGGCCATGCTTCTGATGGGGCACGTGAATGCCAAGGGCCTCTTAGCATCAAACACCAAACTCACCGAGGATCAGAGGGTTGTGCTCTTGAAGGAAGTACTCGCAGCTCAAGTACATGGTCCAGTCACGAGATCAGCGAATTTGTCTCACTTGACAGATCCTACAAGTTTGGGTGTACACCTCTACAAGGATGTGACAGCTAGGCCAGCAGACTTCGATTCTCAGAGTCGTAGTGCTGCCAACCGTTCAATGCCCATTTTGTTTGCAGATTGCGAAGGGTTCCGCGGCGGATGGGTCAAACGCGCCAAACCAAGCCCAGCAGCCCCTCGAAGGCCGTACGATCGCGGTTCACATCCAGGACGCATTCAGACGCACGATGGCTATACCGTTACGAACCGGTATAGTCAAATCACGAACATGATATCCGATCTGCCAATCCAAGCAAGAAGCTACTCCGAGTGTGGCAAGGATGGTGCCGACCTGTTTTACGCTAGGTTCTTGTGTGCAATCAGTGGCGTGCTAGTCTTTGTTACGAAAAACGATACAACTTTTCATACGGAGATGCAAAGAGTGTTGGAATGGGCGGTGTCAGCTCTATATCAGTCCGTCAACCACGTCGCTCAGAAAACTCTCATCATCGTGCGCAATATGCCAGGGTTCCACGCAGCGAAGCTCTACAACGAACAGACCTTAAAGAGCGCCCTCTTCGACAACTTGGAGCCCCTTTGGCAGGATTCACCTCTGCTTCGAGAGTTCTTAAGCAAGTACAACTTAGGACATGCTCGGGAGGCCCATAAGATCAAGGCGAACGATGAGTTGCTTAAGATATTCTTCCACGAAGTCAAAGTATGCTACATCCCCGATAAGGCTCGAGCGCCTACCTCGGAGGCCTTTGAGCAATACCGACAGCTCCGATCGCAGATCGAACGGGCTTCCCAAGGAGCACAAGAGATAAGACAAAAGTCTTGGACCCAATATAACGTCCCAGCGCTCTCCCACATCCTCAACCGAGCCTTTGAACATTTTCGGACATCCGATGACCCGTTCGACTTCTACACAGCTGCTCGAAATGATAATCCAAGCCCGGTCTCAATTTCCGATCACATCGCAAACTTCCTACGCCATTTGCAACAGCTGTCCAGCATCGAACCAGGAATGCAGTCTCGGGTGATTTCTCTTTGCCTTGTCACATGGGCCCTCCGACACTTCAGACAAGGTATGTGCCAAACTTTGTTTTCTTATTACCCAGAAAAGGGCTTATAGCGTGCTAGTGGTTGAGCCAGTTGATATCTATTATCGCGATATGAAGGATTGTATTCAAACTGCGCTCAAGAAGTTCGCGGACGTGCACGAGCAATGCGCGTTTACGTTTCCTCGCGGATCGGCCTGCATTGTGCGACGTCTCACTCACGATCAACATTGCGATGAACATGGCACCAGACAAGCGGGGTTGTTTCAAGTTTCTGGTCTTGTTGAACGCGATATACTGGACAGCATTCAAGACCAGTTCATCAAACAATACCGACACATCTGCACATTCGCACGCTCAAGCCCCGAACTTCCAACCCGCGACCAGTCAAGTCAACAGCGGCAAGAGGTGTTGCAAGAATATGCCGATGTGTGGAAAGTTTTCCGGAGTAACAAGACCTGTTTAACTTGCTTGCAAGCGGTACCCGACCATGTTCTCGCTTGCGGACACGCGTACTGCGTTCGATGCGTACAAGAACTCGGAAGGCCATCTAGAGCCTTTGAAAGTGCTTGGATCATGGATCGGTGCGTCCTTTGTTCCCGGTATTGGCCTGAACACGGGAAACTCGTGCGTTTGAAACCTAGGTGCGCCGGTGTCCGAGTACTTACGTTAGACGGTGGGGGCATCCGGGGCATTATCGAGATTGCGCTGCTGGAAAAGCTCCATTCTCGCATCGGCCTTGACGTCCCGCTTCGAGACTTTTTTGATCTTGTCGTGGGTACTAGTACTGGTGAGTAATGTTTTCTTGCACTCACACCCAACGCCTTGTACCCCTACATCGATGAAGCCCTACGCTGCCGCTAGTTGTCCCGGCAGAACAAACTTCTTCCATCTGAGGACGCAGCGATTGCCGTAATATGCCTATGCAATCTAGCTAACCCATTGGCCTCAGGAGGTATCATTGCACTGGGTCTGACAGAGACGAACATACCTATCGCAAAGATGAAAACAGAATTTCTCGAACTGGCTAAGGCGACATTCGAAACGCAACGAGGCGGTTTTGGCAAAGTCGACCCCTTTAAGCTAACAGCAAGGTTCCTGATGATATTGCACATCACGGAGAGCATCTATCGAAGGACTCCTCTCCGGAATAGTCTGAAGAGACTTTTCGGTGAGAACACCAGACTTTTCTCTCACAGTAGCCGTTCAGCTCGTGTAGCCGTCACGTCAACCAAAGACAAGGCTGCCAATCGTTGTCTTATATCGAATTACAACAGACCGTCACTTGATGAAGCGGACGACTTCGAACGTGAGGACGAGGACACTAAAGAGATGAACGTTTGGGAAGCTGGACTGGCTACCGCAGCGGCCCCCTTCTATTTCCGGGCGTACTCCAAGCCAGAGACGCAGAAGGACTACATTGACGGTGCCCTGCATTCTAACTTCCCGGGCATGTATGCGCTCGAAGAGGTGAACAGGATATGGGCAATCGAACATGCTAAGACCCCAACCCTTGATTTTCTGTTGTCCGTAGGTACCGGTCTGCAGGACAGGGAGGTCAAAATTCCAACACCTCTGCGAATTGGCGGATTTGATGCTATCTGCACCACCTTTCACAACAATCTTAACAGCGAGCGCCTCTGGCGAGAGTTCCACGACAACCCTGGCATACCAGCACGAGTTCGACGAAACAGCCATCGCCTGAATGCGAAGATCATGGGAGAGTACGTCAATCTGGACGATTACCGGAAAATGAAAGACCTTGACGCCATGGTCTCAGATCAAATGCGCAGTGACTGCGGGAAACTGCCAGACTTAGCATCGCAGATTGCGAACCTGGCTGAGATCCTGGTTGCGAATCTGTTCTTCGTCGAGCCGGATGAAGATCCTGCTGCCGCCAGATCCGCTAAGAAAGCCTTGTCGCCGTCGCAACATACGTTTTTCGGCTCCATTAGGTGCCGCTTGCCCTTCAACAGTCCTGGGCTCAAAGCACTCGTCAACAAAGTTCGAGGCTTCTACCACGCGGAAAATCCTCGCCACGGCAATGAAGGCTTGAACCGACTAGACTGGAAGGAGATACCGTTCACATCCGAGCAGCGTAACGGTGTCAGAACGCAGAAAAAATGGTTCGCAGTCGACTTCATGATATCCACGTTTGACCCCAATGATACTGAGCAGGTGATTGCAGTCGCATTCAAAGACCAAGCACAAGACATGCGGCGCTCCATCAGCGGCTTCCCTATTACTCTGAAAGAGCTGAAGATCAAAGCTGCGGGAAGGGCGATATAAGCTCCGTAGCATAAAGTAGGCATGGACTATGAGAAACTAGGAAAGCGTGAATAATAAGTTTGATAGTATCACGGTTTGAAGTTCGTCGATTCAGAGGAAGGTTGTTTCGGGGTCACGTTATAGTTACATTAGGAAATCTTTCTAAATGAGTTTCAGTTAAAAACGTCTAAACTATCTAGGATACTTAGAGCGTCTCGCGAGCGGCTCGCGAGCGGCTTAGAGCGGTTTTAAATTACTTAGTAAGTAAGAAAAAATACAAATTACGAAAAAATTCTTAGAGTTCCCTTTCTCGCTTAACTTTCACCTCTCTATAAAAAAGAGTATAATATTATTATAAACTAGCGCTTAGTATAAGATTTATCTAAACTAGAGTAGAGTTACTAAAATATTACTATTATTTATACTATTCTTAATACTAGTAGATAATAGAAATAATAGAGAATACTAGTACTACTACTTATATTATCTGTTATTATAATTTAGACTTAGTATTTCTTAGTGTTTAGATCTTTAGTTATTCTAGGGTCACGTAACTAGGTTATATGCTCTACTTATAGAGTTATCTTTCTATTTTCCTTACTATACCTTCTAATCTTATGTAATATCTTATATTTTACTCTAATAAATTAAGTTCTAGTATTAAGCCTTTCTATATTATAATATTATATTATATCTACTAATTCTCTTTTATTATAGCTTTACTATAGCTATTATATATCCCCTTACTTCCTTTAGTACACTTATATCTATAGATAGTGCTTCTAATACTCTATAAGCTCTCACAAATATTAACATACTTATAATACTTACTATAAAAGTCCTAAAGAACCCTAATCTCTAGTTTAAATTCTTTACTAACCCCTTAAACTAGTTCGATGAGATGTGTAACTATAATAATACTTTTAAGAAATAGCTTAAAGATCTCTTATAATAGCGCGATAATCTCGCGCGATAATATAATACTATAATTATTATATACTCTAAAGTAACTAAGTATATTACTTAACTTACTACCTAAGCCGCTTAACTAAATAATACCTTAATTAAGAAGTTAAAGAGGCTTTTTAATTTAGAACTATTTTCTAGCTCTAATCGAATTACCCTCTACTTCTTTATTATAAATATTTATATAAAGCTCTATATTAACGCTAATTAATACCCTACTAAGACTACTTAAACCTTATACTTATATAGTTACCTTAAAGGTACTATATAAGCGCTCTTTCTCTTATATATTTATATAAATAGTATACTTAAGTTTAGCTTTATTAAGAAAATAATTAAGCACCTTAAACTATTCTTTAGTTACTCGAATTCTAAGGTAACCGCTTAAGCTAAGATTACTAAACTCTATTAAAAGAACTATAACTTTACTTTCTTTATTACTAACTTCTATTACTATATCTATAAGATTAGTTATAATAATAATAGAAAGAAGTTCACGCTCTTCTTAAGCCTATTAAATAAGATATAAAGCGCGCTTATAAGCTAAGATATAAAAGAGATAAGCTATACTAACTATTTCTACCTCTATTAATATATTAATAGGCGTCTTCGCGCTACTACTAGAGTAGCTACTAGTATATTATTCTTTTAAAAGCGTACTTTTTTAGCTCTACTTCCTATAATTAGTGTCTCTTATATAACTACTATTATAGGTAAGGGGTTTAAGTATAGAATTTAGGTAAGTAGATTATACGTGTCTGTAGAGGTAAGATATTAAGATAGAACTATTAAGATAGCGATAGAACTATAGTAATAGATTATATAAGGCTGGATAATATATAGAACGAGTGTAGTATTACTTAATACTATAATATAACTAGTTCTTAACTATCTTACTTATCTAAAGAACCTTAAACCTCCGCACGCGCACTCTATACTAGCTCCTATATAATGAACTATCTGCACCACCATACTACTACTATAACTACTTTCTTACTTATTATTTATTTTATACTAACTATACTATAGTCTACTTCTATAGTCTATAACTATAGCGACTTTATAGATCTTATAGTTAGCCGCGTTTAGTAAAGCCTACTTATACCTAAAATTAAATAGTAGTGCTTTAATAATAATAAGTATCTCTACTATAATAGTAACTATATAGTTTACAATTATCCTAAGAGACCTTATACTACTATATATATAATTAACTTTAGCTCTACTTTAAATACCTTTAACTCTACTACTCTATTAGATAACTTAGCTTATTTAGAAAATGAATAGTTTTTACTAAAAGTCGCTTATAGGAACCTATACCTAGAATAGTTAAGATTTTCTTTTTTATAATCTTCTAGTCGCCCTAGTAAGACTTTAATAAAAATAAATATCTTATAATTAACTATACTTTAGTTACTAGTTTATATAAATATAAGTCTACTACTTTTATTAACACTAGAGCCTCTAGTACCACTTTTATTAACTAAGCTTATATATAAAACCTTAGCCTTTATTTCCTTTCTCTTAGTTTTCTAGTTACCTTTAAAGTTATTAATAGGCGCCCCGCTACTACTAGTAATATTACTTATTTTATCTAAGTTAAGTTCCTAGTAGAGTTATTTAAATAGACTCTTACTTTTTTTATTACTTACCTTAGTTACTTTCTAGTTATTTTTAAGTATCTTTAGCTACTAGCTTACTATACTATACTTAATACTAATTAATAACTATTAGTACTTTCTAGTAAAAATTACTATCCCTTATATCTATTTAGACTCTACTATTATTTTCTAGAAGAGGGCTAAAGAGCTACTTAATCTTAATCTACCCCTATAGAAGACTCTAGATATCTATATAATTAGTATAGTACCCTTTATACGCTTAGCAAATACTAAGAAAACTAGCTACTAACTCTTTACTATTATTATAAAGAATATAGAAAAGGCTCTTATTCTTAAGAAAGTCGTAGGCTCTACTACTATCTTATTCTCTAAGTACTATAAATTTTTAGATATTTTCTTAAAGCACCTTTTAGACTAGCTACTACTATATTATACTTATAACTACTATATTTAACTATAGCTAGAGATAGAGCCGCTAGCTAGCCCCCTCTATAGAATATTTAGAGAGAAGCTACTAGTCCTAAAAAAGTACCTAGAGGACTATCTTATAAAGGGTTTTATTTATTCTAGTAGTAGCTCTATAGTCTTTTCTATTCTCTTTATTTAGAAACTAAGAGAAAGCCTCTAGTTTTATACAAACTACTAGAGCCTTAATATAATTATAGTTAAGAATAAGTATCTAATTCCTCTTATTTAAGAAACTCTTACCTAATTATTATTAGTAAAGTACTTTACTAAACTTAATAATTTTATAGCATTTAATAAGCTCTATATTACTAAGAGTAATAAATAGCTAATAGTCTTTTACACTTATTATAATCTCTATAAATACCTAGTAATACCCTTTAGTTTATTTAATATATTCTTATTCTTTTAATATTATATTAATAATATTCTTTAGAAATACCTAGACTAGTTCTATACTATATATATAAAGTAGACTTATAGATTAATATTAAGAAGTATAAATTCTATATTTAAAAAGTTAAGTACCAAGAGTTAATTATTCTAATAGAAGGTATTAAAATAAACTAAATAAAGGTCTTTATTATATAAGACTAGCCCTAGCTATAGAACCTAAAAGATATTTAAGGCTTTCTTAGTTTCGCGAACTTTTACTATTATTTTATTTATAATTTCTTTAAGATTATCACCCCTCTTACTAGCCTTACTTATAAGAATTAGCTCTTTCTATAGGCTTTAGATTATAAATATACATTTAAGAAGCTAAAGTATACCTTTATTACTATACTAATTTTATAGCACTTTAACTAGAATAAGCTAGTTATAGTAAAAATAGATACTTTAGACTATATTATAGCTAGTGTATTATACTAGTTAAATATAAAGAGCTAACTCTAGCCTATAGTTTACTTTTTAACTAAAATATTTATTACTAAGTATAACTATAAGATCTATAACAAAAAACTACTAGCTATTATTAAGGCCTTTAAAGTCTAGCGCCCTAAGCTAGAGAAAATAAAAGAACTAGTTAATATTATCTTAGATTATAAAAACCTTAAATACTTTATATTTATAAAGTCTCTTAACTAGTACTAGGTCTACTAGAGTGTCACGATGCAGGAAGGCTTAATACTAGAACTTAATTTATTAAAGTAATATATAAAACATTACATGAGATTAGAAGGTGCAGGAAGCAAAATGGGTAGAAAACTCTATAAGTAGATTATATAACTTAGTTATATAACTCTAAAATAACTAAAGATCCGAACGCTGAAGAATACTAAGTCTAAACTATAATAGTAGCTCCCTCCTAAGGGCTAAGTTTCTATAAGGCGTCTAAGTCGGAATTATATTTTAATTTAGTATTAGTATTTTTACTTAAACCTATAGGGGACGAGGAGCGGCTATAGACCTTAAGCTCTAACTAATAAGCGCGGCTAGGCTTATTTAGATAGTATATAAAGAAACGATTAACTTCTATAGAGGCTATTAGTATATAGTATAAAGGGTTCTAGAAGTCTTCGTTTAAGCTAATCTAATCTATAAGTACCTTAAAGTGCCCACGATAGTTTTAGGAGTTAAGAACCTAGTTTACACCCTATACGTCTCCCGCGGAGGTCTCTAATTAGGGGAAGAGAGAGGGTGGAGCTTATTCTAGTAGCGGGTTGTTAGTAGAGGGCCGAATTAGTAAGATATAGAATATAAGGTAGTAGTACTAGGACTAAGGAATCTCTAGGTAGTAGCTATATATACTAATAATCTTAGTAACACAAAAGGGACCGTAATACTTATTTAAAAGCTTCTAGAGTAGGCAGCCCGATTATAGGTTATATATATCTAGATATATACTATCGCCGACTTAGTACTTTAGTATAGGGACTCTATAGCGGTTAGTAGCGTCCTTATAGGTGGCTTACGCTAGATATATCTACTCTTTTAGTTCCTAAATAATAACTATTATCTTATTATAGAATCGGGCTGCTCCTTTGCGGTCTAATTTAGCGGGTAGGTCCGCGGTAGAGATCTAAGGCTCTAAGCTAAGAAAAGGGTATTAACTATAGTTAGTAAGAAATAGTAAGACTTATATAGTCTCTAATATATAGTTATTATACGCGAACTCTATATATAGTAGCTAGTCTACCTAATTATTCTATAGGAACACTATATATATATATAAGTATTACTCTAGGACTATATTAGCGTTCTTGGTCTAGCTATTAGTCTTAGAGTAATAGGCTATAGAGAGGTTATACTAGATGCCTAGTTAGAGGTATAGTTCCTTCTAGAACTAGCTAATAAATTAGCTCCCTTAATCTAAGATAATAGACCTAGAAATACTATAGTGCTTCTAAATATAATAAAAAAAGAGCGCTGTAGTAGTTAGCGCATTCATCTTACTATAAGAAATAAAGTGCCGCATCTTAGAGAGGCGATCTATAGCTATAAGAATATTCTCGTATAAGTTTCCTTAGTAGTCCTTACTCTTAGAGAGTTTAATAATAAAGTTAAGGGAGATATTAGACTAGCGCTAATCTAGTATAAGTAGGGGCTTTAGTAAGCTATAGCAGCGGTTCTATAAGATCTTTATATAGGCGTAGGTAGAATAGTTATAGATAAACTAGCGGATGTCTTATATTATCCTAAACTACTAGTAGAAGCGTGCTAGGATATCAAATATCTTTACCCTCCCGGAATATCTAATAGCTAGGGGTGAGTGTACCTTATATAGGGCGTGTATTCTAACCTAGTAAGAGTCTAGTAGGAATTAGTAATCTTAGTAGATAATTTAGTTATCCTCTTTATGGACTTTAGATAGCGGGAAGCCCTTAAGTATATAGGTACCTTATTATAGGTAGGTTAAGATCTCTTAAGCTTACTTATCTAATATATAGGTAGAATCGATATTCTAGTCTAGTATAGTTTTAGGAATTTTATCTAGTACTTTAATTATATCTAGCTAGATTACTAGTAGGTCCTCTTTATCTTTAGTGTCTTACGGAGGGTTAGTAGAGGTAGTAGAGAATCTAGTAGGGGCTAAATAAATCTTACTAGCGGCTAGAAAAGCGCGCTCTAGCTAAGAATTAAGGTTATACTACTTTAGTACTATTTAGAACTAGTTTTTTTAAGAATTACTCCCCCCCTTAGTAGGAAGGTCTCTAGACTAATAAGTTAAGGCATCTACTATTATATTTAGACTACCCTTTTAGTAGGTAATCTTAAAGTTAAAATAGGATAAGAACTCGCTCTAGCGGACTTAGTAATAGTTAAGGGACTTTGTAGATATAAAGTATTTAAGGTTCTTATAGTCTATAATAATATTAACTAGCTCTTCCGTTCCTTCTAGTTCTAGACACTAGGCCTTAAAGGCCTTAATAATAGCTAGTAGTTCTTTATTATAGATTTCGTAGTTACACTTAGTAATAAATATTTTCGTTAAGAAGTATACTATAAAATAGAGTCAGCCCTCTATATTTAGTTAGTAGAGTAAACTAGCTATAATATAATTTAAGGCGTCTATTTCTATAGTTATAAGCTTAGTCTAGTCGAAGTGCTAAAGAATTAGCGTAGTAATAAAAGTGTACTTTAACTCCTAAAAGGCGAACTTATAGTCTAGAAACTATAGAAAGGTCTAGCCCTTATAAGTAAGACCTATAAGTAGTAAAATAATCTTAGAGAAGTTTTAGATAAAATAATAATAAAAGTTCGCGAAGCTAAGAAAGCCTTAAATATTCTTTAAATTCTTTAGCTATGCTTATTCTTATATAGTAGAAACTTTTACTAGATCTATTTTAATACCTTCTATTAAGATAATTAAACTAAGATACTTGACTTTCTAGATATAAAATTCGTACTTCTTAATATTAACCTATAGGCCTGCTTCTTATAGGTAGGTGAGTATCTTATAGATGTAGTTCTAGTATTCGCTTAAGGTGTCGCTATAGATTAGAATATTATTAATATAGGTGGTATAGAACTAGTCTAAGTACTCCTATAGGATGTTATTAATATAGTATTAGAAGAATAAGGGCGTATTAGATAGCCTAAAAGGTATTACTAAGTATTTATAGAGACTGTAATAGGTTCAAAAGACTATAAGCTATTTATCACCCTTTATAATATAGAGTTTATTAAAAGCCGCGATAATATTAAGCTTAATAAAGTACTTAGCTAATAAGAGGCGCGTGAGAGTTTTCTAGATAAGTAGAATAGAGTATTTATTCTTAACTATAATTACGTTAAGGCCCTAGTAGTCTATATAGAAATAGAGGCCCCCTCTAGGCTTTTAGATAAAAAGAATAGGGGAGGCTATAGGGCTACTACTAGAGCGGATAAAGCCCTTTATAAGGTAGTCTTCTAGGTACTTTTTTAGGATAAGTAGCTCCTCTTAAGATATTCTATATAAAGGTCTAGCGGGCGGTTCTATTTCTAGCTATAGCTAAATATAGTAGTTATAGGTGCGATGCAGAGGCAACTAGTCTAAGAGGTATTTTAAAAAAATATCTAGAAATTTATAGTACTTAGGGGGTAAGATAGTAGCTAGATCTATAATTTTCTTAGAAGTAAGGGCCTTTTTAACGTCCCTTATTATAATTATAAAGAGCTAGCAGCCTATCTTCTTAGTATTCACTAGGCGGGTGAAGGGTGCCGCGCTAATTACGTAAATATCTAAAGTCTTTTATAGGGGTAGAGCGAGATTAAGCGGCTCTTTAGCCCTCTTCTAGAGTATTATAATAGAGTCTAGATAGGTATAAGGGACGGTGTTCCTACTAAAAAGTACTAATAGTTATTAGTTAGCATCGAGTGTAGCGTGGTAAGCTAGTAGCTAAGGGTATCTAAAGATAACTAGGAAATAACTAAAGTAAGTAATAAAGAGGGTAAGAGTCTATTTAAATAACTCTACTAGAAACTTAACTTAGATAAAGTAGGTAATATTGCTAGTAGTAGTAGAGCGCCTATTAATAACTTTAAGGGTAATAGGAGAACTAAGGGGAAGAAAATAAAGGCTAAGGTTTTACGTGTAAGATTAGTTAATAAAAGTGATACTAAAAGCTCTAGTGTTAATAAGAGCGGTAGACTTATATCTACGTAAACTAGTAACTAAGATATAGTTAACTATAAGGTATTTATTTTTATTAAAGTCTTACTAAGGAGATTAGGAGATTAAGGAAAAGAAAATCTTAACTATCTTAGGTGTAGGTCCCTATAAGTAACTTCTAGTAGGGACTACTTATTTTCTAAGTAAGCTAAGTCTCTAGACGGGGTAGAAGGGTCTAGAGTATTAGGAGCGGAACTAAAATTAATCGCGCGTATAGCGGCGTAAGACTTCTTTAGGTAGTTATAAACTATATAATTACTACTATAGTATAGGCACTTATTATTATTGAAGCGCTACTACTTCATCTTAAGCGTAATTAGACTATATTAGACGCATTTAACTACAAGGTCTATAGGGTCGCTATAGCTATAGGTCGCGGGTGTAGACTATAGTATAGTAGGTTTAGAATAGAAGATAGGCGAGAAAGTAGTTATAGTAGTTATTATATAGGAGGTACTAGTAGCTAAGGGTATAGTTAGAAAGGCGCGCTTCTAGAAGGATAATAAGCCTATAGCCGTACTAGTAGTAGCGCGTAGGCGCCTATTAATACGTTAGTATAGGCGGAAATACTTAAGGTAGCTTATATTCTTAATATTTTAGCTTACTAAAGCGGCCCGAATCTTATTTAATAGGCCTATAAAGAGTGTAGACTTCTTTCTATTATTATTATAGCTAGTATCGTGGATGTAGTGCTAGAACTTAGTAGTAAATAAGATAAAATCGCGGTTCTTTTAGTAGAGCTTAGTAATTTTAGCTTACGCGGTCGCTTTAGGGTTTAAGTTACTAAAAGATAATTTAAGGTACTTAATTATCTCCTTAATAGAGCCGAACTCGAGTATACTATTAGTAAGAATATATAAAAGAAAGAGTGCTTATACTGTATCTTTTAGGCGACTATATAAATATAAGGTTTAGGTAGCTTAGGTAGAGTACTAGTTAGTGTTAATACTAAGCTTTATATAGATATTTACGACAAAAGAGCGGAGGGCGGTATAGTTAAAACTAAAAAATAGTTCTAGATTAGAAAGCTTCTCTAACTTTTTAGTTAAGGTAGTATTTAGTTAAGCGGCTTAGGTAATAAGTCGAGTGATTCGCTTAGTCGCTTTAGTATATATAATAATAGCTATATTATATTATATAGCTAATATATCGCGCTGCTATATAATATCCTTAAGCTATTCTTTAAATGTATAGAAGTAGATACGCATTTCATTAAACTAGTTTAAGAGGTTAATAAAGAACTAGTACTAAGCGCTAGGGTCTTTTAGGACTTTAGCCGCAAGAGTTATAGGTAAGTTAATAGCTATAGGACCTTATAGAGTATTAGGGGCGTTACCTATAGATATAGGGGCTTTAGTAGAGCTAGAAGGGGATATAGTAGGCTGTAGCTAGACTATAATAAAAGGTAATTAGTAGGTACAATATAATGTCACGATATAGGAAGGCTTAATACTAGAACTTAATTTATTAGAGTAATATATAAGACGTTACACGAGGTTAGAAGGTGTAGGAAGTAAAATAGGCAAAAAACTCTGCGAGTAGATCACGTAACTCAGTTACATAACCCTAGAATAACTAAAGATCCGAATGCTAAAGAATGCTAAGTCTAAACTATGATATAGAGTGAGTTTCTCTTACATTTTAACTTTAAGATTATATATTATAAGAGTAGCCTAAATATAACTATAGATACTCTAACTTGTTAGTCTAAAGATCTTCCTACTAAAGAAGGAAGTAATTCTTAAAAAAACTAGTTTTAGATAGTATTAAAGTAATATAATCTTAACTTTTAACTTAAGTATATATTATTCGCTATTAGTATGGTCTATATAGCACCTACTAGGGTCTCTACTACTCTTTTTAAATCTATATAAGATACTAAAGATAAAGGAAAACTACTAGTAATCTAGTCTAATACAATTAAAGTACTAGATAAGATTCCTAAAACTTACTAAATTAGGATATTAATACTACTTATATAATAGATAAATAAGCCTAAGAGATTCTTACCTACCTATAATAAGATACTTATATACTAAAGAGCTTTCTACTATTTAAAGTCTATTATTAGGAAATCTTTTAATACCTTAGGAAAATCAAAAACCCTTTAAGTGCTCTAAGGACTCTAAGGGCTCTTAGAGTACTTATAAGCCCTTTATATATAGACTACTTTATCTAGAGTACTCTAAGTACTTATAAACTTTAAATATCTAAAATATTTAAATTATCTAAATTATCTGAAATATCTAAAATAATAGGCTACTATTATAGTTTAGACTTAGTATTCCTTAGTGTTTAGATCTTTAGTTATTCTAGGGTCACGTAACTAGGTTATATGCTCTACTTATAGAGTTATCTTTCTATTTTCCTTACTAGACCTTCCAATCTTATATAATATCTTATATATTACTCTAATAAATTAAGTTCTAGTATTAAGCCTTTCTACATTGTAATATCTCTAATAATAATAGAAAATAGTATAATAGGCTACTATCTCTAGGTAATAATAACTACTACTAGAGTATAGTATAATCTAATTAGAGAATAGAGAATAGAGGAAGATATAATAGTAGGTTAATATTACTAGAGTAATTAATTAGGTTTATTATAAGAATATAAGATTCGTATTCTAAGTTAAGTATAATATTTTTATAGGAGAAATATTACTACCTATATACTATAGCTCTAAGTAAGTATTTATATACCTTACTTAGCCTACTTAGTGTACTTAGTTACTAAGTATAGTAAGTATACTAATTACTTCTTAGCGACACCCTAGTACTTAGTCCCCTTATAACTACTTAGTACTAAGCACTTACTTAGCAGTATGCCGCACCTCTATTTCGTAATAAATAGGAACTATAGAGATAATAAGTATAGTCTAGTATATAGATAGTAAGAGTTTTTCTTATAGAAATCTTATATTCAACTTAAAATAAGATATTAAAAACTAGATCACGGTGGATCTAAATTAGAGTAATTAGTACTAAGTATTATATAATAACTAATTACCCCCGCTCTACTAAGACTATAATTGATATAATTAATATAATTACACTAAGTAAACTAAGTAAGATATAAAGATACTTACTCTAGGCTATAGTATATAAGTAGTACTACTCTTATTTATTAGAATAGTATATTTAACTTAAAATAAGAATTTTATATTCTTATAACTTATCTAATTATTACTTATAAATATTAATTTATTTTTATTATATTTTAACTCTATCTTCTATTTTCTTAATCAAAACCCTAATCTTTATAGTAGATTTTATTATCTTATATTAATATTTTATTATACTTTAAGTACTATCTTTAAAAGAATACTTAAGATTAATATATTAATATATTTACTATAAAATCTATTACTAGATAGTAAAGAAACTAGGCTATAAGAGTCTTATCTAATTATAAGTTTATTAAGGTTAAGATTCTAAATAAATACTATAGAGAGAAAAAACAACTTAAACTCTTTCTTCTTTAATATAACTTATATATCTAGTATAATTAGATGCGCTTTTAGACTAAAAGAAAAGTTATATATATAATTATTTATATTAGAGGTAGAGTATTTAAATAAATTTAACTATACTTTAGAAATTTCTTAAAGAACTTAAACTTAAACCAAGAGTTTAAAATAAAAGCTACTTTTATAAATATAAAATCTTTTAAAGAAAAGATTTGCTAGATTTTTAGAGATATTAATATAGAATATACTATAGAGAGGGAACTTATAAGCCTAGTTTAAAAAGGCCTAGTAGTAAGATATACTATTTAGTTCTAGCTAATATTAGAAATTAATCTCTAAAGTTCTTAGTCTATAGCCTTATAAAGCTATAAGGCTATAAGGTTATAAGACTATAACACTATAAGGTATTAATTCTAGCCTTAGATACTAAGTGGTAAAACTAGTTAATTAATAATTAAGTTTACCACTAAAGATTCTACTAGATTCTAGGAGATTCTATAAGGTTCTAGGAGATTCTATAAGGTTCTAGAAGGTTCTAGATAAATAGAATTTATAGTATAGATTACTAACTATAGAATAGAAGATTTTATAGATTAGTAAGGTGGAATTTACTAGAAAGTAGTAAGATCTAGAGGATTTAGATATATATAGGTAGTAGTTTTCTACCTTAAATTGAAATTAAGCTCTTTAATTAATATAATCTAATAGCTAATTATAGTAAATACTAGTTAAGATAATAGTATAGTACTATAATAAGGTGTTATTATAAGATAATAAAGGTTACTATAAAGATTAGAGTTCTAATTGAGAAGATAGAGAATAGAGTTAAGATATAATAAAGTAAATTAGTTTTTAGATAAGTTATAAGAATATAAGATTTTTATTTAAGTTGAGTATACTATTCTAATAAATAAGAATAGTGCTACCTTTATACTATAGCCTAGAGTAAGTATCTTTATATCTTACTTAGCTACTT
The DNA here is from genome assembly GCF_000281105.1 of Coniosporium apollinis CBS 100218. Taxonomy (NCBI): domain Eukaryota; kingdom Fungi; phylum Ascomycota; class Dothideomycetes; genus Coniosporium; species Coniosporium apollinis. The sequence goes on from NW_006913265.1 coordinate 308,331, forward strand.
AGTATAATTAGTTCTAATTATTAGAATTAATATTAATTAAAGAGCTTGATTTCTATCTAAGATGAGAAACTACCACCTATATATATCTAAATCCTCTAGATCTTACTACTTTCTAGTAAATTCCACCTTACTAATCTATAAAATCTTCTATTCTATAGTTAGTAATCTATACTATAAATTCTATTTATCTAGAACCTTCTAGAACCTTATAGAATCTCGTAGTTTTCTACCTTAAATTGAAATTAAGCTCTTTAATTAATATAATCTAATAGCTAATTATAGTAAATACTAGTTAAGATAATAGTATAGTACTATAATAAGGTGTTATTATAAGATAATAAAGGTTACTATAAAGATTAGAGTTCTAATTGAGAAGATAGAGAATAGAGTTAAGATATAATAAAGTAAATTAGTTTTTAGATAAGTTATAAGAATATAAGATTTTTATTTAAGTTGAGTATACTATTCTAATAAATAAGAATAGTGCTACCTTTATACTATAGCCTAGAGTAAGTATCTTTATATCTTACTTAGCTACTTAGTATAATTAGTTCTAATTATTAGAATTAATATTAATTAAAGAGCTTGATTTCTATCTAAGATGAGAAACTACCACCTATATATATCTAAATCCTCTAGATCTTACTACTTTCTAGTAAATTCCACCTTACTAATCTATAAAATCTTCTATTCTATAGTTAGTAATCTATACTATAAATTCTATTTATCTAGAACCTTCTAGAACCTTATAGAATCTCCTAGAACCTTATAGAATCTCCTAGAATCTAGTAGAATCTTTAGTGGTAAACTTAATTATTAATTAACTAGTTTTACCACTTAGTGCCTAAGGCTAAGGATTAATATCTTATAGCCTTATAGCCTTATAGCCTTATAGCCTTATACCCTTATAGCCTTAGTAGACTATAAGAACTTTAGAGTTTAACTTCTAACACCCCTTCTTAAGATCTAAAGTCCTTAAACCTACTATTATATAGTAGCAATTTTCAACCTAATTAACCTTCTTATTATTATAATCTTAGAGATAAGATTATAACTCTACTAATTTAAATAATCTAATTTCGACAATTTTACCACTAGTGGTATTTAACTAACCCAATCGGGTAGCATCGTCTAGGGAAACTTAGCTTAAGTAAGCCCTTAAAAGAACCGTCGTTTTGAATTCCTCGCTATTATATAATAGTGAACTCGACCAGTTCGACATTCTACTATTATATAATAGTAATTCCTAAAAACCAGTAAAGGGCCTACTACTACTAGTAGGCTCACTTTTACTAAGTGATAGTCCTAGCTTAGTAAACCCAGAATAAGCTCTATTTTAAGAGCTTAAGTCTTAGTAGTTATACTAATTTAACTAGTTATACCCCTCCTTACACTCTAGCTAGTTATAATAATCCACTTAGTTATATCGCTCTAGTTGCCCTTTTAACTATACCTTTAGCTAGATACACTAATTTTCCCGCTAATATCGTTTTAGCTAGTTATTTGTCCCCTTTAATTTGTCTTACTCATTTTAGCGATATTCTAATGAGTTAAAATTTAAGGTACGCCTTACTAATAAAACTATATGCCTTCTAGCTATATATACCTAATAGTTTACTAGCTCTTCTAGTTCTAGATGTTCTAGACGTAGTTCTAGATAGTAAGTCTAATAATTATCTAAGTGGTGGTTCTTTCCGCACCACTTATATATACGCTTAGCTTTAAAGCTACGTTTTAAGGCTTTTAGTACCTAGCTAGGCTCCCTTAGCTCTAGCTTAGTAGTATTATTCCGCCTTATCGGTTTGTCTAGTAGCTAGCTAATTGTCTAATTAATATCAAAAATGTTAATATACATTAATTTTACTTACTTATTAGAACGTATCTTATTCCAAATTTACTAAGTAAGCTACTGAACAAAATAGGTCCTAATTGGACTCTATATTACTAAGTATAATTGATAAGATTTGCTAATTTTAACATCTTATTCTAAGCTAGTTTAAGCGTACTTTTAAACGCTCTATAGTATTAAGATACTCTTAGACTAAATTAAACGAGAATAATCTTACCTTATATAACTACCTAAATAGGCTAGATGCAGCTAAAATGTCACGGGTCCAGGCTATAGTAAGGTGGCCTGGATGGTAAGAGCTAACTAAATAATAGGTATATAGTCAGTCGCGTTAAGATAACGCGACTATCACTTAATCAATTATATATTCACAACTATTTAGAGATATTTAGATCTAATCGTAATATATAGTAGCTAAAAGCATACTACAGGATTCGACTATTCAATCGATCCCACTAGCTGTTATTATATAGCGCTAAAGAAAGACTTCTGCACCGCATATAGTAAGCCGACCGAAGCGTTGCACTAACTCTACTAAACTAGTAGCACCCTCTACAGTCGCGCTAACAAGATACTAACTGGGTTTGATTTATTTCGATACTTACTAGCTACTATACGGTTCGCTATACTACTATTACGACCTTAATTAACCGATAGTTCTAGGTCTTTCCTAATCCAACCTTATTTACTAGACTCTATCTAAAAAGTAACTACGGTCTAATCTACTAATTAGGAACTAAGCTAGAAGCTAGATTCTTTTTTATTAGTAACGCACTAAGTCCATCTATTTTACTACTAACTAATCTATACTCCCTCTCTTTCTTTTCTCTTCCTCTCTTCTCTTACTTCCTCTTAACTTCTACCTTTACTTCTATCTTCTTTAAAGCTTAAGGCATCACCTTATTATTATCTTAAGTTAATAGAACTCTATTATTCTAGCAAGCCTTTAAGCTAGCTATCTTAATAGGAATCCTCCTAGACCTACCTATAGCTACTATTAGGACTATATACTACATCCGAGCCTTTATAGAAGAGATACTAAGCTATAAGTCTATTATTATAAAAGAGAAGGCTAATAAGCTCTAAGACTTTATAATTAATTACCTTTCCTTCCCCCTAATTATTAATAAAGCTATTTAAAGATAGGCTAGAGGACTAAGCTACCTAATTAACTAGATAATTAGTATTAATAGTAAATACTTTATTAACCTTACTCTCTGTTAGTTCTAAAAAGACACCTAGTTTATTAAGGAGTTCTCTTTCTACCTAGCCTAGAAGCAAGATAATAGACTAACCCCTAGAGGAATACCTAAAAGATAGTAGCTAGTTAAAACTAATAGCACTCCTATAGCCTCGACTCTAGCTATTCTAGCTATACTAGCACCCCCTAGTTTCTAGCTAGGTTATAGATTAGGAACCTCTTAACCTATTATTCTACCTAATACTACTATACTAGTAATAATAGACTCGTCTATACTCTCTACCCCTCTATTATTAAAAGCCTTTAAAGAACTATCCGCGCTAAGAAAAGACTTTAAGCGTAAGTATTAACTAATTAATAAGAATACCTTTTAAGCTCTTAAAGAACCTCTCCTCCTATTAAAGTTATTACTAAAGGACTAATTAGTTTAGAATAACACTCTAAGTATCACTTAAGCCTTATACAAAGCTCTATAGAGGACTAAGAGTTAGAACTAACCCACGCACTAATATATAATACCTCTAATAATATAAGAGATAATAGCCTTACCTTATTATTCCTCTCCTACTAAGTCTATTTTAAGAAAGGAAGGACCTAACTATAACACCCCTTTAGTAGAAGACCTACTATTAGCTTTCACCTCTTAATAGGCCTAGATAATATAGCTACTCTTATAGTAAGTAATTAACTCTACTTAAGAATCTATTAACTAGGAATAGCTTAAGAGGAATTAATATATAAGAGAGGCTAAAGTAGAGCTTAGCACTCTAGCCGAACTACTAATAGCTTTAACCCCTCTAGACTAGGCTTTTAAAAGGCTAAGATATACTTAGAAAGAACTATACTATCGACTCTATCTAACACCTAATATAGAGGAAAAGGAAGAAGACTACTAACCTTAATAGTATTTCTTCTCTAAAGATATTAGCTTCTTTAATCTAGATCTAGATACTAAGAAGTTTCCTAGAGGAGATATTATTAATAAAAATAGAAAGATCTACTATTAAAGTATCCACCCCTTTATTAATACGGTAAAGAACGCTTACGTCTTCTATCTAGCTAAGGTAATTTATATAAACCTCTATAAGTGCTTATATAGCTCCGTCTAATAATAGTATATTAACTAGCTCTCTCTAATATAGCGCGAGTATCTAATTAATAGTAATAGGATTAAATACTAGATCGAATACTTAACTAATAAGTATAAGAAGCACTCTACTGTAGCTTAAAAGGCCTTAAAGAATAAATACTATACACCCTAAGATATTTAGAATAGCTGCCTAATCGCCGAATTTATTCTATTAGTAATTTATAACTTAAGGAATAAAGGTATTAAGGCTACTAAAGAATAAATAGCTTAAGTCTAGAACTATATTAATTCTATACTTAGGCTTATTCTCTAATAACCTAAACTATTAACTACTATAGAAGACTTAATTAATTAGCTTAAATAGAAGAAAGAGACCTAGAAAGACATCTATTAATAGTAATCTCAATATAATAAGGAAAAGAACTTAAATAAGAATAAACTAAATAGGTATAAGAGGAATAATTAAGACTAAAGTAAGAGTTTTAGTTAATACTCTAACCCTTCTACTTAATATAATTACTCCCAAAAACCTAACTCTTTTTAGTAATAACTACTAAGTGTAAGCGAGAGGTATATAATAATAATAGAGCACCTATATATTACCTTAGAAAATAAGCTAAGGTAAGATAGCTAAGCGACTTAATCCTCTAGCTATTCTAATAAGCTTTAAGGCAACCACTAGTTAAATAAGCTAAGGAATAATTCGAATAAGAATACTAGTAGAAACTAGAGGAAGTCCGTAGGAACCTACTACGTTAATAAAAATCTAGCTAAGAATATAGAGTATCCCTCTAATTAGGAAGAAACCTTAGTCTAGAATATAGAGGACTAGGATAATAACCCTCTCTTTAACGCGATTACTAGAGAAAGTGGGTTTAAATTAGAAGAAGCCTTTATAGATTTTATTAAGTTCTACTAACTACTACTAGTAGTTACGCTAAAGCCGATACTAATTCTACCCACGCTAATAATATTTAAGGTATTTCTTATTTATAAATACCTTACCTATAATTCTACCTTTAATTCTAGAAATAAGCTACACTAGTATATTCGCCTAGTCTATAAGAAGTAAAACTGCTAACCTCCTATTTAGCTACTAAAAATACTAATATTCTAAGTCTAGATAGACTTACCACTACTAGTTATTAAATTAATAGCCCCTCTATCTACCGCTAAACCCGGCTAAAGCTTCTAGTAGTATAAATATATAATAATTAAAGGCCGCCTTATACTAGAAGCGGCGGACGAAGACTACTATATTAATATAAGCTACCTGCTCGCAGCTATAGATAGAAGGTATCTAAGAGATATTATCCTAACCGCCCTAATTACTAAGCTAGAGAATTCTACTAGAATTCAAGAAGTTAAAGGCGATACTATACCTTACTATAAAATTATAGTTATTAGTATCTAGTTTTTAGCGAAGCTAGATAGCTAGAGTATACTTATTAAAACTAGTTACAAGTATTATATTATAGATAACCTTACTCCTAAAATATTAATTAGAATAGATATTATTAACTAAAAGAGGATAAATATTAACGTCTATAGAAGATCTATTATATTTAGTATAATATAGAGCGCGGAGGCCCGCATATAAGTAACTCCTAAGATATATAAGGTTAATATAATAGTTAGGTGCGCTAAGAGGTTAACTATTTTAGTAAAATTAAGAGTAAGTATCTAGATTACCTATACTACCAACCTACTCCCTAGAGTAGAGTATCTCTTTAACCTATAAGTATTAAGTAATTAGTAAGCCTTCCTCTAGATAGAGGGAAGTATCTACACTAATATTATAAATAATAGATTCACGTATATTATAATTTAAAATAATAGGTACTACTCTATTATAGTATATAAGTATATACGTCTAGGCTTTCTAACTAATAGTAAGCCTAAAGAATACTATATATTGGAAGTATTAGAATATAGCCTAGTAACTATTAATTTAAAGGATATAATACTACCCCTAAATTACCTACTAGTTAAGGAAAGCGCTCTAAAAATAACCCTAGATAATAAAGTTATAATCTATAGAAACCTAGAGGCTATTAGATATCTCTTAGAAGTAGTAACTAGGTACCCTAACCTTTAAGTTAATAAGGATGCAACCGTTAATATTCCTAAGGACTAGAGGATAAGAATTCTTCTTATAAAGGGATAGTAAAAGACTAATCTACTAATAAAGCCGTATCCGCTTTCTATAAAAGATTAAGTAGTAGCTAATAAGATATTCGATAAACTCCACTATTAAAAAAAATAGAGTAGTTAAAGTAACTAAACCTAATAGGCTTTCTAGTCTTTATAGTATAGCGCTCGATTCTAATAAAGAATGGTGCTATATAATAAAAATTAAGAGCTATTATTAATATTTAAGGCCTTAATACTATCTCTATTAAAAATAGTTACCTAGTACCCTAATAAGCCGACTTTATCTTATTACTTAAGAGTTACTTCTATATCTTAACTGTCGACGCGGTAAGTTTCTTCTATTAGTAGCTAGTAGTAGAATCTAATAAATAGAAATTCGCGATTAATAGTTATAGAGAATAAGAGATTCTTAAAATTACTCTAATAGGCTACTATAACTCTATATAATATATCTAATAGAGTCTAGATAATATACTACGCCCCTTATAAGAATCTATTAAGGCTTATATTAATAATATAGTTTGTTTTTTAAAGTTGTTAGATAATTATATCTAATACTTAGACACTCTATTCTCACTTCTTAATAAAGTGTAAGTTAGCTTATTACTAAAGAAAAGCTTTCTTAGCTATCTAATAATAAACCTACTAGGGTAGAAGGTTAATACCTTTAGATTTTCTATAGAAAAGGAATAAATTAAGGCGATTAAGTAGCTACTATTTCTAAGGAATGCCTAGATACTTAAGTATTACCTTAGAGTTATAGAATAGAATAGAGTATATATTCTATACTATACCTAGATTACTAAGCCGCTTTAGGATCTAAAGACTGATTTTCTAAAGAATACTTCTAAGGTAGGGAATACTAGACGCTTTTTTACTATAAGGGCTAAGATTAAGCCTATAAAGAAGCTTATATAAGTGTATGAGCTACTATAAGAACAGCTTTCCTAAATAGAATAGTTAGTATATTATAATACTTCTAGACCGCTCTATATTAATATTAATATATTCTAACTAGAAATTAGTACTATAATCTACTATATTAAGAGAAATCTAAAACTGATTATAAAAGACTTAAAGCTTCTAATAAAGTAGAATAACACTTTAACTACTTAGCTAAAGAAGGCTATTAACTTCCTAAGAATATAAATTGAGCCTATTATCTTCTTAAGTAAATACCTTACTCTAGCTGAAAAGTAATACTAGCTAATTAAGCTTAAGATAGGTAGTATTATCTTTATTATCTAGAAGGTAAAGAACTTTATCTAAGCTTTCCTAAAGACTTATATCTTTACTAACTATTTAGTAATTATAGCTATTGCGAAGTAGACGCAGTTTCTAACTATAATATCCACTAATAAGCTTAACTTACGTTTAATATAGGCCTTCTAATACCTTAGCTAATTTAATCTAGACGTGAGATACTATCTAGAATATATATACCTTATGCTAAATATGCTTAGTTATCTCTTTAGTAAGGCCTAGAAGACTCTAGCTAATAAAGATAAGTTAGATATTCTTAATAATACTACCTTTACCTTCTACGCAACTTTAGTATAGGTTAGTAATAACTTTAAGACTAGAGCTAAGGTAGGCTATAAGGCGAATAAGTACTAGAAGTAGATTATCTTTATAATTAATAATTTAGAAATAAAAGATAGCATCTCTCTATAAGAGCTATAGTTTTTCTAAAAGAATAGACTTATTTATTTCTATAATCTAGATAGTAAGGAACGCCTTTATATTCTACTAGCGCTAGAAAAGAAGGTCTTTAACCTCTACTATAACTATAAGTTCCACATAGAATACTACTAGTTATAGGAGAAGATTATAAATAACTTTATAATTAAAAGCCTTATACTAAAGCTTAAGGCTTATATCTAATACTATTTAGAGCGCCTTTTTAACTAGATTTAGAGGTACTAATTCTATAGCTAGCTTAATCCTATTAAGAATCTACTAGTACTATTCTATATAGTCGCTTATAACTTTATAATAAAACTACTACCTACTAGCTATTTATTTAACACTCTTCTTATAATAATAGATAAGTTCTCTAAGCGGATTCTATTTATTTTAGAGGAAGAGACTTAGCTAGTAACTAGATAGGTAGTTATATAGCTCGCGGCTCTATAAGAGTATAGATAGAGTATTCCCTCTAGGTTTATTTTAGATAGAGATATACGGTTCCTATTAGCCTTCTAGAAGAGTATCTTTAATAAACTTAGTATTTAAATACTAATAAGTATAGCCTACTACCTCTAAATAGATAGGTAGAGTAAACGTACTAATTAGACTATAGAGATTACTCTCTATTACTTTCTTATAACTAATTCTAAAGTAGAGTAGACTAAACCCCTAAGCTAGATCTAGGGGATACTTAATAATATACTAAATAGCTTAATAAAACTATCACTAAACTAAATCCTATATAGCTTTAATACTTGTAACTTACTTCTAACCCTTACGGAACTATAGCTAGAGAATAGAGAAGCGCTATACTAGGAGTTTTAGTAAGTAGCTTTAAAAGCGATTATATTTGTAAACGCGGTAATAAAGCACCACTATAACTAGTAGTATAAACTATTAAAGCTAGAGCCTAGCTAATAGGCCTACCTAAAGCTATATAAAGTATATAAGGTCTCTAGTTATATAAACTAGAAGCTCTTATACTAATAAATAGGCTCTTTTATAATTAAGAGAGCTATTAGCACCCTCGCTTATAATTTAGACCTTTCTCTACTAATAAAGATCTATTTAGTAATCTCGGTAGCGTAGTTAGAACCGGCACTCTAAGAGGAAGACCTCTACTAAAGGAAACTAAACCTAGAGTCTAGCCCCGTTACTATAGAAGCTAAGAATAATAATAGAGATAGCTTTAAGATCGAATAAATTCTATTAAGATATCTCTTTAGAAAGCCTAAACGATACTAGTATCTTGTTAAATGAAAGGGATAGAGCCCCTCTTATAATATCTAGTATAATAAAGAGAACCTCGCTAATACTAAAGAACTAGTCAATATATATAATAAGTAGTATTCTAGGAAGGACTTAGAGGCTAAGAAGAAGAGACGGACCTAGTAAATAATAAAGAAGCTAAAGAAAGATAGTAGCACTACTATAAGATATACTTTAAAGGCTCTAGTCGTGGCTTTAAAACCTATCACCCTATTATAACTAGGTCTAAATACTCTAGTATAAGTAGAAATACCTATTACCTATAGGTAGAAGAGCCTAGGTGACGCATTATTATAAATAAGTCGATTTAAGAAGTTTAGTATTCTAAAAAGTAGAGATTACTAGATATAAAGAAATAAGCTACTACTATATTATAGAAACTATTATTATTAATTAGATTACTCGCATCTAGATTATTCTATAGTTAGTAGCGCGCTTCAACTTATATATATAATAAACGGATAGGCGTTCACGTTTAGATTATCGGTTATAATAACTATAAATCTTATAGTTTAAAAACTCTAGCACCTATAACTAATATATCGAACCTAAGTATCAATTAGATTATTACAGTCTTATTACTATAAGTATACTACCGCTAACTGTATTTCGACTTATTAAATATTAACGCGTATCTTCTTACTAATCTTAGGTAATATATAACTTTATAAGATCGGGTAATAGCGATGCATCTTCTTAAGTATCTTATCCTAGTATACGTAATTAGAGGATAGCTTACTAAAGCGATAGAAGCAATAATTATTGCAATCTATATAGTAAGAAGAGTAAAGAATAACTATCTAGATAACTAGTTATAGAATAAGGATTACGTCTAGAATCTCTTTATAAAAGAGTATACTAATAACTAATTAATTCTAGAATTTATGAAGAATATAAGGAACTAGATTTAGATAAAGGCTAACTAGCTATAGTTAAATACCTATATTATACTTAAGAAGCTATAAGTTATAATTAAAGCATTTTTACTAATTAATATAAATATTAATATTACTATACTCTAAAGGATTAATAACTAGAAGAAGTTGACTAATAAGATTCTAGCAAGACTAGTAATTCCTACTATTAATACTTAACCTTTAGTAGCTAACTAAACTACTAAAAATATATCTACGCCTAAACTATCTAATCTTAAATACATCTACTAGAGCCTTCTAAAAGTATATAATAGTAAGAAGGGAGAGAAGTAGGTAGCTTTCACCTTAGCACTAAACTAGTACTAATTTTATAAGTAGCCGGTCTATAATAGGTCTCTCTTTAATAAGAGTGCCCTAATAAAGAATATTCACCTAGGGCTAGTCCCTATTAAGGAACTCTATAATCTACTTACTAATGGAGGGAACTTTCTAGAAGGTAAAGCTAAGGTTATAGTTAGAGAAATAGAAACATAATTTCCTAGCACCTTTATAAAGAAAGAATAAGTCTATAAATTAGTCTAGAACGTAGTAGACCTATATATAAGAAAGAAAAAGGGCAATAATAGAGAGTACCTTTAATAGTATAGTGATTATAGTACCTTAGAGTAGTAATAGATATTATAATAAAAGGGTGTAGAGTAACTACTACTCTACTGGCCCGCTATTAGGGATAGACTTAAGCCTAGTTAACTAAATTTCGAGAGGAATAGTTCTAAGTACTTCCTAGACCTCTATAGACTAATCGATCTACCCTCCCTTATAAACCTAAATAATTAGTATAGGCTAACCCTACTAAAGGGCGTTAAGGTCTTTATATTTTAAAAAGATAGAACTCGAAAGAAATAATACTATATAGTCTATAATATTAACTCTAATGTTAGTTCGAATGTATTTATTCTACTAGTAGTAATCTCCGACCTGGACCTAGATACTAATACTTAGGAATAGCTAGAAGAGGAAGAAGCTATAAAGACTAGAGCCTAGGGTTCTAGTAAGATAAGTACTATCTTTCTAATAACTTTAGATTCTATAAGGAAGATGTAAGTTAATATAATAGAGCTAGATAGCCCTATTAAGAGGAAGATAAGATAGTTAAGTAGTATAACTCCTACTAGCCTAGTACCTATAAGTAACTCTACTATCTAGCCTAAAAAAATAGTAGAAGAAATTAAATAAGTATTTATAGAGTAATATAGTAATAAGTTAGATAGAAAGACTATAACTATTAGCTAGCTCTAGGAGAAGCTAGTAGAAGTAAAGAATAAACTATAAGAAAAGAGGAATTGCGTTGCGAGACGCAATATAGCCCTAAAGGTATTAAAGTAGCACTATAACTACTAAGTAATAGCCCTCTATAAGATATTTAATACACTAGATCGTGTTATTATCTTAAAAAAAAACTTTAGTACTATTATTTATAACTTCATACTATATAATATAAAGGTTCTCTAAAAAGATTCCCTACTTATAAATATTCTTAATAAGTAGGTAACTAAGTACCTATAGTAATAAAGTAGGGAGCTAAAGGAGTTTTTTTAAAATATTAATTCGACTCTAGTAAACGCACTAGCCCTCCACTAATTAGAGTTATAAGAGAATATCTCTAACTTATAGAAGAAACCCTTTAATAAGAAGAAATAAGTCTTTACCCCGCTACCTCTAATAATTAAGAAGCTTAATATAATAAAGTATGAGATTACTAAACCTATACTACCACTATTCCTCTTAGGTAGTATACTGCCTCTACTAGTTAAAAAGACCTAAATTAAATACTATATTCTTTCTACTCTAATAGCGGCTACCTTCTAAATGCTATAAGATCTTAATAGGTTAGCAAGCAGGTAGGCTAACCCGTAAGTACCCCCGCTAGTAGCTAGTAGTAGAAGAGGGGCTAACACCCCTATAATTTCACCTATTACGTCTAGTAAACGCGAGGCTTTGCTAGTAAGCCTTACTAGCTCTAAAATTATTAAAAAAACTAGAATAGTAAGCGCTTTACTATTTCTTTCTACCTTAATAGTATACCTTCCGCTAGTTACTCTAATAGCTAGTTTCTTACATAAATAAGGCTATATTATTCTAGACTCGCCGCGTCGCGATAATAAGTTTCTAAATAATTATAATAGTAATAACTATCGCGATACTACTCCTAGCTCTCCTACCACCTAACTAGGCAACTTAAACCTCTTATATAGACTCTTTCTATTAGGCCTAATCGCGAACCCTATAAGTATCTACCCTACCTTCTTATCCGTATAATATATCGCACTAATAGGTCGGCACATGCTATCTATTATTCGAAACTAAAACCTTATTATAGGATAATATATCTCTTTCTTCCTCTCCTAATGGTATAGAGCTGCCTAATAATAGCGCTCTCTTCTTCTCTTTAGTATTTCTAGTGTTACTTGTTTTCTTAGTGGTAGCTTGTTTCCTTTACTTATTTCTTCTTAGTAGCGTCCCCGTATAAACAGGCTAGGTAGTATAGTTTAGCTAACTAAGTGGAGGATTAATTAGGAGAAGCAACACTTACTTATTCTTACTTTACTTATAACTTTTAAGGATGAAGACTTATGCTTATTTTACGGCGGTATATATCATGGGTCTAGGCTACAGTAAGGTAGCCTAGACGGTAAGAGCTAACTAAATAATAGGTATATAGTCGGTTGCGTTAAGATAATGCGACTATTACTTAATTAATTATATATTCACGACTATTTAGAGATATTTAGATCTAATCGTGATATAAAAAGCCGTCCTTAGTATAAAGAGACTATAATTTATCCTAAATCTAGCTAGCGTTAATATAATACTACATATACTTAAAGGGTCCGTCTTCTAGGCTTAATAGTAGTGAAGTATATATACGTTCTTCGTGTCTAGACCCCTACTAAGATAGCTAGCATCTGTAGTATTACCGCTTAATAAGCTCTATAGACCTTAGTGTATTAAGATAATCTTTATCTTAGTAGCCTAAACTTAGTAGTTTTCCACCCCTTTAAGTTTTAGAAAACTCTAAAGATTCTGTATTAAATCTAATAACATTATCTTAATCATTAGGTTCTAGAAGGTTATAGACGGATAGAATTTGTAATATAGATACTAATTATAGGATGGAAGATTCTATAGATTAATACGATAGAATCTACTAGAAAGTAGTAAGACCTAGAGGATTTAGGTATATATAGATAGTGGTTTCCTATCTTAGATAATAATTAAGCTCTTTAATTACTACAATTCCAATAGCAAGGTAGTAAGAGATAAGGTAGGTAAGTTAAGACCTTAATTAGTAGGCTAAAACCTTAAAAGATATAAGGTATAGTAGGTAGTAAATAAGAAAGCATCTTCTTATAGATAAGATAGTATAAGATATTAGTAAAAATCGATTACTTAGCTAATCTAGGCTTATAATCTATTAGAATTAATATTAATTAAAGAGCTTAATTTCTATCTAAGGTGGGAAACCACCGTCTATATATATTTAAATCCTTTAGATTAAAGAAGATTATAAGTAACACCTTCTAGCTTATATCTACTAGGGTTATAGTTATTAGTAATAGTATTAGCACTACATACCGACTTTTTAGCTTCTATAGACTCTAGTAGATATATTTTACTAAGTAGTTTAGATAAATAATAGTAAATATACTACCCTATCTATATTAAGATAATATAGTGTAACTTTAAAATAAGATTCTTAATAACTTAATATAGTAAGAGATTAGTAGAACTATAACTACTATAAAGATAAGATATAGAGCAATATAAAATATATAGTATAAAAGGACGCCTAAAGAGAGGAAGAAGTAGCTCTATTCTAAGAATATTCTACTAACTAAATAGCTTACTAGAACGTGTAAGCTGCATGTATTTACACTATTTTTTATAATTCTTCTAATTTCTAAGTCCATCGCATATTAGTTTATAGTTCGTAATATAAAATAATAGACTAAGGACGAGAATCTAAAGAAAGAAATATTAGTTTATAAGTATATCTATAAGATTGCTAAGTCGCTAAAGCTAGTAGCTATACTTTAAGAAATTTATTAATTAAAGAAATACTATACTAGTAGAGATAGAAAAATCGTATTATTTACTAGAAGCCTATTTATATCTTTTATACTCTATATAATAAGTAATAGAGTAATCTTAGTACTATTACTTATAGCTATGCTAATAGTATCTACTACTAAATCTAATAGTAGTTAAAGTACTTTATTTAGCTTAGAAGGACTATATATATGTAGTAGAATATAGACTCTTAGTGCTATACTCTAGTACTAAAGTTTAAGGAGTATATACTATTAAATAAGAATAGTAGACTGATAAAAAAAGAATAACCTTCTAAAGCTCTAGTTTCCTATTAGTATCTAATAGATTATAAGTGCTAGCTTTACGCTCTATTATACTATATAAGTATTTATACTTAAGCTACTATAAATTATTAGAAATAAGAGCTATAAAATTAGCTAGTATAGTTAGTCTAGAATAGTATAGTTAGTCTAGAATAGTATAGTCTATAGTTTATACTTTTTTATATTAGCTTTTCCTCTATAGGCCTACTTTTAGGCGGGAAATACTAATATAATAGAAGGCTAGATTCTATATATAGGATGTAATATATATAGATACTAGTACTAGTAATACTCTAGCTAATAATAAGAATAAGTATATTAGAGAAATAATCTTACTACTTAAAGCTATTTAGAGTACTTAAAGTCCTTAAGTAACTCTATTTACTCTAAAGTAGCTTGTAAGTAGATAAAGTACTTAGAGTATCTCTTAAGTACTTAAATATTCTAGATATCTTAAGCGGTCTTATTATAACTAGTAGTTTTAGTAAATATAATTCCTTTAATATTACTATTCTATTTAGAGTATACTTTAGTTATATAGTATAAATTACTTATAGTAATATCTTTATATTATATGTATAATAATTAATATTCTTTTAACTACTAAAAAAATCCTATCTACTATTTATATAGTTAATAATAATATATACATCGGCCTATTTATTACTTATATTATTACTTATAATATAATAGTACCTAGCAAAGTAAGTAGTATAACACTATTATATAATAGTAGTAAATCTTTTATATATACTATTAAGCTAAAATTAACTACTTATAGTATAGTAATTTAAGTTAATACCCTAAATATATCTAATACTTAATGTATTGTTATAGCTTCTTATCGAGACTTTTTAGGTAGTATCATATATAACATAAATATAATAAATAGAGTAGCTATACTATATTTAACAAAATCTTATTACTTCAAAGCTACTAAAACTCTATGTAATAAAAAGTAGTATATAATCTTAACTAATTTTCTATTTAATTCTCTTTAGTCTTCTTTTAGATATTTATTTTTATATTAGTTAAATTTTATATATACTTCTTAAACTTCTTATATTTATTCTTTTAGATTATAATAGTAGCTTTTTAATTCACCATTACATACTACTATCTATTACCTTCTATTCTATTTATAAAAGTCTTTTAACTTTAAAAAAATTTATAGTTTTTATTTTAGTATTATTCTTAATAAAATATAGTTTATACTTAGACTTTTTTAGTTATTTAGTAAAGGCTAGTAATAATAGTCTAGGCTTTTCTATCAAAAAAATAACTAGTAGTAGTTTTACTATCTTTATAACTATAGCTTTAGTAAAAGGTAATAGAATACTTTCTAATAGCTTAATTAAGAAGCTATTACTATTAATATTTTAAATATCTACTCTAGATACTTAAAGAGAGCTAGTAAACTAATATTTATTAGAATTCAATTTCTAAAGTTCTTAGCTTAATATTATCTTGGCATTTCCTTGGCATTTCCTTGGTAAGACTTTTATTACTAGTTAAATATGGAGTTTTATGTTTTCTATTTTTAATAGAGCTTCCGTTTCAAAATGGAGCTTCTGTCTCTAAGTGGAGCTTCTGTTTTTAACTAGAACCTTAGATCCTATTTCCGTTTCAAAATGGAGCTTCTATTTTAAAATGGAGCTCTAAGTTCCGTCTATTTCTATCTATTTCTAATAGAGCTTTCAGCTCTTACTATTTTTAATAGAGCCTCTATCCATATCCGTTTAAACGGAGCTATAAGTGAAACTTAATAAGTTTTATTTTAAGAATAAGTAAAAAGAGTATATAGACGGGAGGCCTCTCCTACTAGATAGAAAATTAAGCTCTCCACTAATTTAGTTCCTACTACCTGAGAATCTAAAATCCTAATAGGTTATAAGCCTAGATTAGCTAAGATAATTAATCTTTATCGTTTATCTTATCTATTTTATCCACTAGAGACGCTTTTTTATTTAGCTAAAAGATCT
Source organism: Coniosporium apollinis CBS 100218 (assembly GCF_000281105.1). Taxonomy (NCBI): domain Eukaryota; kingdom Fungi; phylum Ascomycota; class Dothideomycetes; genus Coniosporium; species Coniosporium apollinis. Next base: position 324,855 of record NW_006913265.1, read on the forward strand.
TATCTACCTTACTAAAACGCTAATGTCTTACTAGGATACTTTACCGGACTTAGAAATTGATTAGGCTTAGTAAGAGCTAGAAAGAGTAGTATTATTAAATAAGTCTCGCTTTTATGTATTTTCTCCTGGTAAAATACTTAGCCTTTACTAATTTTCTCTAAGAAGAATAAGATTTACTACTACTTTACCGTTTTCTTAGGAGTAAAACAAGTTGAATTGCTATTATATAATAGCAATTTTTGTTTAAATTACCCTTAGAAGCGAACTAGATTGCTATTATATAATAGTAAATCTTATCTAATTTAACTAATCTACTATTATATAATAGTAAATTGATATTCCTATTAAATTAACTTAGTTTTTTTTGAAACTGGATCTAATATTATCTTCAACTTATAATTATGATAATACTAACTAATTTTACTTTAGTTTAGAGCCTTTAGAACTACCTTAAACTTAAAGGAGTAGATAATTACTAAGTCTAGTTAACTAAAACTAGAATTATCTTAATTTACTAAGGGGTTTAGGACTTAGTTAAAGGCACTAAACCGAGAACGGAAGATAATACGCCTAAGAATACTTAAAATAAGAAGAAGGCATATACCTCGCTTTTATCAAGCTATAAGGATGGACTATTAGAGTATATATAGCACCTTACTACTACTAACTAAATCTAGAGTAAATTATAATCTCTTTATATAGAGGACGGTTTTTTAGTAGCGTCTAGCCTATTTAGGTAATTATATAAGTTAAGATTAAACTTATTCGGTATAGTCTAAGAATACCCTAATTTAATATAGCGTTTAAAAATACGCTTAAACAAGCTTAGTATAAAGTGCTATAATTAGTAAATCTTATTAATTATACTTAGTAATATAGGATCTAATTGGGACCTATATTGCTAGTAGCTAACTTAGTAAATCTAGAGTAAATCATAATCTAAAAAATAAGTGAAATTAATAAAAATTAATTATAAGAATATTAATTCCGTGATTAGTTAGCTAATAGACGAGACTATTAGATATAGAAATACTAAGTATAGGAAAAACGCTTTAAAAGCCTAAAAATAAGCTAATTAAGCGGGAAAAGAGGTAAAAATACTTGCTTTAATACATATATATATAATCACTATAGTAAAAACCACTAGTTAGATAAATACTAAAAATAATTTCTCTATTTACGCCTAAATACTAGCTATTAAGATACTATACTAATACGGCTAGGGCGCTTATAGCTATTTATACACTAATTTCCGCTAAGTTAGCACGCTAAGATACGCGCTAGACTCTTAATTCTAGAGCTATAGATTATATCTATAATAATTAGGCCAAATTCACTAATTTTAAATCAGTAATAAAGAATTAATTACTATAGCCGACAGCAATACCATACTAACTAGGGGTAAAGGGATAATCATCTTACTAAATTCAGTGTTACATAATGTATTATACGTTCCTAGAATAGCTAGTAATTCATTATTAATCCCTTAGCTTATAAAAAGAGGTTATAGGGTTATTTTTAACCCTTAATTTACCTATATCTATAAGCAAAGACAATTGGTTGCTAAAGCAACCGAAAGCTTAAATTGCTATTAGCTCGATTGTAATTACTTAGTAAAGAAGGCGTTAAAATCACTATTATATAATAGTGAAAACGCTAATTCGACCAATCCACTATAATATAATAGTAGAAATAGCCTTGATCTCTAGCACCGCAAACTTAGCTATTTAAATGCTAGGTTAACTAAACTACTTAGTAAGCAGGCACAAGACGGTCTAAAAGAGCTTAGCTTAAAAATAGAGTTCTACGAAAACTATATAATTAGTAAATATACGCAGAAAATTTATAAAATAAGCGGCTCAATAACCAGTTAGGTGTTTAATAAAATACACGCTAATATAATTAAGGTAATTACACCGCCGTCCTTAGAAGGGGCCAAATATACCTTACATGTAGTTAATAAATTTACTAAATTTACTAAATTATACACTATGGAGCGAAAAAGCCAAGTAGTAAATTACCTAGTAACTTACCTAAATTAGGCTAAGGCTGAATAACCCGCTAGCCTAATTAGAGTATTTAGTAGTAATAACGGCGGGGAGTTTTCTAGAAAAGAGTTCTAAAAACTACTTCTAGAAAGGGGTATTAAATGGGAACTAACTTTACTGTACACGCCACACTAAAATAGGTAAGTGGAATAAAAAGAATGAACACTAGCTAGCTAGCTAAGAGCAGTTCTAGCTAAGTCAGGTTATCCTAAACCGTTCTAGATAGAATTAATTACTACGATTAATTACCTGCGAAACCTAAGTTCAAGTAGATAGGTGCTAGGAAATAAAATACCTTATAAAGCATTTTATAATAGACTACCTAGAATTAGTCATCTAAGGATACTAGGGTGTGCGGCTTATGCTAATACGGCTAAGTAAGGAGCTAAAAAGCGTAATCTAAGAGTATTAAAATGTGTTCTTATCAGCTACTAAGGAAATAGTATCTACCGGCTATATAATTTAGCCGAAGATTATATAAGAACTAAAAGTTTAGTTACTTTTAATAAGCATAATATACCGTTTAGAAGTAAAATAGAAAATTCAGCTAACTTAAATAATTTAGACGATTTAGATAAGAATTGCTATTTTAAAAACCATAATAGCCACTATTATAGAAATTCAAAACGAGAATCTAGTAATAACCGCTTATCTGATTATTCTAAAAAATTAGTAGAGCCTAACCCAAACTGGATTAATTACTCTATTAATTTATTAATAGAATTACGTAATAGCTCCCGGAGAAATTCCGTTAATAATACTATTATATTCGACTTTAATCCAAATAAGGACCTTGATTAAAATAGCAATTCGGTTTAAAATAGCGAATTGGTTTAAAATAACTAATTAACTATTTATAATATCCCTAGAAGGTATTAATCTAGCTAGATTAAGCCTAGTCTAAGCCTGTTTAGAGTAAGACCCCGAGAAAACACTAGGGATAACTCTAGCTTAAAGAAGTTAGCTAGTTTAGCTAACCTAAGACGGCGCGTTTTTTAGGCTATCACTAATAATAATAGACCTAAATCTTATAACTAGGCCGTTAAATCTCAGTTTAAAAACTAATAGGAATAAGCTATACTTAGTAAGGTTAATTCCTTACTAGAAATGAATACCTAGACACTAGTGGACCCCCCTAAAACGGGAAATATCTTACAAGGACGCTAGGTATATACTATAAAACGAGGCTCTAAAGGGGAAGTTTTTAAAATATAAAGCCCGGTGGGTAGTAAAAGGGTTTACTTAAATTAAGGGGGTTGATGATTTCGATTCTTTTGCCCCAGTTATTAAACTAATAAGCTATATGCTATTATTTAGCTTAGCAGCTATCCTAGACTAGGAAATTAACTAAATAGACATTAAAATAGTGTTTTTAAATAGTTAATTATCCGAAACGATCTACGTGGAGCAACCAATTAGATTTAAGGATACTAAAAAACCGAATCACGTGTGTAAGCTAAATAGTGCCTTATACAGCCTAAAATAAGCTGCATGTGTATAGAATAAAACCTTAGAAGCTTATCTTAGCGAGATTAGTTTTGAACAACTAGAGCTAGATAATAGAGTTTTTATTTATATAGAAATTACTATTATAATAGCCGTTTACGTGGACGACCTACTCCTTTTTAGACTAAAAAGAACTAAGATTAACTCAATTAAAACGCAGTTAAGCACTTATTTTAAAATAAGTAATTTAGGACTGTGCCATTTCTATCTTAGTATTAAAATAATACGCTAAAGAGCTAAGCGTATTATATACCTCTCCTAAAAGGCCTTCGTGGATAAAATACTTAATAATTTTAATTACTAAGAACTCAATCCAGTTGCCACGCTAATGGAGCTAAATAAGGAGCTAGTTAAAAGCAAAAATTAGTAAGACTTAGTATTAATACGCGATTACTAAGCATAAGTTAGAAGCCTTCTATACCTTATATAAAGAACTAGGCCCGATTTAGTATTTTGTGTTAGTAAGCTATTATAATATATAAGTAACCCTAGACTAGAACATTTTTTGGCTATAAAACGAGTCTTTAAATACCTTAAGGGGTCTAAAAATCTGGTACTAAAATATTTAAATGAGTATTTTAAAATACTAAGCTAGCTGCCTAAGGCATCTAAAATAGCGAGGAATAATAATTCCAACTCCTTATATAATAAGGAACTTAGTGAATTCGACGAAAAATTGCTATTATATAATAAGGAAAATCGAAAGTTCCAAAACTCGAAACTCTTATTATATAATAAGAAAATTCACCACATCGCGTTTAAACTAGATATAAAAATAGTTTTAACTGGTTTTACTAATTCTAACTAGGGGAATGATAAAAATAACCGTATATTAGTTACTAGTTACGGTTTTTACTTCGACTCCTACTTGATTAGCTGGAACTTAAAAAAACAAGCTAGTGTAGTACTATTCAGCTGTAAGGCTGAGTACGCGGCCTTAGCTTATGCGGCTAAGGAGAGGTTATAGTTAAGAGCTTTATTAGAGCATCTTAGCATTAGTTAGTAGAACGCCTTAGCGTTATATTATAATCATACTGCGGCTATTATAGTTGTAAAAGACCCTACTAATTACTTACGTGTTAAGTATATTGATATGCACTATCACTTTATTCGAGGAGTGATTAAAAGAGGTGAACTATAGACCCTTTTCCTAGAAGAAGCTAATCAGATTGTAGATAGATTTACTAAAAGCCTACCTAAGCTAAAATTCTAGGAATTCTACGACCGGATTGGGCTAGTTAAATACTACTAGTAGTAAAATTACCGAAATTAGATTATCAAAATCGGTAGAGTTATAATCTTATTTTAAAGATTATAATAAATTAGCTAAATTGGTCAGGTTTGTTAAAAATTGCTATTATATAATAGTAGGTTCAAGAACTTTAGATCTTAAGGAGGGGTATTGGAATTTGATTTCTAAAGTTCTTAGCTTAGCATTGTCTTAGCATTTCCTTAGTATTTCCTTAGCATTTCCTTAGCAAGACTTTCACTACTAGTTAAATGCGGAGTTTTATGTTTTTCATTTTTAATGGAGCTTCCGTTTTAAAATGGAGCTTCCATCTCTAAGCGGAGCTTCCGTTTTTAACTAGAACCTTAGATTCTATTTCCGTTTCAAAACGGAGCTTCTATTTTAAAACGGAGCTCCAAGTTCTGTCCGTTTCTGTCCGTTTCCAACGGAGCTTTTAGCTCTTACCGTTTTTAACAGAGCCTCTATCCACGTCCGTTCAAACGGAGCTGTAAGTGAAACTTAACAAGTTTCATTTTGGGAGTAAGTGAAAAGAGTATATAGACAGGAGGCCTCTCCCACTAGATAGAAAATTAAGCTCTCCACCAATTCAGTTCCTACTACCTAAGGACCTGAAATCCCAACAGTATTTAACTAATCTAATCGGATAGCATTATCCGGGGAAACTTAGCTTAAGTAAGCCCTTAAAAGAACCGTCGTTTTGAATTCTTCACTATTATAGAATAGTGAACTCGACCAGTTCGACATTCTACTATTATATAACAGTAATTCCAGGAAACTAGTAAAGGGCCTAGTAGTAGTAGGCTCACTTTTACTAAGTAATAGTCCTAGCTTAGTAAGCTTAGAATAAGCTCTATCCTAAGAGCTAAAGTCTTAGTAGTTATACTAAACTTATTTAGTCATACTCCTCCTAACGTTCCAGCTAGTTATACCGCTTCACTTAGTTATACCGCTCTAGCTACCCTTTTAGCTATATCTTTAGCTAGGTATGCTAATTTTTCCGGTAATCACGTTTTAGCTAGTGATTCTGTTTTTAAAACTCTAGCTAGTTATACTAATTTACTTAGTTATACCACTCTAGCTATCCTTTTAGCTAGGTACGCTCTCTTTTCCGCTAGTATCGTTTTAGTCGGTTATTTATCTCTTTTAACTTATCTTACTTATCTTAGCGATATTCTAATTAGTTAGAATTTAAGGTACGCCTTACTAATAAAGCTATATGCCTTATAGCTATATTCACTTAGTGATTCACTAGCTCTTTCGGCTCTAGACGTAGTTCTAGATACTATATCTAGTAATTATCTAAGTAGTAATTCTTTCTATACCACTTACACGTACGCTTAGTCTAGTCTTAGTAGGCTATAAGAATTCTAGAGATTAACTTCTAATAGATTAGATTAGCGTTTTGAATAAATAGTAGATTATTAATTATCTACTTATTTACGTTATTACTACTATACTCTATAAAGGCCACCTTAGTATATATAATTAGATTTACCTTTATTATAAATATTAGCTACTACTCTATACATCTTACAGTATAAATATCTATTGGTCTTAACTAAAGAAGAGATAGAAGCCTCTATTCTATATATATAGAGTCTTATAAAAAGAGCGGTTTAGATTATTACTATTACTGCTACTACTACTACTACGAGTTATACTAGTAGTAGTGCTACTAATACTAAGCTACTTTATAATAATACTTACTATATTTACTTAGCTAATATAGAGAAGTTACGCGGATATAGAAGAGTAGAATTAAATATTATTAGTTAGATAGTAGTTATAGAGTTTATAAAGATTTTAATCTATATATAATAGAGAATACTAGTGTAGTTCTATATATACTAGTATATACTAGCACTTATTAGAATAATCAAGTCTCTACTTTATATAAAGACTTATATATATAGTATAGGTATAATTTATAAAAAAATTATATTATTCATAGTATTAGATATAAGATCTATAGTTTGAGTCTATTCTAGAAAGTACTATTTAAGAATATATAATATATACTTATAGTAGCTTATAAACTAAATTTAACTTATATTATATTCTTTACTCTTTTCTTTATTTTATAGAATATCTATAGTTTAAGTGTAGCTTAGAGAGTACTTTTTAAGAATATTAGAAACTATTATAGTATAGAATAGGTACATTTAATTAATAATTAAGTTTATTACTAAAGATTCTATTAGATTATAGAAGGATCTAAATAAATAGAATTTATAATATAAATTACTAATTATAGAATAGAAGGCTCTATAGATTAGTATAATAGAATCTACTAGAAAGTAGTAAGATCTAGAGAGTTTAGATATATGTAGATAGTAGTTTTCTGCTTTAAATAGTAATTAAAGTCTTTAAGTAATATTATTCTAATAAATGATTATTTATACTAAAAGTTTACTTTCAAAATAGATTCTATTATAGACTCTTCTTTAATATACTAGTTAAATTAGACTTAGAGTTTTTTTTTATCTTTTTTCTTCTAGAGATACTAAGCTAATTACAAATAGATTTTCTTTATAAGTTATTAGAGGACATAGATTCCTAGGGTTAATATAGTAATATAATAATAAGATACATGTAAATAAAGTAATATAGATTATTTAGTAGGAGACTAAATTCTACTAAGCTCCTATTATAGGGGAGTAGCTACTAGAGCTAGCCTAAGGCTTTCTTTTGTATCTTATATAAGTACTTATAGAAATTATTCTATTCTAAAGCCGCTTATAAGACGCTTGCAAGCTACTTATAAGTAAATATATTTACTTAGTATTTCTAAGTACTTATAATAGCTCTAAGCCTCTAGAAACACTTAGAAATACTTAAAAATACTTAGAGATTAAGAAATAAAAATATTTACTAATATACTTTATCTTATAAAAGAATAGAAGCGAAGTAAGAAAGAGAACTTTAGAATTTAAAACTACTTTAAGTATTCTAAGCGCTCTATAAGTACTCTAAGTACTTTAAGTATTTATTCTATTTATAAGCTACTTGCAAGCTATATTCTAGATATTTTTAAAGTTTTAAACTAGAACTAATCTTAAAGAATTTACTAATATAGCTATTGAGATCTAGATATTATAAACTAGCGCTTAGTATAGAGTTTATCTAGAACTAGCTAGGTTACTAAGAATATTACTACTATCTATATTATTCCTAATAATAGTAAACGAGAGGGATAATAGAGAGCACTAGTACTACTATCTATATTATCTCTAATAATAGTAGATAATAGAAATAATAGAAATCATAAATATAGTCTAGTATATAGGCGGTAATATTTCTCCTACAGAAATATTATACTTAACTTAGAATAAGAATCTTATATTCTTATAATATATATCTAATTAAGTACTCTAGTAATCTTAATTTACCTTTATTATATCTTAAATCTATTTCCTATCTCTTAACTAGAACTATATTAACCTATAGTATTAGCTATTATTATCTAGAGATAGTAGCTTATTACACTAGATCTAGTCTCTATATACCTAAAGATTTACTAATATATTAGTATTTATATAGTTTGTATTTAAAAAAAAAAAGAATCTATACGCGCTAATAGTCTCTCTATATAAATACTATTACAAAAGTATAAGAAGTAAAGGGTTATAAAGAATTAGAAATGTAATTTAAAGCCTTATTAAATGTATCTCTAAGCTATTAGCTAGACTACTATTAGGAAATCTTTTCTCTCTCTTAGAGCCTCTTAGAGCGCTCTAAGAGCCCTTTAAGAGCTTTAAGGCTCTAAGTGACTCTTATCTCTCTTAAGAGGCTCGCGAGCGTATCTAAGTGCTCTAAGTACTCTAAGTACTTTAGATATCTAAATCATCTAAATCATCTAAATTATTTAAAGTATCTAAAGTATCTAAAGGTATAGCTTAGTAGGGCTTAGTATACTTAGTTAGTAGCTAAAAGAATTAAAAAAAGCTTTAAGTCTAATTTAACTAGTAGAATATAGAGGGTATATAATAAAGCTTATTTAGAGGGTAAACTTTTAAAAAGAGTAATTATTATTTACTTACTTTTTAAATTTATAGATACTATATATCTTTTTACTAGAGGGTAAAAGATAAGCGAAAATAAGAACTCTAAAAAAATCTACTTACTAAGCTACTTACTAAGCAGCTAATTATTTTAGACGTTTTAGATAATTTAGATAGTTTAAATATTTCAGATATCTAAAGCACTTAGAGCGCTTAGAGTACTTTAGATAAGGTAGTCTGTATATAAGGGGCTCGCGAGCGCTCCGAGGGCTCTTAGAGCTCTTAGAGCGCTTAGAGGGTTTTTGATTTTCCTAAGGTATCAAAAGATTTCCTAATAGCACCTTGCTTAGTAGTTTCTTAGCCGCATACTAAACCTATAAGTATTAAGTATCTTCTAGCAAAGCGTGACTTCCTAGAAAATTGAAATAGATCGAGTCTAGACGTTACGGTAGTGCGCGCTCTTATACGTGTTATGCGAGCCAAGTAGGTGATATAAGTATCTATCAAAAAGAGCCGCTAAAATACTTAGTCCGCTCTCCGAGATCCCAGCGCTTCTCGGTGGAAGCGCTGCGTTAGTTAAGATAGCCGTAGGGAATGCTTTTGCAAGCAGCAACAGGTGCAGCGGCACAACTTTGCGTTTCGTAGCCCATGAAACACAGCTACTTAAATGCTTACCAGATCCGCCACCTGAGCACTAAGCCAAGTAACATAGGGTATAGTGGATCTATCAGGACGTAATAGCCTGCCGTACCGCCGGCTCCCTCTCGTACTCGATCTCCACGTGCGGTCCTTTCCTGCCCTTCTTGACAGGTTTCGCTGGGCGCGACGCTGGGCGCTTCCTCTTAAGACTTCCAAGCGCCTTCTTCAGCTCCTCATCATCCGTATCCTCATCCTCACTGCTATCCTCGCTATCATCTTCCTCTTCACTACTTCCGTCGCCTTGATCTGAACTTTTGTCGCCTATCCAGTCCTCCAGGTCGTCACGATCCTCATCCGATTCGCCCTCTACGTCGCTAACATACTCGACATCACCAGCAGCTTCGCCCCGCTCATACTCGTACTCGTGCTCAGTCTCTTCCTCCTCTTCAATCCCTTCGTCGAGATCCTCGTCCCGCAATGCTTCGCCGCTCTTCTCTTGGCGCTTGAGAAATCGCTGCCATACCTTCTCGTCGACGTTCAGCGGCTGCTCGCCATATGCGCCTTCCTTCATTCGCTGCAGTAGTTCTCGTTCGATGGCTCTTTCTATCTTCGCGGCCGCTTCCGCTTTCCGCATTCTTGTCTCCTCTCTTCTTCGGACCTTGGGCGCCAACTTCGGGACCAGCTTCTCGCCTAGTCTTTCGTTCTCTTTCATCAGTCGTTTGGTCCGTATGGCAACTTGCGTCAATCGCGTGAGTCTTTGCTTGCAGCGGTGGACCAGAACTTTGGGGAAGAAGATGAGCCGCGTATCTATTTCCTCTAGAGCCTGAGTAATAGATCAGCTCAGAATCCCAAGACTCTGGATTTATAGCGCACATACCTTTGCGTAGTTCGACGGCAGCTTTATCTTCTCCCACCACTTATTCGGCATGTGCGCTCGCTCAACGGCCTTGATGTACAAGAAGATTCCATTAGGACCTTGACGAACGGTGGCGTATCGTGAGTTTGCCAGTGGGCAGTACTGCGATCGGCAGAGACCGGTCACATTGTACTCGTTGCGGCAAAAATTCGATTCTTTGGTAGTTCTGCCTCAGCTGTTAGCGAGAATGCGTCAACCGCTCGGTCTCAGGATTTAGAGGACATACTTGAGCTTGAAGGAGCAGAACTGGTTGTTAATGACCTTCAGACATATAAAACGTTAGCCTGTGAAAACATGTCTGCCTCGGGAAGCTCGATGCTACCCACCTGCCAGACTATTTCGTCTGAAGCCATTATGGATTGGGGAGCGAGGCCACGGGGTATTGGCGTAGGTGGCAAGCGTGCCGGGTATCGAGGAGAAAGGCCTGGATTAAGGCAGGAAGAACGGGGGTTTCTAAGAGGCGTTGCGCCTGGCGCAAACGGACGTGTACGGAACGGGTTGGTTGTATATTTACGCGAATGTGGCGAAACGGGATGCTGGAGTGAGACTAGCAGTTCAAAGTCGGTATTTTCAGTGCCTTAGAGCAATCTGATATTGAATGAAGTGACCGTTAGAAATGGGTAGAAGAAATGTCAAAAGATTTCGTCCTCCGCTGCTAAAAACCCGGGCTTGGCGGCAGAGACGAACTGCGACGGATCATCGTTTCTGCGGCGTTTGTACAGGCGTTCCAAGGTTCGGCGCCTGCTCGGCTCGTCAGTTGAGCGTTTTTCTATGCGCGCCCCACCAAAACTCACCCAGCACTTAAGCCCATTAATCTAGTAGCCTCACTATCGCTATAAAGCTCTAAACACACTAGTATTATCTATTCAAACTCTTAAAATTAGTGGTAATAGCTCTAAATATCTCAGACTATACTTGCAACCTTATTATCAAGCTTTTTACTACTAGATACTTATACCTTTGTATTACCTATACTATTTAAGCTAACGAATCTACTATCTAGTGTATTAAGCGTAATATAAAGCTTACTAGCTAGATTCGTCTTATTATAGTAGCTAGTCTAGTAAGGCTACTAAATTAAGAGAGGATTAAGATACTACTCCACTACCTTATTAAAAAGCTGGAGCTATATTTAGATAAGATGTGCTAGTTTATTTAGAACGAGTTTAGCAAGATCGCATTGCGGTAGTTACTATCCAAATATCTATAGGAAGCTAGTTAGAGTAGAAAGACTATAAGTTAGTTCTAAGATAGTTAAATAAGTTAGCTTAAATCTAAGATAAGATAGGCTCGTAAGATAGCTAAAGAACGTAATATATAGCTCTATATATACTACTTCTATCTTATATTACGATTTAAGGCCTTATAGCTAGTTTTTATTAATAAGTCTAGTATAGATAAGCGGATAGGGTTTTAAAAAACAAGCTAGTTACCTTAAGATTAAACGCTAATCTACCGCGAGTATTTAATGTATAGTAAACGCTTTTAGATATTACTAGTATATATAATAGAAAGTATTCTAGATACTATAGTCTTTAAATAAATAATAGATACGGCTAGATTTAATTTATAGATAGAGCACTACTTATTACTATCTTATAGGTGGTATCTAGGTAAAACTTAGTTATAGTAATAGATAATATATTCTTTTATTATTTAAAGTCTATCTTAAAGTTATTTAAATAGTATAGTGTTAAGCTTATCTTTCTACTTCTATATTCATCTAGTTTAAACCCTATAGAGAAGTTCTTTATAGAGCTTAAAGTATTTATTATATAGTATTAGCGTCTTTATATTAAAGAGATAGATAAGAGTAATTATTTATTTAAGAGATATCTCTATTAGTATATAGAGTAAGTAGGCTTAGATTGTAGATACACGCGTGTCTATTTTAAGTATTTAATAGTAGATATTAGTGATAATTAAGATTAAATTTAAAGACTTTTTACTCTCTATTAAAGTGGCTTATTTTAGTAGTTTCTACACTGAATTTTTATAGGGCTAATAGAGATCCTGAAGCTAATAGACACGTATAGAAAAGATAGAAGTTAAAATCTAAAACTAGCTCTAAAATCTACTCCACCTATACATTATTTTAAGCTATAAGCTTCTTACACTTAACCTTATTATACTATACCTTTACATTCTTCTTAATAATTCTAGTAATTCTATTCTTAATTCTATATGCTCTAAACTAATCTAGCTATTTCTTTCTTATATAATTAAGCCGAAGATAATTCTCTATAGTAGTAGTATAAATAGCTTTAAATCTAGTACACTAACTCTTATTATTTATCTTTTATTTCACCTAGCTAATATAGGCTCGGAGTTATATATTCTACTTTAGAATTAAATTAACTCGTAGTAGTAAAGATAGTAGTAGTCTAGAATTCTCTATAGTAGTACTATCTATAGAAAGTATCTGCGCCTATAATAGCGGCGGCGGCGGCGGTATTATAGGTATATATAAATATAGAGGTGGTAGAGATAGCTTAAATAGCTAATAATTTAGTTATCTACCGCAAGATCTATACTTAGTAAGATAAAGCTAGTCTAATACTACCGCTAGTAGCATGAACTTAGTAATAATAGTAATCTTTTAAAATAAAGCTATTAGGCATGTGGTAGGTGCACGTGTTTAAACTTATATAATACCTTACCCTTTTATCGAGTAGAGCTCGATACTATATCTTTTTAGGTCGGTACATATAGTTAAGTAGATAAGACTTTAGCTTGTAATAAAAGCCTTAGTCTACACTTTTAGATTAGGAGAGATTAGCTTTATATACTTGCTATTAGATAGCTAGTAGCACTATTTATTCTAATTATTGCAGCTACTATAGTTACACTAAACAGCTTAATAGATATATTAGTAGGATTTAACCTTATTATTAGCGTTATTACGGTTTAACTCTTACTCTAGCTAATTTATTATATTAGTAGATTTTTCTAGATATTTAGTAGCTAGCAGCGCTTATTTATTAAACTTCTATAAGATATTAACACGGAGTATATCAGGCACGTGGCAGGCATATGTGTTTAAGCTTATATAATACTTTATTCTTTCATCGAGTAGAGCTTAATACTGTATCTTTTTAGGTCGGTGCGCTAGTTAAGTGGGTAAGGCTTTAGCTTGTAATAGAGTGCCTTATCTCGAAATCTCTAGCTAAAAGCTTTAAGTATTCTATTAATACGTATTTAGTCTAGATAAATAAAATTGATAGTAAGAATATTATCCTTTATACTCTTAGCTTTAGTATAGATCTTAGCTAAATAAACGACTTCTTTAAGTATCTTATTAATAATCTTAGTAGCTAGAAGCCTCGTTCTTTTATTAAATAGGTAATAGCTCTAGTAGTAAGTTAGATCTATTTTAACGCTTTACTTAGTATCTTTAATAACCTTACAGCCTTTAATCTTAACTATCTAGCTAATATCATATTTAATAATATTAGTAGTAGCTAGTAGTACTAGCGAGTATCTAGAGCAAAGACGCTATAATAATTAGACTAGTTACTAACTACTACTAGTAAAGATTTTATTAATCACCTCTTTAACCTTAATATCTAGAGCGCTTCGCGGTATACTATCCTTATTAAATATATCTTAAACCCCTATAAAACGCGTGAACGGCTAATACTGAATAATAGCAGCACTATAACTCTTTAGCGGCTTATTAATAGCTTACTAACGCGCCTTAATATACCGCTAGACTTCCGCTAGAAGTGTTTAGTCTATTAGATTAGAAGCTAGCGAAGTAGGTAATAGATTAGGTGGTGGAATAGGCGGTAGCTCCTTCACCCTCAACCGTTTGAGTTTAGAAGGCGCAGAGAGTGTCTTTTTGGTGCCTTTGCGCTTGGCCATATTAGGCAGTTTATATAGAGCTTTTCGGCTTCAATTTCAAGAGTTTAAGACGTTTATAACGACGGTGAGGTTATGGGTTGATGGGCTTAAGCGCTGGGTGAGTTTTGGTGGGGCGCGCATAGAAAAACGCTCAACTGACGAGCCGAGCAGGCGCCGAACCTTGGAACGCCTGTAGCTGAGCTTCGAGCTGCGAGCTGCGAGTTTGATGCAACCCACTCTTTGCTCTCGGCATGAGAGCTGTCAGACCGATATACAATCGTCTGCAAACAGCCAGACTTCTGCACCCATCGTCCACGCGCCTTTTCACCGCCTCGAGATGCAGTGTTGCTCTTCAGCAGCGAAAATGGCAAACATCTGCCGCCCGCTCTCCCGCAAATCTACACGCGTCGACCACTCAACGTGCCCACCATAGTAACGCATTCGTAAAAACTAGCGTCAATGCTGGCGAGACAACTATCTATGCTCTCTCCACTGCCCCAGGCAGAGCGGCCATAGCGGTTATCAGAATCTCAGGACCAGCATGTGTTGAGGTATCCTTAACCCAAACACTGTTCGGAACCCGCTGCATTTCTAACATCGAATCCTTCAGATATACCACCGCCTCTGCCCCTCCAAACCTCTCCCCGAACCCCGCCTCGCCGCCCTCCGCACCCTCACCGACCCCACCCAACCCCCTTCCGCAGACACCATCCTCGATTCCAACGCACTGGTGCTCTACTTCCCCTCCCCCCGCACCGCCACAGGCGAAGACATCCTCGAGCTACACGTCCACGGCGGTCCCGCAGTCGTGAAAGCCGTGCTCGCAGCCCTACCGTGCTGCCCTACCTCCCGAGGTCGAATCCGCTACGCCGAGCCCGGCGAGTTCACGCGGCGGGCTTTTCTCAATGGCCGGTTGGACCTGACGCAGGTCGAGGCGCTGGGAGATACACTGTCCGCTACGACCGAGCAGCAGCGACGGTTGTCCGTCAGAGGGACGACGAGTGCGCTTGCGAGGCGGTATGAGACCTGGCGGGCCCAGCTGCTCTACGCGCGGGGGGAGCTGGAGGCGCTGATTGATTTCTCCGAGGATCAGCACTTCGACGAGGCCCCTGACGTGTTGGCCGCGTCGGTCGCTGCGCAGGTCAGTAGACTGAGGAAGCAACTCGAGGCCCATCGCGTCAATGCTGTGAGGGGGGAGCTACTGAGGGAGGGGATCGATGTTGCGTTGCTGGGCGCGCCGAACGCGGGGAAGAGCTCGTTGCTGAATAGGATTGTGGGGAGGGAGGCGGCGATTGTGAGTCATGAGGCTGGTACCACTAGGGATGTTGTTGAGGTTGGTGTTGATATTGGAGGGTGGTACTGTAGGCTTGGTGATATGGCGGGGTTGAGGAAGAGCGCAGTGGCTGGGGTGCGAGATGCGAACGGTGCGGTGGGGAATGAGGCGGCGTCTGGCGTTGTTGGCGCGGTCGAGCAGGAAGGCATTCGACGCGCTAAGCAGCGGGCGCTGGAGTCTGATGTTGTGATTGTCATGACATCTGTCGAGAGCATTGTGTCGGGCCAGTCAGCTTCCTTGGTCGTGGACCCAGAAGTCCAGGAGACTGCAAGAGAATGCTACGAAAACGGTGCTGCTCTACTTGTTGTCGTCAATAAAATAGACAAGATCCCAAAGGGCTTCGAAGCTGACACCCTGGTCCAACCATGGAAGCATGCCATTCAGCGCAAATTCCCACTTGACCAGGAGGAACAGGTCTTCTTCGTATCCTGCAAAGAGGCGTTTGCCCCTTCATCGGACACTGCGGACCCGGGCAACATACAACAGTTTCTCAAAGGACTTATCAGTGTCTTCGCTAGAATCACCTCAGCCATTATTCCGGATCTCGAAGACGCTGCACCCGACCCATCGATGTGGCAAGAGTCTCTCGGTGCGACCGAACGCCATCGTCTACTACTAGAAGACTGCATATTCCATCTCGACAGTTTCCTTGCCGAAGTCCAGCCAAGCTTAGAATTCCCTGAGCGCAGTTCAGAAGGTGATCTCGATGTGGTGGTGGCAGCCGAGAGCCTAAGGGCTGCGGCAGATTGCCTTGCCAAGATCACAGGAAAGGGACAAGTCGGGGATGTGGAGGAGGTGCTTGGTGTGGTTTTTGAGAAGTAAGTGCTAGTTTCGGGCCACAGTAGTCATTTTTTTGCGCGCACAGTATTAATTAGCGCTACAGGTTCTGCGTTGGCAAATGACGATAGCTCTAATCGCTACTCCTGAAACGAGAAACACAAATCTCCAAAACAAAGCTCGACTAGAGGTAACTGGGGCCAGCCCACCATCTACCTCCGCTGAAAAACGCCTGGAATGCTGCCGATGTCGTCGCTGGTCTAAGAGATTTTATAAAACGCCGTCCATGCATCTATCATAAGATCGTCAAAAGAGAAACGCTATCTGCAAAGTACGGGAAAGACATTCAAACCCGCGGCCGTCCCGCGCATCAACGATGGACCTGTTGACGGCTTCATCTGCCAAGCGTGGCCTGCGGGACCCTGCGCCGCGGCTAGTCGTAGCCTCCTCGGCCCGTTGCGGCGGACGTTCTTGCGGTGACAGCGTGGCAGGCGCTAGTTGACCAGTCGTTGATGGCTGCAAGAGTGCGTCGTGATTGTAAGAGAATAAGGGCTCAGTAGGAAGATTTGTGTTGTGCGAGTGATGTTTCTGCATCCGTTGCCGGTGGCTGCGTTGACCCAGGCTCTCCGAATGAACCTCCAGATGCCGATTGTGCAGCTGTGGATATGGACTACCGTCCCATGGAGAAAAAGAATTTGACCTTGGGGGTGCTCGGCGCTTTAGCTGTAGCCACCGTGACCCATAAAAGCGAATGTTTCGTTCGATTGGGTTGTTGGAGTTGGTGTTTGTGTTGCTGAGAGAGGCTATGTATGACGCTGTTCAAACAACGAACGCTCGATGGAGTATGAGATAGAGAACGAGTTGGAAGACGAGAAATCCTGAACGACGTTGACGACGCTCGGCGCTTTAGTTGTAGCCACCGCGACCCATGTGAGCGAAAGCTCTATTCGATTGAGGTTGTCGAAATGGGCGTTGATCTTGATAAAGGAGATCACGTATGACGCTGCTCAACGAGTGAGAGTTGAATGGAAGACGATGAAGTTCGGACGACTGTTCGAAGGCAGTTAACAGAAACGAGTTGAAGCGGTGTTTGAAAGATGGTCGTCCTCTTGGTGATTCCATGGCGGATATATAGGTCACTGCCTAGAGGCCGCACACAAAGCGCAGCAAGTGCAGACAGAAAACGGTCATGCTGGTTAAGGCCCAATAAGAGCACTACATCGCCTAAAAATGAACGAGAGTTCTGTTCTCCGTGAATGCCACAGCCACAACGAGCGGCTCAAGGACAGCCACAACCGCTGTTTGGCGCCGTTTGAGAGGTAAGGCTGATAGAAGCCACAACGGCAGCCATCTACAGTGCTCTGTGCACTTCTGCCCTTGCGAGATGCCGGCAGTCACTGTTGCAGGAAGCCATGCGGTGTTGCATTAAACAGATAATGACGTTGTGGTATATGAAGCGCAAGGGAACAGGTGTTCAGTCTGGAGGCTGCCTGGATCCTCGAACAGCTACTATAGCCACAGCACGGACGCTGGATACAGTCAGGCAAGTGAGCAGCAGACGGAATCTGTGAGGGTTCATCGATAGATGCGGTGCATACATGCTTCTGCACTTTCAGCTCCGGTCACTCACGCATGTTCTGCTTCCAGCGTCTGCTCCGATGCTAGAGGAAGAGCGTACGCTCCAGTAAGTTCAGCACCGCTTCAGCACAGTATCAAACCCCCACCGACCTGCATGTCTCCAGTGCAGGTCCACGCCCGCTAAAAATGCACTGCCATTACCTCTGCTGGATGGCCGACGTCTTGTTACAGAACCAGATGAGGCCTGCAGAAAGGTCGCGCGTTTAAGGTACAGAACTTGCTACAGATCGCTCTAGTAGTGCAGCACACGTTCCTGCATCTGTTAGGGCTGCATCTGCATCTCCCAAGCCGTAAGCGGAGCGCCGTTGCGCCGCGTGCCACTATTTTGGGCTCCCTGGAACGAATGGGAGTGCAAAGGTTGACCGTGGGAAGGATGTGGCTGCAGCTGTCCAGGTGGTTTCGGAACGAACGCTTCCACGTTGGGGTTTGCGGGGGCTGAGACGCAAATAGAATCTTGCGATTAACAGGCACGGCAGGGGCCGGGAGAGAAGCGAGAATGCGGGACCCTCGGACCCTTGTAGGGCTGGGGCTGACTTTGACGGGCACCTCAACGGTGGGGATTGGCATCAGGAAGGGTGGACCTTGAGGCTGTGCTGAAGATTCAGTCCTTGAGGTGTCATGATACAGTAGCATTCGAGTCTCACGCCTCATGGCGTTTCTTAGCCCTTCCATGGTATTCCATGCTACTGATATTTGTCAAGATTACCTAGGTGGGGAAAAGCAGGCAATAAATATGTGATATCTGTGTGCATATGTGGGCATAACGTTTCGAGCTCCACAGCTTTGGGGGTGCAGAACTGGCCTGAGCACCTGCCGCTGGTGCACACAAGAGGTGCGATACATGGACGTTGAGAACGTGGGGCCGAACGCTCAGCGATACATATCGAGTGTGTCTTGCCATGGTGTCAAGGCACGATTGTAACGCTGACGTCCGAATATTGCGAAAGGCCACGATCATGGTTAGTAGGAAGACCTTTACACAAAGGTATTTGTAAGCTGTAACACCAACAGATCAACTCCTAAGACTTCACGTGTTGTTACCTGGAAGGCTTTGCGGACACGACGCCTTGGTTGCTGCACATTACGGATATCATGCTGGAAGAAGCTAAATTTAGAGATTTGCCCCTGAAAAGACGATACAAAACGCCCAGCATGCTCTGCCGCAAAGAGCAAGCGGTATCAATCAGAATGGAAAGTAGATAATACACAGCCTGTAACTCGCTTCCGATTATGCGATGCATTTTCCCGTTCAACTAGAGCTGCGCCCTACCAAAGACCTTCTGAAGCGGGCGCTCTGCTGCGATGAGACAACAACAGACCGGAATTCTCGTTCCAGGCTACGTAAGTCGTTCCAGAAGAGCTATGGCTTCCGCCCTACAGCTAGGACCTAGAGATGGCTGGGGCTCGGGTGTGCTGTCGATGTTCTTACGGACAAGCAAACTGCGAGATGCGAGTGGAGAGACCGTACAGTACTTGGAGCCCAGAGAAGAACCAACGTCCCAAGGGAGGCGGATGCAAGCCAGAAGACTTGTGTCTTTGGTCTCGAGGAACACAATAGCGAAGATTCATGGGTTGGAGCGTGCTGATCAAGTTCAAGTAGATTGAGAGTCACAGATGTTTATGAATGTAGAATTTGTTGTGGCGGGAGTTCGGCGTAGAAGTTGCACAAGAAAACAACGAGTAACAATATAAGTATGGCGAAAGTACCCGCGATTCGAGAAAGCTGCAGCAATACCACTATGCTTTGAACAATGGCTAGGTTAGATTCTGAAATTTGTGCGTAGCGCAGCTGCGTTCATGAGGAACGTACAGTCGTCGAGCGACAGAGTAGCGTATGAACTATAAATGCGCCACTCTTTTTGATACACTTTTGCAGGTGGCCACTCAAGCACTGTACGAGCTAACGTAATACTGCCTTTCGTCAGCCTTCCAACGTCTTCTCAATCAACAGCTGGAGAGTCACTCACCGTCAAAACCGACTCATCCCCACCCTCCTCATTATTCGACAAATAAACATAGAGAATCAAAGCGTGCTCATGACAAAAGCAAGCAATGACCCTCCCCCCCAGCCGTCCCACACTCATCACCTTCCCCCAATCCCTCCCATCAATCCTACACACCGCCCACCCCTCCTCGCTCTTCCCCTGCACATCCCCCAGCTCCTTCATTCTCGTGCTCGGATGCGCCGCGATACCCTCCTCCCCACCCTCAACCTGCCCTGCATCCAATTCCGGATTACTCAACCCGGTCCACACACTCGAGATATTCATCGCGTCGGTCCTGATATTGAGCTTCAAGCACCCATGCATGTTCGCCGCGATCTCGAGCCGCGGGCCCAGTCCACTGGCCACGGCGCTCCGGCCGCCACCTGTGCCACCTGTGCCGCCGTCGCGGGACCCAAGCGCGAGTTTCGTGAAGCGGTCGCTGATACTCTTGAGCTGCATCAGCGGCGGCAGCAGGATATGCACGTCCGGCTCGCGGCACCGCGGCTCGTGGATTCCTTCTACGCTCGCCTGACCGAGGACGCGGATCGGTATATCCTGCGTCACTACCGTTTCTCTTTCCCGGCCGCTGCCTCCGAAGTCATGGCTTGGGCTTGCGCCGTGGAAGTCGTAGCTGTCGTCGCGCGTGTCGTGGGTGCTGCCTGACTGTGCGTGTGCGCCGCCGCCGCCGAATCCGCCTGTCGTGCTGCTGAGCGCATTGCGGTTGAAGGTATTAGTGGTGATGGTCAGGACTAAGAAGGGGAGGTTGGCTTTCTTGGTCAGGCGGATGGAGGCGGAGGTTGCCCTGAGGGCAGACTTGAGGGCGCGGTTGAGGGGGATGAGGGGGACTTCGAGGTTTATGACATTTGCGGCAGCGGACTGGATGGTGTAGTGCTCGAAGATGGTGTCCTGCGACACGCCAATTTAATATTATACTCACAAGTTTATTCAGATTTGGAGTCTTACGATGGAGAGGACACTGCAGGATATGCAAGAGTGAGTCTCGCGCCACATATGCGTGTATGGAGACTTACGCCCACACTTGGGTGCCCTGTTCGGGGATTATGGTGAAGCGGACTTCATGCTCGTCGAGCCGTACCCAGGCAACGGGACCTAGGGAGGCTAGGGAAGCAGTGAACTCTGCGTGGCCTTTAGCAGTTGAAGTAGAGTCAGTGGACTATGATATCCATACTGGTAAAGGTGTGGATGTTCTGGATGGTAGCTTTGAAACGCATGGTTTTGAAGATGGTGAACGCGCACGACGCGTTCAGGCCGCGATCGGCTCCTTGCAGCTTTCTAGTCTGTCGTCGTCGCCTTTGATCGTCTGCGAGCTTCTCCAAGATGAAGTATTCACAGAGTATTGAGGTTTTGGAACCGGGCTATTGCAAGAGTCTCGAGAGGGGAGCCATCAGGGGTGAAGACGGCCTGAGTGATCTGCTTACGGCGCAGAAATATGATGAAGATTCGCTTTCGCTATCATATTCCCTTGGAATTACTCATGGGACATATCATATCCTAAGGGCTCAACTGCTCCATGATCTAAACCATGCCATGATTGACCTGCGCTGTAAATGGAAATTCATTCGCCGGCCCCTCTTTCGGCTTCCAAGGTTATTCCTCTTCGCAATCTCGGCACTTCAACGACTCGCAGGAGTTCATCCACCAGGAGTAACGAAGATGAGACGCAGCAGACGTAAGCATCGAGGTCAAGGGAAGGAAAGCTGTTTTGTGGATCATCTCTGTGACGGATGTTTAGAGCTGCAAACGTCTTACTGATCCGAGGAAGCCAACCCTTGGCTTCAGGGACCAGGTCTTCCTATCATTCTCCTTAGGAGGCGTCCTCGCTATCCAGTCGCGAAATAATCATTAGGTGTGCTCTCCTTATGCGCCTGACCAACCATATCGGTTCAAATCCATGTTCGTGGTATAGGACGCCACGTCTCTGCCTCAAGCCCCTTTCTTCCCGAAATAATTCGTCAGTGTGTTTTTTTGCAGGCTGCCCGTCTCTCTCTTCCCCTTCTTCGTCTCGGTCGCCTCTTCCTTCTCCGGCTTCTCACCAACCCTTAGCGCCCTTATCAGCTCCTCAAATTCCTCCGCTGGCACAATCCCTCCAGACGCCTCGTTGTGCCCCCTCGCAAACGACTCGCCCAGCCGTTCAAGTAAATCCCCTTTCTCGGCAGCTTGAGCAACAGCCTTCAAAATCTCAATGATATTAACAGGCGGATCCCTATCCCGGGCGCACCGTGCAACCCGACACGAGAAGTTGACCATTCCGTCATCGCGGTAGCCTTCATTAGCGCATAGTACGATCTCGAGCTTCCTGGATTGGAGATGCCCGGCCCATCGGGTGGCGATGACGGGATGAACTTGTGCAGGGCTGTTGATGCGAAATACAGCAATTCTGCCGTCGATGGAGAATTTGGGGGCCGTATGGGTGCAGCGCTCGACCTCCGCGTTGACTTCGGCTCTCGCGGCTAGGAGCCTTCTGTTGGTCAGGAGCTCGGAGGGGGTGGATGAGGCGAGGAGAGCGGACCAGGCGGAGGACACGTCGTAGGTGGATGTCCGCCGCGGTGCGTTGAGGAGGGATACCGCGTCGTTAATGGCTTTCTTGGTGTATTTTTTGAGAGAGGCGGTCATGTCTGGGAATGGGGGAGACCACTTGATGGTATTGCCTAGGTCCCCGTGGGTGCCCATGACGCACAGCCAGTCACAGGATTCTTGGATGCCTTCATGCAGGGGAAGGCAGAGCTCGTAGGTGAGCAATGAAGAGGTGGCTACAGGCGGTGAATTGCATGCTGTCACAAATTTAGCTCCTTCCGGAAAGTTGGAGGAGGAGGCGGCGTAGTGGTGGTCGATCACGAGAGCCTGGTGCGGAGAAGGAATCAAAGGAGGAGAGTGCCGAGAGCCTTGATCAAGGACAAAGATATAGGACGGCGAGAGCTTGGTCATGGTCTCGCGCTCGACGTCGTCGTGAAGGCTGTTACCTTTGGCGGGAAAGTGAACGGAAATGAGGTCTGAGGAGAGCCCCAGAAGCGTCAACGTCCGATACAGGATCACACCTGAAGTGAGTCCATCGGCGTCCTTGTCCGGGCAGATTAGAGTCTTCTTGTTTGAATTGGCACTGCAGAATGTCAGAGAATGGAACCGCGTCCTTAAGCGCTGCATTCACTGCCCATACCATTGAACTATGAGTCTTCTGGCTTCTGCCATCTGGTCTTTGGGTGCCGGCCAGATGATCTCGCCATCAACATCACGAAGCGACGGGGTAAGGTGATAATCTGGGATCTCAGGTCGAGGCTTCTTCGCTTTAGGCGCAGCTTTCGATGTTGGCGCAGAACGCTTCATGGTCGTAGCGCTTCGTGAGGGCAGCTTGGATGACAAGAGGAAGGATGATGGCGGGGGAGAAAGTAATGCTCGTTTGGCAATGTGGTATGAACCGGGAAAGGGAACGTGTGTCTTTGTACATGCGGCTTTGACAAAAGTACCATGCAGACACTTCATGACTTCAACCAGGGTTCAATACCTAGGTACAGAGATGCGTTCGTTGCGGCTGTTGATGCTTCAAGCAAAGAGAGACGCGAGCTTCGGCCATGACGTCGTGGATCAGCCTTTGCCAGCCTTCCGTGCGCAATACGTAGTCCTCCCGCATGAACGAGAACTGGGTGCAGGTACTAAAAAACACGGGTCCATAGCCTGTACTACGTACGCAACTACGAAGTCGAAGGACGCGGTTGGAGACGCTCCTTGGAGAGGGCATCCACATGGCGCTGGTGCGCTTGGGCAACCTGGAACGTCTCCAACGGGACGACCCGATCCACCAGATCCAGCAATCTTTGGCGCAGGCTCCCCGTTTGGTCGGACTTTCCTTTACCTTTCTCACGACTGAAAGAAATTGGGCAGCGGTAGCAGCATTTAGCGGCACAAAGTTCGGGACAGAATATAGTAGGCCATTTGTACTCTAACTGCTGTATACATAGTCCAACAGAAGGGTATAAGTCTCAGTCGAGGTGTTTTCTGCACAACCGGTCGTCAAGCATTACCGCAGAACAAGGTCAAAACAGCTCTAGAACCTCGACTCTTCATCAGTCAAAAGACCACCTCGGTTAGTTCTCAGCAGCCGGTGCTGGGAATCTCGCCCGCCACCTCTTGCCATAAACCTGCGTTGCTACAATGGATATAATTGCGCCAGCGACGATAGCAGCTTGGCTGCCGAAGGTGATGGCGGGACCATCATGGTGCGCCCACTTAGCTTGGAAGTAGATGACAGTGAAGCCGCCTGCAAAACGATTGTGTTAGCACAAGCCAGCCCCACTCGTACCTCGAGCGGAGGATACTTACCAACTACACGGAAAGCATTAATCCATGACGAAGCCAGCGCCGCATGCTGAGGGAAGACATCAAGCACATACGCCGAAATAGCGACGGTTGTGCCCAAGGTCGAGAAGCAGTTCAGGCCCCAGCCAAACGCGACGCCAATCCAATGCAAATGGTGCTGCAGTGACTGGCCGAAAACCACAAGGCCAATGATGCCGAGGATCCACGCAGGATAGACGCCCCACAGGCGGTTCTCTGGCTCATATTTGCCGCCGTGCTTCTTGGTGTAGCGGTTGCAGAGGAAGTCGTTGAACCAGTGTCCCCAGAACTCGGCAGCGACGGTGCCAAGCATGGGAGCTAGGAAGAGTAGAGCGACAGCTGTGTGGGAGAAGAGATACGGTGGAGGCACGACGAAGTGGGTCACCGTGGAGACAATGCCGATGGTCCACATCGTGATAAAGGTGACGAATCCGAAAGCTACGTAACCACCGAGTCAGCCTATTACTCGATTACAGTTGAGTACGAGCTGACTTACTGGGCAAAAGGAGGTATGGTCGCAATAGCAGCGAGTACTGGTCCTTGGTCACTCTCCAGATAGTCGGCCTGCCCGCGCACTCGCGGAAGCCAGCAATACCCAACAAGAGACTTGTGCGGCGTCCAAAGCCGCTTGACGATATGCTCCTTCGGCCGTCCCGGTCGTAAAGGGTCTCGTCGCCAAAGCAGATCACCATGAGAACCGAGAAGGCGTAGAAGCCACAAAGGACACCGAAATTCTCCTTCCACCAGAGCTTCTCTGCGATGAAAGCCGAGATGAAGGGCCCGAGGTACGGACCGATCAGGAAGCTGAAGGCCCAGATATTGATTTTCCGGGCGCGCTCGTGGAAGAAGAACATGTCATGGATCATGGACAGCCTGTAATATCATAAGTCAACAAGGGCTTTTTTGGTGCTACGCCACAGGTTGTTGATCATGGAAAGGTACCCTATAACTTGAGGCGGAGCGCCGAAGAAACCTTGAAGCGTACGGCAGGCTGTAAAGCTGGCGTAGTCGGGTGAAACGGTCGCGCCGATGGTGAAGACCAGAGTGAGGAGCTGTGACCAGAACAGCACGGGCAGCCTTGACAATGAGGTCAGCGCGACTGGAGCCGTATTCTACGGCCATGCGTGTAGCTCACCTTCCGTATCGCTGACAGAGAGGGACAGCAAGGAGACCACCCGGTCCTTGCATGAAGATGGAGCCAGACATGGACTGGGCAACAGCTGGGACCTTCATATGCCAGTCCTTGGCCTGCATCTCAAACAGCGTCGAGCCCCATGTGATGACCCAATCCGTAAGGAAGCAGCCCGGAAGCAGGGCAGCAAAGACTGTGTGTTTCTTGACCCATGACCAGTTCAGAGGATCGTTTGGGTCGTCTGAAGGCTGTGGGATGAGGATCGTCTTCCCATCGGCTGTCGTCTTCAAGCCGTTTGGAGAGATGGTGCCGCTCTCAAGGGCAGTCTCTGGGATTTCCTTGTCGACGATGTAGGTGCCGTCCCGGCCATCGAGCTGGTCTTTCTTGAGAACTGGTGCGTCCATTGCGCTTGGGTGCCAGAAGTAAGGTTGTTTTGCGTATGCCTCAGATCTAGCGAACGGCTCCTCCGTTCGCGGGACGCGATATCACTCTCTTTATAACTTCTATTGCCGTGTGTGCTGTGGAAGGCTTTCTTGTCCGACGTCTTACAGGCCCCCCGTCTGACAATCGGCCCCATCCGGCACCTCCATGCAGAAAATGGTAGCGAATGCGCGTGTTCCTGGCCGTCGGCTGAGAGGCCGTAAGGCTTGTCGCACACTCCAGCGCTGAAAATATGGACGCAACCAATCAGCCCAGAGCTCTGTATTACGCTTGACCGCTGCCTCAGCTATTGTCAGCAGCAAAAGCGCTGTACGGCTGTTTAGCTGAGTGTTCTCTCACGGACGCACAAGTCGAATCCTGAGGTAACGGTCGGAAAATACCTACCTGGAGATCTTTACCGTCGGCGGTGACAATCGCATCCGGAGCGCCAAGAACGGAGGTTGGTCGTTGTCCGTCCAGTCGCGACGGACCCAGCATCTGCACCTGCGAACTTGGCTGGCACGGCTGGCTGCACGATGGCCACAGACTGGGTTGGAATGGTTGGTGATAGGTCGCTGGACGCCACGGCGATGTGAGACGCTGCATGGATGGTTCCCGGAAGCCACGGCTCACCACACGGGGAGCCGAAAGTAAAATGCCACCGCCAAACACCTGACGGCTCTTTGCCAGGGACGAACATGGAATCTGAGGTTTCTACCGGAATTTGAGGTCACGATGCGGAATCGCAGGATTCAATTGATTATGCTACTCCGGGCCGCAGGCTTGGAGCTCCGTCGCCAATCCAATCCTAGGTTTCGGCATTCTTTTCGCCGCCAGGCGACTGTCGCGAAGCGACCGCGACCGCGACCATTCCAGAGTGTAGACAGTAGTTGTTGCAAGAGCAACTCGACGACAAAAGATCGTCGAGCTGTGGGTCCCGTCTTCTCGTTCCGGCCCGCCCCCAAAAAGCACAAGCCAACTGGGGGTTTCGGCTTCCCCAACTTCCACCTCACAAGCATCATGACGTTGGGAGACAACCTCAGCAGGCACAACAGAAACGCCTTGCCGGTTGTCAACAACATCGTGTCAAGTGCAAGATGGCCTACTGCTTTGCAGCCCCTACGATCTGCTGGTATGGCCCATGCTCCGCGACCAAGAGGCTCAGGAGCTTATTCCGCCTTCAGAGAATAGTCCCCATTCTTGGAAAGAAGAGAGATGGTACCACCAACAGAGGCCGTGGAAGCAACCGTGAGTTGATGTTGTCGGCTCGGTGTTCGGTCCAGACGGCAATCTCATGTCCGAACATGTTCGAGAGAGAGTACATAGTTGAAGCTCATCAGCGACGGGGATTTCATAGAGCGAAAGCACATTGCGACTGGTGGCTCACCAACTCTTTTGTCGTCTTTGGTATAGTCACAGAGACGTGGTTATCGAATCCGAAGTGGCATTGTAGCGGTCACGTGGTGGTCGTGGCGAGAGACGTAGACTATCAACTATAAGCTATCATGATGAAAACCGGCAGATGACGACTCCGAGGAGCTTCCAGCTGGTCAGCCGTGGGCCCACGCCATGATGTATTACTATAGGTAACTCACGAGGATGGGTTTGGTCACGATCACTATCAGTGCTAATATGTAAGAATTACCACGATAAACAAGGATGACGATGAGAGAGTGAGAGCGCCGCTCTAAAGAATTGCACTGAATATGAGTACTACAATGCTGTGAGCAAGGAATCGTCGATGGAGTCCTTTCATTTCGGAAAAGGAGGCCCTGGTCCTGCAAGTGTGCCATCTTTACACCAAGTCTCAACTGTCTACACCAAGAAAGCATAGCCTAGTAGCGGGCCCGTCTTGACGAGTGCCATGGCGGATAGGTATGATATAACTATCATTGACGGTATTGTTGCGACCGACACTGAAGTCGGGGAGGACGATATTGCTATAAAAAATAGCAAGATTGAGTAGGTCAAGCCACGAGGAAAACTTCAGTTGGATGCCGCAAGGTGTATCGATGCTTAGGGAGGTTATGTGATGGTGAGTCATGTCGGATAGCGCTGGGATACCAAAGTACTACATAACGAACGTTCGAGCTGGGGGGTGTTGACGCCCATGTTCATCTTGAAGAACCGCCATTGTTCGGCAAAGGTTCAACAGCAGACAACTTCGAGACAGGAACTCGCTCAGCTATGGCCGGCGGCACCACGACCATCATCGCTTTTGCGCCTCAGCAAAAGAGCGAGGACACCCTCCTTGATACCTTATCAGCTACTCATGCGGAGGCTAATAAGCAATGCTACTCCGATTACTCTTTCCAACTCCTGGTTTCCAATCCTTCATTTAAAGCACTGGACAAGTTCAAGATCCTCCGCGAACATGGCATTTCATCCCTAAAGATCTACATGACATACGCTGCGCTCCAGCTCCAGGACGATCAAATCTTAGACGTATTGCTCGGAGCTCGCCGACAGCGCATCACGACGATGATCCACGCCGAGAACGGCCAAGTGATTTATTGGATGACTAAGAAGCTAGAAGAGAAAGAACGTTCGCGCCCAAATACCATGCTACTTCGCACCCGCCTATTGCAGGAGTAGCAGCTGCCTACCGAGCCATTAGCCTCAGCGAGTTCATCGACACCCCTATCCTGATTGTCCATGTATCGACTCCAGCAGCTGCAAAGCACATCCGTGAGGCGCAAAATGAAGGCTTGCCTGTGTATGCGGAGACGTGTCCGTAGTACCTCTTCCTGACGAAGAGAGATCTTGACAGGCCCGGTTTTGAGGGTGCGAAGTGCGTGTGCAGTCCGCCGCCGAGAGAAGGCAAACAAGACCACGAGGGCGTCTGGGAAGGTCTCAAGGACAGTACATTCACTATTCTGCCGTCCGACCACTGTCCCATCACCTAAGAGAACGCTGTAAATGGGAAGAAGACGGTCTTGAGCAATGAGTTCCCGGTTGGCCACTTCAAGTGCAGCCCGAACGGTTGTCCCGGCGTGGAGACGCGTCTAGCGCTTGCTCTGTCTGCTGAGCGGCTATCGCTGCAGAAGTTTGTCGAAGTGACATCGGCTAATGCTGCAAAGCTGTATGAACTCTATCCGCGGAAGGGCGCTTTGATCCCAGGAGAGAGTGATGCAGACCTTGTGATCTGGTATCCACCCGGTGTGCTTGGGGAGCTGCAGCTGATGAACGAGATGCTGCACCACAATGTCGACTGCACACAGTATGAGGGAATGAAAGCAGGACAGTGGCCTAGGTATACGATGTTACGTGGAGAAGTGGTGTGGGATCGAGATGGAGGAGGCCTTGTAGGCATAAAGGGGTACGGTCAATTCTTGAGGAGAGATGCAAGCTCCCTGGCTGGTAGCCCCTCGAAACAGGACTGGGACATTACGGGGCAATGAGAACAACGAAAGCGATCTACTCATGCATCTCGAATATCACATCGAACAGCACTCGACAGGCTTACTGAAGCGGGTTGACATTTCTAGACTGCGACGTTTAGTTTAAAACTTCTGCTCAGCAGTCATAAGCTGCAGCCTATGAAAACGCAGGAGTGAATTTGGCCACAGCACCCTTACTTGAGCGGCTCTATGATGAACCTAGCTTCAATACAACAACATATAAGCGTTACTGCGATATACAGGAACCAGCCCGGATGACAGAAGTCGTGACAACTCAGAACCGCGAACTCTTGGCGCCCAGAATTTCGCCAAGATCGTTGCTGCGGGATACAGCTGCACGTTTGAGACCACCATTTAGACCACATTCGCCGAGCAGCTCCAGAACAACCTCTATACAAGCCTGAGAAGGACAACTAACCTTCGATCAGCAGCGCACAACCCCGTTCTCGCGTTCCACCTCCACTTCCCACCTCCCAAACCTTACCGGCGCACAATGTCCTCCTACCTAACATCCCTCTACACAACCACCACATCCCGCTACGCCTCCCTACGCCGCAATCTCCTCTCCTCGGAAGAAGACGGTGACACCGAAGACGACTCGCACATCTCCCGCGTCCTGCGCGCCTACTACACCGAAAAAGGCCGTCCCTTCCCGCCATGGCTGCCTCCCGACCCCAGAGCCCCCCAAGCCCAACAAGCGCCGGCGGCAATCGCCAGCCGGCAAGGGAGTGTGGGAAGAGGCTCAGGAAGCGGAAGCGGAAGCGGGCTGAGCGACCTATGGGACTCACCTGGGCAAGGCCAGGCACAAGAGCCCATGAGTCTGCGACGCGGAGCGCCTGTGAGGGCTGGGGCGCGACAGCCACAGCCGCGATCGGGCACACAAGAGCCGCTCGAACAACAGACGTCTAGGCCGCTGCCGAGCCAGAAGGCAGGAAGTCTGCAGTCCCAGTTCTCCGCTCCGCAGCGACAGGCGGCGAACCCGTCACCTCCTCCATCAAGCGGGTCGGGGACGACGGCGCAGGAAAGGCTCAAAGCGCGGCTGTGGGGTAGTGCGAGATCGGGGAGCCCGACGGGGAGTTCGAACACTCAAGGGACGGGGAGCGCTGCGAGCAGTCCAGGGCTCAGTCAGGTTGGGTCGAGGAACCCGCTTGAGCAACGAGGTGCTGCGCCGCCGTATCCAGACGATAGGGGTGCTGGTGGAGGCGCGGCGGCTGGGAGTCGGGGTGCGCGGTTTACGGGTGCCAGGAGTCCTGCGCCGCCTGGTGGGAGATACTGATATAATCTCCCCTCCCAGACAAACGATGGTAGACTTGTCAGATGGCTTGGAACAACGAGGCAGCTACGGACATGACGGCGGCGTTCTTGCATTTGCTTGGATGTTTTACTCGAGCGTTCAGCGGGGGCATACCAGGGCGTTTACAGTGGCAGTGGAGTCAACTTCCTAAGGGTACATGCGCCCACCGTATCTTAGGGACTTGATCGGCAACTTCCGTCTTCCAACGCGCCCTCTTCGTCTTTTAGTGAGGATTGAGCTTCGAAGCCCAACAGCGTGCAGTTGGATTCGTGTGTGCTGCCATTCTGGGCGGGCCCGCCACCACAGCCGCGCACGCGCCACGCAACCGTCATCGTCAACTGACGACCACACCCCGCGTCTCAGCTCTCTCAGTACGAGAGCGACCTGAGTAACGCCGCTGCAAGCTTGCGCCGGTATATCAAACCTCACCTGGCGCTCAAGCTTCCTTGGGCATATATCTTACTCCTCCTTCTCATGCTTGGTCTGTTATCGGGGCCCGTTTAATCTGCCGTCTAGTCGCCCGCCAAACACCGCCGTAGGGACGCCATGGCATCGCCGCAGAGTCCACCGTCGCCCAGCGCAAGTTTCTACGATATGAGCGACGACGAGGAAGGGGAGTACAACACAATAAGACACACAAGCAGCGGGAAGGGTGTTAAGCTTCTTTACACCAAGAGCAAGGTCAGCCCACCATATACTCGTCCCACCAGCAGACGCTGCAGGTATCAGCGTACGCAACTGAGGGTTACAGAACCTTATACTAACTCCTGAATCCACAGGTCTACGTGCATCCAACTCCGTCAGCAAAGGACAACATCCCCGGCTTCATCGCTCTAGTCCAACAAAAGCCATCCCGCGCCTCCATCTCTAGCCCCGACCGCCCAACCTCCTCCTCCTCAACCCAAACCATCGCCGCCTCCAACCTCCTCCTAACCTGGATGCCCGAGTCCTCCCTCGGCAGCGCCCACGACATCTACGTCAAAGTCGACCTCTCCGACAGCTCCTCCCCCCCCAAACGCTCCTACCTCGTGCCACCACCCCCCATAGCCACGAGCCATAGCTCCTCCCTCGGCACCTACGCCTTCGGCGTCCCCGTCTCCGAGATATACAGCCTGCTCGTGCGCCCACCGAGCCTCGGCTGGTGGTTTGGCAGCGTGGTCATCAACACTCGCGCCGGCGAGTCGTTCCCGGCCCTCTTCTTCCACGACTCGGAATGCCAGTCGACGATCCTGCAGCGCAAGAAGCTCGCGCGGGAGAGCTTCGATCCGTTTGGCGATGGCGGCGGCATGTTTTGGGGCGGGGACGAGGTGCTGCGCTGGCTTAAGCGCTATGTGACCGTTGTGAGGAGTGGTGCTGAACCGAGCATTTACCTCATCGAGCCTGACGAGGCAGACAAGACGAGTTTTGGGCCGAAGCCGACAACGGAGAAGGTCAAGAAGATGCTAGAGGGGGACAACAAGCAAGAGAGCTCAAGAACTTCGCCGGCGACGAAGAGGGATGCAGGTATGGATCCTGTCACTAAGGCGCTCAAGGAGGCGAGGTGGAATTTCTTGGAGAAGCTGAGCCAGGTCACGACGTTCACGCGGCGCACGGCGCAGGCTGTGGCGGATAACCCGAAGGTTCCGCCCCAGGTCAGGAGGTTGATGAAGAACCCAGAAGTTCAGACCCTGCAGGAGGAGTTCGACAGCGCAAGACTGTACTTAGCGAGATGGGCGATGGGCATCGCAGAGCAGAGCGAACGAGAGAGGAACCAGAGAATCTGGACGGCCAAGGACGTGCTGGAGATGGAGGAGAGTGCAGTCGGCGAGTTCGAAATACTGGACATGGAGGCGGGCAACCTGTCGCTTTCCGAACGGCGGAAGCCGGTCACGATCAAAGAGTGGAATGGGTGGTTCGATGCGAAGAGTGGCAGATTGCAGATCACGCCTGACGAGGTGAAGGAGCGAATATTCCATGGTGGTCTGCATCCAGAAGACGGGGTCAGGAAGGAGGCTTGGCTGTTCTTGCTCGGCGTGCATGAGTGGAACAGCACCAAAGAGGAGCGGCTAGCGAGCTTCAATAGTAGAAGGGATGAGTACATCCGATTAAAAGGTGGCTGGTGGGAGCGGATGGTCGAGGGCCACTCCACCCCAGAAGAGGCCGAGTGGTGGAGGGAGCAGAAAAACAGAATAGGTATGTTGCTCCACAACCCACCTGCAGCAAATCATGGGAGACTGACTAATCCCCATCCTTCGGGGTTCGTGCTATAGAGAAGGATGTGCACCGAACAGACCGCAATATCGAGGTCTTCGCGGGAGAGGACATCCCTCACCCCGATCCCGACTCGCCTTTCGCAGAGGTCGGCACGAATGTGCACCTTGAGCAGATGAAGGACATGCTCCTAACGTACAACGAGTACAACAAGGACCTTGGTTACGTGCAGGGCATGAGCGACCTTCTCGCGCCCATTTACGCAGTGATGCAAGACGACGCAGTCGCCTTCTGGGCTTTCGTTAACTTCATGGAGCGCATGGTAAGCCTTCCATCATCGCTCCATCTACTACCACTAACCCACCACCAGGAACGAAACTTCCTCCGCGACCAATCCGGCATGCGTCTCCAACTGCTTACGCTAGACCACCTCGTCCAACTCATGGACCCGAAACTCTACCTGCACCTCCAATCCGCCGACTCGACAAACTTCTTCTTCTTCTTCCGCATGCTGCTCGTGTGGTTCAAGCGCGAGTTTGAGTGGCTCGATGTTTTGCGCCTGTGGGAGGGTCTCTGGACGGACTGGCTGAGCAGTAATTTCCACTTGTTCATCGCCCTGGCAATACTGGAGAAGCATCGAGACGTTATTATGGAGCACCTGCAGCGGTTTGACGAGGTGCTCAAATACGGTGGGTGCACACCTTACTGGCCGAGTTTGATGGATGATGACGTATTGACGAGGCAACAGTCAACGAGCTCTCCGGCACAATCGACCTCCAAACCACACTCGTCCGCGCAGAGGCGCTCTTCCGCCGCTTCGAGCGCACCGTCCAGACCATCGACAAGAAGCACAATTTCCCCAGCCCTAGCGTGAGGCAACGGAAGCCGGAGCAACAACCCTCGTCGCCGTCGCCAGGACCGTCGCAGAATGGTGCCGCTGCTTCTTCCTCTAGCACTGACAAGGATAAGCAAAGCGTCGGCGACGCAGTGGCCCAAGGCATCGGTGCCGAGAAGGAGAAGGTGATTAGCCCTGAGTTGAGGAATTTGCTCAGTAGGAAGGTCGAGAAGCTGGATAAGGCGGAGGTCAGGGCGCATGGTGGTGGGGTAGGGACGTGATGTTGCTGGATAATTGGGGGCTGTGTTGGGAGGGCGATTGCGGCGTATACTTGAAGGAAGTGGTGCTCGACGGGCGGCGTTGGCTGGCGCTTTCTGTGGCGAGATATTGGCGATTGAGACGCGCTTTTGCTGCGCTGTTGAAGTGTCGGATTGTTACCTGCAGCACACGGATATTCGACTCAGTCTCTTGTAGTTGGACTTAGGGTTCACTATTATTTTGCTTGAGGGCCATGTTGACACAATTCTGAGCCCTCGTGTAGTTGCGCTCTGGAATCTGAGCTCTTTCCTCTCCAATCCAGATCATAAACCCCCGAAGAGCTTGCTTGGGCCCTTTGGCAGATAAAGTACTTCTACGCTGCGGTTCTCAAACATTGGACGCAGGAGAAGCAGGAACAGCGGCGGGACTGGTTATTCCCAACGTAGTAACCGATCATACTACTCGGCCACGATCCTATACTTCGCGCACACACTCTTGATACGGGCGTGCAGCTTGGCAAAGCTTGGGCTTACTCCGAAATGCTTACAGCGCTCGATGCTTCCGCGCAGGCTACTTAGGTGAATGCCTCAGCAGAGGTACGCACCATGACAGACTGCTGTACGCGTGGCTGGAACTCCTGTGATCCACTTGAGGGACTTGTAGGGTAGGCTTCTGACGCAGCTGTGCTCCTCTTCACGGGCTGTCAGCATCAGATCCGTCTCCAGGCCCACTCAGAACCTCCCCAGCTTTGGCCGCCGTCTTCTTAGCCTTCTCTTTCTCCTTCTTCTTGACCTTCTTCTCCCTATTCCTCTTCGTCCTCTTCTCCCTTTCTGCCGCCTCCCTCTCCGCAGCCGTCCTGGTCGCCGCCGCTTTCTTCTCCGCTTCCACTTGCGCCTTCTTCCGTAGCGCAATGCGGTGCTTCTTCCCAATTCGCTTCCTCTTTCCCACCCCCGCGCCTCGCTGTGTTTCTTCGGTAGTGCTACTCCTGACCTTGCTAGCAGCTGAGACGGTAGTGACTTTCCATGCATATGCGGAACCGGGCCATGGGCTGCGCGACCTCACAATCACGCCGTCTCCGCTCACCGCAACACTCTCGAGGCGCTCCAATTCCGCAGTGGATAGGTCCCCAGTGAAGTAATAGCTCGATGGGCGATAAGGCTGTACAAAACCCGACGCGGCATTGTCTAGCGAGGGGGAACGCAGCCGTATTTTCTGGGGGCCGCTGGTCGTGACGGTGGTGGGAGTGGCGAAGAGGCGGAACTCGAGCTCATCTCCGCTTTGTTCGTGGTTGTTTCCATTGTTCTGGGGTTGTGCTGAACGGTCGATGGCGTCAAATTTATGCTGGACTCTGGAGCGTAACAGTTCGGTTAGGGCTGGGTCGGGCGACGAGCGTGGGGAGGATTGGGGAGAGTAGAGCTCTGCGCGCCGTATGCTGGATGTTTAGTCAGTTGGCTGTAATACATAGAGCGGAGAGTATAGTACCGCTTGGCTTCTTGTAGGCCGAACATTGAAACAGGTCAAGGGTGAGAATTGAGAACCTTTACCTCAAGGATGAGGTGGATGAGGGATGGGGTTGGCCCTGTGGCTGAGTAAGCGGATCTCTTGGTTGGCGGGCCGAACCGAAGCTGGAGCATGCACGTGCACATACATGCAGGTACCCTTAATCCCGCGTGGCCTCGGAGGTTTCGTTCGACTTCATTGAAACTCAACGGTAGCTACTGGTCGATTACCACAGCGACTGTATGCCTCGCCCTTCAGACCGGTTCTGTGGGCGAGAGTTTACCTTGAGATGCTCGACCATGGATTCCGCTTACTAGCTCATTTCCAGACCATATCTACTACCACCGAAGCGTCCAACCACGGACGAGTAGATTATAATCCTTCTCAGCAACCCCACCACCGGCATATGCAAGCATCATCGGAGGGTTGTCTATATAAACGGCTACATCCTACTGCAATCCATGACCGAGATTCCATCTAAATGGGAAAAACAAAGTAAAGGCATTGCAGCATCGAGTGTTGTTGTCCTGAACCCTGCTGATATCTCCCCCCAACCCTCCAGTATCCCCTACCTTCAATTGCAGTGTTACCGTTCAGGCCACCTGACCCCGCTCTTGGCCATCGTTGGTCGAGCCACTAAAACGGTCTCTCAGAACCTTATTCTCATCCATGTGGCCTGATTGTTGAGATCCGGTGAGTGATTGAACCGTCCGCTCGGGCGCCCTCAAAAGTACTTAGATCCCCTCGATCCCGCTTCCTCTCGTTTCAAAACTTTTCTCCAAAACTGCAGAGAAATCATCGCTTCAAGCAAGCATCACTTGAAAAATAACCACACTTCGAAAAATCATCATTTCAAAGCAACCATCACTCCGAACAACTGTTCCTCCGAAGTAACCATCGAGCCACCATCAGCAGCCTGTCGACGTTCTCAAGTTCGAAATCTCAATACAATCAACTGCACTTGCTCCGCTCGCGAATTCATCATCCCTCGACCAATCGCTCTTTCGAAGCTACCAGCACTTTCTCACCACACTCAGCTCCACTTCCAATACGACAATCGCTATGTCTTCATTCGTGGAACAGCCAACTCTTGGATCCAATGGCCAACCCGTGGTCGCTCCTTCCCACCAAATACTCCGACTTGCTACCGTGCAACAAGAACCACCAAAACACTCTATTTTCCTTGGGATTCCACTCGAGATCCGTCACATCGTATATGAGCTGGTACTCGATGGTTCATCATTGGTGGGCCGACTTCATGGTCCCTTGGAGTCAGACGAAGACATGCATCATCAAGTCGCGAGGGGTCGGAAATGCCAAGAAGAACACGATGCAGGCCGAGCGACCACTTACGCACGACCCTCGACTATCTGCAACAAAACTCGCCCAACACACGCACAAGCAAAGCCTCAAGTAACGGAGATCTCACAAAAGTCAAGCGAAACCGAAGAACATCCCCATGCGCTCCTCCACGTGTGCCGTCAGACTTATGAAGAATACGCACCCTTCGCATACAAAGGAGCGGAATTCACGTTCTGCATCACCAGCAAAGATTATACCCAACCCAGCATCCTGTTCGCTCCGCCCGCGCTTCTAGACAACCTGTATACCGTCGACGTGGAACTCGACGTCGAGGGCATCCCGATGTGCCATCGGGAAGAACTGATCACCCTTATCCAACGCTGCGCGCTCCGTTTCAAAAAACTCAGTCACCTCGGCTTGGTATCTTGGGGCTGCGTAAACAGACCGAACGACGCCGACTGCTCGTGCAACAACCACTGCGACTTCTCTACGCCGCAGTATCTGAAAGAGCTTGCAAGAATGCCAAGGCTGCAGACTTGCGTCTTGGAGCGCGGTGCAGTGGCGTGGCACTACTCGAGGGAGAATGCCGACGAACCTTTCATTCCGGAGTTCTTCATACTGTAGCCTCGAGCTTGAGCGGCTGGACCAGTGTGGCGGAGTAGGATGGATATCACTTGCGGAGTTGGATAGAGGACGCGCGTGAAAGACTTCTTTGGCTTCACGACGCATCAAGTCACTCACTGTATGATAGTTTCAAGCTTAATACCACTCGTTTTGTTCTCCGTGTTGTTCCTGATGCCTTCTGTGATCGCGATATTATTACCGTGATCGTCATATGCTAATACCAAGGGCGATTCGAAAAGCCTGTTACCGCATCAAAAGCCTCTCGTAGCCCTGGCAGTGGATAAAGCAAGAGTACGGTCTACAGACCAAAGACACTTTTGGTGATTGATGTATTAAGGAGCTAAACTGGTGTACGCGTTCTACTTTTCTATCGCGTGAAATTGGTCTAGTTGCTCTAAGATTAACAAGATTATGAGTCCAGTTTAATTGCGAATTTGGCGTCGGATAATCTGGAGCAAGGATGGCGCAGCGACCTTTTCGAGTTGTCCTTGTGCCGCGCTACCGCGATCGTGCACGACATGGTCACCCGAGTCCTATACCCAGACTGCTTGTCTTTCACAACATCGAGTCTGGAGGACATGCGGATCCCCAGGAGGAAAGGCTCGGCCAGCCAGACCCAAGTTTCGACTACGAACTTCTCGATTGAACCGACTTTGATATACACTACTAGAGCTGGCGGCTGCTCCCATTCAGAGGCTCAGAGCTATGATGCCGTTGGATGTATGACTGCGACTCGAAGTGCTGATCAATTGGTGCCCCCACCAAGGCAGGCTCGATCTACCCGCCTGCTTATTGTGCTGGTCTTGTCTGAGAACGGGGCAGAGCCTACCTCTAGTCGACCAGGAGCGTCAAGCGCCATCACCTTGTTCAGCGAACAAGACTGCGTCGCCATGGCCGAGCCGATCGACATCAACCGCACCCAGCACGTCCGGAACCGCTAGACTAAGGATGTCGGCTTCCATAGCTCCAAGTACACAATCAACCACATGCACAGCCACTTCCACAGCCGCCGTTGCCACGTCAAAATCCGGCAGGGTCAGAAGTGCCAGAGCCCTGCACAGAAGGGTACCTGCCGCAATACCGACGAGGGCCTTCCGGCTGGCGTTTCCGTTTGATCGCACAGCTAAATTCTCTGGCCTCGTTCGCAGCTACATGGTTGTGTACGACTAGCCCAGGCCTGAAGTCTACACGATACTCATGGTCTTTAAGGTGACCAGGCGCGACGTGGAATACTGAGTCACTGAACGGATGTTGCGTTACCTAGTCTTGAGAGACGTCAAGTGTTTTGCAATCCAGTATCATGGAGAGCAATAGTGGTGCCTATCTTGGATGAGTTTCTGGTACTCTGAGCGGGAGGCGGATGGAATCGACTCATTATGTGGCTGCCTGACAGGTTGGGAATCATTGTGGATTTAGATGTTCCTATAGTCATGGTAGAAGTGTATAACGTGAGTGATAAGTCAATAC
Organism: Coniosporium apollinis CBS 100218; assembly: GCF_000281105.1. Classification (NCBI taxonomy): domain Eukaryota; kingdom Fungi; phylum Ascomycota; class Dothideomycetes; genus Coniosporium; species Coniosporium apollinis. The sequence continues at coordinate 363,563 of NW_006913265.1, forward strand.
ATACCTCGGGCTCTGCTTGTTCCAAAGTGATCAACATGTTTTTCTCAAGCAACAAAAAGTAAATCCGGCAATGACTGGAGACTTCGTTTTGGTTCGTTTAGGTCACCAGACACTGTAGGCGGCCTGTTCCTGGGAGATGAGGTGGAGCTAACAGCTCCATTTGGCTTGCCACCCGGTCTGATATCAGAAACTGCTTACAGCCGACTGCGTGTTGCCTATGACAATGATAGTTGCTTTGTCACCGGGCAAGGACTAAGATATAGGTGATTTCGTGAATCTTCTACTACCCGGAATCTTCTACTACCTGCTCTAGGACCGTACATAGCACTTGTTGGCTCGATACGAAAGAAAACCCGTCCCGTGAAGCGGATCTCTGGTATCCAGAAAAGCCCCCAACAGTCATACCAGCGAACTCATACCAGCGAAGTACGCATGGTATCATCCTTGACGCTCAACGCATTCTCAGTCGTCATCACTCGAATCCGAATCCTCATCAGGAACCGGCCTAACAATCGTAAAAGGTGCGTCCCTCGCATGCCTATACGTCCCTTGCCACGGCAATGCAATCTCAAAAGAGCCGCCGCCTGACATATTGACCTTCCTCAACGGCTCCAGCATCTTCCGCTCCTGCGTCTCATCCCAGCGTCCCGGGCCGTCTGTAATCGCAATATGGATGTCTCGTAGCCCTGTCATCTGCGTGGATATGATTCGCCAGCACTCTTCCCAGGTGGCCTCGTCGTGGGGTGGGTAGAGCGAGGTGTAGAGCCCTGCGTCACGGAAGAGCTCGTGGACTATGTCGTAGAGAGGTTCTGTGAAAGACCAGTGGAGGTGTAAGGTTTTGATTAGCGCGAGGCGGAGCGGAACAAGGGTGCTGGAGAGGTAGCGGAGGGAGTCGAGATCGTTGAGGGAGAAGGTGTTATGCGTGTAGAGGATGTTGACTGATTCGGAGTATCTAGCGGGTTCGCTTTGTCAGCACATGACTAGACACTATGTGTCGCTGGAAGGGACAAACGTACATGCGCCGGCACGATCTGAGCAACGGCAGGATCCCGCCGTCTGTGGGTTCGTGCCAGGTTGATCGTCCGCACCACACTCCTACGTTGTCGGTGAGGCCCCAGCAGGTTTGCCGGCTGTCGGCCTTCCCTCCGAATTCGTACTTGACGGGACAGTCCTCCGGCCTGATAGCCTTACACCTCAGATGACCCAGCTTCTTCTGCTTTCGGATAATGTGTATTGGTGGGCCGCTAAGCACTTCTCGGTAGATCTGTTCCCTAAGCTCAAGAGGCAGCTTGAACAGGCGTGACTGCTGCTGGTCGTATGTCCGCTGCGTCGGCTTCTCTGATAGCACACCGCTTGAATTCTCTGGCAATGGTAGTGTGAGGGCTCGCTTCCGCCTCAACGCAGGTCTCGGAGCGCTGCGTTGGCGCTTCTCAAAGTTCGCCTTCGGATCGTGCACGCATGGTCTTCGACGCAGTCGGGAGGGACAGAAGCATGCCGTGAGGCCGAAATATAAGCATATGCATGGCCCGCAGAGGATGGTGAGGGCGATGCCTGTGCAGCAATCGACGCCGCTTCGTGTCATGGTGGAGAGCTTAGTGTAGCGTTATGATGAGTCCGGGAGTTACTGAGTGTCACGGCCTGGAGGAGAGGAGCGGACTGAGGCTGAACGTTGGCTTGAGGTGGTCAAGCCATGCGAGGGGTTGGCGCCGCAGCCTGCAATTGAAGCGGCTCAGCCCTGCGCTGTTTCTTGGAGCATACGGCCACGCGACTGGTGCGGTTTGTCTACGATGGTGGCACTCTTTGTGATTTATGCCCAGTTACGATGTTTGGTTGGGCGGTGAAATGCTCGGTTGCAGTGCTTTGCACTCTTCTTGCCTACGTCAGCTTCAGCTCCAGGGCGGTCAAGGTGGGGATTGGGCAGAATGTCGAAGGGCTGAAACGCCCAGTGTTTTCACCAGTCTCCTCATCGAGGAGATGCGACATTCACTCGGAGCCCTTCTCCACACGACCTCGTTGTTCCCGAACACATGACCTACACAGATACAGCAGCACGAGTATCCAGATCTGTCTGACATGGCGAGGAATTATGCCAGGGCGTGCACCCAACCTGGAATGCTCACTCGGTGCAAGTAGCGGGCTAGGTAAGCACGAGCTTGTTTTGACGTCTGCTAGAAGATCAGTCACGTTCATTCTGGTCCTTCTGGTCCTTCTGGCTTCATTATGCTCTTGAACTTAGCCGCCACAACCAGTATGTGAAACATCGTAACATTCCGTGTACGTGCTCCAGGAGCCATTGAGATATTGGAACCGGTTCGGCCTGCATATGGCTCGGGTATGGCATTTCAGGCGGCTCTTGCTTGCGCAATAGGAGCACTACGATGTCGTGGCTGTATGCGATGCTTTGAGGGACTCTATCACGAACACATGTCCTACCAAGTCATGGCGTCCGATCGCTTACGTGACGTGGAACTTAAACGGTAGACGGGCGCTGCTACGTTCGCTGGAAGCGGTGATCTTTCTACACGCGCTCATTCTCATCGACCTTACCGTAGTTATTCGTCTTACTCTCGTTTCACGGACTCAAATATGGCTGTCCCAACTCATCAATGAGTGTCTTCTTCTTTGTGCCCACTGAAGCGCCACAGCTTCAAAGTCCCTTGAGGACCATCAGTTCTATTCGGAGTCCATGATAGCATCACAGCGAAGTCGAATCAACACTGAATCTAGATGGCGCTTATTGTCTTCGCAAACCCAAAGACATATATCAAAGACGACGACAGTGCGTGCAATGGGTCGAAAGATTCGAGGTTTATGTTTTCAAGTTTGTTAGAAAGCCACTTCAGGCACCAGAAGAAACGCCCGGAGAGCAGTAGCTGGCTTTTCAAACTTCTCGGCTTTCCTGTACAAAACAATGGAAGCCCTCCCGGCCCGAATGCACTGACGTAGCCTCGGATTGTCGGCGTGCCAAAGCGAACTGGCTCTTTGCCGCCATAACTAGGTGCTTCCAACTTGAATGGTTGCTGCCTGACATTTGTTTGGCGACAAAATGCTCACGTAATCACCGCTATTGGCTGTCGACGCTATTGAGCACCCGCTTGCTCATTGCACAGGTCTTGGCATCTATATGTATGCTAGATCTTCTAGGAAACACGAAACTCTTCCACAACTGACCAACACCCTGATAGCAACTAGTTATTGTACGCCATGCAACTACGATCTTAGCTCAACCATCACCTGAACCTTCTCCAGCAAATCGCTCTGCAGAAACACAAAATGCCTCCCCTCACGTTCAAGGAGGTCCGCCAGCAGCTCTTCGGTACGTTCATCGCTGATGCCCCTTCCAGTATCAAATATTAATCCTGATAGCCAACGCCGCCCTGCTCTTCAACGCCCATCATGGATCTAAGACTCATTCAATCGGAACCTTTGACGCCGTCATCGCCTCAGTCGTGGATGATAACGATGACCTCGTTCGTGCAGCCCTCGTCTTCCATCCCTCTACCGCTTTCAAGCACGCTCGTGTTGCCTCAAACGGCTTCACACCAGCAGACGCACCTCTCCAGCCTCCTTCATTCAAGCTGCTCCTGAAAGGTCCGGCTAGGCCGGAGCCGTACGATGCCGTACACGCGTTGCTCATGTTAACGGCTCACATGGTTGCTGAACGAATCGAGATGGGTGAGTCCGCAGGTAGCAGTATGTTGAATATCTTTCCTCCCACAGAGTGCAAACATCCGCTAATATCACAGGCTTCTCTTCAACTACATCGTCGGACTCGATGTCCGGAGTTGTATTCAGAATGGATACATCACCAGTCACCAATCACTCCTCCAAGTTCGGCACTGATGTCTTCGCTGGCAAAGCAACCCATAGAACCCATAGCGAGCCCCTCCACATTCGTCGAACCAATGGACGAACCACTGCAGCTGCAGAACCTTCATCGTCCGACCCGCAAGCCAATACGACCACATCAAACGTACCGATCCTCACCCGTCAGAGGTCCCGCACTATCGTTCCGGCGTTGTCAATCCGCCAGGCCGGCCAAGTGGTTGAGCGCCGCAATTCCTCCGGAGCTTCCGGCTATTCACTGCCCTGTACTAATGGCAATAGCAACGGGGATTCCGATGAAGGCTCCGCTACGGAAGTTGAGCATATCCAAGACGAGGATGACCAGACATACGCTGGTTTGTAGAGTTTCCCGTGAGATGACGTTCGTATTTGTGGAGGCAACGGGCAAGCGAACGGTACTCAGTTGCAGTTGCATTTGGCTGGCTTGCATGGAATCTGATTACAAGCGGGGACGAACACGGGCAAATGGTTTGAATTTCTTCATTCGAGCCCGGATTCTACAACACTGCTCCGGAATGGTTACAGTGCGATAGCTGTACCTGGTCGGCACCGTTACACAAGCTCGGGCGTCGTGAAGCACTACTTGCGCGATAACATGTACCTCCCGACAGCTCATCGAACCGTTCACGTGATTCAGTTCTTACGCCTTCACTCACTTCCGCTTCCTTGATTCCCCGTTGCTTGGTAACCGCAAATCACGTCGCGCAAATCACGTCGCGCAAACGCCGGCAGCGGGCACAAAACTTCTGCCTGCAACAATCCTCCCTCCAACAACTCACACTCCACCAACAACACAAGGCATTGTCAACCATACGCTTTCGTACTTCCGCCTCCTTTCCCACTCTCGACATCACTCTCTCAGACGGCGCTCAAAGATCTACTCAACAGTAGTCAGTGAACGCCTGCCGCAGCGAGCTTTCGTCAAGCCCCGTGATGGTGCTTAAGCCTGGAGTGGCACCCGATGTGGGCGATCTGCTCCAGCAGGTCAAGGGTACGCTCCCTCTATACCTCGTCTACGCATACTGCCCCGTAGTCCTAGTACTAAGACGTCCACAGCGAACGCTAGAGCGCTCTTTCCACGCAAGATCGTACTGAATAACTACCTTGAAGTCCTTGCTTCGCACGCTGAAAATGGGTTTCGAGCTGTACTAGTCGAAATTCCTCGCCTGCCGCTCTTTCCGCCTACGACACCGACCTATCAAGCCGGCAATGTTGCAGCTCAGCTTGCTGTCACATCCGCTGACGGCTTCACTGTCCTATTGCAAGGTCCTACCGCCCTGACCTGGAATGATGCTATCATGGCGCTTTTCATGGTTGTCGCACACGAGATCGCTCAGAAGGTTGCCGAGACGGAGAAGAAAGCTGAGCCACGCCGGGTGAATTGCCCTATTCATGGTGAGTAGAGTCTAACTCCTTCGTTCGTCTGATGCTCACAACAATGCAGGTGACGCTCCGGCCATCCCAAGTTCCTCGTCTTCCATGGTCGCAGAGCCGGATGATCCATCTGTGGTGACGGAGTCTCCTGAAGCTCAATTTGTTAAGGCAATGCGTCTACTCCATCCCACACCCACTTCATCGACCCCCCCAGAATCTCCCGCTCTCCCATTCGAGTCGGATCTAGGCCTTTCTCGCCGCGCAACCACCTCACGCGACTCTGTCCTTCCATATCCTGACCCACCGCCCGAGGGCTACGAGCTGCACTACCTACAAGAAGGTCGCCTTGATGGTAAGTACATCTACGTTCCAGGGAGCCGACCGCCAAAGCCCGACATGATTCCTCCTCCTGTTGGCGTGAAAATTGGAAGCAAGCATGCGCCCTGGCTGGAGCTCACTGAGTTCGAGGTTGGGCATGAGCGGAGGCGGAGGTGCGGCATGGTGCCACCTGACTGGATGCCAAATTTGGAGGAGAAGTTGCAAATCCTCTCCACCCTTAGCCGAGGCTTGAACAACGGGCGCATGGCTCGGCACGCTGCAAAAGCCGGCGAAGAGTTCCTGGACGAGGAGCCCGACATCAAGCCAACCCGGGCAACCTTGGATGAACTGCAAGTCCACGTGTCGGGGCCGATTTACGACAATATGGGCAACTTCACCGAACAGGATATGAAGCGGGTTCAGGCACTCGCTACACATTTGAAAGGTAGCAACGTGCGAGGGTATGCCGCCGAGGAGAAAGGATTCAAATACACAGCCGTGGATCTGCTAGATTTATGCAGCCCGCGCGTGACGAATTGGAAAGCGTTTCCGGAGCTCCGCCGTCCGACTCCACCGCCTGTTGGTTCCGAAGCCGCGACAGCCGTTGGGACTGGTGGTGTCTCATGCAATGGCGGCACAAATAATCAACCCTTCTCCTCTGCGAAACAAGCTATGGAGTCTGCCGGAGGGGTCGAAGAGCGCGATGCGTATTTGAACTTCCTAGGGCAAGGGATTGAAGAGAAGATGGACGCTAGTTTTAAACCGCTACTCGATCAGATCGACGAACAGGGCAAGAAGCGAAATGAGCAGTTCCGTGTGCTTTTTGAGACGTTTGACCATGGAAAGGCTCGGCTTCGGAGAGCCTTTCAAGATCACCAGGAAGCCCATCAAGGTCTCGATATTATCGAGGAGGAGTCGAAGAAAACGTCATCGTCGAAGAGCAAAGATCGAGCGGTCATCCCCATCACATTCGGTCAAATGAAGCTCGAGAATCTCAAGATAATCCAAGAAGGGATCAGGACCGCTCAGCGCGAACGGGCCCACCAATCGTCATTTTCGACTGGCAACACAATGAAGGCAACCACACTCTCCAAGCCCAACACCAGGGCTCGCCTTGAAGAGACCATCTTGACAGGCATCGCTGCCCCTGTTGCGAATAGCACCAAGGTAAAGCTGGTACAGTCCAAGTCGGAAGGTGTAGGTGATCTGACTTCCCTGGAAGAATCAACACGACGACGCAAGTGGGTAATCAGGAAGGCGGAGGCCTCGACTAATAGCCCGTTGCGTGGCGGACCCGAGCTCGGGGATCAGTCCAAGGATCGTATCATGAACATGCACAAGGCTGTCAAAAAGCGATGCGAGCAAGCCAGTCAATTATCGGTGTCGAACGATGGAACTACAAAGGTCACAATCGTGCCAGACATCCTCGAGCTGACGATCGAGGCTCCGCCTGTTGTCACTGTCACGACGGGCAATGTGACCTCTGTCGTGAAGGACACCAAGGCTGAATATGTCCAACAGAAGTCCGAAGGTGTAGGCAAAAAGGCTACCTTGAACGGTGCAACGCCACAAGTTGAGAAAGACCTGGCCACAAAGATCGAACCCGCTTCAGACAATGCCCAGAGTGGATGGGATACGAAGAGCGATAGAGAAACTGATCTCCAAGGCTTAGATAACATCTTTACTGCTCCGCACATGGAAGGCGCCGAATCCATACTTCCTGCCGGTCCACATGTGGAATACCTAACCGCTTCTCCCCCAGACCAGGCATTCAGTCCTATGATTCATAGCACATACTATGAAACTCATCCTTGGGAGATGCGCTCTGCTGCAGACGCGATGCCTACATCGCCATCGACGCACCCTCGCGAAGCTCCTCCGGTGCCAGCATACACCACATCGGCGCAAAATGCTGCTCTGCCAGGCTGGGCCTCAGATCTGCTGGATTATCCGGAGCCTGGCCCTTATGATGCCTCGCGTTTCGGCATCCAGGACTTCAAGAATGGATATCCCGGGTACAATTCGGCCTGGGTGACTGCACCGGCTTCTGCTCATCCGGACAGTAAAGCACACAAGTTCTCTGCTGCTACGCGTCAGCCCAACAACTCGGGCCATAGTTACGACCCACATAGCGTTAGCGTGGGCTACGACTACGATGTGCAGCATACCTATTATTCGGACTACGACCATGACATCCTGCACGGCACGAGCGTTCTTCATGTGGAGCGACCCCGCCGTCGGCCAGTGGAGAAGAAATCCTACGAGTATGAAGAAGCTTATCGTGTTGTGGGGAAACCCCTGGCGCCAGCCACTGCGAAGGCACTCGGCGAGGCTCTGCACCGCAACGCGGACCTCGAAGCAGCACCTCTCGCAACTCATGGACCATACGATGCGAGCGATCGGTCGTACGGAAACATGTCTTCTGCTATCCCGCCCTTTGCTACGAACTACCACTACGGCCCACCGAATGACGGAACCGACTTGTCATTCGGAGACACTTCTTTTGATTACTCGCACCAGGATGAAGACCTGGGTGACTATCTGCAGAGTCTGAACACCACGGAGTTCAAGCGTTCTCTCAATATGCCAGTGGAAAATGCGAAGGATGACAACCTCAAGGTTGAGCTCGCAGCTGCAAATGAAGCGCCAGCCGCTGCTGGTACATCTATCGGCACGATTGCTCAGCCCCACAGTACGTTTGGCGAATGGAAGCGTTCCCTGACCTTTGAGACCACTCCAAACTACGGTCCATTGCGTAAGCGCAACCGTGGGCTTATGGATTCTCGCCATGCGGTCCGTCCGGCGCTTGCGTCGTATCTTGAGTCTGACCATAAAGGTGACACCGTCTTGGGTAGTGAGGCTGAGCTTCCGGAGGATTTGGACAGTGAGTATGGACCTCCAGAGGACTTCAAGGTCCGTGATGTCTAGATGAAGTTCGATGGATCTATGGCTCTCTTTGCCGAGCAGAAGATATGGTGGTCCTCGGCTTAGCGATTGCGACTAGGTGGCTTTCCGGCAGACTGCAGCTTGCTTTGCCTGCGTTCCCCACTTTCCTTCCCTTACACCCCTCCCTCAACATTTACACATGCACACAACACCCCTCTCCTTTGGTTCAGTTCGACACGATGCAGCAGCAGGCGAGCGGAGAGGGTGTGGCGGGTCTGCTAATGGTTTCTCACTTGTACTTGCCGCTTTCCTTGGTTAAGCTTTGCAAGATAGTCAAGCAGCTTGGGTAATCTGCGCAATACGAAACGTATCTCCTACACAAGGTGGCAAGGTTCAACATACACATGCCTGAAAACATGCTCAGGTGACGTCCGAAGCGAGTGACCAAAGGCTTTGACGGACTACAAATAATATTGAATAGCTATAGCATGGCAGGCCGAGCAATCTCTCGATTAAGACCATGACGCGCATCCCATTATCTCCCACGAATGTCTTGTTGTTCCCACTTCTGTGCTCAGTGTTAAAGGCGAGCAAGGGAAGGCTATTTCCCGGGGCATTCCGGCAGCGGCATCACAAGGCACGAGGTTCGTGGCAGCACGGTTGAGAAAGCCTTGAGCAGACGGTTGCCATTCATTTCCGGAACGATGCTAATCCATCGTCCCTAGGCCAACAGCGCAAAAAGCAAATACGTCCTCTTCCAGTAGTCCGCAGCGTTCTTTCTGACCCGCTCAGCCGCAGCTGCATCCAACGCTGCTCTCACCTCGAGCTCACGAACAACACCGTCAAGTGCCTGCTCATGCGATGAGCCGTCGGTAGATACAGAAAACGCACGCTTCAAGTACAGCGTATCAAACAATAGCTGGATGCACTTGTCTTTCTTGACCTGCAAGTCGTTGATGCCGTTGACTGACGAAGCATGGACATCTTCCCCAGCGGATTGGTCATTCTCAGTAGCTTCAGACCCGTCAGCGCCGACAGTATCTTCAGTATGGGCGCCGTTCGTCATGCTGCCCTCGGAGTCATCAAGCCGCTCAACATGCCCATGAACCAGCTTCCCGACTTCCTCGCTCAGCTTGAGTTTGAGCACTCTTACCGCACCAGGCGCCCACAGGTCAGGCCCACAGTCCGCCATATGCGTCGCTAGCTTCCGGAGAAATCTGAATGTCGCTGGCGATGGCTGGACTGGAAGGGGCGGGGTTCCTTCCCAGAGTGCTCGGGTCAGAACGCTCTTTGCTTTTGCAAGCTTTTGCAAAGGGGTGGTGTATGTGGAGATAGCAGGTGACGAGACTGCGGTGGCGAGGTATAGATGTAGAGGTTCGGCAAGCGAGACCAGTCGGTTGGATGGAGGCGTGCCAGAGGTGACTTCATTTCGAAGGTTGAGGCCGGAAAGGCGCTGGCTTGCTTCGCGAAGGACACGGAGCAGGAAAATGACTTGAGACGAAGTATTGTCACCAGAAGCGGGAGTGCCCTCGCTTGTCTGTGCTATCAACTCTCTCAGCTGTCGTGTCAGTACGTCAAAGGCAGCTGTTAAGGCTTCGTCAACGGCTTCGCTCAGCGTATGTGGATCGTCTTCGGAGAGCAAAGCCTGCTTGGAGTCAAGGCCAAATTCGTCATCGTCATCATCGGCGGTAAGATCATCGTCCCATCGTGTGTCTTTCATCTCCTTGATGACAGCATAGATTGCGGAGATCGAATTCGCCCACTGATCGTATACCGCAATAATCTTGAGCACGCTAGCGTTGCGACCATGACTGCAGTCCAGGATAGCTTGCTTGAACGCCACGGCACCGTTACCTAGCGGCATTGAGGTCATTGATGGAGACCAAAGAGTCGGCGTGGCGCCTGCCATGCCAGGCTGCCGCGTCTCCAGCGTTTTACTGATTTCGAGGGAGAGGTCGGTGAGCTGTCCGACGCGGTCATCAACGACTCCGCAAAGTCGCGCATTCAGAACTTCACGAAGCTCATCAAGCACCGCAGCCGAGTTGATCCCAGGCAAACGGCCCGCCAGAGGGAGCCAGGTATCCAGAACCTCCTTGCGCACCGCGACCAGGGCTCTGAGATCTTCTTCTGCCATAAGCGCAGCCTTTGTACCTTTAAGAAAAGCTGCAAGTGCCTGCTTAGCCCACGCTTTACACATCCTCTCCGACTCGGTCCTTTGCAGCTCCTCGTGCCGCGGCCAGGGCGTAAAGTTCCGAACTTCGTCAGCAATCCATTTTTCATGAATGTCGAGATTTAGCTCTGTGACTGCCTGCACACTCTTGTCCTGAAGCAGAGGGCGTGCCTTCAACTCAACCAGCGAGTCAGCGAGCTCTTTCGGGAAAATTTTCTGCGTGTCAAGCAGTGTCCTCGTGAAACAGCTCAAAGCTGATAGTATGCCCTGTTCATCTTTGAACGGCTGGGACATCGTCTCTAGCCGAACATGATGGAAATGCCGGAGGACATCCGTTGGTGTCGAGCTCGTTGCAAGAGAGAAAGCACACATATCTTCGACAAGACAGTGTGGCAGGACCTTGGTATCGCAGAAGGACTTGTCGATGCTCTTAAGCAGCTTCCGCCGAAGTGATGCTAGTCGACTTCTGAGGCTATCTAGCAAGGGCGGCGCATCTGATAGCCGGGACAGCGTTTTGTGAAGAAGTCTCGAGATGACCAATAGCTTTGACGCAAGCAACCGGGAGCCGTCCTTTTTGAGTAATCGCGATATCACCGCCGGACAGCTCTGGAGGACTGCAAGCTGCGATGCCAAGGCGTAGCGATCGTGGTCTGCAATGATGTGAGTAAGGCGCTATAGACGTTGAACGTGTGTTATAGGTAACGCACCCTGGGCAGTCCACTGCTGCTCGAGTCTCGTACGGTTTCGAGTCATCCGTTCAACAGCCCGCGTATTGCATCTTTGGCTCATGCTGCCCAGGGTTGTCTCAACCCGCTGTATCTGCTCATTCATGCCGATGATCCTCTCCGCCGTTTCGAGAAGATCTCTGTAGCTGGCACTGCATACCTCACATCAATTTGGATTCGATTATTCCCAATAGAGGCCATGTCACTCACCCCACCAACGACCGCAACTTGGCGCGGTTCTCAGAATCATGTTTGCGGAGCTGCTGCTCGAGCCTCCGCACGACGGGTATAGGGTGTCGGAATGCATCCTCCCAAGTGTTCAGGTTTCGAGGATCGGGGGTTTCAGTGGTCATCCTACAGCCAATGGTTGGACGGTGGGTGCCTGTTGGTGTCTGAGGTTGATGCTGCGGAAGTTAAAAACATTCCTCTCCGCCACTCCGCCAGTCAAGGGGGGCGGAACTCCGCTGAGCATGCGATGGCGGGGTAAAACGGGGGCGATCGGGCTTCCAAGTTGTCGAGGTTGTGTGCGCCCCTCACTCAGCCTCATGACGCAGCCTTGACTGAACCACTTGGCCGCATCGTCATCCTGGTGGCGGAGAGTCATCCGTTGGAACTGGACACCCTTTAAGCTCCTGTTCCCTCGCCCATAACTACCCTTGATCGTCTCTTCCTAGAGTCGTAAATCATAACATCCTCGATCCGACCCAACTTCAAAGCCGAACCTCTCGACTCTCGTTCTCAACGCAACATGGCGGACTACGCGCCTCCTTCGGTACCGAGTCCAACATCCTCCTAAACTGTCTATCGTGTGGTTCTCGTGTTAACAGAGTGTCGTCAGATCCCTCCACCGCCCAAGGTCCCCGAAGGCTGGAAAGCAGTCTGGAACTCCCAGTACAACGAGTACTTCTATGTCAACATTTACACCAAGCAATCCCAATGGGAGCGGCCAGAATCGCCCGTCTATCCCCCCGGTGAATCAGATCACCGCACATCGTCCGATGTCCCACCAATGTACAACCACGGCGACTCAAGACCCGTCACCGCCGAGAAAACAGGCCTGAGCTCCAGCAACCCGTACGGCTCCGGCGCTGGAGGGTACAGCCAAAACAACACAGAATCCGATGAGGCGTATGCGCGCAGGCTGCAAGCCGAGGAAGAATCACGCGCTCATGGCAGACCCGTCAGCCATGGTTCGGACGGCTACAACCAGCAAGGCGGCAGTGTACCAGCCCAGCAGAAATACGGTTCAATGTTGGATCCCGGCGCAGATGGGTCGAAAAGGAAGTCGTCCTCGAGCGGCCTGTTTGGCAAGATCAAGGACAAGCTGAACACCGTTGCTGCTCAGCAGGGTCAGCATAGCCAACATGGTTACCCGCAACAGCATGGATATCCGCAACCACATGGCTACCCGCAGCAGAGCTATGGCCAGGCTGGGTATGGTGGCTACCCACAGCAGGGCTACGGCCATAGCAGCGGCGGTGCTATGGGTGGTATGGGTGGTCTCGGTGCTCTTGCCAGTCTTGCTGGTCGCGGTGGCCATGGTGGCCATGGCGGTATGGGCGGTATGGGCGGGTTTGGTGGAAGCCACGGTGGTATGGGTGGTATGGGCGGTATGCACGGCTATCCAGGTGGGAGGAAACCGGGCATGGGTGTTGGTGGTGCCGCCGCACTCGGTCTTGGTGGTGGCCTTCTGGGTGGCGCGATGTTGGCGAATGCAATGGATGATGATTATGCGGAAGGGGTAAGTGGAATATCATTCTAGAGCCTCGGAAGATATAGCTTACTAACAATCTGCAGTACCAGGAGGGCATGGAAGATGCCGGCGGCGATTTTGGCGGCGGTGACGACTTTGGCGGAGGGGACTTCGGCGGCGAATAATTGAGCTTCCACGATGCGCAGCTGTATGATACCATGAGGCGTTGGAGGGATGAATGCGCATGTGGCAACTTGTTAATAGTAGGCAAGGACGAGGCATTTATCACAAACGTTACGTCGATCTCGTGTCAATCGAATATCAGCTCTGTGTCGACACTCAACAAGCTCTACCGGTCATTGAGATGTGCCATTTCTAGGTTTCAACTGGTAACACATTTAGTCGGCGACTCCTAATGCTGCAATATTACAAGGACTCAGTGGCAAGTTAAATAGCATACGTTGGTATATAAGGCACCTGTTACGGTCAGGAGCTGCCTCAAGATACAGAAGTTCTGGTCCTTGTCCGTATCTTTGCCCTCTCCTAGGTCTGGCACGTCCTCCGCCCGCGCACTGATCTACAACAGGGCAGTAGAGCGAGCCAAAGTTAACCCGACCCAAAGATCCAGCTAAAACACTTACCCTCCGTAATATGTCGTGCCCCAGCTATTCAGGAACCCATCAGTCCATCCCAGAATTGAACCTCTAATCCCAGCGTCTGCCAGTCTTCCTTGGCAGACTGTCATGGCACCTAGACTTGGCTCCCTTCTGTATACCCAAACCGTACCCATTCCCTGTGGCAGGCTGGACGCATTTATCTGCCCCACAACGGCCATCACCACCAAAACTAGGACACCGCCAATCATCGACAACCACGGTCTCCGCATCCTCATTCCCCTCCATCTGCAGCCGAAGTTTACCGAGGCGAGTAGTACCGTGTCGAAGGCCTCGCAGCATAGGGAGACGGACAGTATCATGACGGTGGCGTTAAGCCAGTCGATTTGTTGAGTGGCTGGCAGGTCAATGCAACCGAGTATCTTGTTCATGGCGGATTTGATGGGATGAAACTGGCAGTTGCCATCCAGCACAGCCAGTGCAGACACCTGGAACATTGGCGAGCACCACTCCACGGTGAGATCCTTTGTGTGTTGTCGTGCCATGTCTGCGGATACCAGGCCAAGGATCTGCAAAACAACCAGGATGATGCAAAGGATGGCGGCAAGCATAGCGATGAAGGCCTTTCCCACAGGGCCTCTCTTTGGAACCTGGAGCGAACCATGATATCCGCTGCCTGCTTCTGCTACAAGCCTGGCTTCTAATTCATCTTCAACTACCACCGTCGTCAGCCTGGGCTCTACAGGCGGAGGGGGAAATGGGCCTTACCTTGCCGAGAGACTCTGCCCTCTAAATCCGGTCCAGCCGGTATGGGGACCATCGGGATGTTAAGTGGTGATACAACATCTGCCACTGATTCCCGCGAACGCGTTCTAGGATGATATCTTCCGCTCCCACCAGCATTGCTCTGATCACGGCCTGGGACAGCCCTCACCACCCACTGCCTTAAGGCACACACCAGCGGGCGAAAGCCAGCGTCTTCCACAATAAGCCAAAACACCTGCAACGTCGCACCCACATCCAGTAACAATGTCAATGGCATCCAGACGAGCACCTCGTCTGGTCTGCGTCCCGTCGAGGAGTATGCCTGTATGCAGAATGCCACACTCACACCGGCCAGGACTAGCGCCAACACTTGGACTTTCTCCCATCTCACAACTCTTATTATGATTAGCGGGCAGTGTATTGCCAACCACAGAATAATGTACGGGTATGGAAACATGGAACCGGAGACATCGGGACGCAGATAGGATGCGCCGCAGAGAGCATGCATGGCGAGCGAAGCTTCAAACTGCCAGTGTTGAAGTCCGTCAGCGATGGTGATGTTTGAATTGATATAGCAGGCCATGATGCAGTGCTGTACGTGTCCAAGACAATGATGAGTGACAGCTGGGAAGGAAAAGCTGAAAGCAAGCAGGAAGACCGTGAGTTATACGACCGGAAAACGAGGCTGAGACTTGGACAGCACACTGCGAGCGAGGCAACAAATCACAATCAAGACAGCTGGGAGGCATAGCCCGCACTATGTCCTCCTCTTCTCCCTAGCAGAGCCTCGGAGACCGCTTCTTGCCGAGTAGAGACTGTAGTAGCACGCTTCAGGAAGTCGTGATGTTATGAGGTGATTATCCGAGCGTGGTTGGATTGAACGTTAGCGGTTCGAAGCTCCCGATCGCTAAGCCTCCTTCCAGGGCTTAGCACCCGTGAAGTCTCCAGCAGGCTACTGCGGAGCACAAGTCAATTCGTTGGTCACTCTCGATGGACAATCGTGAAGTATGGGTAAGCGAACGCCAAGGCTGAACAGCCTCGCGTCGAGAGAGGAAAAGCTGTTCAGCCTCGTTCCCCAAGCCCGTCGGCCTTGTGCAGCGCCGTCATTTCCCTGGAGAACACACCTCAAAGGTATACTATCCTGTTTAAGGCGCACACCATGCCGTGGTGCAAGCGGAAGCGCCGTGGGTTAGGTAGAGTATCTTTGACTGATGAGGCAGGCCCTGTCGGGTATGGCGACCTTGGCAGCCACCAGACATCTACTTTCCGACCAGCTCCCTCTCGTTTCCTCCCTCATACGGATAAGGTATGGGCATATCAAGACCGTGTTGGAGAGACATACGGATCTAAGAGTCAAATAGATAACTCCACGCTCAAAAGTAGATATATCCACCAGTTCTAGTCACTCTACTACAAATTTATCTAAGAGCTATCTAGAATCAATCACGCGCGACAGCAACGCCATTGTCGCCGCTAGAACAGAGCTCCGAGCAGTTCCCCCTGAGTTCCGGTGATAGATTGTCGGCTAGCTAAGCTGTAAAGCCAGTCCCATTGATGCACCTCATAGAGCTGGAGAAAGCGTGGTGGCACGGGCTTTGGGCTGAAGGCACGTCCCATGCCCAGCTTCCTCCCTGTCTCCGTTCGATCTTAGACTATCGCGAGGCTGAAGCTAGACACACCCGGAGACTGATTAGACACAGAACGAATATTTTGTGGCTTCAAGCGTGCCATGGCGCCTTCAAGCCCTCAGCTCTCTGCGTTCCCACTTGTGGAGACCAAGCGTTTGCATCTGGTGTCTGTTATTTGGAAGGTAATCTAAACAAAATATAAGACCATTTTCTTTCAGTCCTCTGCTTAACCATCTTGCTTGCCCTCTGGACTTTGCAGAGGAGCCGAACCGCATCTATCTTTTCCATCCATTCCACTCTTTTACCGATTCGGCTTCATCTTCATTATCTCTATGCGTTCTACCTTCCTCGTAGCCCTCGCGTTTGCGAGCACGGTATTTGCACAGTCATCTCACGATAGCGCATCAGCTACTATAGCATCGAGCGGTGATATCAACCTCGCTGACCTAACACCATCGCGCCCGGAAGCAATGGAGCACCAGTCGGTACGGCAACCTCTGAACTCCCGGTCAACTACGCCTCTATCACCAGTGCGGTCCTGGCCCAAGTAGGAGAGTTTACCACCACGAACTTGGCCGACTATGTGACCTTCCCAACGTCTCCACCCACACCTATTGCGCGGATCTCGGCCGCGGTGAACAAGGAAAACCCCGCATATCCTCCAGGCGTGCTTCCCAAAGCGAGAGGGCGTGCGCCCCTGCTAAGCAAACGACAAGCATACTACAAGGACACGAGGAACCATCCAACACCCAAAGGCTACACGTCGGCCTTTGCAGGTTTGCAGGGCGCTACGCAAGCGAAGGGCTACCTCACTTACGAAACGCTCAAGACCTATGATCCCACCATTTGTGCAACCTTCTGCAACTCGGTTAAGATGTGTCAGTTCTTCAACATATATTACGAGCGCAACAGCGATGCGGCCGGCAAACCCGTCGATATCATCAAGTGTTCGGTTTACTCGCTGTTCCAGACGAGTGCAACCGCCACAAACAAGGGCCAATGGCGAGGCACCTTCCAGATTCTGATTACTGGGAGCAATGGGTACAACAAAGCAATTAATCCTCAGGCTCCTGCTGGCTACACGCTGGAGGATTTCGGCAGCGCTGCTATCAATGCACCGCTGTACGATAGGACTGGCCAATCCACTTTCATTCAGCCGATCTACCTCGACCAATACGACCCGGCGCTTTGCGCTGCTGCTTGTGACTCGCAGACCGACTACAACAAGAGGCACTCTGAGGACGGCTGCAACTTCAAGGCCTGTGTTTTCGCCAACCTCTACATCCTCTCTGAGAACGGGGTTCCGAAGACCACTGTTTGCGCTCTGTATACTCAAGGATGGACCTCTACCCACGCTGTGAACTCCGGCTACTCCACCTCGACAGATGTTTACCTAGTCAGCAACAGCATTGGCTTGACCAACACAATCGCCGCCACCATGTATCCTCAAACCTGCTCAACCTGCGAGCCTAAGAATACGGAGCTTATTCCAAAAACACTTGGCGGCGCCAACCTGGCAACATGGGCAGACCGGTCTAAGGTGGAAATTGACGGGACTTTCACCTACCACGGCACGTACGGGCGATGTGCCGTCGGCTCCACAGTTTACCTCTCCTACGATAAGGCACCTACCGACGTCTTCGTCTATTACGCCGTACCAGATAGTAATACTGTTGGCTGCGCCTCAACTGGGTATATCTACCATGTTGACTCTGAACTTTGCTTAACGCAGTCCAAGACTTCGGAATCTGCGCCTATGTACGCTGGGAGCACCACCACGCTGCAGCCATGCGACATCTCCGGTACCGCGCCACCGATGTCCCAGAAGTACTGCCACAACAGTTTGACACTGACCACGTACTACCCGGACCAGTGCTATACCTTCTACGGTGACGGCGCGTTCGACCTAGATTACGAATGGTACGGTATCGGCCCAGGACACAAGGAAGGAGCTAATCTTGACATCTCACCCAACACCAATGTCTCAAGACCAGGCGGCGTCGGTTGTATGTGGATGAGGATTGATGGTCGTCAAAAATAGCATACCTTCGGTTTGGGCGTTTACATCCTGGTTGCCGATTGGCCGTCTATGGAGGAATGGTGATACTGCGGGCTATCCGGCAATTTAGTCATGTGTATAGACACTGGAGCGAAGCTTGGTTCTAAGTACACTTCAGGTTACAGATCACATGGGACAATCTTGTTGCTGATCTCAGATCGAAATTGTTCTTCTGCACAGATCCATGAGAGATTCATCCCGGTCAGGACCTTGGAAGGAGAACGTGAGTATGACTACTCGTACTTGGGTGATTCAATCCATAATTCCACTCAAGATAAATATACCGATTAGCTGAGCTGCCCTGCCCCACATTCTCGATACCCGGAAACCCTTGGCATGCACAACACCAAATTCAAGTGTACTTGAAAGACTTCGGGATGCACGTAGCTACGGTATTCGAGGAAGGCACCTCTCAATGCGTTTACCTGAGCTTCGATAGGTATGGCTTGACCGAAGTGCCAAAATGTCCGGATACTCGATCAGAATTGACACCCTGGTCATATAAGCCGAATGGCATACCTCACTACCCCACAACGCGCGAGCGGGGCAGGGTTATGGCGTGCTCAACAGCTTCAAATAAGACATGACACGAGTGTTAGTCATTGCTAGCAGAGTCAGCTGATGGTATGTACCTGAAGCCGAGCTGATATTCCTTGCTCCCGTCTCACTTCGACCTCGTATTGTCTGTTCATCTCCTCTTGTATAAGATTGCAACCCCCCTCTGCCCCATCCGTTAGAGCCTCTCATCAGCCCCCGCCGGCATTACTGTCTCCAATTGATCACAGGAAAGAGCCCTAGGGTCGTTGCATGCCACCAAAGTCAAGACTAGAACTTATAAGAAGGCAACTCAAAATGGCTGGAGAAGACATCGCGCCGCACTTCGAGACGCTGCAATTACACGCTGGGTACATGCCTGACTAGCCCCCAATACACACGCACTTACTGACCGACTGCGTATGGAGTCATACGCCAGACGGTGCGACCAACTCCCGCGCTGTACCCATCTACGCAACTACGGTATGCTGGCCGACGTCCTTCCTTACTCGATCGCCTATCCTGACCCAGTACTGTCCAGTCCTACGTCTTCAATGACTCCGCCCACGGCGCCAGGCTCTTCGGCCTCAAGGAGTTCGGCAACATCTACAGCCGTATAATGAACGTACGTGGCAACCCACCTACAGACCAATCTCGCAATAGCTCGAGGCTCATGCCTCCTAGCCTACGGTCGACGTCTTCGAAAAGCGCCTAGCGGCCCTCGAAGGCGGTGTTGCAGCGGTAGCGGCCGCGTCCGGCCAAGCGGCGCAGTTCATGGCCATTGCGGCACTCGCGCACGCGGGCGACAACATTGTGTCGACGTCGAATCTGTACGGCGGGACCTATAACCAGCTGAAAGTTTTCTTCCCGCGGCTGGGCGTGCAGACGAAGTTCGTGACTGGGGACAGTGCGGAGGATTTCAAGAAGGCAATTGATGATAAGACCAAGGCGGTATATCTCGAGAGCATTGGCAACCCGAGGTACAACGTGCCGGATCTTGAAGCAATTGCGAAAGTTGCGCATGAGGCCGGGGTGCCTGTTATTGTAAGGCTTCTCTCCTGACACTGCCCATCCTTCCCCTTGACGGGTTATGAGAGGGACAAATGGTGCTGATGCAGAATCTCGCCGTGGCACAGGTCGACAACACCTTCGGCGCCGGCGGCTACTTCATCCGCCCCATCGATCACGGCGCCGACATCGTCGTGCACTCCGCCACGAAATGGATAGGCGGCCATGGTACGACCATCGGCGGCGTCGTGATCGACAGCGGCAAGTTCGACTGGGGCAAGCACGCCGCGCGCTTTCCGCAGATGAACGACCCCTCAGACGGCTACCACGGCCTCAAATTCTATGAGACTTTTGGCGCCATCACCTTCGCTATTCGCGTCAGGGTTGAGATCCTAAGAGATATGGGTGCGGCGTTGAACCCGTTTGCAGCGCAGCAGCTTCTGTTGGGCATAGAGACGCTGAGTCTAAGGGCGGAGAGACATGCACAGAATGCGCTGAAGCTGGCGAAATGGTTAGAGAGCAATGAGAATGTGGCGTGGGTGAGCTATCCGGGGCTGGAGAGTCATCAAAGCCACGAGCTTGCGAAGAAGTATCTGAAGAGAGGGTTTGGTGGTGTGCTTTCTTTCGGTGTGAAGGGTGGCGCGAAAGCCGGAAGCCAGGTGGTGGACAACTTTAAGCTCATCTCGAATCTGGCGAAGTGAGTGGAAACGGCAAGGACGGTGCCATGGGATTCACTGACGGGATGCAGTGTTGGTGACTCGAAGACTCTGGCCATTCATCCGTGGACTACGACACACGAGCAGTTGAACGAGGAGGAGAGGGTCAACAGCGGTGTCACGGAGGTAGGCATTGTTCTGTGGAGCAAAATGCGAACTCGTGACTGACAATGCGCTTGAAGGATCTCATCCGTATCTCGGTCGGCACAGAGCACATCGACGACATAATCCAGGACTTCGAGCAGTCCTTCAAGAAGTCGGCGACCGAGCCGGAGGCCAATGGTGATGCAAGCAACGCAGAGAAGACGGGGTCACCTGAGGGTGAGGCGAAGCTTGGTGGTGCAACTTGATTCGGAAGAAAGTTAGCGTACCTAGACAATAGTACGATCTATGTAGAGAGATACTCAGTCCCAGGTTGGCACCTCTACCAAACGCAGTCATCCCATATTCTGATGCGCCCGGGGACATTGAGGCATTCTCAGGCATCCTCAGACATCCTCAGACATCCTCAGGCATCCTCAGGCATCCTCAGGCATCTCTGGCCACACTCCAGACCCCGGTTTCTGCATGCATGATGGCGCGCTTGTGGCTTGGTTGTCGAGAAGCTGCCGAGATCTGGGGAGATGTCTTCACATGTGAACACCACCACTCAACGTTGTATCCGTGACTGAGTATTGTTGTAACTAGTCATCGCACGAAGCCCATGGAGATGCGTGGTTTCCGCATAGCTCTCATCACAACACTCTTCATTTCCAACATCGCTCCTTGGAAAGCATCTGTGCACAGCCGAATCCCTCAAGTACGACAGCTCTGACATCACGCTAAACCCATAACAGCAGCTACCTCGGTTCTTTCTGTTGTGTCACAGAACAGCATCATTGACCGAGATCACCTCCGAGAACGCCGAATCCCGCGTCCTTTCATTCTTCATGTATCCAATGTCTCCTTTCTCTTACTGCTACTACGTATCAGCGCTCCTTCTTCACCAACTTCGTTAGAGTTAACGATCTAGACCATTTACTGCATTGAGCATCTGCCCCTCCATATCGTGGCGTAACGGTCTAGCATCTGACAGTGGGTCTCAGCTTTCGGCCTCGCCGAGGGACAAGACATTAGCAGCCTTGAAGCTGATCACAAGGTTTAGATAGACGTTAAGAGCTTCGCTGTCTTCATCTCGCATCTCGTTTCTCCCCAAAGCAAGCCGTAATCCCCACCACTTCGACTTCATCCCGCCATGGCACCTCCATCGCTTCTAGCGCTCGACCGCGCAAGAGAGCTCCAAGCTCCTCCACCACGAGGCGCGCCATACAGTGTACCGCTCCCTGGCACAGCTACTCAAGGGCGAAGCGCCGTGTACCGGAACTGGAGGTTCCAGGATGAGCTGCTCCAGACGCTGGACCCGTCAATCACCACTATGCATGACGCTTTTGAGCAGAGTGCCAAGCGTGTTCCCACCAACCGCTGTCTCGGCCACAGACCGTACGACCCGGTGACGAAGACCTTTGGCCAATATGTGTGGCAGGACTACCAGACAGTGCAGAGGCGGAGGGCCAACTTTGGTGTCGGGCTTGTGCAGCTACATAAGGAGGCTGGCGTGACGGAGAAGACGTACGGTGTTGGGCTATACTGCAACAACAGGCCGGAATGGCAGATTATGGGTGAGTGAGACCGTTGACTGTACCTACTCTGGAGTTCGTCAACAAATAGCTAAGTGTAACAACAGACCTGGCATGCATGTCTCAAGGTCTATATTCCGTCTCCATCTACGACACCCTAGGCCCCGAAGCAACTGAGTACATCATCAATCACGCCAACCTCGCCTGCGTGGCCACCTCACTCAATCACATCCCCTCCCTCCTGAAGCTCAAGCCGCGGCTACCTTCGCTCAAACTCATCATCTCCCTCGATCCACTCAGTGAAGGCGAACAGTCCGGCTACTCCAAGGCTGAAATCCTAAACGCCCTGGCCAGCGATCTCGGTGTCAAGATATACTCCATCGAAGACGTCGAGACCTTAGGAGGTATGACACATCAGCCATACAATCCTCCGCGGCCCGACGACATCATTACGATCAACTACACCTCCGGCACGACCGGCAACCCCAAGGGCGTGGTTCTCACGCACGCCAACGCCGTTGCAGCCGCCAGCTCATCTCTCATAGTTGCGCGGCAGGCCACCGACGACGTCATCTGCTCCTTCCTCCCCCTCGCGCACATCTACCAGCGTGTCGGCGAGCACAGCGCGCTCTGGTCCGGCGCAGCGATCGGCTACTTCCACGGCAACATTGCGGAGCTCGTCGACGATCTGAAGCTCGTGCGGCCAACCACCTTCTCCGGCGTGCCGCGCCTGTACAACCGCTTCGGCGGCGCGATCAAGGCCGCCACAGTCAACCAGCCTGGCGTGAAAGGCGCGCTGTCCCGTCACGTCGTTAGTACGAAGCTGGCCGCGATAAACGATCCCGTCGCGCCGTCAAACACACATGCCATCTGGGATCGCCTATGGAGCAAAAAGGTCGTCGCGGCTTTCGGCCTCGATCGCTGCAGAACCATGGTCTCGGGCTCCGCACCTATCGATCCCTCCCTCCACCAGTTCCTGCGTGTCGTCTTCGCCAACCACTTCCTCCAGGGCTACGGCCTAACCGAGACATACGCCGTCAGCCTCGCGCAGCTCGAAGGCGACTTTTCAGCCGGCAACTGCGGCGCCGTGGCCCAAACTACGGAGGTCTGCCTGCAGGACGTCCCCGACATGGAATACCTATCAACCGACAAGCCGTTCCCGCGGGGCGAGCTGCTGATCCGCAGCAGCACGCGCTTCAGGGAGTATTTCAAGAACGAGGCGGAGACGACCAAGGCGATCGATGCGGACGGGTGGTTCCGCTCCGGCGATATCTGTACCGTGGATGAGCTGGGTCGCTTCAGAATCATCGATCGCGTTAAGAACGTGCTGAAGCTCGCGCAGGGAGAGTACATCTCCCCCGAGCGCATCGAGAACGTGTATCTTGCGAATTGTGGTCAGCTGGCGACCGCGTATGTGCATGGAGATTCGCATCAGAGCTTCCTGGTGGGCATCTTTGGCGTCGCGCCGGACCAGTTCGCGCCGTGGGCGAGCAAGGTGTTGGGAAGGAGCGTGGATATGACGGATTTGAAGGCGGTGACGGAGGCGGCGGAAGACCCGAAGGTAAGGAAGGCGCTGGTGAAAGAGCTCGAGAAGATTGGGCGGAAGAACAAGTTTAATTCCTACGAGAGGGTCAAGGCGGTCAGGCTGTTTGTGGAGCCGTTTACGATTGAGAACGAGCTTTTGACACCGACGTAAGTTTTCTGCATCTCCGTTCCGGACCTTGGTCAGTCAGGAGATTAGACATCGGTTGCTAACGACGCCTTTCTGCAGACTCAAGCTCAAGCGGCCGGTTGTTGCGAAGAGATTCCGGGATCATTTGGACCAGCTGTACGAGGAGGCCATCGCTGAGGCGGAAGCCGCGCCGAAAGCTAAGCTATAGGCGGCCCTCTTCATCCCTCTTTTGAAATATGCTCGCTTCGGAAACAAGTTCGGCTTCTAATACTTGCTGCGATTGCGGGCAAGCTCGGGGTACGGGCCGGACCGTCGAAGTCGTTATATCATACAGTGGAAGTGTCACTGCACTTGCATTGGCAACAGGCGGCCTCAAGCTTACAGGGCTTCTTTTCGTCTTGCATGTGCATGGACGGTTGTTCAGGGACGACATCGCGCGGAGTGGCATGTACAGAACAGACAGATATGAAATGCAGGGAGATATGCAAGTATATTCCATTACGGCTGCTTCGAGCGTGGAAGTCATTGGACATTGCGGGCATATAAGCAGCCATCCCGGTGCCATTCCTCCTCATGCTATCGCTCCCAGTGTGATTTGTTCGTTTATATGCACATTCGAATACTGATATTGGGGCGTACTTTGGCGATTATCCTTAAGAGGAAAGGACGGGGGGCTTTTGCTCACGTGCTGCCTTTTCGAGCATGCTCAATCATCAACGCTTGCAACCTCGTAAGAGAGTTGTGGGCCTCGAGCATTCTAGCAGGAACACAATGGCATTTGCTTTACTATCAAGGTTGTAGCAGTTCATAACAATGCTCGGGTATCCACGTGTTCGGCGCAAATGGCAGCCACTGATTTGATGCTCGGCTCAGCGGACACCTTGGAACTTCAGAGCTCCCGTTGCCGAACATCGGTCCAGCTTCCAGCCTCACCAGCGACAGCTCCCGTTTACCACCCAGTGCCGAGCTGCATCTCAATCGCCTCTGTGCCCTTTCTGCCACCGTTAGGAAGCCTTTGTTAGCCGTTGCGCGAGTCTCTACGTTTCTTACACCACCTATCCTCTCACAATGGCACCCATAACGGACACGATCGTCGACGAGCTCAAGAGCTTGGTCAACAAGCTCGAATCGCGGGTTGCCGAACTCGAGGCCAAGTTGGGCGGAGAGAAGAGCACTCCATCGTCGAGCGGCGCCATGCGCATGATCTTGATGGGGCCTCCCGGCGCTGGTATGCCCTCAATTGCCCTGCACATGTCAAAAGCTCTCCTCGGACGCGCTGACCCTCACGAATAGGCAAGGGAACACAAGCGCCGCGGATCAAGGACAAATTCTGCGTCTGCCATCTAGTACGCTTTGCATAAGCACTCGAGACAATACGGACAGTGCTCACAATTATTGCAGGCCACTGGGGATATGCTGCGGGCACAAGTTGCGAAGAAGACAGCGCTGGGCCGCGAAGCCAAGAAAATCATGGATCAGGGCGGGCTGGTCAGCGACGAGATTATGGTCAACATGATCAAGGGCGAGCTAGAAAGCAACCCCGAATGCAGGAACGGGTAAGCGCGTGCGACCCCCCAACCGGCTAATCCGCCTGCTAATGCGCCCTTTTATAGTTTCATCCTCGACGGCTTTCCGCGAACTGTGGCGCAAGCCGAGAAACTGGACGGAATGCTCAACGACAAGCAGCAGAAGCTCATGCACGCCGTAGAGCTCCAGATTGACGACGGCCTACTGGTATCAAGGATAACGGGCCGCCTGGTTCACCCTGCGTCTGGCCGCAGCTACCACAAGATATTCAACCCGCCAAAGGAGACGATGAAGGACGACGTAACTGGCGAGCCACTCATTCAGCGCTCTGACGACAACGAGGGTGTGCTCAAGAAGAGACTCGCGACCTACCACGACCAGACCTCACCTGTGGTAACGTACTACCAGAAGACAGGCATCTGGAAGCCCATCGACGCCAGCCAAGAGCCGGGACAGGTCTGGCAGAGTTTGCTGAAAGTGTTTGATGACGACAAGACAACGATAGGTGGCAGAACCGGCTCCTTGCTTAATAAGGTTGGCTTCAAGAACTAGATGTGTTGAGATGAAGGCAGTGGGGACGCCAGGAGTAGACGCAATGCTAATGTACCATCTGGCGCGGCGCACGTTTGTCTTTGGTCGCATCGCCTTGCGCACCGCTGAATCAGGATATCCCTGCTTGAAAAGTTCTGTCCGTCTTGAGGCGAGTGTGCATAGGGGCTTGAAGCGGGAGGACTGTACTTGTACAAATGGGTGGCATGTAGGGCGCGACGTTGGGTGTGTGTGTATCTCCTTAGCTCTTACGCTTCGTTCGGACGCAATCAAAGATACAGTGAATGGCCTCACCGGCTCGAAGGTCGTACGACACAAGACGTTGGGGAATTTAAAGTGAACTGCGAGGACCGACCCAAGTCGTGAATTCCTGACATTTATCTTAAAAACTCGTCTGGTCCACTCGCTTCTCCTTATCTCAATCGTCTCCCCTAAGATCTTGCCAGCCTCGGCTGCTTTCCCAATCCATGTCAACTTCGTCGAGACAACACAGTCGCTACTCTCTGTACCAGACAGCTCTCCGACAACGCAGATTTCATCTCGGCGCGAAGTCAGAAGCAGCTGTTGCGCAGCGGGCCACTTCTCAGCTGGGCACAACTCCGAGACCTGTCAACACATCGAGTACAACCACAAGCGAAGATACATTGTCAGCCATTGTAAGCTCCTACGCGCATCCCACACCTGTTCCGACGTCGAGCGATCTGCGGCAATTAGCCTGTACTCAATCCCTTCCGGATACCACTGTGCGTCTCGAAGTGCTACTCCACAGTCCATGCAGCCACTGGTGCTTTTGTAGGGAGTCTGCTCAATGGCTGACACCATTGATCTGCATTTCAGACTCCAATGCCTTTCTCCAAGTTCAGCAGCGGCGTCGCAAGCAGCATGAACAAGACCCACCTCACCATCGACACCGAAGCAGCGAAGTAAGCCACTCTACACCTCCTCACACCAGCCGTCCCGACCGCATCCGGCTACCAACCCTTGAAGTCCTCCCACCATACCCCCCGATCCAGATCTTGACCATCGCCTCCCCTCGGTCCACAATGGCGTTCCGCTGCTGACAAGCACCAGCAACCTCCTCGCGAACAGCGCACCTCCCACCGGCCAAACCTCCTCCGGCGACTCCCTAGCCATCACGAAATCCACCTCCCTGACGGCCCGCCCCGCCAACCCCAGCACCCTTCACAAGGTCACCACCAACCCCTCCCTCCCCAAAAGCTCCGCCCCAGCCGCCCGCCCCCCTCCCGCCCTAACCCCCCACCAAGCCGCCTACGCCTGCCCTCCCCTCCCCGCCTCCTGGACCAGCGCGCACGACCAGGCGATCTGCATGCTGGACGCGAAGCAGGTGCCCGTGACCTCCATCGCCGCGCGGCTCAAGCGCGCGTTTCCGGACCTTAGGGGAGTGGCTGTCACGCCGGCGATGGTGGAGAGGAGGCTTAGGTGTTTGGATCAGATCCCTGAGGTTGACTATTGGAGACGGGCGCTTGCGGGGGATGACGAAGGCGGAGGAGAGGGGAGATTAGCGGGGAAGGGGAAGGAGAGGGCTGCTGATGCACTGCTGTCAACGCCTAC
Source organism: Coniosporium apollinis CBS 100218 (assembly GCF_000281105.1). Taxonomy (NCBI): domain Eukaryota; kingdom Fungi; phylum Ascomycota; class Dothideomycetes; genus Coniosporium; species Coniosporium apollinis. The sequence continues at coordinate 390,835 of NW_006913265.1, forward strand.
GGAAGCTGATTTTGTGCTCTCGCCCACTTCTGGCGCTGCTGGGGATGGCGGGGGTGAGGCGAAGGGGAAGGGAACGAGGAAGGGGGTGTACTGTAGTATCAGGGACGCGGCATTGGGGAAAGAGAACAGGAAGACGGACAAGGGAAAAGAGAAGGCAGGGCTGGAGGACGGACATCCACCTCGGCGAGTACCTGTGGGTAGGGCGATATGAGGTGGAGAGGGCCGCGATGATCGTGTTGGGGTGGCAGCATGGATACTTGGAGTATCTTCTTTGGCTTTGACCATGGCTTACGCGAAAAGCATGGATTGGCGTTGGAGGCGTGGGAACCCAGTTATGAATCGACGTGGTATGATCGAGGAATGGGAAATCTCGGGTCTTTGGGATCTGGCAGCTCATGCGAGGCTTGCCAACATAATGTAATACCTGAGCAGGGGAGAAAAGTTTGCCAGCTTCACAACCTCGCCCTTATCACCTTGCTAAGGAGGTGCTTGGCTTTCATCAGTTAGCCAAACAGCGGAACCGGCGAGGCGAACTCTGTCCCGTTGAATGATTTGTAGTCTGTTTCGATATCCACTTGGCACTCCAGCATACGAAAAGGCTATGGATAAGAACTAACTCCCTTCAAATGTTGGTTGCCCAACGCCTCCTGATTTGCCAAATGCGTCTTGAGATCCTCACAAATCCTACAACTCGAAAAAAGCGGACACCAGACATCCCATACGCCGCCCGTTAGAACCGTCATATCCAGATCATCTCGTACCATCATGCATCATCATAGACCCGCTCGTTTCAGAATACTCCGCTCAGCCCCCACACCCCATCTCACACAAACCCCCCGGCAGCCTTCTGCCGATACTCCTCAAAGCTCTGCGGACTCTCCCTAACCGCGCCCCTCTTGACCTCCTCCTTGCCTAACAACTTCGCCTCCCACGCCTCCTCCTCCGCCGCAATCGTCGCATGGAACCGATGCCGATCCCCGCGTGCAAAATACATCGGCGCCGCCTCCCTCCTCGCGACCCCCTCCGTCACAAGCACATACTTGATCCCACTCCCGGGGGCCTCAAACATCGCGTCTCCGAGCAGCCGCTCCAGCACGGTTCGTAGCCCGCGGGCGCCGGTCCCCATATCCTTGGCCACGCGCGCGACTTCGTGCAGGGAGGCGGTCGTGAAGCGCAACTCGATACCTGAGAGCTGAAAGAGCTGCTCGTACTGCTTGAGCAGCGAGTTGCGGGGTTCGGTGAGGACGCGCACGAGCGCGGAGGCGGAGAGCGGGGACAGAGCGCAGGAGATGGGGATGCGGCCGATTAACTCGGGGATCAGGCCGTATTTCTGGAGGTCGGAGGGCTCGACGAGGTCGAGGGTGTTGTAGAGGGGTTCGTCCTGGGGGTCTTTGCCGCCGGAGGAGGAGGCGGCGGTGGTGTGGTGGGGGAAGCCGGGACTGCTGCCGCTACTGCTGGGCTGGTGCTGCGGGCTGTGTGTCTCGGGCACGTAGAAGGGGAGGTGCTTCTTGAAGAGCGCGTCTTCGCCTCGCAGCATCGTGTCATGGGTCCCTGTCTCCGGGCTCGAGGCGCGGACGTGGGCCCCGAAGCCGATGCTGCCGCGCGAGATGCGGTCGAGGATCATTTTGTGCAGGCCGATGAAGGCGCCCGTGAAGATGAAGAGGATGTTGTCCGTGCGCACGTTGTAAACTTCGTTCTTCGCGCCGCCGGGGGATAGGGGGTTCATGTTGCCGCCACCGAGGCCACCGCCGCCTAGTGGGCCGTGAGATGGGAAGCCGCCGCCTGGGGTTGTGCGCCCGCTGCCGGGTCCACTGCCGCCGGCACCGCGCTCGGCTTTTGCTTGGATCTGGAGGGTTGTGCCTTCGATTATCTTAAGTAGAGCTTGTTGTACGCCTTCGCCGGAGACGTCTTTCCCATGCGCCACCTTAGCCGCAGCGATCTTATCGATCTCGTCAAGGCAGATGATGCCGCGTTCGGCGCGCGCAACGTCGTAGTCTGCGGCTGCCAGAAGGCGCTGTACGCACACGTCGGCGTCTTCGCCTATGTATCCGGCTTGTGTGAAGGGCGTGCAGTCGGACATTGAGAAGGGGACCTCGAGGACGCGGGCGAGGGTCTTGGCCATCAGTGTTTTGCCGACACCAGAAGGGCCGAGTAAGAGGATGTTGGACTTCTCAATGGTAAGTGGCGTGGTGTCGAGGATGGGGCTCGACTCGGGCGGTGGAGGGAAGGATTGGTAGTTTGGTGGTGGGTAGAGGTTTATAGTTGGTTGCTGACCGGGAAACTCATCTGCCAAAAACATTAGAATGGGTTGTATATATAACCGCTCAGATCTGGGACAGTGCGAACCCTCTACTGGGTGTCTCTGCCCCATCTCTCGCCGGGCTTGCTGCGCATGTAGCTCGGCCTCTTCTTCGTCTCGTCTCTCTAGCTCCTGTATCCGCTGATAGTGGTTGTATACCGCGACACTGAGCACCTTCTTTGCCCTCTCTTGTCCTACGACGAACTGGTCAAGGTGGTGCTTGAGCGCCTTGGGAGTGATTCGAGGGGCGCCGACGTTGCTCGTCCCCCCCAGAGGTCCTATGGTAGGCCCCCCAGGCTCGTAGACGCCTGTGAACGGCTGCCCCCCAAAGTCCGAGCGATTGAACTGGCCGGACGAGCATCGGGAGGTGGTTGTGGTGAAGGTTCGGCGGATGGAGTAGAGGGCGAGGTAGGACAGGCGAGCGTGCGCAGAGACGCTTATGGGAGCTGGCGCCATGCTGAAGCAGAAGAGCCTCCGAGCCGACGCTGGAGGCTCGTGGAACGGCGTTGGATGGCAGGTAGCTGGATGGTTGCGGCTACAGCATGCTTCTCCGCCCTCTTGGCCGAGGCCTGCGGGGTCCCCACTGGCGACTGATGGAGCGAATACCGCGATGAAGCGTCGAGGCACGAGTCGCGAGGAAGTAGGAGAGCTAGGATCGACACCAGCCTCTAGACCAGCAGAGGCTCTATATTGGTACCTCGGTAGATACGATGCAACATGCACCGACGCAGCGATCACGGTGGGAGGAGGCGTTGAGGTACAAAGTTACCTACATGGGTACCTGGGCACATCTGATAAGCGGAGGCGGTGGAGGAACGCGGCCCGACAGCGGAGGATCGGCGGAAACCCCCAGCGGAAGCCTTACTGTTTGTAGCCCAACTAGAGCTTTTCTGGTGACGTCTTTTTGCAGATTCGCTTAGGCTTCCCGCTCCCTGTCGGTGCACGGATGGATCCATGCATGTTGAGCTCTCTTGTCGGAGATCCCTCAGCAGCTCGACCCTTAGGGTGCAATGGTGGGTGGCGGGGATCGCATGCTTGGTCCAGTACCCCGCTATCACAAGAACTCTCCCGCTCTAAACCCCTACAAATCTGCCATCATTCCCCACTTGCTCTTCTTAAAACATCTATCTTTCTGCTCCACCACCTGTCCAGTTCCTCAATCGCATGCAGGCTTGAGCAGTACTCTCAATTCTAAGCAGCAATGGGTCTCAGCACTCTGAATGAAGCGTCGGACAACTCCATGATGTCGGAGCCCGCCCAGGCAATGCCTGCTGACGGCACAGGTATATCTGCTGTCAGACGATCATGAACTCGTGCAAAGCTGATGCGCCCCAGGCATTGTCCAGCTCGATCCCTGGCTGTCGCCCTTCAAGGAGCCTCTTCGCAGCAGATACAGCAAGGCGCAGGAGTGGATCAAGAAACTGGATGAAAATGAAGGGGGGTTAGGACAGTTCAGCAAGGTAGGGGACCGCGTACAGCTGGGGGCTGGGAAGGCTCAAGCTGATTGTGCATGCAGGGCTACGAGAAGTATGGTTTCCACGTACAGGACAACGGTGACATCGTGTACCGAGAATGGGCGCCGAACGCGCTTCGAGCATACCTTATTGGGGATTTCAGTATGCAAGCAACTATTATGTTTGCATGGCTGGCGGCTGACATGTTTTGCTCTAGACGGATGGAACCGCGACTCGCACGAAATGAAGAAAAACGACTTTGGCGTCTTCGAGATCACACTGCCCGCAAACAATGGCCAGCCAGCAATCCAACACGATTCCAAGATCAAGGTGCGTCTCACGTTGCGCTCTGTGTCTGGCCAATAGCTACTGACCCAACCGTTCGACTACAGATATCCCTCGTCGTTCCCAACGACCAAGCGCGCCAGGAGCGCATCCCAGCTTGGATCACAAGAGTCACCCAAGATCTGTCAGTATCTCCAGTATACGACGCAAGGTTCTGGAACCCACCCAAGGAACAGAGATATGTCTTCAAGAACCCCAAGCCAAAGAAGCCTGCCAGCGCCCGCATCTATGAGGCGCATGTCGGTATCTCATCGCCTGACCCGAAGGTTGCCACATACAAAGAGTTCACGCAGAACATCCTCCCCCGAATCAAACATCTCGGCTACAATGTCATTCAGTTGATGGCGATAATGGAGCACGCCTATTACGCCAGCTTTGGCTACCAGATCAACAGCTTCTTCGCTGCTAGCAGCCGCTACGGGCTCCCGGATGATTTGAAGGAGCTCATCGACACCGCGCACGGTATGGGCATTACAGTGCTCCTGGACGTGGTCCACAGTCACGCCTCGAAGAACGTGCTCGATGGACTGAACATGTTCGACGGCAGCGACCACTGCTATTTTCATGAAGGCCAAAAAGGAAGACACGAGCTCTGGGACAGCAGGTTGTTCAACTACAGTCACTACGAAGTCCTTCGTTTCCTTCTTAGCAATCTACGATTCTGGATGGATGAATATCAGTTCGACGGATTCCGGTTCGATGGTGTGACAAGTATGATCTACACCCATCATGGTATTGGCACGTGAGTTTCCCTCTCTCCAGGTCACTTGCACGACGCACTAATCATTGCAGTGGCTTCTCCGGCGGATACCATGAGTACTTTGGCCCAGGTGTTGATGAGGACGGCGTTGTGTATCTTATGCTCGCCAACGAGATGCTCCATTCAATCTTCCCCGACGTCATCACCATCGCTGAAGATGTCTCGGGCATGCCCGGCCTCTGTGTAGCACTGTCGCTTGGCGGCGTTGGCTTTGATTACAGACTGGCCATGGCGATCCCGGATCTCTACATCAAATGGCTCAAGGAGAAGCAGGACATCGACTGGGACATGGGCAATCTGGCATTCACTCTGACGAATCGCCGACACGGCGAGAAGACGATCGCGTACGCAGAGAGTCACGATCAAGCGTGAGTGCTTACCAGGTGGTTATTGTTGATATTGGCTGACGCACAGCAGGCTGGTCGGCGACAAGTCTCTCCTCATGTGGCTCATCGATGCCCAGATATACACGCACATGTCGGTGCTGATGGAGCTGACGCCTGTGGTAGATCGTGGCATTGCCATGCACAAGATGATCCGGCTCATCACACACGCGCTTGGTGGTGAGGGCTATCTCAACTTCGAAGGCAACGAGTTCGGTCATCCCGAATGGCTCGACTTTCCAAGGGAGGGCAACAACAACAGCTTCCACTACGCACGCCGACAGTTCAACCTAGTCGATGACCACAACCTTCGTTATAGGTTCCTCAACGAGTTTGACAGCAAGATGCAGTGGACCGAGGAGAAGTACGGCTGGCTGCATTCGCCGCAGGCGTACGTCAGCCTGAAGAACGAGAGCGACAAGGTGATCGTCTTCGAGCGAGGCGGTCTCTTGTGGATCTTCAACTTCCACCCGTCATCTAGCTTCACGGATTACCGGGTCGGCATTGAGCAAGAAGGCACGTACAGGATTGTGATCAACACCGACAGCAAAGACTTTGGTGGACACGATCGGATAGACGAGAGCACGAGATTCTTCACCACCCCGTTCAGCTGGAATGGGCGCAAGAACTTCCTGCAGGTCTACATCCCCAGTAGGAGCGCTATCGTAAGTTTTCACTTGTTTGAAGCGTAAGATCCTTTCGCTGACTTGACTAGGCCCTGGCCCTCGAATCTACCTTGTGAACCTAGCATAGACGCATTAGCTTTGCTGTACATCTGTCTGTATTGATAATGGCCTTCGCAGCCAACGCTTTGTAGTCTGTAGCTCCCTTTTTGTGTAGTTGGACGTAAAACATGTAGCAGGCAGGCGTGACAGATCACGTGATGATGAATGCCTGTCCAGTCAATGGAATGCTCGACTGGACAGCGCTGCCACTCTCGAAGCTCCGAGAGACAGTTCTCCGGAGCTCAAACGTTTCTTCAGCCCTGGTCGAGAAACGACATTGGAGTGAGTGAGCGAGCGTAAGAGCGTAAGAGGCTCCATTGCGTGTTGGTGCTCGGACGCCGCACGCTCATTGGGCCGACGCTAGCGCGAGCTCGGCAGAGATGGCAACTTTGCTCCTCCCGACCTCACCTCCCTCGAGCTCCATCTCACCAATTCGCACCTCTCCACTCCCCTTCCATCGCCGTTGCGACACCCCTCACAATGTTCAAGAGGTACCCTCGCCCTTCCTGCAGATGCAATTGACCACGCTTCGGAGCTAACGAGATGGACCTGCAGCGGCATCACCCGGTCGCTGCGAGCCTCAGCATTCCGCCGGCCAGCGACCGTACAACGCGCCTGGAAACCCATCACAAAGAACTTTGCTCCCGCTCTGTCGGCGAGGTTCGCAAGTACAGATTCTGCGAAGGATGGCAAGATTCATCAGGTCATTGGCGCCGTCGTCGACGGTAAGAGAAAACCCTTCTTGGCCCGTCCCACGGAGGAGCTTCATCGACTGGCCTGGTGCCAACCACAACAGCGCATCCGCTGACCATGATTCACAGTAAAATTCGACACCGAGCAGCTACCGGCCATTCTCAACGCCTTGGAAACGGACAATGGTGGCAACAAGCTTATTCTGGAGGTCGCAGTAAGATGGCACAATCAGCGAATCGTGTCGGACACCTTGCTAAACTCGATAACAGCAACACTTGGGCGAGAATGTCGTCCGGTGTATTGCTATGGACGGTAAGCTCGGAATTTGTTCGGTGTCATTCGATGGCGCTCATCGCAATGATTAGGTACCGAGGGTCTGGTTCGAGGCTCCATCGCTACCGATACTGGCTCACCCATTATGATTCCTGTCGGCCCTGGCACGCTGGGTCGTATCATGAACGTTACCGGCGATCCTATCGATGAGCGTGGCCCGATCAAGCACACCAAGAAGCTTCCTATCCACGCCGATCCCCCACTGTTCGTTGAACAGTCCACCTCAGCTGAGGTCCTCATCACTGGTATCAAGGTCGTCGACCTGTTGGCCCCGTATGCTCGTGGTGGAAAGATTGGTCTCTTCGGTGGTGCTGGTGTTGGCAAGACTGTGTTCATTCAGGAGCTGATTGTAGGATATTCTCCCTTGGCAACAACTTACAAGCTGGCTGACGGTTATTTAGAACAACATCGCCAAGGCCCACGGTGGTTTCTCTGTCTTCACCGGTGTCGGCGAGCGGACGCGTGAGGGTAACGACTTGTACCACGAAATGCAGGAGACCCAGGTCATCCAGCTCGACGGCGAGTCCAAGGTCGCACTGGTGTTCGGTCAGATGAACGAGCCTCCAGGGGCTCGTGCTCGTGTCGCTCTTACTGGGTTGACCGTCGCCGAGTACTTCCGTGACGAGGAAGGCCAGGATGGTAAGCCTGGCTCTTACTGGGCCAGCCGCGGCTGTGTGCTGATGTGCGCTAGTGCTTCTCTTCATCGACAACATCTTCCGTTTCACTCAGGCCGGTTCTGAAGTGTCTGCCCTGCTCGGTCGTATCCCGTCTGCCGTCGGTTATCAACCCACCCTCGCCGTCGACATGGGTATCATGCAGGAACGTATTACCACCACACAGAAGGGCTCCATCACATCCGTGCAGGCCGTCTACGTGCCCGCTGACGATTTGACTGATCCCGCTCCCGCCACCACCTTCGCCCATTTGGACGCCACCACTGTGCTGTCGCGTGGTATCTCCGAGTTGGGCATCTACCCAGCCGTCGACCCTCTAGATTCCAAGTCTCGTATGTTGGACCCCCGTGTTGTCGGCCAGGACCACTACGATACCGCCACAAAGGTGCAGCAGATGTTGCAGGAGTACAAGTCGCTCCAGGACATCATCGCCATTCTGGGCATGGACGAGTTGTCGGAACAGGACAAGCTGACCGTCGAGCGTGCGCGTAAGCTGCAGAGGTTCTTGAGCCAGCCTTTCACCGTCGCGCAGGTGTTCACGGGTATTGAGGGCAAGCTTGTCGACCTTAAAGATACCATCAGGTCGTTCAAGAGCATCATGAACGGCGAGTGCGATGACCTGCCGGAAGGTACGTTTTCACTATTACACTCAATACTCGAGTTCTAGCTGACCTATTTTCTAGGTGCATTCTACATGGTCGGCGACATCGAGTCAGCACGCGCCAAGGGCGAGAAGATTCTTGCGGATTTGGAGAAGTCATAGACGCGCAGCCTCAAGAAGGGAACCGATGTACTGTGAAATTGCCTTCAGCGAGCCGTTCTTTCTCTCAACTTAGCCTTGTACAGAAAATACTATGGGTGATTAAGCAGGGAGATGACGCTCTGCTGATGGCGGTGAAGTGTGAGAGGAGTGTAATCGTAGCTTGAACGTGTCTTGTTGACTGCAATTTGTTTCCCAAGTCTGAAGACCTTACTCACGTCGCGAGATCTTGCGCTTATCCATACTGCCTACCCATACTCCGGGGCGATAGCTTGTATCGCTGATGCATGAGCCACGGTGTTCCTGCGACGTACGAAGGCCTCGTTCGCCAACCCGGACGTTCACCCTGTTCTCAAGCTCCTTACTCGCTTGAGAAAGATTGAATCCGCGAAGCAGCCCCTTTTCTCTTCAGAACGGACGTTGAGGTACATCCTTTGGTCGAAATCCTCCTTGTGGATCGTGAACGCGCGTTGTTCGTTCTCGGGATACAATGAACGGTTTGGTCCTATCTCCAACAAAGCCAACGCAAGTAGTAAAATAGTACCACGGCGGTGTTCTGAATCTTGAAGGACATCTTAGCTGCATGAGGCTCCGCTTGCTTCCTTTCTGGCTGATGTATAGCAGCAGCATGCCATACACTTATAGACCCTACAGCCTTGACAGTTTCGCTCCTTGGAAAAGTCACAAGATAGCACAATTGCAAGGTTGCGCGGACAATCGATAGAAGGTTACTAGACGACTATATGTAGGATTCGAGAGAGCTGCGCAGCACGATACAAGCCTTGTGGCCTTGCTTAGTCACACTAATTCCATCCGTACTCTGATTTCGCAGCGCCTTGCGGCAATCCTAACCGCTGTCATGAGAATGAATTTCCGAAGCAGCTCGCGACAATATCGGACTTCTCAGGAGTCAGTTATGGACTTCCAGCAGATTATAGGTGGCAGAACTCTATGCCGCAGAACAATAGGTAGACGGTAGGAAATGCTAATTATAAAGAACGCAACCGTGAGTAGCTTCACGCATGGCCAGGCTCCAGCACAGCTTCCACAGCCCACTCAAGCCGTCTCGTATTCGCTTCACGAAAGATTAAAGCAGGACCTCTTGCCTCGTGAATCCGGCAAACAGCTTGTGTTTTGCACCAACCCACTTACAACCACCACATTGACCTCAGATCGGAACGTGTTCAGAAGATGGCAGAGAAACCTACTCAACACCAAATCGAAACCCCAAGCCAAGCTCCTCCAGCCAGCAAGACTATCACTCCCCCAGGCGTCAAGGCAATCGAGCACTGGTCCCTCTTCGGCCGACCAGGCCATCCGTCTCCAACACGCGTAACAGCCTCCGCGTGGAAAAGAGAGCCCTTTAAGAAGCCGGAGCATGCCGCATGGCATGTTCCCATCCCAGCCGACCAGCTCGGCACACTGCTGAACGGGTTCTGTCCATCGGCGATGGAGGACAAGTGGTTCGTCTATGCCGAGGGTCCGGATGCAGAGGGACGCGTTTTGATTCATATGCATCGCAGCTGGACGGGAAAGAAGATTGTTGAGCTTGAGATTAAGATTAGGGGCGACAGTGAAGAGGAGAAGAAGACGGGGAGTGCGGAAATCATGGGTATCACTTGGGAGATGGATGAGGAGGTTATTAGGGATCATAGTGAGGAGAAGGCGAAGTACAATGCGCTGGAAGTGTGCAAGTGGGTGCTGGGCGTAAGATTGGTGGAGTAGGATAGGGCGCAGACGGGGAAGGAGAATGGGCCGGCTAAGCTGCTGGGGTCGAAGTGATCTTACTGATGATACGTATTGTGAGGCGACGGTGGGCAGTAAAGAGGGAGGCTTGTTCAAAGTCCGGTGAGAGGAAGAAAGTGACACTATCTGTATCTCAGAGATATACAGCCAGCTCTTAAGACGAGGGGCGATAGGCGCGGATTATGGAGAAGCATCTATATGATATGCTGGTCGGTGACAGCAGCACTACTACCGCCTGATCGAAGTTTCGAAATCATGCGGACGGATTGGTGGAAAGGTGTGTAATTACGGAGACAATCTGCTTGAATGTTACTATCCCTTCAGCCATCGGGGTGGATAAGTAGGTAAATGTACAAGATAGGTAGAAGTTGAGACTATGGCGCTGAAACCGGGCAATTCGAGTCCAATTCCATGGATTCGTGGATCATGGTTACAATCACAGTTCGCTACAACTAGCTCTCGACAGACCCATCTTCATCCCAGTCCCCTTCACGCAGCTTACCAGCGCCTTTTCTCGCGTACATACATGAGTAAATCATACGCGAGGTTGAGGTCTCTCACAACGTCCTGAACATCCTTCTTGCTCAACATCTCCGGATGCTGATACAGTGTTCCTACCACCACATCTCTCAATCCCCTATCACTCTCGATTGTTGAAGTATATGCCTCGTACGCCGCCTGTGAGAACTCGGTGCTGTTCCAAAATGTCCCAGCCTCGACCGCAAACTTCTCGAGCGCGAGTGCTTTGAGCGCCGTGATGTTGTATTTTTCGGCCAAGGCATAGACTTTGGCGTGGATGATGAGGTTAGGAGATTGAATCAGTGGTTGGGTCGCATCTAAGTCTGCTGGTACCGGTTCTTCTGGTGCGTCCTCTGTGGCCTGTGGCGGATCGTTCCAGGCTCTCTGCGCATAGGCTGCCCGCGATGGTCCTTCATCGCTCTCCTGAAGGAGCATGCGTTCAGGTTCAGCCCTAGGTCCTTCATACCAGAAGGAGGACTTTTTCTTGCGCTTTTTCATCTTCTTCGTAGAGCCAGAAGAGTCCCATGGTGCGTAAATAACATCAATCCGCTGGGGCTCAAGCTGGGGAGGGGGAGGAGAAGGCGGCTCTGCTGCTTCAGATAGTGCTTCTTCTACCTGAAGAACCTCCTCCGATGGTGGTGCCTCTTGAGCCGGTGCAGCCTCCTCTTGGTTGTATTCATCACCAGCGTCAACATTCGCTGTTCCCGCTTCGACCTCCTCCGCGGTTCCATCGCCACGGTCATCGTCCTCGCTATACAAGGAAACATGCGGATAGTCGAGGTGATAGAGATAATGCACCATCAGCCTCACAGCCTGAGCGTCGTCGTGTGGGAGCGGAATCTTTGCCGTGCGCGCTTCCTGTTGTATTATTGATATCAGATCAGCCCGGTCCTTTCTAAACGTTTGAATAACCGAAGTTGCACAACTCATTTCTTGTCTACGAACCTTAAACACTCCATTGCAGGCTGCAGCAAAGAACTTGGAGCGTGGACAGACAATGGCTTTATGCACACGGTGTTGGTCGCGACCGCATGTTATGGTAAGGTCGGAGTATGTGTCATCAGTGAAGAGCCTGGTTACAGAGTCAGCGCGGTGCGACGGTTTTAGGAGCGAGGCGATGCAGTTCCCCGGTGGATCATAGAAATCAAAGTATGCTTTCCCCGTAATAGGCCAGCGCAGATGGGCAGGAGGGGTAGGAGCAGGCAGAACACGGACAGAAACAAGAGTGAAATCGAACATACTCGCGCATAGAACACATGAGCTCCTCACGCGGTTTGTCGCCCATCTTGGTTCCTTGTACTCCAATGTAGGTATTCCGCCGCAGATTAGACCTCCCTGGACTCAGAGGTCGCTGACGGGAAAAGAATGGCCCCCAGAGGAAAGAAGGCGATGTGGATGCATTTATCTTGGCCTTGCATCCATGGAAGCCAACTCGACCATGCAAGCTGCGTGCTGCGGGCTTCGGTGGCCCTTCTGCCTTCTGCGGCACAGCAATTTAGCAGCTGATACGCATATGCAGCCATCCTATTTGACGCTGCTCCAACTCCAACTCCGTCGCGTTTTTTTTTTGGAATTTGTCTGGGCTTGGACAGTAGCAATCTCAAATGATTCAGCAGAGGTGTTGGAATGTCTCTTAAGATGCTGCAGTTTCTTTGGAGTGAAGAATGGGCGACAAGGTGGACAAATTGAAGGGTCAACCTGAGGTCAATATTGCAGCTGATTGGACCTGCACGAAATTTGACAGAGAGTTTGTATCTCTCCTCTACGAATACTAGGGATACTTTAGCAGTTTAGAACTCTCTCTCATTTCCATCAATCTGGATATCGTGGCCTACTAACCACGCAAGATTCAGTAAATTAGAAGAACGTGGATTGTAGGAGTTGATATTGGTGTTCTCTTCTCCACCTGATGACAACGCCGTGCAGCTTGGCTCCCATTCAACCTCGTTGTACAACCCTCAGCCTCTTCGTCAGCCTTGAGTTAATATGGTGATGTTCTCCGCGTGTGAAACTGAGACATCTCCTGTTCTCACAAAGCAAACGTCCTCGGTTTTTAGCCGTTCTGTTCCGCAAGTAGTTCCGCACTTTCGGCAACCCGCTTGCCAAACGGCCCGCCCGAGTTTCAGCTCACCGGTCTACTATGGAGTCTCCAAGGCGCCTTCTACGGGGCACCGACCCGGCACGATTATTGCGCCTCGCTTCAGAACCCGTTCCATCAAGCACAGATGAGGAGGCGGGTCATCATGTTGAACATGAGGAACCATTCGAACGGAGTCGGCTTAGTACTACAGGTCACGACATTCGCCTACTGTCCCTTTGCTCAGGCAGATGGGAAGACCACATTCGATGTTCGATCCGCGTGGTTTCACTAGAAGACAACCCGACCTACGAGACCCTGTCATATGTATGGGGGGATCCTAGTATGACCAAGTCCATCTTCGTTGACGGCCATGAGACTCAAGTTACGACTAATCTTAAGGCTGTATTGCGACATCTTCGTGATTCGGACAGCGCGCTCACTATATAGGCCGACGCGATATATATTATACAGGCGGATAATGAGGAGAGATAGCATTAAATCGGCATGATAGGTGAGATACACAGAAGATGCATTCGCGATTATATCTAGCTTGGTTGTCCAGACGCGGATCACCAGATGTCCTAAAGCGGCTGCCATTATAGCCGGTACGACCAAAGCGATAATAACCCGTCCTCAGTCTTCTACCATGATCCAAGACCTAGTCCACCAAGGACGTCGACAGAGATGAAAGAGGCTGTCCCAGGCTCTCCTTTCCTTCACGTCCGCTATATCAGGCTGAATGTTGTTGCGATTGATATTTTCAATATCAGTAACGAGATCCATGGCTATATTACTGTCTTCAGCGACCTCTCCTAATCACAGAACCTGCGAGGCAGCTTGATATATATGTCGCATTTTCTGAATCTGGTGACCTTTCTCATGATGGTCCAGTTGATTGATACAAAGTGCATCGATCCAAAGAACCTTGCCCACCACTTCAGATGGCAGATGGTGGAGCGCATCCCAGAGATTTGGCGTCGCTGGAAACGGGAGTTCATTTAGCATGATTGTGCGCAACTCGAGTCTGTCGCTGCCCTAAGCGTAGGAGAGCGCCTCGTAGTTTGGATTGTCGTCGAGGTTTGCAGGCATAATCCTGCACTTTATGGCGTCGGATCTCTTTCCTGGAAGCAACGAGATCAATCGAATCTCATTACTCGTTGGACCGCTGTCCATATGTCTTGGATCATTTTCTCTCGAGACATTCTCAGCAGAGAAGACCTTGGAGCAATCTACTCGGCGTTCTTGCACCTAGATGAGATTATCCAAGTATCAGCAAATGTGGTAAGGCCAGGTATTGAGCTCTCCAGCGTTCAGAGCCTTCGTAAAATCAATGGAGGCTTACAGTGCTAACTTCGTCGGGCTGCCGCAATCAACAAGCAGCTGATATTCCTAGAGACATCGAACAAGTAGAAAGTTATCAGTCACTTCAATGTTGCCGCCGTCGAGGTGAACTCCTCAGCACAACAAACCCGCTGGTGCCTAACACCGCCGCTTTGATGCCGCTCGTGAGGGGGCATTTCGCCATGCAAACCGGCTAATCGAGAGTAGAAGAGCTTGATGCCCACTTCTCTTTAATCTATGGCCCTATGTGCTTGGTAATGGTGAAAAGAATGGTATATAGTAGTAGATCGGGCCTCGTTCTATACCCGTTGAGATCCGACCTTGTATCGTCATCGGATAGCGCTCCAGCGGTCGTACCGGCGAGAGCGGGCTTTAGATGAAGCTCGCATATGTATGGAATACCTTGGATGTTGTTGCACTACGAGTAGGTTGCTTGCTGATGGCACGTACAAAAAACTCCGTTTTGAGAATTATGCAAAGGTTGCTATCGTGGCATGCCTCCTTCTACAGAAGCCGATAAGCCCTAGTCGTTTAATGTATCTACAGCTTCATTACAGCCATGGATGAGCAAAAAGATGGTCATGTCATCACCGGTCAACTAAACCGGCTCAACGCTTTTTCCACGTCTCCAACCTTCAACTCCTCCTTACATACCCCTCCCTCACAAACCTGCACCCTCGGCTTCCCCGGATCCAGGCTCCTGAAAAGCTCATTCCTCTCCCTCAGCCACTCCGACTTACTCCCACCCCCCAGTCTCGCCACCGTTCTCGTAGTCCCTGCACTCTCCCTAATCCTCCTCACCGCCTCCTCGACCTCCTCGCCCTCCCCACAAACAACCACGCTCTTCATGCCCAGCACATCCGCAACTATACTCGTCATCATACTCGAGAACAAAAACGGATGCTGCCCAACCTCCGCCTCAAACGCCCCGCACGTCCTCCTCGCCCGCTCCGTATAGGTTTCATCCTCGAGCAAACTCCCCAGCCGCCACAGATTGTTTGCGCTGACACCGTTAGTGCCCGGCTCGGCATTGTCCATGCCATCCTTCAGGCGCAAAATTAAATCCGGCTGGTCCGGCGCTGTCGAGAAAAACCCGCCCCCCACATCGTCCCAGAATTGCGCGATCTGGGCCTGCTGCAGCGTGTCCGCGAACCGGAGGTACTGGTCGTCGAAGGTCGCCTCGTAGAGGTCGATGAGGCCGGAGATCAGGAAGGCGTAATCGTCTGCGAAGGCTGGTGCGTCACCGGGGCCTTCGCGGTACACGCGCTTCATCGTGGAGGTGCTCTCGTCGAAGAGCTCCGACTTGATGAAGTGTACCGCTTTCTCGGCGGCGGCGAGGTAAGTGTGGGACTTCTCTGGGTCAGAGGCTGCGAGGGCTGCGCTGGTGCGCGCGAGTGCGCCGACGGCGAGGCCGTTCCAGCCCACGACGATCTTGTCGTCCAGCGCTGGTCGAGGGCGTTCTCGGTTCCGGTGCTCGAGGAGTTTCTGCCTGCTCTTGGCGATGATTTGGAGGATGTCTTCGCGAGACATGCCGTATACCTTTGCCAGTTGCTCCGGAGTCCGTCTGATGCACAGCACGTTCTGATTGGTAAGCTCGTCGTGTGCATCGTGTTCAGGGCTCACATTCCCGCTGTCACGCACGTCCCAGTACCGCGCGCAGATCTCAGCATCCTGCTCGCCGAGAATGGACTGGAACTCCTTGAGCGTCCAGACATAGAAGGCGCCTTCGCGCTTCTCGGTGTCTTGCGGCCGGTAGTAGGAGTCTGCGTCCTCGGCGGAGAAGAAGCCGCCGGTTGGGCTGTGCATGGGTGGCGTGGTGAGGTAGGTCGCGATGTCATGGACAGTTTCGAGCATCACGGGATCTTTGGTGATGAGGTAGGCGTCAAGGTAGACTTGGAGGAGCTGGCCCTGGTCGTAGAGCATCTTCTCGAAGTGGGGGAGACTCCAGTCGCGGGTTACGGAGTAGCGGGCGAAGCCGTTGCCGATCTGGTCGTGGATTCCGCCGCGGGTCATGGCATTGAGAGTCGCGAGGACCATCTTCTGCGCGTTGTCACACTCTTGTGCTCCCACTACGTCTTGGACCGCGCTTGGGTATTGGCTAAGGCGGATAAGAAAGGAGAGGTTGACAGGCGTCGGAAACTTGGGCGCGCCACCAAAGCCGGCGTACATTCTATCGTACTTTCGTTCAAAGTGCTGATACGATTCTTCGAGGAGCTCCAGATCTAGGCCGTCGCCTTCGTGGTCCGCATTGTCTTTGCTGATAGTGCCTTCGTTGGCGAATTCACGCAGTTGTTCTGTGATCGCGTTCCCGGATTCTAAGCAAACTTCCGGCTTATCTCGCCAGAGATCCCGAATCTTTTGCAGTATTCCTAGAAATCCGATGTGGCCGCGGTGCCCTGTTGCCGACGAAGGGCCTGGCCAGTATGTTCCCCCGAATATAGGTTTCAGGTCAGGGGTGAGGAAAACATTCAGCGGCCAGCCTCCCGACCCTGTTGTTGCTTGGACGTAGTTCATGTATATGCGGTCGACGTCCGGCCGTTCCTCACGGTCGATCTTGATAGGTATGAAGGACTCGTTCAGGATTCTGGCGATCTCTTGGTTCTCGAAGGACTCTCGCTCCATGACGTGGCACCCTGGGCTCTCTGTTAGAAGCCATTCTAGGCTATCGCTGAGCTGGTGGAAACATACAGTGGCAGGCTGCATAGCCAATGCTGACAAACAGAAGTCGGTTGTGCTTCTTCGCCAGCGCAAGAGCTTCTGGTGTCCACATCTGCCATGCTACCGGATTGTTCATATGTCCTCGGACCTGTTATAGCCGTCTTAGCTTGTGGTCTCTTCCTACTTCTTTAGTAGTACGGCCGGCGTACTCACATACGGACTCCTGCTCTCATTGAGCCTGTTGCTCAGGTTCAACTCGGTTGCGCTCGCCATCTTAGAGAG
This sequence comes from Coniosporium apollinis CBS 100218, assembly GCF_000281105.1. NCBI lineage: Eukaryota > Fungi > Ascomycota > Dothideomycetes > Coniosporium > Coniosporium apollinis. The sequence continues at coordinate 407,887 of NW_006913265.1, forward strand.
CTGCGTATGTAGGCTAGCGTAGGAGCAAAACGGGCGAGCTATGTGTGTAGCGCGCCTAGCTGTCCGGAAAGCAGAGAGGTAAGTCTCGCGACACAGGTGATATCTTGGTGGGCGCCGCGCGAACTGGACAATACCAGTGCTCCAGGTAAGTCGCATGCAGGAATTGATTCAAAATTGATATATGGCAGACTTTGGTGGCGAGAAGCGAGGGCAGTTGCCACCGAGGTGGTTCTGTTTACTCCACCCTCATCGCCGTCGTCATTGCCGTAAACGTCAAGATGCGATAATCAACTTATCGATACCGCCGCATCGTGAGTCTTAGCATAGTCCACGCCGCAACGCAGACACTGGCCTCTTATCCGCCAGCAGTGTCTTCGTTCTGAGGAAGAGATGATAGAGCCTAAATAAAGGACGGCAAGTTTAGTCCCAGCTGCGAACGAACGGTAGAGTCGATCCACATGTATTTCGCGCAATGAACGAGTTCTACACTCGCGCCAGCAGGCGGCCAGCAGGCGGCCGGCTCCTCCCGCGTCTAGCGGCAGAGATGTGATTCGTCCCAAGCTCGGTTCTGCGCGTCAATCGCGCTTGAAGTCTGCGGCTGCGGCTCTGCTGTCACGGCAGCGCCCATCTTCGAGCTAGGACTTCGTCTGTCACCGCGACATCTCAACAACACAGCACACAACAGCTCCAGGAACACAGCTTCTCGCAATGATGATGCTCAGCTTACCGCCCATCATCCCCCGCGATGTACGTCGGCGCCCATTTCCTCTTAACCTCCATCTCCCCCACTAACGTCCCGCCCAGGACCACATAATAGGCTACCCCTCCGCCCTCGCCTTCTCCTCCCTCGACACCGACAACGATGACAACCTCACCTCCAACCCACACCAACATCCCGCCCGCCGCCCGCAAACGAGCCAGTCCAATCCGCGCACCCCCCTCGCCCTCCTCGCAGCCGACGAAAAGCTAGTCCAGCAGCGCAAGCAAAACGTCCGCCGCTTCGGCGCCGGCTGGTTGCGCCCGCCAGGCATCAACAAGACGTACCAGGCGACCATGGACGAGGCGGCGGAGCGCGAGGAGCAGGAGGCGCAGGCGAGGCGGGAGATGGCAATGATGGAGCTGGCGGAGGCGGAGCGGGAGGAGGAGGAGAGGAGGAGGGTCGCTGAGGGGGGTGATGAGGAGGGGGAGGAGGAGGTGGGGGAGAGAGATTTGGATGCTGACGTCCCGGAGGCAGACGATGGGGAGGAAGAGGAAGAGGATGACGAAGACGAAGATACGGAGGGGGATCATGAAGGCGCGAGTTTCAACGAGGAGAGCTTCATTGAGGGGAGCGAAGTCATGGCCCCCGAAGAGATCAACGAGATGTTGGAGATGGAGGAGGCGGAGATGAGTGGCATCTTGCAGGAAGAGAGGGAGCTGGGGTTCGGCGAGAGGGATCTGGATGATAGTGTCCCAGAGGCGGGCAGCTATCAGCATACGGATACCGAGTTGGAGGAGGAGAGCAGCGAGGAGGAGATGATGTCGGCGCCGCGTCACGCGCAAGTACAGATGATGCCGCCGGCGGGATCGAGGAGGGTGACGCCGTTGAGGGTCCAGCATCAGGATACGCCGCCGTTGAGGTCGCGTGGGAGAGGACTGAGGCCTGATGCGGGCTCCTTCGACAGCTCTGAGCTCGGCGCTGGCAGCTCATCCTTCCTGGGGAGCAGTCCGTTCGCTTCAAGGGGACGGACTCTTGGGGATGACTCACGCCAGAGGATGCTCAACACCAGACCGCCGCAACGGCGTGGACATTGATCACCAGGACTAGAGCTCAGGATTGCGTTTTCAGACATTGGTAAGCGCGGCGCTACCTCCAAGCATATGATACCCAACATTAGGCGATTGCTCTTGTAGACTACACGAGCTCCCAAGCTCTTTCCCAATTGTATGATCCATGCCAAATCAATGCCCGAAACGCCTTGCTATGCAGGATGGTTGCAGAATGCACCGAAAACAAAACAAGCCGATAGGCCCTGCGTGGGCAAGCCCAGGGCATTTGAGAGCTTCCCCTCATTCCAGATCGCAGCCAGAGGGCTACTCTGAGCCTTGTCTCGCGAAATCTAGAACAACCACACATACCAAAAAAGTACGATGACCGCCGCGAAGAAGCCGAGCCAGACCTTCCAGCCGACTCCCGTCCGCTCGGCCATCCGCAGCATCCGATTCATGGTACCCCGTAGCCGAACTCTCGTGTTGTCAAAAGAATCATTCATCTTCTCCGCCAGCGCCGTTGAGTCGCGTATCTCGCCCCCTATCGCTACTGTGAGCTGCGCCCAGCGTCAGCCCCCTTCTTGTCTCCTACACTGTCCAAAATGAAGGTACCACTCACATTCTTCAACATCTTGACCTTCGCACTCATCCCCTCCAACTGCTCCTCGTTCTGATTCTCCAGCTCTGAGAGGACGGCATCGCTGTACTGGCCCCTCGAATTTGGCGTGGCTGCTCGATACGTCCCCCCATGATTCGGTCCGCCGCCGCCTGGGTACGCACCGAATGCGGGACTACTGCTGCTGGCGCCGCCGTTGTAAGGTGCGTAGCCGTAGCCGCCCGAAGCTGGCCGACTGGTGGAGGGACCGGCGGCGGGGGATTGGGAGCGGTTGCGGGAGTCGTAGGCGCTGAAGAGGGAGGAGCGGGCGTCGCGGGGGTGAGTGGAGGAGGGGAATCTGAAGGACATTGTCAGTAAGCGTTGTGCGCATATCTTGGGAGGCGACACACACCTTGAGGACATTGTGGTTGTTTGGTCGCATCAGGCCAGCTTGCGGCTTTGAACTTTGACCCTGACGTAGGGCTGCGAGATTTTGTACGGCGGGCGGTTCGGCTGGAGTGGCAGTTCGCGCGACTCGTGATTTCGTGTCGGCGCGCTGCCAAGATATCAAACTTCCAGGTTTTGGCGACAAGCGTATAGCTTTCGGTCCATAGCACTATCAGAATGGCTTGATCTTAGCTACGCAGTTTACGAGATGTTCGCTCTGCAGAGCTTTGGCCGGATGCAGGGGGCCTCTCGAGGCAGCATCCCGCGAAGACAGCTGTTTACGGCCATCAGACGCCGAACTCCGCTAATTCCAGCGTGAGTATGGAGACGGTCTGGGAATGAGACAACCTATTGACATTCTTATGGTTCAGGCCGCGTCCTACTTGCCGCGCTCCTCTAGCATCGCCGAGCGTACGGTATGCTTCCTTGGAGGCCGGCGAAGATGACTCTGGTCACATTTCCTCAGGGCCGAACGAGGGCATCCTTTTCTTTGGCAGTATGTTATGACTATGAGCTTCTTGAGCCTATCCGTTAATGTATGCTCTAGGTGTCCTCCCGCTGCGACTCCAGTGGCTTCTCCGGCTACCGTTCCACACGGATAGGATAGCCCCAGAGTTCCTGAAGCGCATCAATGACAACCCCACGATAGCTGCGGCCGACCCTGTAAAGCTGATGCAGAAGGCCATGAGTGGTCAGCCAACGCTACAGATCAAAGAGGTCCTCCCAAGGCTCAAAGAAGGCGGTGCCTTCGTAAAGTTCAGCCACGACGCGAGCGCTTCCCCCAGCGAAGTCGAAGCGGCATTGAAAGCGTACCTCAAGGAGAAGCAGATCAGACCATGGTGGAACCCTTTCCAGCGGATCCGTGCAGCCCTGGTGCGCGGCCGACCATGGGTAGAAGACCTTTATCGGCTGCCGAGCTCCAGGGTGAAAGTGGAATTCATGCCGTCAGGTCCAGGCGAACAAGCGGCAGAGCTGTCGCAGGAGCAATTGTATAGCTTCTTCAGGCCTTATGGCAAGCTAGCGGACATCATAGCACAGCCTGCAGACTCGAAAATCGTACCCAGATTCGCGTATCTCGACTTCGCCGATGCCCGTCGTGCAATCATGGCGAAGAACTGCATGCACGGCTTCAAAGTGCTAGAAGAGGAGGGAGGTGGCAAGGCAGGCACAATCTTCCGCCTTACGTACGAGCGGAAAGCGAAGCCTCATTGGATTCGGGATTGGTTCTTCAATCACCCCAGAATCGTCATTCCTGCGCTGGCAGTCCTCATTACCTCGATCACCGTAGCCATCTTCGACCCTGTCCGAACCTTCTTCATCAAGGCGCATATTACCCGCCAGTTCCACTTGACGGACAATAGGATTTACAAGTGGTTCAAGGCCCAAGCCACTGACATCTTGGTAAAAATGCGCCACAAAGACGACGACGATGCCGGTATGGAAGCTGTCTGGGACGACCGTAAAGATCTTATCGAGCAGATTCAGACTTGGTTACTGGAATCTGTGAACACCTTCATCATTGTGCAAGGACCTCGCGGCTCGGGCAAGAGGGACTTGGTGGTCGATCAGTCTCTGAAGCACAAGAGGTACAAGGTCATCATCGATTGTAAACCCATCCAGGAAGCCCGCGGTGACAGCGCGACCATATCCGCAGCGGCGGCACAAGTGGGCTACAAGCCGGTCTTCTCCTGGATGAACAGCATCAGTGGCATGATCGATATGGCTGCCCAAGGCGCGACTGGCGTCAAGACCGGCTTCTCGGAGACGCTGGACTCGCAGTTGACCAAGATTTGGAACAACACAGCTACAGCGCTCAAGCAGATAGCGCTGGATGGCCGCAAGAAGGACGACAAAGATGCCCACTTAGGAGACGACGAATGGCTTGAGGCACACCCCGAGCGCCTGCCCACAGTCGTCATAGACAACTTCTTGCACAAGAGCCAAGAAGGGAGCGTTGTCTACGACAAGCTAGCTGAATGGTAAGCCTGCCTGCAACCTTATTCAATTCCCCATACCAACGTGAAACCTAGGTCCGCGGGTCTCATAACCGCAAACGTCGCGCACGTGATAATTCTCACAAACGACGTCTCCTACTCCAAATCCCTCAGCAAAGCGCTCCCCAACCGCGTCTTCCGCGAAATCTCCCTCAGCGACTGCTCCCTCGAAACCGCCAAGCGCTTCGTCATTACGCACCTCGACGCCGACAACGATGACCTCCCCGTCGACCCTTCAGAGAAACACCTCATGCCCTCACAGCGCCGCAAAGACCTGCACGAGCTCGACGACGTGCTCCCCCTCCTTGGCGGCCGCCTCACCGACGTCGCATTCCTAGCCAACCGCCTCAAGTCCGGCGAGACGCCGTCCAAGGCCGTGCGGGAGATAGTGCGGCAGTCCGCGTCCGAGATTCTGAAGATGTACATCCAGGGCAGCGACGAGGAACGGAGATGGAGCCCCGAGCAGGCCTGGCATCTGATCCGGACGCTCGCGGCGAAGGAGACGCTGCGCTACAACGAGATCCTGCTCGCTGACACATACAAATCCAACGGCGAGAAGGTTCTACAGGCGCTTGAGCAAGCGGAACTCATTTCTGTTGTCTCGGTGAACGGGCGACCGCACTCCATCCGCCCGGGCAAGCCGGTGTATCTGCCGGCATTCAGGCTGCTGCATGAGGACCGCGTGCTAAGGAGCCGGCTGGATCTGGCGCTGCTCAATGAGAGCATCAAGGTGGAGAATGTCTCGATTGAGAAGTACGAGACGGAGCTGAGGAACCTGGCCGAACTGCCGAAGCAGCCGACAGAGCTAGCGCCGAGGATCAAGTGGTTGTTGGGGAAGGTGGAGGCGAGTCAGACCAAGGTGGAGGCGTATGAGAGTGAGAGTAGTGCGTTGAAGAAGGTGCTGGTGAGTGAGTATTAAAGGGGGGTTGGACGCGCTTGTGGGGATTGTGAATATTTTGTACTTGGTCTTTCGCCGCGGGGCTGCTTATACGTGATACCATCTCCTACTATGGTCAGCAACACTCCTTGCTCAGTTATGCAAGCTTCTCAAGTCTCGAAAAATACGCTTCATCTTGTCTCGCAATGCTCCGTGCCGTACTCCGAAAGAATGCAGATTAGGCCACTATAGCGAAACGCCTCCAATGCCTGCCGACCAACTTCCGTCTCAACGACCACGCACGACCCAAAACGACTCAAAGCCGACCCAGTTCACTTCGTTCTGCTGTGCCAGGTCAGCGAAACAAAATCCAGCTTCCCAAAGCCATAAACTCAATCACCGCCTTCCCCGGGCCATCCTCGCCCTCATCCGCCTCAACTGATCATCAGCTCCCGACCGCCCCACAGGCTGCGCATTGGCCGGCACATTACTCCTCGGTGCGATCGTGTAGGTCTGCGTAGGCGTTTCGACTCTGGCACGATTAGCCAGATTGGGTTTGGCAAGCGCGCGCTCGCGGGCCGCTGCAGCAGCGAGCGCTTGGCTGGACTGAGATTGAGCTTGGCGCAATGGGAGGCGCCTGTTTCTTAGGTCAGCAAATCCATCTTCGAGAACTGAAGGAGGATATGAGGTGGAGCTTACGTGGGATCGTAGTCCGCCTCAGCAACTTCACGCTTGCGCCAATCGTCCGTGCGCTTGAGGATCGGCCGGCTCCAGTCCGCGAGCAGCTTGTCCGCTTGCCGCTTGATGGCCGGCTCGACGCGGGGGCTCTTGGTGTAGAAGAGGACAACTCTGCCAACTCCGCTGGAGCTGAGGGTTTCCTTGGTGATGGGCAGCCTACCCAGCGCGGCGAAGAGCTCGCGCTGGATGTTGTAGGCCGGCATGCTGCCATCCTCGAGCGGCTCCAGGAAGAAGCGGACGGCTTCGAGGAGATTGGTCTCGGGATCTACGAGGTTGTTGGCGATGTTGTTGCGGTTTAGGAGGCTGACGACTTCTGGGAGAAGCTTGAGCTTTTGCACGACGATTTTGCCTTCTTTGCGCGCGTTGTTGTCGGCTTTGGCTGCTTCGGTCATGCGGACGCGCATTTCCTCGATCTCAGCGTCTTGCATTCCGTCGAGATCCTGTAGCGTTGGTTGGTTAGCTACGGCCGTCAAGGAAATGAATGGCTGCGGAGAGAACTCACAATACCGTCCGCCTTGCGCCTCCGCTTGTTTGGATTCCGAAGTGCTTCGTCCATAGCCCTATCAAGCGCCCGTTTTCGGCCTGGTGATAGCTTTCGTCAGTGCCCAGGCTCCTCGAACAACCAAAGTCGCCATCATCAAACATACGCTCTTCCGGGGTCAAGCTCTCGTCGTCCTCAATCGGCGATGCCCTCCTCGCCTTCGCCCTCTCCTTCTTCTCGCCGCCCTCCTTCCTCTTCCTGACCCTCTTCCCCTCGATCTCCTCCCCACCACTGAACGCGTCATCGTCATCCTCCCTCCTCTTCTTGTTCTTCTTCGGCTTTTCCCTCCTCGCCTCCTTCCTCTTCTTCTTCCCGCCCTCCCCCTCCTCCGTCCGCTTCCGCTTGTGCACCCCGATGAGCCCTACATTTGAGTCATCGACCGCGATAGCCGGCCGATCCTCGATAGCAATGTTCGCGGGGTCGAAGTCCTCGAACTGCGCTTCGTCGACTTCGGAGAGCACGGACTCGTTGTCGGATAAGCCGTCCTGCTCGACTTGGTCTTCGGTGGCTTCCATATCCATGGTCGGCGCGGCGAGAGGCGGGTTGGGAGTGGAGTTCTCTTCATCGGTTTCTGGACGAAGGGGGTCGTCGGGGTCGTTGCCAGCTTCGGGGAGTGGGGAGCGAGGGGGTGTGGTGTCTGGGACTGGGAGGTCCTCCATTCTGGGACTGATATTGATGATATGGCTGAGCGAGGGAAAATTCGGGGTGGAGGATGGGGTTCCGTGAGATCTTGTTCGCTCGAGTAAGTGCGATGCTAGGCGCGAGCGATTCGAAGCGGCGGTCGTGAAGGGTTGTGGTTCTTTGGAAGAGTCGCCGTTGAAGCTCAAGAACACACGTGACGTCGGATGTGACCCGAAGAAAGCCCGACAACTAAGCTTCATGCAAGCGCATCGGGGAGAAAGTTCGCGGTCATCGTCGACATCAACCTCCACCAAACAAAAAGTGCTTGATACAAGTATTTCGCCATGTTCGGAGGACGTAATGCCCCCCCGATTCCAAGTCGTGAGCTGGTTGAGCTGACTTGCCACTGTAGCACCACCAGCACCAAGCAAAGCCGAGCTACAGGTACGCCTTTACTATTGCGCCGCTTGCATACAAGATCCGTCCTCTCGCCCTCCCGAAATCGCCTTTCTGCGGAGAGAATATTCGCGAGACAACGTGGGAATGCCCATGTTACGATACTTATGCTGACAGCTTCAAGGCTCAAGAAGCCGAAGCAAGCGCAGGTCTTCAGCGCGCCGCTGCTACATGCATCCTCCTTTACCTATGTAAGCCGGGATTGCACTCCGGAGCGACCTCGTAGCTGACAACTGTAGCTCCTCATATCATCAGCTACATCAAGAACCTAGTGTAGAATCGTCCACTGTGCGCGTCCGTTCGAATATGAAGGCGTTTTTGGGGATGATGTCTGGGATCGACTGGGAACTTGTAGCATAAGCGGCATGGTTTACATTGTATCATATGGGGGAGGTGGTCTCGAGTGCATAATGGGAGCCGAGCAGCGACAATCATAAAAGAATATATGGCAAAGCGTCGAAACGCAATGCGACCCGCTTTATCATGTAGTAAATCTGCTCTATCCGCCTAGACGAGTACGCCTAAACTCTTCATACGGATACCCTCCAGAAGACTCTCAAATGCTTGCTGTACCCCTATGTAACACCGTTGACACCTTTCGCTGGAACTGCAGTGGTAGTTTCCCAGTCAGCAAATTCAGACCGTATCTGCTCCAGCTCCTTGTTCAGGTGCGAGAGCTGCGCGTCGTAGTTATTCAGAATCTGCCGGATATCAGTATAAAAGCCTACCAAACGAGACGGGTTAACTCACCTGCTTGACCCTCTTCATCGTCTCATCATCGATAGGCTCTTCGGCCCCGTTCGCTAAGTTTTTCCCAAGCCTCTCCGACTCCTCCTGCAGCAACTTCGCCCTCGCCCTGACCGCCGACATCCTGGCCCAGATCTCCTCTTGCCGCCCATTCAGCACCGGATCAAATGCCCTTCTCTCCAGCTGTACAAGCTTCTTCTTGAGCTCCTCCTCCGCGCTATCCATCGCATAACCCCTATTCCTCAGTACCTGCACCTTGGTCGCCAGACTCAAGCACCGTTGACTTAGCGCCACGTGCCTCCTTCTCGCATCCTGCGCTCTCACCGAGATTTCGAGGTCGTGTCTCTGCATCATGGCCGTGAGGCTGTTGTTGATCTCATGCAGCCGCGACTGCAGCGCGTTGACGGCGTGAATCTGGACGATGAGGCGGTGGGAGATGCCTGTGAAGCCGCGGGCTTGGACCGGTATTGAGTTGGGCGTCGGCTTCTTGGCCAGCGCTTCTTCCCACTTCTTCTCGTCTTCGCCGGAGCTGGGGCCGTAGTAGGGGACATCTTCGGGCCGGACGGAGTTGTAGAAGTAGGTCGTTAGAGCGCAGGCCGGGGATTCGGGGTTCCATTTGTTGTAGATGATTTCCATTTGCTCTGGTATTGACTTCTCGCCTATCAAAATGGGGTCAGCGAATACGTTATGAGGCCGATGATACGGCTGATGACCGAGGGGTACCGACGTGTGCTCATGCCCGGCTGCCATTGCTGCGTCGACCTCCCATACACTGACTGCCCCTGCGGCTGTTGCTGATACGCCCCGAAAACGGAAGAGGTGCCAGGTCGCTGGCTCTGCAAACCTCCGAAGAGGCTAGTGCCCTGCTGTTGCGGCTGCTGCGACGCGCCGAACAGGGTGCTCGTTTGCTGCTGCTGCGGCTGCGCAGAAGATCCAAACAGCCCAGTGCCTTGCGACGGTTGTGCCGAGCCGCCAAAGTGTCCTGAATTCTGCTGCTGCGGCTGCGTGGCCCCTAGAGATCCAAAGAGCGACGTGCCCTGCTGGGGTTGAGAGGTGGTGGTAGAGGCGCCGAAAGAGCTGGGCTGAGCCTGAGTGTTCCCTGTGTTCAGTGACGCGAACATGGCTCTGGTGTTTGCTGGCCAAGTTTGCAACTAATTGCGCTCTGGATGATATCGACGCGGCGTGTGCTGGTTTCGCGGATGTTGATGCTTTGCAGACAAGGCGCGTCAGGACAGAAGGTGAAGGAGGTGGATTTTCCGCGCCGTAGCGACTGGAAATGTCTCGCCCGCAGGAGCTTCTGCTAGGTTAATATCATGGTTGCGGATGCAGCGCGAGGTTGGTCGATCTCGCTGCTGGTCGACGCTTCTCGTGTTGTTTTTGTCTGGACCGTCGTCTCAAATCCAAAAGCGCCAAGACACCCGCGGCTCGACCAACCCGAAGCTCGAGCTCGACCGCCGACCTCACTGCTTGCTTGCGGCCTGCTAACTCAAGAGATTCACGCCCACAATGGCCGCGCGACAGCCAAGGTGAGCAACCCGAACGTTTGAGTTCCCAGACTCTTGCTAATCTCACATAGGTTTAACCAACAGGTGCTCATAGACACCACCCCTCTGCCCGACAACATTCCCAAAGTTACAGAGATCGGAGCCAGCTCGGCGCCGCTACTCAGCGCTTCCTACTTCATTGGCGCACGATGCAAGCCGTACAATGACGACTATATGGTGTGCAAGACGGAGGCCAATGGCAAGGGGGAAATGGAGTGCATGAAGGAGGGGAGGAAGGTTACCAGATGTGCGGCGAGCGTGTACGGATCCCCCGCGCCTTTCTGATTTGAGCGAGAGCGAGGACGGGAGCAGTCAATCTGAGGGCGTCACCGTGATCTCACGGAGCACAACATGCTAACCGCTAGCAACGGCAGACTCGACGATATAAACAAGCACTGCCTGCAGGAGTTCCGGCGGCATTGGGAGTGTCTCGACAACAACAACCAGCAGCTGTGGCAGTGTCGAGGAGCGGAGAGGCAGCTGAACAAGTGCGTTTTTGAGAATCTGGTACGTTGCCTTTAACGTCGTTTCTCAAAGTGATCGCTGATTGGAGTTGCAGAAACTGGAAAAGGTTATTCCTGGGACGCCGGAAGGGGAGACGCCCGTGCATCTGCGGAAGAGGCAGATATACGCGCACTATTAGTATTAGGCATCGAGCAATGTATCTTAAGCGTGAGCCTGAAAGATGACGCATACCCCCAATGGCTGTCTTGATGCGTATGCATTTCCATTCCTCAAGTCTTTCAGGTTCGTAGTAAGCTCCTGCTCGGGTGATATAGGGTCTTTCCAATTATCTAAAGCCCGACCCGCCTGGGGTTATCCGTCAACTGGTCCGTTAGACTCTCAGCTCTTCGGACGCATAGCTACTCATCGCCGTCCGGCTGGCTCGGCACGAAATCGATCAATATCACTTATAGCGACAAGGGTCACTGTGCACCACGCCCCGCCTCTGGAGCCGCACGAGGAGAGCTACGCACTTTTCGAAATAATCAGTCCCAGCCTCGCGCCCTTGCTCCTGGTTGTAACCAGAAGCCGCCGCAAGAGTTCAAAGCCTTCGAAGTGCTGGCATGTTCTGGTATCCTGCTCGATGTGAGGATCTCACAATCAAACCGAGCGCTCTTCGGCAAGCACGGTAAGGGCCGATTACGAAAGGTTCCGCTTGTAGCAAATGCACTTGAAGGCTGCCACGTTGAGCTGTTTCACCCTCTGAAGTTTCAGGTGAAGTACAAAATTGGATTGCCAGATTCATTCTCCACATGTTTTCTAAAACGCGAAGGGATGACTCTGTTTGCTGCCCTGTGTGTCCCGGAGATGTGCCTAGTGATCCAGTCTTCGTAGTATCCTAGAGGCGATAGAAACCCGAGCAGGATGGATGGTGTTAAAAGGTGAGCCATGACTTGGTAGTGGTGAAGTGCTAGGTGAGATACCAGGCGGGCAATGGGTAGGGGCGTGAAACGCCTGACATGTTAAATCATGCATGAGAAGCTGGAACAAACACAGTCCTGAACAGCGAAGCCCACTGCTTACAAACCATCATCGACAACCTCGTTCCCATCTACGAGAACGGTTTCAGAAACTCCTGACGAACTGCTCGGTGCCAAAGCGATTCTATCAATAGTCTTTTCTGTGCACATACAGCGCAAATAGTAAGTCAGAACCATCATCGCTGCGAGCGAGTGTCCGAGACTGACTATGGACACCGAGAGGCCACCTACTCGTTGTCGAACCTCGTGTCTGAGTTTTCCACGCTTTCACCCTCGGGGGGCTTCCAAAGCTCAAAACATACCAAAGCGCGAAAGGCTTGGTAGGTCAGAAGACGTCGGAGACTTGGCAGCAGTCTCTAACCGATTCATCTAGACACTTTCGTCACGATGTGCGTGCAAAAGTACATCCAGTACACCTGTGGCTGCAAGAAAGAAGCGGAATTCGTTCAGTGTGAGGAACGTCTTGGTACCAACGTCAGATGCCACCCACCCACTCACCAAAGAAGCGGCCAAAGGTGTCAACCACTACTGCATGGGGCATTCGGTGAAGGCAGGCACTCCACTGTAGTACATGACTCTTGTTGAGAATCAGGCCAGACACAAAGATGGAGTTCAGAAGGGGGCCCAAAATGAAGGGCATAACGAGAAGCAGAACGGGAATCGGAAGTGAGGCAGGTTCCCGGTTCATAGTGCTTCTCAGATATGGGGATCTTGAGGCAGACTGCTTGGATGGAATGGTTGGCAACATAGGATTATCTGAACATACAGCGGGACTTCGGGTCGTTGGCGAAGCCGAGCCTGAACTGGTAACATAATAACATCCCCTTCATTCAACAACTACATTTTCAAGCCGCTTCGAGCAGAGCGTACCTTTATTACTGTCCGTCCAAAGTTTCTGTACTCGTGGACGCCATCGGAAATGTTCCAAAAACCCCTCTCGTAAATACAAACGAACATTGTTTGCAAAATGAGTCATATCAATCCGCCTTCCACACCAGGTCTCGCAGCCGTGACAATAGATACCATTCCGGACTTTGACTCTCGACAGGTCTAGATATGGCAAGACCATGGCAGCCATATATCGAAGGTCGATGTACTCCTCACCTGATAAGAGTGCTTTAATGTTGAGCTGTTGCTTGTTTCCTCCGATTCGCGTGCGCTCGAATGCCTCAGTTACGTGTTGCTCGGCCACAAGGTATCTCCGTCTCTTGATGGTGATCTTCATCCCAACCTCTCCATATTTCCCGCTTATTGTGTACATGACCCGGATTGATCTGCGCATAGATGCGGACAGCGCGGCCTTTTTCGCTCTTGAGAGATACACTACGGCAAACTCATTCTTGTCTTGCAGACACTTTTAGCAACAACGCGTGCAGGAAAGCAGGCAGATAAAGCCGCCAACATTACCACAAAAGGAGCAGTTTGGCGTGCAGAGTGTAGCAAACAGATCGAGCGCGTAACCCACAGCGCTAGACCTGTCTTGAGAATCGCGCAAAGAGCACCCAGAGCATGATCAGTGATAGCTCGGTATTGCCGAAGTGCCCGAATCACTTCTCGTGCGCGCAGATTGACAGAGAGGCAGTATCCATTCAGAGGCAGATTTGAAAGAACACCTCGAGAGGCAGAGACTCTAGGATTCCAAGACCTGAGATAGGCGTACGAGGAAAAGACCCTGATATCGACCTTCGTATCTGCTCGCGCTCATCTAGATGGATTCTCAGGACAAACTCGGCGGGTCGTTCGTTTTGCCAGCCAGCGACATGGATACTGTCCTCCTCGTGTTTCGGTTCAAATGAGAACTCATTCTCAGATCGACCGGTGGGATCTGGCATTCTTGTTCGATATTGCCCTTATCAGATGCACATCTCGATACAAGTGGTACGAGTGTATAGTCATGTGATTTCTGGAAGGGGTGTAAGTCGTGATGACCGGTCGAGGTTGACGCGTCGGGAAGCGCGTCTGCCTGTTTTGGTAACTACGCCGCTCACTACTCAAGCGAGAGAATCGCAGCAAATCGCGAGAACAATCCCTTGCCAAGTTTTTCTCTACGCCGAGGACGTAGACGGGATATTTAATCTTGAATGTGAGGTTCGAAAGCTGTATATACGACTTGGAAAGATGAGCCCAAGGCTGATTTGTCTGACATAGAACCAGCGCAATTACCTATATTCTGTCCATCTTCAAAGCCAGGAATCAGGACCAGCGTACAATCGCAGCATCGAGGATCTCAGGGTGGAGATTGCAGAGATATAACATAGAGTAGTACTATAAAATCCCGTAACGCCGAGCGCACAGATGACCCGGGACTAAATCCTATGAAAATGAGAACAGACACGAAACCGCTTCCAGGAGAACCAGGATTCTGCTCAGACTGCCGCACGCTCCGCAACCCACTGTGAGTAGCACTGCGCACAACCTCTGCCATTAGACGGTGGGGAATTTGTAACGGCCATCTACCATGCAAACAGTGTCTGTCAGAAAGAAGGGATCCGAACAAAACATTGGCCAACTCCCGCACTCCAAATCAGACCGTCCTGTGCCTCCACAAGAGTCTTAACAGCAGCCACCGGCAGAACCTGATTGGACGCCCTGTCCTTGCCCGATAGGAACGGTGGGCTTGTTGTTGACTGTTGTAGTGCCCATGCGCTCCTTGATCTGTCGTGCCATTGTCAAGAAGGCTTGTTCGACGTTTGAAGCGTTCTTGGCGGAAGTCTCGAGGAAGGGAATGCCAAGGCTGTCCGCGAATTCCTACGCCAAAAGCCATCAGCATCGTCCGGCATATAGTGAACTGTCTGTTTGAGTGTCTTACCTTCGCCACTGTGTACTCCACGACCTTCTTGTCTGCCATGTCTGACTTGTTGCCGACGAGTAGCTTATTCACACCTTCAGTGGCATATCGGTCGATCTCTTGAAGCCACTGCTTTACGTTGTTGAAAGAATCCATATCAGTGACATCATAGACAACGCAGATGCCATGTGCACCCCGATAGTAGGAGGAGGTGATGGTTCGGAAGCGCTCTTGGCCCGCAGTATCCCACTAAACACACCCATCAGCACCGTACACTGGAAGGTTGGCCGAAGAGAACTCACAATTTGGAGCTTCACGGTCTTGCCATCAAGCTCAATTGTCCGGATTTTCTAGAATCCTGTCAGCTGCTAAAGTTCCGCGTGGCGGGCTGTGAACGGCGAACGTACGAAGTCAACGCCGATAGTCGAGATGTAGCTTTCTGTGTAGGTGTCGTCCGCAAACCGCAGCAGCAAACATGACTTTCCGACGCCGGAGTCTCCAATGAGTAGGAGCTTGAAAAGATAGTCGTATCTAGGAAAGGGTGAGAGTCAGCTTCTGCACCGAAGGGCGGCCGCAGGCACAAGTAGGGCTGGACAACGTCTTGTTGCACGCTCGCCGGTGAGACTCTACAAAGCGAGGTGTTAGCAATAATCAGCAGCCCTTGGGGCAGAGGCGCAGTGAGCCTGTATCAAGCGCGCTGCTGATGGGGGCGGAGGGGGTCCAAGTTACGTACTACTCTGGATTCATCTTGCTGGCGGTATCTGTGGAAGCGATTCTACTGCGAGGGGGCGTACTGCGGATGCGACAAGCAAGAGGAGGTGGGAGAGTAGTAAGAAGCGGTGGATGAAGCGGCGAGATTGTGTTGTTGGCTGCGGCCGGGCAGATGTCACTCGAGCGGAAGTCATTTGGCAGCGCTTGCGCCAAGATGCGCTAGGCCGCAAAGGTCACCTATCCAAAATCCACGTCTTCTGGGTGACAGGTGGTTTATGTCTTGCACGGAGAACCTACGACCGCTTGTCACGCTGCTCTAACGCTCCTCACGATGTACCAACTGATGGATGGCTGGCTGACACGCGGCAAAGTTGTACGAACAAAAATATGTGCTGAGATGAGTCTGTCTTCTGACCGCTTCCTGAATGACCACACAAAGCCCCAAGGGACGCCGGCCTGTATTACACAAGACAGAGCTGCCACGCACGACAGCAAGATAAGTATGCACATGAAGATCTATAAATCTTCGGTAAACTCCCAAAAGGCGTCGGCCATTCTATCACCCACGTGATGCTTCGGTCGCCCCATGCCAGTAACGCCTCTACAACACTTTGTCAAAAGCTGGTATCAGCGTTTGCGCCAGCCAGAAGGAGAACACTAGCTTCGGTCCGGTCATCAGTAGCTTGGGCGTCAGGCCCTTGAAGAAGCTGGTGAAACCTTCGTGTTTGGCCATGTTTGAAATGATCCTGAAGCCGCTCTCTTTGCTTTCGAAATTCTTGTTCTGGATCCTAGTTTTGATGACGTCCAGTGGCGCAGATACAATGAGCGAGGCGCTAGCACCAGCGATTGACGCGACGAAGTTCTGCATCCAGGAGGCCTTGTTGTAGTCGTTCAGTTTGTACAGGTATTCTTTGGCAGCGGCGGAGCCTCCGAAAAGCTTTACATATATTTTAGTGAGGACCGTTGCATAAGTGTGCTGCGGAACTTACTGCAAATGATCCCGGCGCATTGCGCGCAGCCGTCCAGCCCCAGCCTCGATACAGTCCGAAGCCTTCATCTGCAATGATTCTTATGACACCACGCCCCCTGAAAGCTTCCGGGTTTGTTTGTCGCTTGATCTTGAGGACGTCGAGAGGTAGAATGACGATTTCACCAATGCCAATCAAGCTGTAATCGTTTGATCAGTGATTGAGCTCCGGAGTCTGGTTCTAGGGTCCACCATACCTTCCAGCCGTCGCGTGCATGATCGCCTTGCCATTGCCCTTTCCGAATGTCCTATCAAAGCTGTTTCCGTGATTCTTTGCCAGGTAGTCCCGCACGAATGGCTGCCCTCCGTACTTATAGACCCGCTGCAAGATTTTATATGCGGCGGCGTATCCCAGGCCGGGGAATAGGGAGAAGAATCGGCCTCCAACAGGCGCGTGTGCTTTGTCTCTGAATATGACGGAGTTGAGCTGAGATGCCGATCGTATCTTGCCCTGGTTGCTCATCAAGCGTTTGGCGGTGGTGTCGACCGGATGAAAGACCAACAGCTCGGCGATTCCCGCGCATCCTAGAATTGTCAAACAGGTTCAATGCTGTGAATCCATCCGAATTACCTGCACCAAGTAAACGTGCTGCTGTGGACTCCTTCTTGAACTCCGCGGCTGCTGAGCCAGTGAGAGCATTTCCCGCTTTCACGGCAGCATCTTTCGGTGATGGAGCCATCGACTGCGATGAGCGGCTTCCGGCAATAGTAACTGTGGGCAAGCGGTCGCAAATGGACGTAGCTGAGGTCTAAGTAGAGAACGACTTCAACAGGTAACGAGTGTGAGCACTCTCGAAGGCGTGCGCTTGGGATGCGTCCAGGCCGTAGACTTTCTTTTTGCGGATAACAGGGGTCTGACAGCTCGGTCCGTCGACAGCTCAACCCTCCCGAGAAAGCGACGGCTTGCGGGCCGCTCCTATGGACTTGACCTCAGCGAGCTTGGATTCGAAGACACCACACGGCCTCTCATGTCGTGAAAATCATATCACGTTGGAAATAATATCTCGAGGTTTGCCGTCACGATGCATTACAAACTCGATCAGAGTAGATACTAATCACGGGTTTGTGAATA
Source organism: Coniosporium apollinis CBS 100218 (assembly GCF_000281105.1). Taxonomy (NCBI): domain Eukaryota; kingdom Fungi; phylum Ascomycota; class Dothideomycetes; genus Coniosporium; species Coniosporium apollinis. The sequence continues at coordinate 425,278 of NW_006913265.1, forward strand.
ATGCCACACCTTGGAGATGGCTGTTTACCTCACGCAGTTTGGAAGGCTTCTTTCAAGCCAAGAAGAGTCTGGTACTCAATGTCCCGAGACGCCGAAAAGCTTGAAATATTGATGATCCAGAAGCATCCTTGTGGGTTCTAGGATTTCTTCCCCTATCATTAACGATGTTACATGTTTCGTAAATGCATGTACTATATTCTCAAGCGGCTGACAATCGACCACTGCTGTCCTCTAATGATGCCAGCTGGCGGATGGAACAACGTTGTTTCTCCGTCCACAAGCAGGTATATGACTTAATATCTAAGTCAACTAGGGCAGACAATCTCATTCTTGCTGGCAGACGATAGCCGTCAGCATTGGGAATGAATCTTATCTACACTCTATATCACGACTCCCACTAGTCGCGCGTTTCGAGCTCACAGGTAATTGAGAACAAGCCTACGACGACATGCCCGCAACGGCATCGCTTGTGTTTCCATATTTTCATATCCAGGTAAGCATTCTGGACCTCTGCTATGGCTGGTAATATTTTCTCCAATTGTGCTCCTCCTGAAACCCGAGCACTTCTCGAATTTTCCTATTGCTCAATGGCGCTTCCCATTCACCCATCTCTCTCGTGATCGGCGTGTTCGGACATGCTTTCTTCAAGAACTCCTCCGTCGGCACTGTGGTAGTGATTGTGTTATTTGTCGCATTGAAAACTTGAAAGCCGAGCCCATCTTTCTTCACGCAAAGATCGCATATCTGACCCAAGTCTCGGGCATCGATATACGACCACGCATTCCGCTTCCTGCAGCTTGGATTTTTGACATAATTTGGGAAGTCGCGCTCGTACTCATGCGGCTCGATCACGTTACCGATTCGCAAGGCGTAGATGTCGGCGCCAAATCTCCGGGCGAAACCTCTCGCACATCGCTCTCCGCATAGTTTGGAAAGCGCGTACGTATCCATAGGATCGGTATCGTAGTCTTCTTCCAACGGGAAGGAATGGTAGTCGACATCCCCTTGGGCAAAGCAGACTCCGTAGGTCGTCTCGCTGCTAGCGATGATGATCTTTTTCACACCGAGCTTGCAGGCGGCTTCGATAACGTTGTATGTAGCGATGACGTTCCCCTTGAAACACCTACACCAGACTCAACACTGTACTTAAAGCAGCCGATGAACCGCCTTACTCATTATCCGGGACGAGCATATTCCGCGCATACGCCGCGAAGTGAATCACAGCATCTGGTGGCTGAGGAGGGGGCCCATCGTCGTAGCCGCCGAAATTGAAATGTGAGGTGAGGGCGTTGAAGACCTGGCCGTTGTCGGTGAGATCTGTCTTTAGAGTCATAACATTGGGATGGTCCAACAAGGGCACAAGGTCCAAGTTGAGAACTTGGTAGCCCTTCTTGAGCAGCTCCGGTATGACATGGCGGCCCGCTTTGCCAGATCCGCCAGTGAAGACGATACGCTTTCCCGCCATGTTCAACTCTTGGAGGGAAGGGAGAATGACAACAAGGGCAGACGCAGTAAAGCCCTTCTAGCTGCGGTCGAAGATGTATTCATGTACTCAGTACTTTAGCTTTAGTCCCCGACGTCATTTCTCGTCACTACCTATCGATAAGATTTTCAAGTAGTCGAGCCAAGCGGCAAACCCCCGAAGCCCTCCACCCGCCCAGTCCGTCTTCCCCATATTCAACCTTAGTTTGTCCAATGTATGTGACCATCAGCTCGGCCTATTGATGCCTTCTGTTCATTATCGATGACCGCCGGTCTGATGCGGACGCTCTCGCAAGCCAGACTGAGGATCGTGCGCAATGCCCTCACGCCGAAAAGCTCCGCTTCCCCAATCGTAGCTACCAGAATCCTTCGACAGCCTCAGCGCAGTCTCGCAAACATTCGAGAGCCGGACTCGTTGCTATCAGGAGTTTGGTTCAGCAGCACGCAACCATGTCCAACACCAACGAACCCTGGTAACGGGTCGGATGTCCAACCGCCAGACGAGCGGACGCTAAAGCTTGGAAAGAGTCGGTTTCCCTCGTGCTTGATCCGCAAGCGTGCATACTGATTGCAGTACCTAGCCATCCGTATCCTCCATGAGCGGCTTCCAACCCTCCTCGCTTCTCCACTACCGCAGGAGATCCTGTCCCCGCAGATCACCCTCCACCTCTTTCCCTCCACGCATCCGCACCTTCCCACAGTCACTGGCCGCATAGCCTACATGGCGGCCCTTTGGACCGCGCCCATGGCCTGGGGCCGCGTCCCCGTCGTCGGCAATGTCAAGTTGCACATTCTTTCCGAGCGTCTCGTGCGCAACGGACCCTCAGCACCTACCGCTACCAGCGGTAACCAATCCTCAAAGGCCGCAAACTACCGCAGCGAAAAGCTCATCGTGCGCTGGAAGACTTGCGGCAAGACAAAAGGCAAGGGCATGGGCGCGCTCTACCGTGGTATCGGCGGTAGCGAGCAGGTTGACAAGATTACGGAGTTTCTTGGAGGCGATGTGAGAGACGACGAAGAGTTTTGCGGGCTGTTCATCTTCGAGTTTGACGAGGAAGGGCGGGTAGTGTCGCACACTATCGAGCACGTGGAGGAAGGGGGAAGTTGGGACAAGATGACAAAGGTCATCAGTGTGACGGATTGGTTGCTGGGGAAGGCATGGGGAAAGAAAGGGGAGGTGCCGCCGGGACTGGCGCTGGGGTATTGTGCGGATGAAGAGGACAGACATGGCGCAGTGAGGGCTAGGCGAAGGCGGAGTTGAGCAGAGGAGTAAAGAGAAGCTTCTTCACAAATGAGTCATGTATTATTTGGTGGTCGCGAGCATATACCCGGCGTTTAGGAGAAAACACTTGTACAGCACTGTATATACTAAATCGACACTCAGCAGCCTCCGGACAGCCGGACGCAAGAGGCTTTACTACCTCGATCTTGTAGCCACGTTTGCACCAGCAACTTGCGCACGCTTGAGCCTTGCTATGATGTTGATTATTTATCGCAACCGAGCTCGGTACGTCCCTTGATTAAATTCACAGCGCAGAGGACGATGTAGGTATCCGGACGGTATTCTTGCGGTAAGAAACCGTGCTGGTTGCTTTGAGTGAGTAGACTGCTCATGATGGGCTTCTGGTGTAAAAACAAAAGAGACGCGAGAGCCGATGGTTCGTTCTGGTTGTGTCGCTGCTGTGGTGTTTGCTGTCACCATCGCTTCACCAATCATCCAACGAGGCCTGAGGTATCCAAGACGCCCGTGCTTGTGCTTCAAGGCCGACCATCCTTAGCTCTACAACCAGCTTCTGAGATACTCTTTGCTTGTGCTCTGCGGAAGCTTTGGCAAGCACAGACGCAGCTTCGGAGAAGCAGAAGAGCGTCACGTATCCCTAATCCGACTCCAGCGACACAGCTTTGGCAACGACCTCGACAGCATCTACCTCAACCTCCAGCCATCGCATGCCCGCGCGAATCGAAGCATTACGACCACCATGGCCGAAGCTCTAAGTACTTCGTCAGACCTGAGTATGCTCGTCCTTGGTTTTAGGATTGCCCCAACTGCGGACAACGGTAGCTAATGAAGCGTCCACTCCCTCCAGGCCACCCAATTCTTAACCTCACCCCGGAAGAGAAGCGCGTCTTCGGCCAGCTCTTCGCGCGCGCCGACACGGAAAAAATCGGCGTCGTTACCGGCGAAGTTGCCGTAAAGTTCTTCGAGCCGACGAAGCTGCCGGCACCCGTGTTAGGGGAGGTTAGTGGATGCCCCATACTAGATGTAAAGGCGGGAGACACTGTAGGAGAGAAGAGTTGCTGACGGCCTGTTTGCGGTCGAACAGATATGGCAGATTGCGGACACAGAAAACCGAGGCTTGCTGACCAGCTCGGGATTCTGTATTGTGCTGAGGTTGATCGGACACTACCAGGCTGGAAGAGATCCCTCCCCTGAACTGGCTTTTCAGCGTAGGCTCAACCCTAGATGGCCGCTTGGCCCCAAGGCTGACAGACTGGAAACGCAGCTGGACCGTTGCCTAAATTCGAGGGCCTCAATGTCCCGTCTAGCGCGCCAGCGCCCTCCCTCCCTGGACCTATCCAGCCGCAGCTCAGTGGTGGAGGACCAATACGGGTTCCGCCGCTAACGCCGGACAAGGTCGCCGAATATTCAGCTCTGTTTGGAAGCTTGGGTGCTCAGAATGGCGTTCTCTCCGGTACCTTGCACCCACAACTGCGCGCGGCCACGAGCAGCGGACTGACGGGATCTCGCAGGTGAAACGGCGAAGAACATCTTTGAAAAAGCACGGTTATCGAACGACACCTTGGGGCGGATATGGAACCTAGCAGACACACAGTTGCGCGGCGCTCTCGACATGACCGAGTTCATCATCGCTATGCATCTGATCGCTTCTTACAAGAGTGGTTTGTTGAAAGCCTTGCCTTCGAACCTACCACCAGGACTGTACGAAGCTGCGTCTAGGAGGGGACCAGCTCCGGCTCTGCGACTATCAGGAGGTGCACGTCCCGGAGAACCGGTAGCAATATCGCGTCAGTTCACCGGGCAGGGCCCTCAGCGCGCAGCGAGCCCTCTCAGCCGACCACCTTATCCGAACGCTCCCCAAACCCCCCAATCTTCAGGGCTCGACTGGGTCATCACTCCGCAGGAGAAAGCCGCTTACGACGAGCTGTTCAACAAGGTTGATACTGCCAGCCGAGGATACATCACCGGCGAGCAGGCCGTGCTTTTCTTTAGCAACTCGGGTCTGCCGGAAGATATATTAGCCACTATCTGGGACTTGGCGGACATCAATTCCGAGGGCCGATTAAGTCGAGATGAATTCGCAGTTGCTATGTATCTCATCAAACAGCAAAAGCCTCGTCCTGGGCAGCCCAGACTTAACCTCCCAGCATCTCTGCCGCCCAATCTTGTGCCGCCGAGCATGCGCAACCAGGCAAGACCTGCACAACAACCGACAGCTCCTGCCTTTGACAACGCCGCCTTTGCGACTCCGAAGCCAGCATCGGAAGATCTATTTGGTCTGGACGCCTTCTCCAGTCCTATACCTGCGCAGTCTACGGGCGGTTCTGTATCCTACAATAAGCCTGTCGAGACAGATCCGTTTGGTAACAAAAGCATTTCACCGACCTCGCCTCAAGCCGCTATCTCTCCAGCGCCGCGCAACCCTGCTTCCATGTTCAAGCCTTTCCAACCATCGTCGACCTTCGGTCAAGGCTTGACGACTCAAACTACTGGTGCGTCTGCCACCTCGTCACAGCCCCAGATACGCGGACCGCCGACCTCGGCCATGGACGATCTACTCGGTGACAATGATCCCGAGGTTAGCAGCAAGCTTACCCAGGAAACCACGGAGCTCGCAAACATGTCCAACCAGATTGGTACTCTGCGGAATCAAATGCAGGACGTCCAGCAAAAGAAATCAGTAACAGAGAGCGACCTCTCGAGCGCAGGCAAGCAGAAGCGGGAGCTTGAGCAACGTCTGGCGCAGTTCAGGTCACAGTACGAGCAGGAAGTGAAGCAGGTCAAGGCGCTGGAAGAGCAGCTTGCGGCGTCCCGCAACGACACAAGGAAGCTCCACCAAGAACTGGCCATGGTTGAAGGAACTCACCAAGATCTTCAAACCCAGCACAGGCAGGTTCTTGGAGCCTTGGAGGCTGATCAGCGTGAGAATGCCAGCTTGAAAGAGAGGATCCGGAATTTAAATACGGAAATCTCGCAGTTGCGGCCGCAGCTAGACAAGATGAGGTCGGATGCCCGCCAGCAGAAGGGCATGGTTGCGATCAACAAGAAACAACTAGCTACGAACGAAGGTGAACGGGACAGGATGAGATCGGAACTCGCCGATCTGACGAAGGCAGAGCAGGAGCAGCAGCAACAACAAAGGCGGGAGCAAGAACGGGCTGCAGCAGTTGTTAGCCCGGCCGTTTCTGAGCGGTCCAACACGAATCCTTTCTTTAGGAAATCTTCCGCTACGGCAAGCGAAAACGTCATGTCGCCGGCCGGCTTCAACCGAGAGGAGAGCCAAAGGGACTTTGACAATATCTTTGGCCCTTCGGTAGCCTCGTTACAGACAAGTGCTCCACCGCAGACGTCGTTTAAGAACGAGCCACAAACCTCGGGCTTCTCTACCCAGTCAGGTCCTTCTGTGGTGTCTTCGGGCCCCGACGTCCCAACACCCTCAACATCTCCGCCAGCATCGACTTATCAAGATTCTCCACGTGCAAACGAGCCTCCTCCACCACCTGAGTCACGGGTCTTCTCATCTCCTTTCCTACCGATTCGTGAAGGAGCACCACGCAACAGCTCCTTCAGCTCCTCGGTGAACGTTTCCGCTCCTGCGAGCAGATACGGCGGAGGTGCGGCCGGCGTCGAGACACCGACCAACGTCGAAGCAACATCGCCGGCAGCTACGCCAATCCAAGAGCGAAAGGTTTCGAGAGGATCTGACAGACCTGAAGCGAGCAGATCCGATACTGGAAGCTTCATTAACTCCGCACTCAACCGTAACCAGACTTCCTCGCCAGCCGCAAGCACTACCAGCGATGCCGCCAGGTCTGGCTCAAAGTCTGAGGAGCCAAAGGACCCTGACCAGTCTTTCGGCCCGCCATCAAATCTGAAAGACCTTCCAGGCGCCTTCCCAACGGAAGCTGCAGATTCAATCCAGCCTACCCCCACTGGCGAAAGTGCCGCGAGCGAGCAAAGCAAAAGCAGCACACGACCATCCGAGGGCTTCTCTAGCACACGCACCGATCCGTTCTCCTCAATGAACGGCAGTCAGACTCGTGGTCCGAGCACTGCGAAACATGACTTCGACGCCGCATTTGCCGGAGTCGGTGGCAGCCAGGCGGCTCAAGAAAGGCAGAATACTGGGTCATCGCTCAATGGATCCGCTGACAATGCATCAGCATCAAAGTTCTCCAGAGAATTCCCGCCAATTGAGAACCTTGACCATGAGGAAGACAGCGACTCGACCAGCGAACCGGGCTTTGACGACGACTTCACTGCCGCTTCCCCGAAACCGAAAGCCGAAAGTGTGAACGCACCAAGTCAATCCCAGCCTTCGCGGCCACTGACGAGCACTACGAACGTTGAGGAACAGTCCGATTATGGCTTTAGGCCCCGTCCGTCGGTGTCGCAGGTCGATTCCAGCGCCAGTCTCCCACCTGCAAGTGCGCAAAAATCACCACCAACCTACGAACAAGCTGTATCACCACCTGGGGGCAGCCGGCAGCCCAGGGACTCTAATCAGTTCCCACCCGAGTTCAGTGGCCTATTGCCCTCTCGAGAGGACCCTACCTCACCAACACATGTGTCACAGCCGTCCGAGAAGAGCTTCAGTCCACCTCCGCCAACGCAAGGCCAAACTTTGTTCGGCAGTTCCAGCTCTACCCGAGGGGTGCCTTCTGTGACTAGCAATATGTTCCCGGGTTACCCACTTCCCAGTCAGACCTCTGCATCCACAGGGCCTAGCGACGCGTATTACCCTCCAGCTTCCTATTCCACGGGTGAAGGAGCGCAACAACCTGCCACTCAGCAACCGCAGATGAGCAGGCCATCATATCAAGACGACTTCGATACGGGCTTCGATGACCTGGACGAGGCAAAAGAGGCAGACGGCAAGGGCGAGGACGACTTCTCCTTTTCCTCCCCGCACAGAGAGGGCTTTGATGACTTTAACCCGGTCTTTGACTCACCAGCCGCTTCCAAATCCACCATGACCTCGCAGCAGACGCCCACAGGCATGACCATCCACGACGACTTTAGCGACTTCGATCAACATCTGAGCGGCTACGGTAGCACGTCGAGCAAAGCGCCGCAGCAGCCCCATGCCAACACGGCCCAGGACTGGGATGCGATCTTTTCAAGCTTGGACACACCACAAGAAAACAAGTTGTCCAGCGAGCCCATCAAGTCGCCGTTTCCAGCCACGGCTGGTATGAGTGGCAACGGCACCGGTGGTACAGGTTTCTCCAGCAGCGGCATGAGGGGAGGCGAGTCGTCGAGCTCGACACAGAATCAGCAGAACATGCCACAGCTAGGCAGAGCGCTCAGCGCGGGGACTGAGCATGATGATCCGATATTGAAGAAACTGACGGGGATGGGGTATCCGCGACAGGATGCATTGAATGCGCTTGAGAAGTTTGATTATGACATCAACAAGGTGAGTTCGAATGCCGCATCTCGAGAAAGAAGAAGGCTATGACAAGTGCTGACTATCTGACAGGCGGCGGATTATCTGACGAGTGGACAGTAGTAGATGGCTGAGGAACTTGAGCGATGTATGCATCGAGATATTAGGACTTCAGTGTAATACATAATCATGTGCATAATGGCGGGTCAAGCATTTGTAGTCCTAGACAGCAAGTCCATTGCAAGAAGGTTGCTCTTCGAGCTAGTGATGCTCTCTGTAGCGAGTGCTGTTTGGATCGCCGAAGGTACCGAAAGAGACTTGATCTGAGGGTTGTGTACATCATGTCTCAGGCGATCTCCGTACCTTTACCCGTACTTGATCATGACGACATATTACGAAACGAAACTGGATTCACATCTATTGCAACGACCGTTCTTTCTCAACTCGCCAGCCGGCGCATCTATCGCATGAGTGTGACTGACATTTGTACTGTTCATGCGGATTACTTCGTACTGTCCCACGATTCGCCCAGGGCAGCTGCAGGTCCGTTGCTGGACCAGCCCGCCTGTGCTAGTGCGGTACTAGTACAAGTAAACACCCGGGTTCCCACACTCAATCCGGCACCAACCACCGAATCTCCACCTTGAGAAGTATCAACGCGGTATACAGTCGCTATCGCCCACGTCTTCCTTTCTCGAGCCATGTCTGCGGAGCCCTGCCATCTGCTCAGGCTGCCGACTGAATTGCGCCTCCATATTTACGACTACGCGCTCTGCGACGCCGAGGCTATAACCATATCCAGCGGCGAAGTAATCGATTACGGCTTCGGTGTTTACCCCGATAGTCGCGCCGAGCAGAACATCGGCAGGAAATATCCGTCTATACCAGGTCTACCGGTGAACCATGTTCCAATAATCCGCCGTCATTACGACCCGTCTCTCCTCTCCATCACTTCTCCGGCGGTGGTGATCCCCGGCTCCGTAAATCACTCGTCACCCGCCGAGTCCTTCGCCGACTCCGCCTACGCCTCTGCAGCTTCGCTCGCGTCAAGCTCGCATACCAGCACCAAGGCTTCTAGTGGGAACGCCGATGCCAGCTGGGACGCTATCCCGCTGTTTACTCCGCTGTCCCTCCTCGCAACCTGCCGCACCATCAACGCCGAACTGCAATCCCACTTGCAATTCCAAAAGACCACCACCGCGCAATACGGCCCAGCGCTCTACATCTCCTACCCAACCGGCCTCCTCGTCTTAAAAGCCCTATGCCCACATTTCCTAGCCCACGCGCGAGCCGTCTACATCGCCGGCGCATATCATGTCACCGCGCCGACCCAGCCGCCCGAAAACGAAAGCGCCATCTCCCGCCGCCTCGGTAGGCTCGACAGCATTCGGCACAGGAATTACAGCGAACGTGTAGCCTCCGCCGAAGATTCAACGCCCTCACGGCGTCCACACCACTACCCCATTCCGACACCCGAGGCCACCACCGCACTCGCCTCAACCGTGCGCACCCTCCTAGGGCCCCGCCCTCATCCAACACTTCAGAAGCTTCAGCTCCGCATCTACTACCCCTCGGAGCACTCCTACCGCCACGTCTGGGGCGACGACGCGAGCCCGATCGTCGTCGCCCTGCAGAACACGTGGGGCGGAAACATTGAGACCGAGGTCTGGCGCGGGCGGTGGGGGACGGGAGTGAAGTTCGAGGCGAGGAGTAACGTCGAGAGCAGGGTCATGAGTAGTGTTTGGAGGAGGCTTACGGAGAAGAAGCAGAGTGAGATGTTTGTTGTGGGGAAGGAGTGGCCTGAGGAGTCGGAGGGCTCGAAGGTCGGGGAGAGGGGGGAAGAATGTAGGGTCAGCTACGGTATCTCTCAGACGTGAGACGAGACCTGGCGAACGGGACACGGGAGTAAGATGTTGGATATTTCTTGTGTATTATTCTGGCTGACTAGGCCTGAAAATGGGGGTCTCTTGGACTAAAGAGGAGTTGTATGCCTGCTAGGCGTCGATATGGCAAAAGACTCATGCAAGAATTTACTTAGGTTCTGGAAAATGCGGCAGATGTCCGCCGCCTTGTACACACCTGTTATCTCCGACAGCTACAATATTATGTCTTCACGCGAGCGTCAAGGCCCATTCCCCGAACTCTATTACCACCCCGTCTACAGCCCCCATCTCTTCGGATCCAACGCCCCTATAGCCGCGCTCCTCGCCTTACCGTCCCACACAATCTCCGACACCAGCTTCCCTGTCCCCGGCCCATTCTGAATCCCCCAGCAAGTATGTCCCGTAGCGAGTAACAGCCCCTTCACACTCGTCTCGCCAATAATCGGCCCACTAGATCCTCGACTCACATTCGGCAAATAACACGCCTGCCTCGCCGTGACCTCGCCATCTCGCAGCTCGTCCGAGATGGCAGAGACGTACTCCACGATATCCTGACACCTGCTCTCGTCGACTTGGACCAGGTCCGTCGATTTGGGAAGCGGGATTAGGTGGTCGCCTTCGCCGCAGGCGTAGATCTCATTGTTCGGCCGCGCATATATCTCCGGCGTCACGGTCTGGGTGGACTGACGCTGTTTGCGCCTGCTTTCGCCGGTTTTACCTGTCGAAGCAGGAAGGGTTATGGATGTGAAGAGGCAGTAGGGCGAGACGTCCGCTTTGATGGTTACGCTGTGTGCGCGGAGGGCGGATATGGGGGCGCCGGGGAGGATGGTGGGGGTCCAGGGGCCGGCGGACAGTACGACATGCGTGGCGGGTAGGACCTTCGTCTCGCCGGACGAGGGATCGGCGGTTGCGTTAGAGTCGTTGGGTGTGTCCGGGGCTTTGGGACTGTAGGTTACGGATTTGACGGCTGATCCGTCTGCAGATTTGTCAATGCTGGTGGCGGAGCCGTAAACTATCTTGACGCCGGCTTCTTCGGCTAGGGAGGCCATGGACGTGGTGAATTGGTAGGGGTGGACTTGCGCCGTGGTGCTGGGGTCGCCCATCTCTTCATATGCCCTGATGTTCTCAGGTATGACCCAATCGAGGTCTTCGGGCACGCCAGCCCTTCTAAGAAGGCCCAAGGCTTCCTTGGTACGTTTCTTGAGCGAGACCCGAGTGTCGGCTTCTTTGCCGGTACCGCCAAGCGGCGCTTTCGCTGCTTCGATCTCGCCGTTGCTGTTCTTGCCGTCCATGGCCTTCGGGTCTACCGAGCGGCCCTTCATCTCAATCTGGCCGCAATTAACACCCCTATAGCCCCAGCGTTGAGCACCTCCATGCTTGTCTGCCAGCTCTTTGTGAAGCCTGTAACTTAGAGGCACGATGCTGGAGGGATACGCCCATAGCGCGAGCAGACCGCCTGCTTTGCCCGATGCGCCGCCGGCGATCTTGGTGGACTCGAGGAGGGTGATGCTGTCACGGTTGCGGTCGAAGGACGGGTGGTGCGAGAGGAAGTAGGCGGATGTGCTGCCGATGATGCCGCCGCCGATTACTACTATATTCTTAGGAGAGTCCGAGGAGGCCATGGTCGCGCGATGAAGGATGCGAGGAAGACTTGTGAGAGGCGCCAGCGTATTAGATGACGGGCGAAGAAATCAAAAAGACGGATGCTTGCTTATATCATGGTGGCGTTGACAACCATCAATTGCATCTCTATCGATAACCATCCGCGGCCTGACAAGCGCATGACGTTCCGAGGGGGTTCAAGAAAACGTGTTGCTGGTCCGTGCTCCCGTCCCGTCGCTCGCTTATCAACGCACAGGCCTCCGGGATCTCTGTTTCTGCCAAAACTCGCTCAGGCTCTCCACGCCGCATTTTTGAAGGTACAATGGTCATTTACGGTTCAAAAAGATTGGAATTGAAAGATCTATAGCCAGGAGGTCAAAAAGAGCGCAAAAAAGCTGATTCAGCCGAGGTTTGAACTCGGGACCTTCTGTGTCCATCATGTCACGTGATCGCTCACGTGATGACATGTTAGACAGATGTGATAACCAACTACACCACCGAACCGCTTGTGAGAGAAGTTTTCGTGTTATAAATCTATGAACCTCGATCTTGTCCCGTGGGGAAAACTGGATCAGCGGTGCACTTCGGATAATCTTATTGAATCTTCACCTTGCGCTACAAATGTTTATGGTGTCTACAAAAGAACTCCGTATTCCACTTTGCTGTACTCCTGGTAATTCGTATTCACCTCAATGTCTTTGCTCTAGTATGGATTTGCCGATCGTGATGGAGTTGCGATCATGTTGTGATTAAAACTCTAATTCCGATTCCACCGTATACTCTACTGTGTTAAGCTTCAGACTGGACTCCTGAATTCTGGATCGCACACTCAAAATCTCCCAATCAGCTGATACATGAAAGTGCTGAACTACTGTAAGATATGTGATCCGTTATCATGCGAAATCAGCCCAGTTTGCTCGCCGCCATGTGAATGCAACTCCCGTTCGACCCCAGTTACATGCTAAATGTTCACACTCTTCAACACCTCAGCGAGCTTTTAGAAGCCTCCGCACCCTCCAGTACCTTCACCATCTTGAGCGAGTAACGTCTCTGCCTGGGGGTTGTAACCGGTACGGTCTTGTGAGCAAGTATTGACAGCTGCACTAATGTCAAGTCGTGCATCAGTAGACAAACTCCAAACACACCGTCAGTAGTCCAAAACATCTGTGATGATGAATAACAAACAGCGTCAGACGTTTGAAATGTTCTCGAGGTCGCCAACGCATTCACGGTCGCCACGCTGAAAGCGAGGGAGGGCGGATATAGTTACCGATATATCCTTGGGATCTCGCAGCATCAGAAGTCGCTGAGCAGATATGTTTGCCAGTTTCAAATTAGATGTGACACGCATCAGTGACCGCAAAGGATCGTTGGGGTCAACACGGGGTTGATATGCGATTGACCTGAGATTCGACGTGATATCTATGCTTCTTCCTACCATTACCAACTTGCCGTACACTCACGCAAGGCCGAGCTGTCATTGATTCTCGAGCTTTATAACGGGTTCTGGAACTGTCATTAATCTGATTGTGCCCAATCCCCTACGAAACGCCTCTACTTGTTTGCTCCACCTCAAGCAAAACCGGTCCTCCCGCAGGACTGCCCGCACTCTCAATACCAACAGTCGTGGTCTTCATATTGGGTACAACAAGTACCGACTGTGCGTGACTCTCGTAGTCCGTCTCACAAACCATCGCCGCCGCTCCAGCATCCGCTCTCTTTCCAGCAGACAAAGGCCGATCCCATGCTTCTGCCTCGCTGCCTCCTCGCTGCTGCGCCGAGCGCGGCCGTATCTCCACTGACGGGAGCAGCAGATTACCCGGACGTAGCGGTATGAGCATAACAGGAAAGCCCTTTGGTTCGTTCTCCCGGGCGGAAAAGTGGGCTCGCCGCTGGCCGCCGATGAGCCACGTATCAGGCTGCGCATCTATGCTGTATGTGAAATCTATCGGGTCACTCGCGTCTGCTAGGCCGCCTGCGGTCTTGATTGCACTGGGACTGTTCCATTGCCGCGTGTGCTTGACATAGAGCATCGCCATGAGAGGCTCGCCCACTGCGACTATTGGAGGTGTACGACTTGAGGTTTGATCTTGGTTGAGCAGGTGGAGGCGTACTGTGTGAACAACGTGGGCTTTTGGTAGGGTGGCGGTCACGACTACACGGCGTGTTGCGGATCTCTCGAGGTCATCTTTGTCTTCTCTGGGTTTCAATGGCATACTCGTATTGGTCTGCGCCGATCAGCAAGATGGTGTTGAATTTGATGTTATATTACGTACCTCATGCCATTCTTGCAGCCATTGCTCCAGACCTGGTCGAGTAGCGCTGGGCAGACTTTCAAGTACGTCCGCCCAGAGTGTATCTTCATACGACCGGATGCAGATGGTGCCTAGAAGTGCAATTCTCTCACAGACCACTGGCCCGAGTTGTCGCCGCAACTGGGTAACAAAATGTTTGATAAGGAGTCGGCCAAGGCTCTTGAACCCGCTGTCGTTCACTGCAGCTGCAAAATGTGCCTTGGCCTGGTGTCGCACAACCTCATCAATACATCTGTAAGCCACTTCGAGCTCCAGTGGCAGGGCGTCGGTGACGTTGATCTGAGCGTTAGAGATCGCACTGGCTGTGTTCTTAGTGATCTTGTACATGATCAAAGCCGGCTGCTTCGGGAACACGACCATTGGCGTCAGATTACACGGCGGTGGCCAGACAGAGAGCGACTCCGGGCCTCGTAGTAAAACGCTGAGCAGCTCGATGGGAATATTGTTCGCTACTTTGATATTGAAGGTTGAGAAGAGCGCGGTCTCTTTGAAAACGTCATGAACGTTGACATCCAACGGCAGGTCGACTGAAACTGTAAACGGAGCGAAGTACTCGAATGTCCCTTTCTCCGTGTAGTAGGTGGCCTCAAGACGGATCGCAAGTTCCCGAGGGTTCTCCTCGACATCGTAGGGGATTTGAAGGACTGCACTCTGACCGCGACCGAGCCCGGAAAACTCGATAACCCCGGGACGCGAAGTGTCTTGGATGTCGAGATCGCCAGCGGTGATTGCCACCTCACTCGACCGGAGCCTTAGACCTGCCGTACCGGAGCGCAAGCGCAACTCCGCCTTTTGGATGTCGTTCCATCCAGAGCTTAGTTCCAACTCTATTGACCTGGTTTTATGGATGCGAATGTCCCGGGTCCAAGTCATCTCAACAGCAAAAGCCTGCGGGGACGGGAAACAAAGGATCCGGGACTTCTTTGCAGACCTGATGGGGGACGCCGGAACAGCTGTATAAAGGCCCAGCGGCGTGACTGTCTCAGCTTTGGCGAAGGGCTCGTGTACAAAGTTGATTTTGTTGCATTCGAAAACTAGTTTGTCCACCATATAAGAGCCATCTGTAGTAACCTATAATCATGAGCAAACGGACTGAAATGACAGAGTTATACACACATTTGTCTTCACCCAGGCCTTGACCGGGCCTCTGCTGACGAGGACATGACCCTCCGTCTCGAGCCAGATCTCCTCATTTTGAGCACTGGACATGCCGACAAGCCGTACTCGAAGCCGCTGAATGTCGAGATCATCCTCCAACAGATGTCGAAACCGGACTCTCAGTTCGAATCCGTCTATATCGGCAAAGTGGCGGATGTAAGGTTCTATGATGAGATCTTCAAAATAGTCGGTCATGGGTGCTGTAACGGAGTAAGGTAATTGTTCAGAATACGCAACGAGCTCCGAGAGAAATCCAGTAGTGTCGATGCTCTCGTCGTCGAGCCAACCGATACATTTTGTGGCAGGCATTTGCTGGCTGCTCTGTGTATGCATTGATTGCATCCTAGGGAACACGTCTGACCGCCCGCGAGCCGCAGACTTTGCCAGAAGGTCCAACATGGCTCGACAGTATTCGTCCTTGCGGTTCAGCTTTTTGAGACATTCCGCGTGCATCTTCAGCATGATCGTATCGACCAAGTTCCACCGGCGCTCTGAGTATGAAGGAACCATGTGGCTAAAATGCGTGGCCGCCCCCGCATAATCCCCAATCTGGCTGCGACATATTAACGGCAGCCGGCTAAGGACTGCAGTATGGGGTACTCACAACTTTAGCGCAGCCAGATCTCCCAGAATACTTTCACCCGACTTGGGCCGGCGTGCTACGATATAAAGTCTCAGCGCATAGTCGCTGAGTCTCTGGAGATATTGAGTCAGCCACTTGCTCGCTGCGTCTAAAGAATATGACGCTTACCTCATACAAAGACCTGAATTCATCAACCGATGAAGCGGCAGCGGCAAGGTTTGAGGAGGACAGCCCTTGCGTGCGTTGCATCTCTCCTCCAGGTTTGAATTCCGTCTCAACTTCCCGAGCAGCTGGAGGCTCTGCCTCATCCAATGAAACCTCAGAGAACGTGAGTTCGGTTATTGGCAACAGAGCATTTACAGCTGCCCATCCGACCGACCATCCAAAGCCCTTCCCAACTCGCTCGAGGATTCTTCGCTGTAGAAGATAGAGCTCTGCTCGATATGCGGCCAGCTCCTTTAATCCAGTCACCGGCGGAGGCTGGGCGCCGGCCGCATAAGCGGATTGGTTCTCGTGGAATCTTCCGTGTTCGTAAATGACCTGCCCTGAAGCAGGAGTGCGTGAGTAAGGCAGGTCGGTGGTGGGATCCCGCTTTCGGTGATAGGGAGCAGTCGTCCGCGAAGAAGGTATCATGGACCTGGGTTCCTGGGCGTAATGCTGCAACGTACTAAGTGATGATGCGTTTGTACAATCCGGTCCAGAGACTATCAGCGGCAGCGAAGGGGTAGCCGTCTCATCCAGTACCTGTTCCGCAACAGAATACTCCCACGATGACACCACGTGATCAATCAATTGATGAGGTATGATGGGCAACTTCGGAGTCAATCTATTATATGGTTAGAAAGTGCAACGAAGCATCGTGAGTCAAGACAATCATACCCAATCTCCAGGTCTTCTCGCATGATACGGGCGACTGAGGTTATAAAGCTGAGCGCGCGCTGGCATATTTCAGCTAGGGAGGCAAGATCTTCTGAGTCTTCTGCCCCTTGACCGGATATTTGCCTTGCGAGAGTACCATCTGTAGCGAATTGGCCATTGTTGGGTATAGACAGAGTCGGAGGCTTTGCCATCAGTTCTGTTCTGGAGGAGTGGGCGTTGGCTAGGCGCAGTAAAAGAGCCATTTGGCGAGAGAAAATATAGCACTTAAAGTCGAAGACGGAAATGTTGCTGGACAATACAAGGTCACGATAGTCCTTCCGTTTTGAGCTGATGGGCTTGTCCTCCGTATACGACATGGTAGGTGCACTGCGACTTCGACCATGAGATGGAGCGCTACTGCTCTCCTGAGCCTCTTCGTCCGCTGCGAGCGCTTGACGCTGTAGATCTTCCGTATATGTGAGAAATGCTCCG
Organism: Coniosporium apollinis CBS 100218; assembly: GCF_000281105.1. Classification (NCBI taxonomy): domain Eukaryota; kingdom Fungi; phylum Ascomycota; class Dothideomycetes; genus Coniosporium; species Coniosporium apollinis. The sequence goes on from NW_006913265.1 coordinate 442,280, forward strand.
CCATAATCGGGAGAGCCACCGGCAGCCTGCTCTCGGACCACGGTATCTAAGCCGATAGAGAGCTCATCGTACCCGACAAGCGCATCTTCGACCAAGCCGACACTCTCGAAGCCTCTTGCAAGGCCTTCTTTGAGGACAAAGAACGTGCAAAAGTTCCAGCCAGGAAGGGCACGCTGCGAGTCTTTTTCTCGGATATCTTCCTCGTATTGGCTTACGCGAAGGTCAAATGACATGAGGATCAAAGTCTTGAACTTTGCCAGGAGGTCATGCCATGCGTTTGCTTGTTCCTGCGGACTTTCGCTGTAAGGCGTGCCTGGTGCAGATGGGCCTTGAGGTAGAAGACTTGGAGGCACGACATTCTTTTCCAAGCGAATCTGGGCGACCCTATCTGGTGCCGATTTGCTAGACACATTGAAGTCTGCACGAATTTTCTCTAGAATCGTACTTGATCCACGACCTGGCCATCGACTACCGGATTTCTCTGATGGCGCGAGTGAAGGGGTGCTCGAGGATCCGCTCCAGCGCGGCTGTACTGCTGCTCCAGTATCCGGTAGCACTACATGTAAAATGAGCCATTCAAACGCATCATGATTCTCTTGATTGCTGGAAGAACTTGTGTTTTGAGACGGCGGAGTATGCTCTTTTAGCCACTCTCGAATTGCCTTTCGTGAAGATGCTTTGTATGTTTCACTGTCATCACATCGTAAGATGTAGATTTTCAGGTACGGCGTTTGCCTTAGGCCAGGGATCTGATGCCGCCTCTCTTTGACCGGAGCTTTTGAACCATCACTTACAGTTCGAGCAGCCGTACTGCTCTGCCCTTGAACTGGTGGCGGCTGGCCCTGGAGTGCGTCCCTTACATTCAGGACAGCTTGCAGCTCGGCGGCCGAGAAGCGTTTGTTGTCATTCTCGGCATCGCGGGTAGGAACAAACTGGACATGCAACGACTCAATGGACCTCAACGGCCGGGTTGGAGATTTCCAATGAAGATTGCGGAGCGGAAGCTTTGCGGTGAGCTGCGGTTCCAGAAGGGGGAAAAGATTGGAAGGGTCGTGATATTCAACTGGTGTTCTCGTCAGCGACGCTCACAAGATGAACTCGTCGTAATCTCCCAAGTTGAAATCGCTTACCAGTAACTTTTGAACTTGATGAGCCATCCATCACTGGTCTCTCGGCGCGGCTTTCCACATTGCCAGGGTCTGCCGACTGTTCTGCGGCATTTCCAGCGACTGGCATGGGACCACGGTCACTGCCACCGAGGAGTCCCCACCTTTAGAATCTCGAATACGAAATACGCAATGGAGGCGGTGCTGTGCCTGCTTCTCGTCGACCGTGGGTTTCTTTGCAGATGTTTACGGCCGGAAGTGCCGGGGCAGTTCTCCCTCGCGAAGCGATCTGCGTTGTTCGTATTTTGACGACGAGGCATCCAGCAATGCGCCAAGGTGCCTTTCAGTGACAACCAATTCACTCCGTCTTTGCAGCGCATGTGACAAAATGTGCCCTAGTCATTTGGTCTTGCAGTGCCTTGTGCGGTTCTCAAGTCCGCCTTACTGGGGTCCCGTCCACTCAGGATACTGGCTTCTCACTCTCTTACACTCCAAAATGCACTGTAGTATCTCCGCGCGCTTCAGAGCCTTACTCGGCTGCCTGATCTATCGTATTCATCTCGCATCCCCAAGTCACGTTTGTTGAGTCTTCGCCCCGCCACAAAAGTTCTCCATATCTTCGTGGATAAAAGTCTGCCGTAGCACTGAAGCTCGAACTGGCAACTCACTTGTTCATTTACCAGTAGCCCTAATCTTCGCATCGACGTTGGCCTGTGGGAACATCCCGATCACTGTTTCTATTCCCGTTCACAAGCTCGGAAGGGGCTATATCGTTGACACACACTATGGAAAACTACGGTAAGGCATCAACACCCATCCTGTACTGTGTGTGATATATCTAACGTTTCTCATAGTGGAAGGCAGCATGTGGTTTTATGCCCCGAACAAGGTGGCACCGATTGTGTTTTGCGTACTCTTCTTCATCTCAGGAGTCTGGCATGCGTATCAAACCCTGTGGGTTTACTCCCTAGAAAGTCGTGTTCGAATGGAGCTTATACAAATCACAGACGCTACCATTCGTGGAGAACGACCCTCTTCCTGCCCTGGGCCGCCTTCCTGATGATAGCAGGCTTCGCTACTCGCGAAGCCGGCGCCTATCACCTCGAAAACCTCGGCCTTGTCATTGCTAGCAACGCGCTGATCATGTCCGGCCCGTAAGTGCCTACCACTCCGAACGGCCGGGGTTTGCTGGCCTGACCCGCTGTATATCAGGCCCGTCTACGCCGCGATAAACTACATTATCCTCGGCCGCGTCCTCTACTACGTTCCTTACCTCGCTCCCATGCACCCCGGCCGTGTGATCACGACCTTCCTTGGCATCGACGGCATCATCGAAGCCATGATTGTCAACGGTGCGATTCTGATGACGAACTCGAGTCTCGAAGAAAGCAAACGCATCCTCGGTGCCAACCTCGTCAAATCATCCCTCATCATCCAAGCAGTCATGTTCGTCGTCTTCGTCTTCATCGCATGCATCTTCCACCGGCGGGCCCAGCGGGCCGGGGTCTTAACAAAGAAGCTGCGCACCATCCTGGTAGTGCTGTATGTCAGCTGCACCATCATCACCGTCAGATGCATCTTCAGGATTGTCGAGTTCTTCGAAGGCTGGACTGGCCACCTGTACAGGCACGAGCCGTATTTCTGGGTCTTCGAGGCGAGCATCATGTTCGTCAACTCGCTCATCTGGAACATTTGGCACCCTGGCGCAAGGGTCCCGCGCTCCAACGAGGTTTACCTGTCTCGTGACGGCGTGACGGAGCTGAAGGGGCCGGGATGGGACGATGACAGGAACTGGGTCGTTACCATCTTTGATCCCTTCGATCTCTACGGCATCCTCACTGGCAAGGATAAGAGGACGAGGTTCTGGGAGATGTCACAGGAGGAGGTGGAGGCGTTGCTGGCAGAGAAGAAGACGAACAAGAGGAAGTGGTATGCGGCGCTGCTGGACCCATTTCACCTGTGGGGCTCGAAGGGCTTGATCGGGAAGTACCTTGTCAAAAAATCGACTAAGAACCCAAGGCCCACAGCTTCATCCCCCACCGCGAATCCTTCAGGGGATAAGCCGCCGGCTAGTCGAGTATCCGAAGTGGTGTAGAACCTCACGGCGTATTCGATATGCGTGTGTGGACGTCCATCAAGTAGAATCATTCACACAGCCGCTTGAACCGTCCAGTCGCGTCCTTCTCTACGACCGGTCAGCAAGCTCGCCATCTCGACAGCCTTAGCACACGCAGACCCTATTTTTACAGCGACTCCGTCTGTCGGATCGCTATAGCTTGTACGATTGCCCCGTTGCTACACTCAACGCCCAGCTACCAACGCGTTCATCCATCGGTATCGTTGGCTTGTTTAGACCCATAAGCGCGTCAGACAATTCATCCGTTTACATGGGTCTTCATTACATTTGCCAAACTTTTAGAGATTCTATAAGCTCAGCCTCAGCTGAAACAGTTCGGTATTCTGCTATTCGTTCCTATATAGATTGGCGCTCGATCTCACGTCAGCTGCAACAAGCCTTTTTGTAATACATATCCATTCACTCAAGTTTCCGTCACGGTATGACAAGCTGCGAAAGAATTACGGCCTTGGCTGAAAATAGCTTGGTATCATCCTATTTGTCCTTCTAATGAGGGTTGCTCAATATTATGTTGACCAAAATCACGGCTACAGCTCCAAGACCTGCTCGTCCCCCGCTGGTTAGAAGATACGATCAGCATTTCTACAATATTTTGCACGTCCATCTACTAGTCCTGAAGATTGTGGATGTCCCACGTCAGATATCTATCTCGTCTTCAACCTCAAAGCTTCTTTACAGTTGGAATCTGCGGAACGTACATAACTCTTGAAGCGTTTCCTCAGCTGTACAATTGTCTATAAAACACAGTCTTCTAACGCCAACCAACCCATCTCCGCCAACAAGTCCCTCTCCCTTGATCGATCACTATGGCTGGAGCGGGTGCGAACGCAGCCAATCCCATGGACCAATATGTTTTAAATTGGAGAGAATCACCGTTGGAAGAGAAGCTCGGAACGCCCCAATATACATTGAGAGCCGATTTTGACTCAACTGCCTTGCCATCATCCAAGGACCTGAGTCGGTACGATTCACCAGTCAAAGACCAAGGCAATCTAGGTTCATGCACCGCCTTCGCAGCGATAGCGATCGTCGAGCACATTGCGAAACGGAATGGCCGAGCATCCGACTGGTCAGAACTGTACTTGTACTACAACACTAGAGCGAAAGTGTTGGGCTGGAACCCAAATGAAGATTCAGGAGCATACGTGTCCTCGACCATGGTTGCATTGCAAAAATACGGGGATGCGCGCGAACCCGACTGGCCGTACATTATTGCACGATTCGGAAACTTGCCTCCACCAGCCGCGTACCTAAGAGGAGCTGTCAACCAGATCCTCACGACGGCATATGTTCCGAGCACCGTGGCCGCCATCCGTGCCGCGATTGCGAGTGGAAAACCGGTCGACATTGGCTTTATCTGTTACTCGAACTTCACGAGAGACCCCGCGGTCTTCACCTCAGGACAGATCCCCATGCCGTCGCCATCTTCCTTCGTAACCGGAGGACACTCCGTCACGATTGTAGCCTACGACGATGCCACTCGGAGGTTCAAGTTTAAAAATTCCTGGTCAACACGCTTCGGTGTAGGGGGCTATGGCTTCTTACCGTACGACTATGTCGCGGGCTATACCCCCGACGCTCCCAGGAGGAAGTTGGTATCGGACTGTTGGACCGTGGATAGCATCGAGTTCGAGAACGACCATGTGATCCTCCGCGGTGTGAGCGCGCCAGAGGGAGTGGAGCCCTTCGAGATGTCAATTATCGACCCCGCTCCTCCGGGATCAGAGGATTGAACGATGCCTCGAGGTGAGCAAGGTGTACCTCGATGACGATCAGATAGCTAATGAGGCTGCATTAGGGAAAGTACTGTGGAGCTATCGCTCTACATCCTTCTACGCCGTTTCGTATTCCAGACCCTGTATTGTCGCTCGAACACACCACCATAACGACCTTCATGCTTTGTTTGTCCTCAAGGGCTGTGCGGATCCTTTTGTTAACTTTCACTTTCTTTCTCAACGGTCGCTGGATAGTATGTTCTACTTTGGGCTTCCATTACGTTTTTGTACTCCACCAATAGGTGTATGGTCAGGTACAGCAGAGCAGCACATTCACTGAGTTCAACCCTGCCTCATGGCGTGCATGTTTGCAGCCCACAAAGCCTCCCGAACTAGATCGGAGCTCGCTTTTGCGGGCGGGGTGAGTGTGATTGAACGGGGCTCCTCATCTTCAAGTAGCTAGTTTGTTAGCAATGAAGGCTAATTGTCACAGTCCGACGAAAAGCATTGAAGTCAGTGCAGTAATACGTGTTAGAAGGCGTGTCATTTATACACGGATTATACACACAAGTTCACATATTATTAACCCTTCCGCTCCCAACCCCCATCACATCACCACCAACACATCCATTCTCACTACGGTGCTTTAACTCCCCCACCCCCCACATCCACCCAACATCAACAACGGCATCCGCTTACAAAAGCAGCCCAGCACCGATCAAGCCGACAGCAGCCAAGATGCCGCTACCGACCAAGTTCGCAGCCGCGCCCGTGAAGGTGGCAATTGGCGGCGTGGACGAGGTAGGAGTGGTCTCGTTGCAAGAGTGGCTGGAGCAGTTGGTCGGCGGGGGAGCGACCCTGGAGCAGTCGACGGGCGCGAGCTGGCCGAAGGCGGTGGCGTTCTTGACCTCGCAGACGGTGGTGACGATGCCGGCGAAGGCTGAGAAGGGGGTTAGCTGGGGCGTTGGGAATCGTGGAGCGGGTAAGAAGGACGAGAACGGGAGGGAGGGGAGGGGGCAGGGCCAGGCGTAGGGCTGACGACGAGGGGCAACGTACTTCCGACCTCGGCCTCAGTGCAGTTGGAGGTGGTGAGGAGGCAGGGCTCGATGAGGGTGGCGACAACGTTGGTGTTGAGGCAGTGGCAGGTCAGGTCCTCGAAGGCGCAACCGTCGGCGGAGAGGGCGGCGGTCTCGCATTGGCGCTGGATGAAGGTGTTAGCAGGTTCGGGAAGTAAGTGTATGTTAGTGCGAGTTGTCGGGTACATAGCGATTGCTGCTTGTAGAAGAGTAGAAGGGAACTCACAGCGCAAGCCGGGATCCGAGCGGTAAGCTGGGTGGTGGTCAGGCATTGAAGGGTGGCATTTGACTGCGCGTTGACCGCAGCAGCGGAGGCGAGGGCAATGGCAACGGCGAGGAACTTCATTGTGGCGGTAGTGTGGTATTGGTGTTGGTTAGGGGTGTGAAGAAGATTATGAAGTTGATTGATATACAAGGTCAACGAGTGACTGTGGTAAGCGTTGCAGCAATAGTAACTGGAATCAAGCGGATCGACTGAGAGAAACTGGGGGGAAGGGCTCCCATTTTATGGGTTCCATCACCAAGGTGCCCGCAGAGGACGCGCTAGAGCAGAACCTCGACCGTGGCGCACGGGTTAGCTAAAGGTGGAGAATGCCAGAACAGATCCGCTTGGATCCATGGATATCTCCCGCGAGCCAGGCTCCGCCTCTTTCGATAATCGCTAGAAATAGATAGGTGTCTAGATTCCATAGAGCAAAGACCATGGTTAGACTTGACCACAATATGAAATTTGGGACGGTGAACCTCAGTGGCTGGCCACACCAGCCCCTTCCCAGCCGCCAAGCGTCTATTAGAGAGTGGACAGGGCTGGGAGGGACGTTGTGGAGCACAGTGCTTGATGCGGGTGCTAGTTCCCTCATCTCAGGAACGCGGAGTGCGCGTGCACCCCTTTCAAATCTCCACTAGTTAGCCGCTGCGCTGAGGGGAGACCGAAGGATGCGGGAGCGCGATAGGTGTATCGAGCTGGTGTCAGCTCATTGAATTCACGAGCAGTGAATGAGGTTGAAGCAAAGCGCATGGTGGATACGAAGCTTGAGAGAGTCACACAGGTAAAGCCGTTGTCGTTGGTGCACATAAGGTATCATGCCGTTGCTGTGTTGAATTTCTGGGGTTGATCGTGCTGAGGTACTCCCCATGCGAAGCTTGCAGCCCTACGCGTTGCCCCTGACGATCAACGCTTAGCCTGCTCACTTGCTCAATCACCACCCGTGTTGCGGAAATTAAATACCGGGATATGGCATCTGCATTTCGTTCCCCACGATGAAAGCCATACAGTAGAGCAGGCCCTAGCGTGTTGTCTTGAGATGTTCACATGATTTACAATACGGCAAACACGTGGGGAGCCGTATGCATGGTGAATTCGGAACTATGCTTGTATACCCCTGAGCATATTCCCATAAGCGCAGTACTTCCCCCCTCAGCTTTCCTCGTCAGCCGCTTCGCCCTCAAGAGCGCAACATCTCAAAGCGCCTGTGTATCGCTAGAGGCATGCTTTGGCCAACTCCCTGTCAAAACTGCAGCGCATTACGACTTGCGCCTCCTTCATGCTGTTCGCAGAGGACAACTAGGAGCAGAGCAACTCAAGGTCCGCCACAGATAGCCAGATATGCCATAGCTCGATCAGTCAGCCGAGGTGAGATGGATGTGCAGTACATTCACCATCCGTATGAACCCTAGGATTGAAGTACGCCTGTTGGTTGCTCACTCAGCGAGAGGAGTGACCTCGCGCTTCCTCGTTGAAGATCTGTCATACGCTGCTTCGTCGGAGGCTCCGGATTCCGGATGCCACGCAATGATGAATGGAGACAGTGTTTGGCGGCGTTGTCCCAAATCCAGCTGAAGCGGTTCTCCAACACCAACCATGGCTGATAACATGCACCAAGGGCTATCCCGTGCCTTGTTGATGGGGTTTTTCATCCAACTCTCTGGAGTGTGACTTGGCCCGTAGGCGTGGTAATGTTCAAGCTGGAAAGAGCGGAATGAACAACCATGCTCCTGCCGTAACCCTCCAGTCTTCTCTGGCTGATGCAGCATTGTCCTCGAACTACGGCCGCCGGCGCGCCTAGCTACGGCTCAGCGACAGCTCGTCGGGATACGAGAAGCTCACTAGGCTTCAGTAGAGGACGTTGCGCCAACTGCTTCGCTTGTGTCCTTCTCCCAGGGTTTCTTTCTCCGCTCCTTAACACTTTGCGTCCCTTGACCTTCGAGGACAGTGCTAGGAATCTCCTTGATACCCGGAATCGGTTGGCCGGTTGTGATCAGCTCCACGATGTGGGCGAAGGATGTCGGATAGGGCGCTGCTGGCTCCACAGCCGTGGTCGCTGTTGAGGTGGAGGAGGATGCTACAGAAGTCTGTGGCTCATTTGGGGGGGTCGATGTTGCTGCCGGAGCGCTTGAGTCCCCATTGATCCGTGCCGCATGGGCAGTGTTTTGCTGTCGTCGCCAAGCATTGTAGCCGTCGAAGTCCACATGTGTATTGAATTTCCTATATTATATGAGACGTCAGTCGAGACGGTAGTAACGACGGCGAGAAAGCGTGCGCTACCTGGAGAAGTAGAAGCATCGTGCGTGCAATGTCAGGTCCGCCGCTTGCTCAGGCGAGGGATTCGGCCCTAAGATGGCAGCAAGGCCACCTTGAAACTCAGCATCCGTATCCCATGGATACTGGTCTAGTTGCTCGTAAAGAATAGAGCTTGCGTCTGATGTCGTTGGATCTAGCGTAGAGCTTTGAGCTGTTGCCATTGCCGTCAGCAGCTAAGCGGTGCTCTGATCGTGCTTTCGTAAGTGTGACTGTATCTCACACGTAGGTCTGAAATGAGGGCTTGGTGTTGATATCGACTTGACTTCCACCCCACAATACATCTCGAGCATCACGTGATTATAATTGACCCTTGGCGCCAGAGCTTCTCGTCGCCCACAAACCACCGCGACTTCTAACCTCACTACCAACAGACTTACTGCCACCAACCCTCAACACCTCGACCGTCTCTAATTTCTGCTTGTCTTTTCTTGCGCAATTGCGTTGACTTTCTTCATTTCGCTTGCAGCTTCTTTCGTCGCCCGAGATGTCCGAATACATCGGGTTCGTCAGATGCTCGGCCCACCAGATCGAAGTGAGCTAATAACAGCTCAGGTCGCGTATATCGCTCATATCAAAGAGTGACATCCGGTCGGTCATCATCGCTACTGCGGAGTCGAGGCGCGTCGTGCTTACTTCGGAGCCAGATATGTCGGCACTCTCCATGAAATCAGTTCCGCGGAATCGACCGTGGCATTAGAGAATGTCACTTCGTACGGCACAGAAGGAAGGCGCGGCAACCCAGAGGAGGAGATTCCGCCGTCAGATAACGTCTACGAGTACATCGTATTCCGAGGCAGCGACGTCAAGAACCTCAACATCGAGGAGCCAGCGCCGAAGGAGAACAAGCCCCCTCAACCGCCAGTGCCTAATGACCCGGCCATTCTTGGAGTACGTTCCATCCTCCTCGCATAAGCTTGTTCTCTATGATGAAGCATATTCGGATGTAAATCACTAAATTACCGAGAGCGCAAAACCGTGTGGATATCTTCCGTTGCCTTCCTTCTGATCGCGTCACTGTTATATACCGGAATCTCTTCAATCATTGTTTACGGCGCACGCGCTAACACAATTGCACCTCCAGGCTCAGCGTCCACCTCACCAAGCTGCGCCAGGACCTGGTCAGCCCCCGCGCCCGCCGCAGCATCCAAATTTCGGTCAACCATCACCATACCCCCCATACGGCCCTTATCCGCCTTTTGCCGGACGAGGCTATGGCCCACAGCCAGGCTTTCCAAGTGGTCCTGGAAACTATGGATATGGCATGCCGTATGGAGCACCACCGGGATGGTACCCTCCGCCTCCCCCGGGTCACGGTATGCCCGGCCAAGGCATGCCTAATCAACCCTTTCCCGGCAGACCAGGTCCATTTCCTCCGCAACCTCAGGGTCCCATCGGTCCTCCGGGCCCGCACCAACCACAGCAGCCATCTCCTGCGCTAAACGACTTGCAAGTGAACAAAGACACGCAGCCAAACATCATATCAGAAACTCCAGAGCCGGAGGCCGCACCGAAGCCAGTAGAGACTCAAGCGTCGAGCCAGCCTGTTGCTCCCGCCCCGATCGCCCAGCCAAAGCAAGCACCACCCCCACCAGTCGAGTCAAAACCAGATGTAGCCGCAGCGCTCGCGCCTCCACCAGCTCCCGTACCAGCACCTACCACCGCTCCCGCTCCCATCCCAGGCATCTTACCTACCGCTGGCGCCAAACCAACTCCAACAGGCCCGAAAAGCAACCGCGTCATCCCCGCTGTACCGCTGTCCGGCGCTGGCAGCAAAGCCGCCGCACCTCCCAAGGCCGGCGCTACGCAGCAACAACCCACTCCTAGCGCACCGGCTGCTGCGCAAGCACAACCAAACCCGATTCCTCCCGCTGGTACCGCCGTGAAGGCCGCTCAGCAAGCCGCACAGCTACAATCACAAACGGCAGCCCAGCAAGCCGCGGCCGCCGTCGCCGCCGCAATGGCCAAGCTCGGCCCAGCGCCCGGCCAACCGAAATCTCAAGCACAATCCAAGCAAGAAGGCGACGCCGCGCTACAAAACCTGACGAACAAAGTCAATGAAATGCGCATGGACGACCGTATCAGACATAGCAGACAGCAAGGCACTGGTGGCTACGCGGCCGGCCACCGCGGCGCCGGCAGGGGTCGTGGGCGTGGCCGAGGTGATCACCCTCAAGGCCAGCCACGCAGGGAGAGCCAGTCAAAAGTCGAAGTCCCCGCCACGGATTACGACTTCGAATCCGCGAACGCGAAGTTTAACAAGCAGGATCTCGTCAAGGAAGCTATTGCTACGGGCTCGCCCCTAGGCACGCCGGCGGACGAGGACGTCCGGTCGCCTATCAGCGGGCATCCGGAGTCGATGAACGGCACCGGAGCTCCTGCAGCCGCGAACGGTACAGGCCCGGCGTCTGAGGACGTGGTTGTCCCGCCCCCGGCGCATGGATACAACAAGGCGACGTCTTTCTTCGACAACATCTCTTCTGAGATCAGGGACCGTGAGGACGCTGCGAGCCAGAACAGGAGGCTCGGTGGGCAGGAGTTCAGGACCGAAGAGCGCAGGAAGAACCTCGAGACTTTCGGACAGGGTAGTGTTGATGGTATGGGTGGCTATCGGGGTGGCTTCAGGGGCAGAGGCCGTGGGAGGGGCTTTGGGAGGGGACGTGGTGGGTATGGGAGGGGCGGGGGCGCATTTAGGGGCCGGGGTGAATCCGGCCAGGAGGCGGGTGAGGCCTGAGGTGGTGTTCTTTTTGCGAAGGGGATGATATGCGATGAGGTGAGCTATGCGCTGGGGCTCATGGGACGTCTGTACTTATAAGCTTCGAGCTGAATATTCTGCGATTGCAGAAGCTGGAGGGATCCTTTTCTTGGGAGGCGTCAGACACTGGTTGCATAGGCTGTCGGCGAAAAGCACGCGTGGCTGACGGTCTTCTCATATAACGAAACTTGGAACACTAGCTCTCTCCACTAAACACTCGTGTCAACGTTGGCTTCCTTGTGCGTGTCGCACTCTAACAGGAAAGGAAAACACCTTAGTGGTCTTGAAAAGGTCACGTGACCAACACTGCCCTGAGATGTCACAAACAATTAACGCGTTGTCCCGCGCCGGCGGACTTGACAGCGATCTGCTGCGCAAATAACAATCCACACAACTCGGCGCAACTGACACATGGAGACCTCCATGCGACAACATGACCTCCAATCCCAACGTCAGAATCACTGGAACGGCTGAAAGAAAGACATCAGCAAGTACACACGCCAGTTCGAGACCCCGCGTCCCCTCGTCGATTGTAGGCGGGGAGCAGTCCAGAAAACAGTCCGCAACGGAGTCTTTGAGACGAAAAGAGACGCGGGATGTCCTCACACGGGAGACTATCACCTCCCGAACGGCAAGCCCGCTGAAGAGAACGAGTGAGAGCCGCGTCAATGCTGGCAGACGGGGCAAGGAGGATGGCAAGGCGCCGAAAGCGGGCGCGACTGCTTCCGCTGCTTCTACAGGAGCGAAGAAAGATGATTCGCATGGTGTGTGCCCTCAGGCGTCTTCCAGAGACCTCTTGCGCGCAATAACGAGGACTACACAAGAGTGAATGCCTCCTACATTTTTACATAGACGCTGACCGATAGGCTCACAGAAACACCATGGAGTCCCCAAGCGTCGTTGGTACCCCACACAACCGCCCCGCTAGCTTCTCGTGTCTCCATACCACCGCCCGCTGCGACCGCTCCTCAAGGCCTACAACCGCAACCGTTGCACGAGCTGTCCCTCGATGCGCAGGAAGCCGCGATAATCGAGGATCTCCTTTTTGTCTTCATGGGTTTCGAAGGGCAGTACATTCGCTTCGTTGATACCTACAATGCTTTGGAGGAGAAGGATCGCTTGATCGGGCCTTCGTTCCGGATTATGCCAGGGCTGGACCCGAGCTTACGAGATTTGACGACATCCATGCTGAAGATGGCCACGCATTATGTTGCAGTAGAGGCTTTTGTAGAAGTGCAGAGCAGGGATGAATACGGAGCTGTGAATCATGCGCTGTGTGCTGCGGTTAGAAAGCTCCTTAAGGATTATCTGATCCTCATGGCACAACTGGAACACCAGATGTTGACGAATGAAACGTTTACGCTACATGTCTTGAATCTGCACACGGTACGTAGGCAAACGTTATGGGATGTTCGTCGCACTTCGTAGACCATCAACTCTGATAGCAAGCACAGAAACCGACGAGCCATATGCTTTTCCAGTTATACACACTAGGTAAGTAATACTCCTGGTGCCCTCAACAAAAGGTTCCGTGAGCGAGATGCACAAGCTTACTGTAGTCGGCAGGCATCGAGGTACTGAAAGCCAACTCCGTCCTAGATGACGACAAGGATGACTCGCTAGACGACACAGATAACCTAGAGGATATCCTGGAATCTCTAAAAGAGGGCGCAAACCTCGATGCAATCCCAGGGAAGAAGACTTGCAAGGGCGGCCAAGTGCTTAGTCTGGTCACAAAGCGTCTCGCTTCTATGTCCGGAGACCCGGCCGCCCGACAATTGCTCACCAATTTACTGAAGGAGGCCAGTCGTCCATACATGACCATGCTGAATGAATGGCTGCACCACGGTGGTATCAAGGATCCGCACGCTGAATTCCTCATTAAAGAGCAGAAGAGCATTAAACGAGAAGACCTGGGCAAAGACTATACTGACCAGTACTGGGATAAGAGGTACTCTGTTCGTGACAATCTTGTTCCACCGCAACTCGAGGGCGTCAAGGACAAGGTGCTCTTGGCTGGCAAATACCTAAACGTGGTCCGGGAGTGCGGAGGAGTGGACATCAGCAATGTGGTGCAGGACGTGCCTACGACCTTTGATGATCCACGGTTTCTGGAGAATGTGAATGAAGCATACACATATGCCAATTCTGCGCTGCTCGATCTGCTTCTCACTACTCACGCCTTGCCCGCCCGCTTACGGTCTCTCAAGCATTACTTCTTCCTAGATCGATCCGACTTCTTTACCTACTTCCTCGAACTTGGCAATTCAGAACTGAAGAAGCCTGCCAAGCAAGTGAACCTGGGCAAGCTTCAGTCCCTTCTTGATATCGTTCTTCGCCAGCCAGGCAGCGTGGCAGCAGAAGATCCATATAAGGAGGATGTCAAGGTGGACATGATCGAGATTTCCTTGGCCAACTGGTTGATGATGATTGTCAACGTCCGAGGTATGGACCAGGAGTCAGCCAGCGGCAGCATCGTCAGTTATACTCCGGCCACTCAGTCGTCGTCCATCAACGACGACAAGGACCTTGTTGGCTTCGATGCGCTTGTTCTGGATTGCGAAATTCCTTTCCCTGTGTCGCTGGTCGTAAGCAGGGTCACCATCACCCGGTATCAGGTAAGCTGATTCTCATCTTCTAGTGTGCAAGCACTCTTCTGTCCCGGTTGCCCCTCGCACCAATCACATCTTGTACCCGTGGTTTTTAATTGGAACTTTGCAATACCTATTCGGTCGATCAGGGCTTTCATTTGACGTGCACTATTCTCTTACATAGTTGGCACTAGAAATGTTCCATTACTGACCACACCAGCTCCTTTTCCGTTTCCTCCTCTCGCTCCGCCACCTCGAGACCCTCCTCATCAGCACCTGGACGGACCACAGCAATGGATTCGCGTGGAAGCACCAAAGCAAAAACCCGAAGATCGAGCAATGGAAGCGCCGATGTTGGACGCTCCGAGCGCGAATGCTGGTGTTCGTTCAACAGCTGCTCTACTACTGTACTGCGGAAGTCGTCGAGCCAAACTGGCAGGCTCTGATGACGCGATTGGTGTCTGGCAAGCCACCCGATGCTGCTGAAAATGGCCCAGCGCAGGTCAAGAGGACTGTGGACGAAGTCATGCAGGATCACATTGACTTCTTGGCGACGTGTATGAAGGAGTGCATGTTGACCAACTCGAAGCTACTTAGGGTAAGTCTTCGTCCATCGAGTACTTTCCAGAGAAAGAGCGCGGCAGACCTGACAGAGTGTAGATCAACTCCAAAATCATAGCGACGTGCACCATGTTCAGCAACTTCCAGGCCTCCCTAGCGCGTCACCTCATCCGTGCCGATCAAGACTTGGTCACGATTGCTATCGCGAAAGGTACTAAGGCATCTCATCCCTCAGCGTCTGCTCCCCTGGAGTACGATCCGGCGCACGTGAGCAAGCTCTTCGACATCTTGGGCAAGTACGAAGAGAATTTCACGAGGCACTTGAAGGTCTTGTTGGACACGCTCAACTACCTTGCTGCGACTGAGACGGTCGTGTTCTTGAGTCTGTGTGCGAGGTTGAGCACTGCGCAGGATGGAGCTGGGGCGGGCCCGGGGGAGAGTGTTTATGCTTGATGAGAACACCTGAGTTTTGATGGGGAAATGGGAGGCAGGGAAAGGCGTTTCGGAGTACCAGTCGTGCCAGGTTCAAGTTTAGATACCCATATATGCGAATAAAGAAGATGATGAGGTATACTCATGTTTCTAATGTGCCAGCCGTCAAGACGAGGCTCCGATGGCATGGTATGCTCTTCATCACCCATTACGCGTGACTCTGTTCAGATGGCAACCGGAAGCAAGGTGATGGATACATATGATTCCTTGGGAGATTGGCTGCGGAAAAGATCACAATCAGCGTTCTTCCGTCAATCGAGCGGCTGTCTGTTCGCGCAAATATCCTTGCTCTGGTGTCAGACGAGATTAATACGAAGCGTCCCTTGGGCCCGATGTAGTGACAAGTGGTAACTTAGAGCACCTGCACCCTTGAAAGCGGTGAATCCCTAGAATGGGATGTTTGCATGTCGGGAGATCTGCAATCTGACTCGGCAATCTGTAAAACGTCATCACAACGTGGAATGTCCATTCAGGATATCGAACTCCACGACCCCACCGGCCACACCTCCTTCTACACCAATGGTAGGCGACTTTTACTAAGCCCCCCTCAGGCACAGCAGCTTCACTGGATCAACACACAACGCCAGAGTTGGTGATGTCAATGCTTCCAGCTGTCGATGCGCGTCATGGACGGTGTAGCGCCTTCATTCGTCCCAATAAAGGGAGAATACCTGCCCACATCCTATTGCCAAATACCCTTTGCTCAACGTGCATACAGTTCCTAACATACAAAGACACAGTGAACCCTTGACATAAAAGGTGCATACTGCTATTCCGAGAGCTTCATACAATTCTGCAGCGTTTGAACCATATTGACTTCTGAAATCAGACCCATTCCACAATCCTGTCCATCATGGAGACCATCAAGACCACTCTCGCCGAGAACTTCGGCGGCATTGCCCAGCAGGCTGTAGGCGAGGAACACCAGTGGTCCCTGGAGCAATGCCCCGATCTGTCCGGCAAAGTCGCTGTCGTGACAGGAGGCAGCGAAGGCATTGGCTACGGCTGCACGCACACCCTCCTCTCGCACAACATCGCCAAGCTGTACATCCTGTCGATGTCCAAAGACATCGTAGACCAGGCCCTCGATGCCATCAAGGAGGAGATGGGCGCCGAGGCCGCAGGCAAGGTCAAATGGCTTCAGTGCGACCTCTCCGACTGGTCCAAGACTGGCGAGCTTGCATTCGAGATCGCGAAAGAGAACGACAGACTCGACATCCTGATCAACAATGCGGGCCGCGGCATCATGACACGACAACTCGCCGCCAACGGCATAGACCTCCACATGGCCATCAATCACATGGGCCACGTCGTGCTGACCTCGCATCTGCTGCCGCTGATGAAGAAGACCGCGGAGGCGGGCAATACAGTCCGAATCGTCAACCTGGGCTCAAACGCGCACCAAGGCGCGCCGAGCGACGTCAAGTTCGAAAGCGTCGAGGAGCTGAACAAGGACTACGGCCCCAACGCCCAATACGGCCGCACAAAGCTGGCGGTCATGCTTCACGCGCGGTACCTCGCCGACCACCTCTCGAGCAAGTACCCCAAGATCCTCGCCAACGCCACACATCCCGGTTTTGTCGAGACGCGGCAGTCAAGCGAGCACATTCTCGAGGCGTTCCCGCTGGGCGGGTATGCCATGAAGTACGGCATGGCTCCATTCAAGAAGTCTCAATTTGAGGGCGCCATCAGCACAATGTACGCCGCGACTACGACGGAGAAGACGGGACAGTACATCTGCCCGCCTGCGATACCGGAGCCGGGCAGTGAGATGAGCCAGGATAAGGAGCTGGGCGAGCGGTTGATGAAGTTGACGAGGGAGGTGGTCATGGAGAAGACGAGGGCGGATAGCAAGGAGAAGGGGTGTCCGTTCCAGGATTATTAGGATTCGTGTACAGAAGTGGTCGTTTAGCCCGTCTAATACCATATTGCCCATCTTCTCAAGATACCGGCTGTTCTTCTTTGGCCTTGGAGGATACCTCAGATATGCGTTGTGGACTCGTGTATTCAATCTTGGCGAGGACATTCAACGTAATCTTGAACAGTGTGACGGCTCCGCGATGGCTGGAAGGCTCAAGATATTTGACATGTTTGACAAATAGGAGAGAAGTGCCTCCCATGATGTGGAAATTGTGCTATCGTCGTTCAAGTCCAGCGCGCTGTAGACCTCTTCAAGCTGTGGCCAGTGGAGCAGTAAATACTGATACCTGTGTGCTCTGATGCTCCCTCGAGTTATTACATATAATAGAGACTCAAGTCTCTGACATCTGTCAGCTTCAGGACGGGTAGCAGCTCGAAGTTGTACGTTGTTAGATCGGAGGACGGGGTTTTGGCCTGAGGCGACAAGCAGCTCCCCTTAGCGGTGACCGGCCTTGGCATCTACGAAGCTCAAGCTGCCTGAGCTCCAAATCATTTGCAACTTCACCACCATATCAACGCGCTTCAGACTCCTTCGAGAACTTCTCTTCAACTTGAGTCTGTGTCCATATCCTGCTCCACAGCCTCAACGCACCTCGATACCCTTGTTTAGACGACCAAGATGTTCATCGCGCGGTCAGAATATGGTAAGCAGAGGGCTTCAAGCTTCCCTAGTCCCCAGCTACAACTCACGCTGACCCATCTCTCCAGATCGCGGCATCAAGTACGTCTCCTCCTCCCCAAAGTCCCCAGAACTCCCACTCACCCCACCCCAGCACCTTCTCCCCCGAAGGCCGCCTCTTCCAAGTCGAATACTCCCTCGAAGCCATCAAGCTCGGCAGCACCGCCATCGGCGTCTCGACAAGCGAAGGCGTGATCCTAGGCGTCGAGAAGCGCGTCACCAGCACGCTCCTCGAAACCTCCTCGGTCGAGAAGATCGTCGAGATCGACCGACACATCGGCTGCGCCATGTCCGGGCTGCAGGCGGACGCGCGGAGCATGATCGAGCACGCCAGAGTCGAGAGCCAGAACCACGCGTTCCACTATAACGAGCCGCTGAGGGTTGAGAGCTGCACCCAGGCGATATGTGATCTTGCGCTCAGGTTTGGAGAGGGCGCGGAGGGCGAGGAGAGTATTATGAGCAGGCCGTTTGGTGTTGCGCTGTTGATTGCAGGGTATGATGAGGATGGGCCGAGTCTGTGAGTGGTATTACTGTGCGGGTGCTGGTGGGATAATGCTGATGTTGGGCTTGCAGGTATCACGCTGAGCCGTCGGGTACTTTCTACCGCTACGACGCGAAGGCAATAGGATCGGGCTCGGAAGGTGCACAGGCGGAGCTACAAAACGAGTTTCACAAGTCGTTAACGCTGCCGGAAGCGGAGGTGCTGGTGCTCAAGACCTTGAAGCAGGTGATGGAGGAGAAGCTGGATTCGAAGAACGTGCAGTTGGCAAGTGTGACGAAGGACAAGGGTTTCAGAATCTACTCAGACGAGGAGATGGCGGAGGTGGTGGGCCGATTACCTACGAACTGAAGAAGTAGTCCGAACAATTGGTGCTGGTTTCCGTGGTCAGTTGGAGCATATACCTGGCGTCTCAGGCGCCTTGTAATAGCGGCTACGTTAGATCAGGGATAAAATCGCGTTTGATGGAGTGAAACCACATCAGGAGTATCAGAGTCTATCGGTACCAAATACACATTGTACTTATGCACAGCAAAACCCTGCCCGCTTCCCAACAGCCCCATCCACCTCCAATGCTAACGCCCTAGAATGGATTGTCCTCTGGCGGTATCTCATGTATGAAGTAGTCTCCAATGATCGGCATTCTCTGCATGATGTCCTTCCGTACTTTAGGAACCTCAGCGAAGAAGAAGAGGGCGAAAATGCCTGCAACGGCGCCGAAAGCACCAGCTGTTGCGCCGCTAAGATACGGAGAATTGTTAGCTCCATCCGAAGCTGA
The DNA here is from genome assembly GCF_000281105.1 of Coniosporium apollinis CBS 100218. NCBI lineage: Eukaryota > Fungi > Ascomycota > Dothideomycetes > Coniosporium > Coniosporium apollinis. The sequence continues at coordinate 461,167 of NW_006913265.1, forward strand.
ATCCACCGAGTTCATGTTCGCTGCCGAGTAAAGGACTATCCGTAGCCGCGATTTTAGAGGACTTAGGGGCGGACGTACAATCGAGCGGCACGACTGAGGTTGATGCCGTGGAAGTGGGTAGAGGCTCTATAGCTGCAGCGAAGTACCGTCAGTGCTGAAAAGCGCTACAACAGGCATGCTCGAGGGCGTACTTGGGGCCGTAGGGAGACTTGTAGGTGCCGTAGTTGGGGCGGACCGACCACGGCTGCATGCCATGGTGGCCGTTGTGCGTCAGGTCTCCGCGAGTAGACTGCGCAGCATGTCAGCACAGTGAGCAAGGAGATCGACGGGCAGTGGATACCATGGTGAGTGGATTGGGCGTCTCAAGGCGAGGTGTGCTGCTCAGTGATGCGCGGTGATGCGGTGATGCTTTGGAGGTCGGAGGCGCAACCTCTTGGCTCGTGCCCGAGGCTGAGAGCCCGCTAGACCCTGTTGGAACTTTTGCGGCCAAAAACCACCTCGACCTGATTTCCACGCCAAACCCTCGAATTCTGCGCAAGACTGCTAAAATGGCGCCTATCAAACCGAAGACCAGCTCTAGCAAAGGCGGCACGAAGTCAAGCTCGAAACCCTCCGGCAATAGCGCCCTAAAGAACAAGAAGCGGACCGCAAGCGCCGTTGGAAAAGCCGTCCAGAAGAAATCCGCACCAAAATCAGGGCCGCCAAAGAAGAAGAAGAGGATCTACACGGAGAAGGAGCTAGGAGTACCGACATTGAACATGATCACCCCGTCCGGTGTGCAGAAACCCAAGGGCAAGAAGAAGGGCAAGGTGTTTGTGGATGATCAAGAGAGCATGATGACCATTCTGGCTATGGTCAATGCGGACAAGGAGGGTCAGATAGAGAGCAAGATGATGAAGGCAGTATGTACTTGGCTTCTGTCTGCGTTTTGGGGTTACGGTGATTGATTGGCGTGCTTGCAGAGGCAAATGGAGGAGATCCGCGAAGCCAGGAGGAAGGAAGCCGAGGCACGGCAGTACGACAAGCGTTCTAAGCTGGTGAGTCACTTTGGCATCATTTCGTGCGAAGCACTTTCCTGACATCGATCGTAGGAGGAAACCAAGGACTCTCTACGCAAGCGACACAGACGCAAGGAAGACGCCTCAATCACAGAACCCGACGCCGATCCACAGCCTGAAAAGCCAAGGAGGCCCAGCAAAAAGCGAGTCTCGTTCGGATGAACTCTTTTTACGACATCTATCTGGTCTATCATCTACGGAGAGGAGTACCACAGACACTATCTGGGAATATGCAGCTTGCGCCGCATAGGCTCGAAGTATGAACCCTCGCTCTTTGGTCCAACCCCTCCGTTCGCATCTGCCATCCTCTGGTCTGAGATCGCCTCTATGTCTATTTCCTTCGCCATTTTGTTAAGGAAATTAACCGCCTAAGTCCGTCAGCAAATGGCCTTCTGTCAATCAATGCCGAGCATTGGAAAGAAGGTGGGCCTACTGGCTTCACGAACCACCTTCCACCACCCCACTCGAACCAGCTCAAATGACCTCCCACAGAGGTAGTGCAAAGCACCGCGTACGGGTTCTGCTTGAATTCCTCGTAGGGGATGGCTTCATTGACCGCAATCTGGCCAATGATTAGGTTGGACAAGCTTGAGGAATCACTCTACTCACTGGATCATCTTCCGCGTTGATCGCCAGTAGAGGTGTCCTCACAGCGAGCAAAGAGTCCGAGGATGATGCATCCCGATAGTATGCGCCTTCTGTGGGGTAGCCCCAAGTGGGTCCCTGTAGCTCTCTGTGCATGATGAGAGTTAGCAACTGACAATGGATTTTATCATAATTGTCAACACGTACCGATCAAATTCATGAAGATATTTGACTTTTCTGACTCTTTCGACATCAATCCGCGGATTCTTCGCGATCTGATCCACATGACTGAATCACATTGTCAGCCGATATCAGGAATGATTTCCACGGCACGTACGTCTCGAAGAGCTTCTTCATGTTCCCACCCATTGTCTTCGAATACACTTCTAATCCAAGCCATGTCCGCTGCAGTGCTAGGGATCCAGCTTCGAGGTTCCATGGATTAGAGCAAACGACCGAACCCGAGAGCTCACATCGTTTGCCTTCTTCACCAAGGTACTGCAGTTAAGGGTGCATATCAACATTACGGTCTTCGTACGCTTTGCTATGTGATCGAGTACATACATTCGTTAAGATATTCGCTCCCAGGGAAAAGCCCAACCCAAACAGCGGCCGATTAGGAAACTTCTTTCTCAACCACTTCACCATCTGACGCATATCCCACGTTGCTCGCGCGTTATAGAGCACACCTGTAGTGATCTTGCTCATAGCGCAGCCTCTCGAGTTGATGACGCATACTTCCCACCCTCCTTCTTCGTTTGCCAAAGGCGCGATGACGTGCCTGAGATAGAGTTCGTGACTGCCTCCGCTGAGTCCGTGAAGCGTGACTAGCATGGGTTTGCTGTCATCAGATCCGAGTGCATTGAATTCTTGCTCGGAGTAGTAGGTCGTCCGCTCCGGTAGTGATGCATCTTTCTCAGTCCTCGTCGAGTTGGGCACGACGAAGTCAACGGCGAAGGTGCCGGCGAATACTGGGTCTTCGGCTTCGAAGATTCTGCGCTTGTAGGTGATGGGGACGTCTTGAGCCTTTACTGCTGTCCAGAAGGTTTGGAGATGACCGTTGAAGAGCAAAGGGTTGAGCTGACATGGCGGCGTGGCTTCCTCGCACAGTTTGAGTAATGATATTGAGTGGCCTGTCTTTGTTGGAAGGGATATGGGGGTTGCGGAGTGGTGAAAGGACGTCCTGACGTGGCCTAGTAGCCAGGCCATGGTTTTGTCGATAAATCTGGGATATCTATGATACCCGAGCAAAAGTATAATCCTCAAACAGAAAAAGTGAGTTCAGAAATTCCCAGGAAACGTGAAGGGACTGTCCGCCGTGATAATTTCTACATTCTCTAGAGTCATTAGAGTCACGTGGAAGTCAATCTGCTTGAGATCGACCTGCCTCGGTCCGCCTCGAGCGCCGATCAGCCGCGCGTCTGGCGCCTAAACTCAACGTCGTTCGTCAGGTCGCGCTGTGAGCGAACCCGTGAAAGAGATCAACCTCAAATAACTCTCCAACGATGCCAGGAGAAGTGTAGTGCCAGCTTGCCCGATGGAGTATCAGAGCTCACCGCGTCCTTTGCACAGCAGGGCGCACGCTGGCGCACCTGCAAACCCACAATACCTACCTTTGCCGGACAACGCGCTGTATCCTCCGTCTCTCGCTCCTACCTTGCACCCAGGTCAAGCAGACCCACAAAGAACCAGCCATCCCAAGGTTGTCATTCCGCAGCGTTCTTCGGCGCACCAACATCAGCAATACCAGCAGCAGGATGCGCGAGCCTACCAGTACAACCAGGCATATGCCACCTATCCACCGCAGTATGCGCAGATACCACCAGTATACACATCGAGCCCACAAATGGCGCAACCTATCGCGTATCCTCAAATCCAAGCTAGACCCCAGCTGCCCCCGACACCGGCGCCAACTTCGTTCGATACCCCGTCCCCCTCCATGGACCCTGCACTTCCAGTGGACTACCACTTGCTCTTGCTCTCGCTTGCCGAAGACTACATAGCTGCGGCACACGGCATGGGATCTCTGGTCGCCTTACACTGTCGGAACGCGGACATGGAGGCCTACTACAAGCTCATAGCTACGGGCCTCGGTTGTATGGAGTCTGTGCTCAAGAACTGGCGACTTCATCCGCGTATGGAGGCAGAGCTACGCTTGCGGTATGCCGGCCTGCTTCATCAAGAGACTGAGAACAGCGCGCAGACGGAATCAGTTCTCAGCAAGGGGATCACACTTTGCGACCGGAACCGCTTGTTAGGTCTTAAGTACAGCATGCATCATCTTCTTGCACGTGTGTTGTTCAAGACAAATCCTCGAGCAGCGCTCAAATCTCTGGACAATCTTATACCGGATGTTGAAGCGTCCGAGCACACAGCTTGGGCGTATGCTTTCCGCTTTCTACGCGCCTCTCTATCTTTACAGGTCCCTTCTCATCCAGAAACACTTGCAGCACTACAGCATCTCCGCCGAATATCAACCTTGGCGGACAGTCAAGGAGATAGAGCCATCTTTGTGGCGTGTTCTGCAGTCCAAGCGATGGTCTACCTACGGAGTGGTAGCATGGACTGCATCGAGCAAGCCCAGAGAGCTATTGCTGCTGCAAGAAGTTATCAACTGCAGATGACCGCTCAAGAATTGGGGCACTTTGTGACATTGCTGGATTTCATCGACTTAGCCTGCTGCTTACAGCAATACAATCCTGAGCAGGCAACGGTCAAGATGCAAGCTATGCAAGCGTCAATGGACAGGATCAGCGACGAGATGGCTTCGACCGATGATGGATCATTTTCTGTACTTATCGAACAGAGCTCTGGTGGACAGGCCACAACATCGACCGGCGGCGTTTTCCAGAAAACGGCCGACGGACGGGATATGCTAACATTCACGTGGCTGCGGAAACTGGACCTGTATCTACTTGGCTACTTCCTTAGCGGCGTCACCGCGCATCTGAAATTTTCTGTTGGCGGAAAAGCCGAGCAGTACTTGCAAGAGAGTCTGAGGATGTCACGTGGTACGTCTTAGCATGTCACGTCAACCCTGCTGGCAGCATACTGATCTGTCGCAGAAAGTTTCAAACTCCCCGAATCCCCTGGGGAATCTTTCTCAACGGCGACTGACAGGGCTCGATGGAAAACTCTAATTGAATGGCACATCTACGTCCACCTCGCCCTCTTGTCCAGCTACCGAGCCGATTGGGCATCGGCAAGAGCATGGCTCAATAAGCTTCACGAAACACGCCATAAACACGGTATCTCCGAAGCCGAGTCCCTGGATCAGTGGGCAACCTATCTTCACGGCGTGATCGATCAAGCATCGGGGAACACAGTTTCTGCCCTTTCAGTCTTTCAGTCCCCGCTTCTCTCGCTCCCGGACCCGGCACCAAACCGCTCCCTCTCCGTCCAGCAAGACCTCGCCATCCTCGCCGCCCTCAACACTATCCTCATCATCCGCGACTCAGCCCACCCTCAACACCACCAAGCCGACACTCTCCTCCTCAAGCTCGAACCCCTCTGCCTCTCCCACCCCAACAAAGCCATCGAAGCAGGCCTCTACCTCGTCAAAGCGACCTCAACCCCCGGTTTCCACGGCGAAGCGCCCTCGATCATCAAAACCAAGCAGTACATCCACACGGCCCTCAAGGTCGCCAAGAGCGTCGCGAACCAGCAGCTTCTCGCCATCAGCATGAGTTTCATGACGGCCATGTTCTTCAAGGACATCGTGGGGGAGCAGGCGGAGAAGAGCGCGAAGGCGGCGAGGCATCTCGCGAGGGGTGCGGGAAGCGCGCTGTGGACTTGTGTTACGGATGGCATGTTGGCGGATACGCTAGCGAAGCATGGGAAGAGGGAGGAGGCGGCGGCGGCGTTGGGGGAGGCGAGGGAGTTGGCGGCGCAGTTGCCGGGGGAATTGGGTAAGAGATGTGGGGGTGGCAAGTGAGAGGTTTGCTATGTGAGGGGTATGATGTACGCGATGGTTGTGGCGTGAAAGGGCCGAGTACTATGTGGATTTGTGTTCTAGCGAGCTTTCTGTCTGGGTTTGGGTTGCTGCATGGCTGTGGCGCTTAGTGCCGTTTAAGAAGGATACCCGGGTTGGCTTTCGGATGTCGGGTTAAGGTATAGGTACAAGGGAACATGTCAAGTCTTGCGACACGGCTGTAACGAAGCATACTCGTCCTTCGGGTGATCCCATGTGAGAAGGTATTGGCAGGTACGCACTTGTGCATGCGAGCCCTGTGTGTACAAGACCGTTTCTGCCTTCAAGGATTTGGATCCATAACGGCCCTTCTAGCTCGAGCTTATATAACGCCATAAAACGGCGCCCCCCGCATTCCAACGTCCATTGGAGGCATTGCCGCTCAGCTAGCACGCCTCCTAACTAGGATAGGCGAACCGCTTCGGCGCAGCGCCGGCTTAACTTCCCTATCCATCATGGCATCTAACAAAATCTAACGTCATCTGTATTTTCACCGCACTTTCTCAGGAGTCTCGAGGTCAGTAGCATAGGCGTACTTCTTAGAACGCAACGGTAAACCTAAGTCTAAGAGGTCTAAAGAATGTGTGCCCAAGCAAAGTTGCCAAATTCGCTTCACCAAACAGGGTCCGACGACTTTGCAACGGTGCCTACTTCCAACCTCAGCCCGCTCGGTACGGACGCGTTAACAATGGGACAATCAGACCTAGTGTTTCGGCGCCCTTACAACCGTTACAGGATTGGCTTGATGACGCGTATATAGCACCTCGGTATCAAGTTTCAGCAGCCATACCCTGTAGATCCAATTTCCGAGCTGTGGTACCATCAGGTTGCTCAATTGAAGAAATGACGATGAAATTCACTGCGATCTTCAGGACAACCTGCCTAGAAGGACCGGCCCTGGCAGACTCAATCAGCTAATGGGAGCGTTAGAAAGAGCTCGCCACACGGAGCTAAGGAGGACTTCAAGGATCCTCTAAAGAGTTAAGCCTGCATAGGAAAGTACCAAGGCCTTTTCTCTTGAGCATCGGGCCATCTCACTGCCCACATGTCCAATGTGTCGGGAATAACTAGTTCTAGAATGTCTCCAGCAAACATAGAGTAATCCCTACCGTACCTGGAGAAGTGGGCAGGGCCGTTAGTGGTTGACACAGATGCTATGCTACATTAACAGCTGCTTTAGCTCATTCTCCCGTCTGATGTAAAATCTCTCCAGCCTCAAGCTCTTGTCGCACCCTACCTGTCATGATGCTCGTGCTACGTAGTTTGACCTGCCTTTTTATCTCAGTTCTCTGGGTGGCGTCTTCTACCGCATTTCCCACGTAAGGCACATCAACGCACACCTTTTCACTAAAGTCTAATCTTGTTGATAGCGCCGAGGAGAAGCGCCAGGCCACCGTCACGGAGCTTCCGAGCTACGACTTCGTCATTGTGGGATCGGGAGCCGGCGGAGGACCTCTTGCTGTTAGGCTTGCTCTCAGTGGCCGCAAGGTTCTTCTTCTTGAAGCTGGAGATGACCAGGGAGACAGCGTTCAGCAGTCGATCCCGGCGTTCTTTCCGGCTGCCAGTGAATATGGACCAATGTCGTGGGATTTCTTTGTCAGACATTATCCTGATGACGCCCGGGAAGCGAGAAACTCCAAGGCCACCTACACCACGCCCAGCGGCGGGACATATGTTGGATTGAACCCACCTGCTGGCTCGAAGCTGAAGGGTATCTGGTACCCAAGGGCAGGCACCTTGGGCGGCTGTGCGTGAGTAGAATCTTCAGCAGCATCGTTCTCGATCGTTTCTCGAGCAGTCCACTGATGGCGCGCCAGTGCTCATAATGCCATGATAACGGTCTATCCATACCAAAAAGACTGGTCCTTTATCCAAACCGTTACCGGCGACCCATCCTGGTCTCCGGCCAATATGCGCAAATACTTTACACGGTTGGAGCGCAATGGATATATAACAACGCAAACAGACCCCTCTGCTGTTGGCCACGGCTTTAATGGCTGGCTTGGCACTGACGAAGTGGATCTGGAGCTTATGGCAAAGGACCCCCAGATCCTTTCGATGCTCACCGCAACCAACTCTGCGCTGAAAGGTGCCCCAGCCGAAAACATAACCGACGCTGCAAGCCTGAAGAGGGCGTTTCCTCAGGATATGAATTCCGACTATGCCAACCGGGACTCGACTCAAGGCCTTTTTCGCATCCCTATGGCTGTCTCAGATGGAAAGAGAAGCAGCCCGCGTGATTTTCTTCTTGCTACTGCAAACGCAGTCAACGCCGATGGATCCAAAAAATACAAACTCGACATCCGCCTCAATACTCTAGTTACCAAGGTGCGGTTCGCACCGTCCACTAATAAGAAGAACGCCCCGCTTAAGGCAGTTGGTGTCGACTTTCTTGACGGCCCAAGCTTGTACAGGGCAGATCCTCGAGCTGGTACAGCCAGCCCTGGAAGACCCGGCCGTGTCAATGCTACTCGCGAAGTCATCATCTCAGCCGGCACTTTCAACACTCCCCAGCTTCTCAAGCTGAGCGGTATCGGACCAAAGGCTGAACTCCAGAAGTTCAATATTCCTGTCGTGGCTGACCTTTCAGGCGTTGGTGCCAACCTTCAGGACCACTACGAGATCAGCACTGTCGTCAAGTACGACACAGACTTCACCTTCCTCAAGGACTGCACGTTTCTCACTCCTGGCACGAATGATGCTTGCTTCGCACAATGGATCAGCGGCTCAGACCAAAAGGGACCCTACGGAACCAACCTTGCCCAAGCTGCGGTTCTAATGAAGTCGAATCCTGCTGTCGCTGACCGTGACTTGTTCATATTCGGAGGGCCAATCAAGTTCACCGGCTACTTTCAAGGTTACACCGCCGCCGCTATCTCTGACACCAAGCATTGGAGTTGGCTCACGCTCAAGTCGTATCAGAAGAACATTGCAGGTGTAAGTGGAATCTCTGTCTATTTTAACCCATTTTAACCCATTGACTGATACCTCCAAATACATAGACCGTCACACTGCGCTCCGCCAGCCCCCAGGACATGCCTGCCATCAGTTTCAATTATTTCGATGCCGGCACCACTGCGGGCGGCATCGATCAGCTAGACCTCCAACAGATGGTTAAAAGCGTCAAGTTCAGTCGCGGCATCTACGGAAACATCTCAGCCCCGTACCAAGGTCGTTTCGTCGAGGAATTTCCGGGCCCAAACACCAAGACTGATGACCAGATCAAGGAGTTTATCAAGAATGAGGCATGGGGCCACCACGCAACCAGCACCGCGCGTATAGGCGCAGACAGTGATCCTTTCGCTGTCGTCGACTCTCGCTTCCGCGTCAAGGGAGTCCTTGGTTTGCGCGTTGTCGATGCTTCCGTGTTTCCCGCCGTTCCGGGCTTCTTTCCTGTCGTTTCCGTTTACATGGTCTCGGAGAAGGCTGCCGATGTCATTATAGCCGATAACCCCTTATGAAAAGGGTTCTTTGCATGCTTGTTGAACAGGAGCTGATTCATGTATATAGAGGGTATTGTTCGCTTTTAGATGGGGGTTTGGAGTGCTGTGCACTTCAAGCTCTTCATAATGACCTCGAATAGAGACTTTGAGTCTGTTGGACGAATGCCTCAAGATTACCGCTTGGTAGCCTAGTAAGATGGAAAGGCTAGACTGGCCTTTTCTCCTCGCAGTCTAACACTTCAGGGTCATGCATACGTGACAACAGCCTGTACGTTGGCAGAAGAAAGAGTGGCTCGTGAGCTTGATGGTTGTGCTCTAGCTTGGTACGGGGCCGATAGACGAGGTTCCGTCAACTCTACGGATTTGATTCACGCTTTGCAAAACCGGACGAAAACATGCACTATAGATTTCGTGCTCCCATATCCTAGAGTCTACGGCTGCGGGACAGATATTCTGAAGTATTAGCGATAAGAGGCTAGAACTAGAAGAGCTGCACGGAAAGGTGGTCTATAGACTTTGTGAATGTAATTCCAAGTAGGCAGATTAGCGGCTAAAAGGACGGTGTATGCTTAATGAAGGGTATCTGGAGGTTGAATCAGGCTGGGGAGATTGGTGGTAGATACTTGGCGAGCGTTCTTAGAACCTGGAGAGGGGGACGATATATAGCTTGCAATACTTGGCGTGGAGTAGAAGCAGCTGATACACAAGACGGATATAGAGAGTTATCAGCTTCATCATCACGATCAGAATAATCATCAACATTGTATCACGAGTTATACGGGATCAGCCACGAACGGTAAATATATTCACTGACCCGAGTGCCCATACCATGCTGCGAAAAGCTTATGGAACCTTTTGGTGACAACGCCTGGATGCGAATACCTTGTGATACCCACGAGCCAGCCATGCCCTCTACGCCGGACGCCAACATCTGATCCGCCAGCCAGTCTTCCACAGCCACAACTCTCTATACCGCACCCTCCTCATCCAGTTCCGATCCATCCCTCCTGTCCAACTCGTTAGCCAGTCTCCCAAGCTCCCCCCCTATCCTTCCCCACCCTTCACACGGGAACACTTACGGAATATACTTCACCCCCGCATTCTCCGCCCCCACGATCGCATACTCCGGCAGCTGCCCCACAACTTTGGTGGCATACACGCCCGGCACATAGTTCACAACACGCTGCCATTTGGCGACCCAGCTGTCTTGCGGCTGCGCCATCATGATGAGCCCCTCGTAGACTTGGGAGGTGCACTCGGCGACGTTCTCGGCGCTGCCGGCGAGCTCGAGGAAGGAGTCGCAGTTTGGGCAGCCGTTTTGGAGGAATTTCTGGGGGGAAGGGTTAGTCGGGGGCAAGTTGACGAGGGGAGGAGGTGAGAGGGGAGGGAGGGGGGAAGGGGGAGGGAGAGGGAAGGGAAGGGCACGTACGGAGTGCAGGAGGACGATGGAGCAGACCATGCAGGCGCGCAGATGGCGCTGCTGGTTCGGCGCGGCGTAGTTGGACATGGCGTTGTGCGGATACTGCGACATGGTGAGTAAAATGGTGGCAATGTGCTAAGGGGCGGAACCTCTGTGCGTGTTTGGGATCTTTCATACTGACAGTGCAGGCTTAAGGAACATAAGCTTCTGCGCCAGTACCGTGGATGCGTTCTGCGTTTCTTTGATCGGAATGTTCGTTGTTGGACGCGTGAGGCTAGGCCGTGAAGACGGGTACCGCTTGAAATTCCTGTGCCTCCACAGCCTAGAGAGCGAGATGGTGGTTTTACAAGTCGAGTGAAGAGAAGAAGTGCACGATGTTCATATGGAGAGGTTCACGATATCGGTGTAGCAGCCTCAGGCAGAATCGTGGGGCGTGAAGCTTGAAGCTTTGAAGCTTGGGGCTCTGCGGGTCTGGCCCTTCGGTGGCGGCGACTTTGGATCACCACCGAGAGCACAGAGCGTTTTATTTGCCGCAACTCTGCAGGAGCTCCGGATGCTACAAGGCACCCTTTACGCTGTCTGTCGTTACTGATCCTCGCCCATACTGCGGCACTCCTCTCCTGTCCTCCTGCTTTACCTGCTTTACCTGCTTTACCTGCTTCACCTGCTTCTGTCGTCCTCGATCCCCCGCGTACCATCTGTGACTTTGACCGCCCCGGACAGCTGTGATCATGCCCTCAGCAGAGGAGGCAGTGGCCTTGAAGGAGAAGGGCAACCAAGCATTCAAGGAGCATGACTGGGCGCGGGCCGTGGACTTCTACACCCAAGCCATAGCCGCGAACGGCTCAGAACCCTCTTTCTACACAAACCGGGCACAGGTACAGCTCCCGCAGCCGTGCACGCGAGCATAATTGACCGGCACCCTGCAGGCATACATCAAGCAAGAATCCTACGGGCTTGCCATCGCCGATGCCACCAAGGCGCTCGAGATAGACTCGAACAATGTCAAGGTATATACACACTTTCGTTCTGGTCTAAGTGTACCGTCTCGCGAACGAGAACGAGCATGAGCAGGCAGCTGAGCAACTTCTGTCTCTACGCACACAGGCCTACTACCGCCGCGCCGTCGCCAACACCGCCATCCTGCACCACAGCGACGCCCTACGCGACTGGAAAATCGTGATCAAGAAGAACCCCTCCGACAAGGTCGCCAAGCTCCAATTCTCCGAATGCGACAAGGTAGTGAAGCGCGATGCGTTCCTCAAAGCCATCGAAGTCAGCGACGCGCCCTCGGCGGCCGAGGGGCTGGACATCGAGCACATGTCCGTAGAGGCAGACTACGATGGCGTGCGGCTAGGAACGGAGATGACGGCCGGGTTTGTTGAAAACATGATACAGAGGTTCAAGGACGGCAAGAAGCTGCCCAAGAAATACGTCTTCCAGATCATCCTAGCCGTAAAAGCGATAGTGCACGCGGAGCCGACGATGGTCGAGATGGAGGTTGGGGAGGGCCAGACGCTGACGGTGTGCGGAGATACGCACGGGCAGTTCTTCGACCTGCTGGAGATCTTCAGGCTCAATGGATTCCCGAGCCCGACGCACTCGTACCTCTTCAACGGCGATTTTGTGGATCGAGGCAGCTGGAGCACGGAGATCGCGCTGCTGCTCTACGCGTACAAGTGGCTGTACCCGGACCGCTTCTTCCTGAACCGAGGCAACCACGAGACGGACGATATGAACAGGATGTACGGCTTCGAGGGCGAGTGTCGCGCGAAATACAACGAGCGCACCTTCAAGCTGTTCTCGGAGTCCTTCTCCGCGCTGCCTCTGGCCACCCTTATCGGAAAGAAATATTTCGTCTTGCACGGTGGCCTCTTCAGCGACGACGATATCAGTCTAGACGACATCAGGAAGTTCAATAGGCATAAGCAGCGCCAACCCGGCCAGAGCGGCCTCATGATGGAGATGCTGTGGACGGATCCGCAGACGAATCCTGGGCGAGGCCCGAGTAAGAGGGGCGTGGGGTTGCAGTTTGGCCCGGATGTTACGAAGCGGTTCTGTGAGAAGAACGGGCTTGAGGCTGTTATCAGGAGTCACGAGGTCCGCATGGAGGGTTATGAGGGTGAGATCGCTTTCCCTGCCCTTCCTTTTCTCGTGGACATCTGACTAACGGCGTTGATTCAGTCGAGCACGATGGGCGATGTATCACTGGTAAGATTTTCGATCACGTGCGCTCTAAAGTATCCAGCTAACAATACACAGTCTTCTCAGCGCCCAAGTACTGCGACAGCACAGAGAACAAGGGCGCCTACATCAACATTGGCCCTGAACTCAAGCTCGACTTCCATAAGTTCGATGCCGTTCCACATCCACCAATCAAACCCATGGCCTATGCGTCCAATGGGCTCATGTCCATGATGTAAAAAGATTTCGCAAGACCTGTTTGAGCATGGCCAGAAGACATTGCATCACGGTTTCCTCTATTGTTTCTCTGCTCGGGCCGCAGCGTCTCCCTCATTGGTTGGGTTATTTACAGGTTTTTGGGGATTTGGCTGCATTCTGCATTGCATAGCAAGTCTCTTCTGCGGGAGGGACCGAATGTTGTATGAGCACATGGCGTGTATGCTAGAACATGACGGCGCATTATCTACGGGGCGGGGTAAAAGTAGAGCCAGTTCGCTCATTTCATCGCTCAAACCCCTTTCCGATTCGAGTGGTGGGGCCCAGCGGGAGTGACTTTCAGATTCGAAGCTCAGCGTCGGCGCAACCCTCAATACTCGGTGCAAGCTCTTGATAGAGCGACTCTTGCAGAGGCATTGACCGGCCCAGCTTGCACGTCCTTCTTGACTAGAAGCCATCTGGCTTCTCATAAACCTCGGACGCCCTGTACCTCCCACCCTGCTGGCGGTGGGCCCTCCGATCTTCAGCCGGGTTCCACTTAACCCTAAATCTCGATTCATTAATCCCGTCCATAGCACCTCTCACGATCGGAGATGAGCGTGCTAGCGACAGTCTTCTTATAACTGCTTGACACCGGACTTTCATTTTGTCGGCAGGGCGAAGAGGCTGGGCTTCATGTTGATCTTGCAAAGACGGGCGACGCAGCCCGCGAGTTGGACGAAAGTCTGGACGCCTTCGAGGATACGCATATGCGTGAAGCCGATTTCTTTGATGAACTCCAGCTTTGAGTGCTCAGGCAGCGTGGGAATCGTCTTGGTGACCTTGAACATGGTGCTGATGATGTCGTGGCATGAGTAGCCGAGGTCCCTGTGTGTACTCTGGTCAGTACACGAGCTTTTCTGCCAGTTTGAAGACTTGATGTGGGTGTGGTGTTCGGAAGGGAAGGCGACCAAAGCATCCACTTACCACAGCTCCTTCAGAGTATCCAGCGCTCCATCCACTCGCCCCTCAAAACACGCCTTGATCATCGCCTGCACCTTGACCGGATGCGGGCTATCCACGACCCTAAACACGTTATCCCCGTTGACAAATCCAAACCCGGCGTGCGTGGACTGCAGATTATTGATAGCCTGCCGCATATCCCCCTCAGCGCTAAACACCAACGCCGCCACCCCGTCCTCGCTATACTGCACGTTCTCCGCCTCGCAAATCTGCAGCAGGCGCTTCACCACCTGTCCGTCCGTCAGGCGCGCGTACCGCAGAATCGCGCAGCGGCTCTGCAACGGCTCGATGATCTTGTTGGACTGGTTGCACGCGAACGCGAAGCGGGTTGTGGAGCTGTAGATCTCCATCGTGCGGCGCAGTGCCTGCTGCGCGCCGCTCGTCATGCTGTCGGCCTCGTCCAGGATCACGATTTTGTGCCTTCCCGGCGGCAAGGTGACCTTCTTCTGCGCGAAGCCCTTGATGCGGTTGCGCACGACGTCGATGCCGCGCTCATCGGAGGCGTTGAGCTCGAGGACGGCTTCTTTGTAGACGGAGGGCCCGAGCAGCTGCCGCGCGAGGCAGAGGATCGAGGTTGTTTTGCCGATGCCGGGCATGCCGGAGATGATGACGTGCGGCATGTTGCCGTCTTTGGCGATGATCTTGAGACGCTCGATTGTCTCGGTGTTGCCCACTATGTCGTCGAGGACGATAGGCCGGTACTTTTCTACCCAGGGGAGGTCGTAGTTCGCGCTGCTGGTGGCATTAGGATTTGGCTTGACGCCGTTGCGGGCGGCGGACGAGGAGGACTCTGCTTGGACCATTGTGTTGGTGGTGGTTTGGAGTCTGGTTGCTGGTGTCTGGTCTGTTGATGTCTGAAATCGCGGTAGAGGCTGAAGACGCGAAGGTGCTTTACGCGTGGACCGCGAAAGTGGGATAGCGCGGCTCGGCGGCTCGCTCGACAGCACGTGGAGATAACAAGCGATAAGATCTCAAGCTTTATCTTCAACTCCAAGCATCCCTTGCTTCGTGGATGTCACGGAGTTGCGAATGAGCTGACAGTCGCACAGTGTGGGGGCTGCTGACAGCGGCGGGGGCCTTGCTTCCCGAACACGACGTCCTGCATGGTTCATGGTTCATGGTTCACGGTTCACTCTATCCCGGGTTACTCGCGGACTTCTATATACGTGCTGATGCTCTGCCTTTGGTTCGGTTGGCGCAACATACAGATCAGGCCATACTAATAACTCGAACACTGTACGATTGATACGCAGGCGGTAAAAACTTGCGCTCTTGCAGCTTAGAAGTGACTCAGCAGCAAAGTCCTGCAATGAAGAACTCCTCTTCTGTATACTGCTCGACAGTTGGAGAGCCCGCCCAGGCCGACGCGGACCCCAAATCTGACTGCGGCTGCAGGATGCATCAAGCCTCTTGCCCATTTTCCGTGGAAGTGTTACGGAGGGCGGTGGGACAAGTCTTTCAGTGGCTACCTGTAAGCGAAGCAGCGGCAGAAGAGTGCGCGTACACATGCAAGCTGCGACGAGAAGCGTCGGCATTGTCGCGTGCTGTTCGAGCGCGAGACCGCATAAATTCATCCCGATTGCTCTTTTGGGCAAGCAGCTTCTCCGACTGGGAGGATTTGGCTGACGCCACCGTCTGCACGGCGCGCGTTCAACAGCTGGATGCGGCTCCAGTGGACTGCAAGCCAAAAACCTCCCTGCAGGCTGACACCGGAGTCCGAGCGTCTTCCCCACAGTTTAAGCTGAGTTTTGCTGCACTGCGAGGAATGCTGCTGCACTGCTGCTGCACTTCCTTCGGCTGCCCGCTGTGCAGGCCGACGCTGTACCACGCTGCCGAAGGAGATAAACGGGTGGAGCTCCTCTTCATTCGCTTACCTGCAGTGATGGTTGCATATCAGGACGCTCGGCAGCAGGCGCTGACCTGGATCATCGGACGTCGTCAGCGCACCGCCACGCGAGGAAAGAAAAACCTCAGGCCAGCCATCCAGTAGGACTCGAGCAAAATCGAAAAGAAGCCGCCAGAACCAAGACTTTTCGCAAGTCAACCAAGCACTCACGGCACTCAACACATGACGGGCTCCGCAGCCACGCATCTTATGCCAATCCCGAGCCCTTTTCGTTGTTTGCGGTCGTCATCGCCTGTCCTCGCCTGTCCTTCCGCTGTAACCGGCAGCTTCAGACCGTGATCGCCTGCTCTTCCGCCACTCGTGTCGCTCGAGCCTATGACTGCCGCGTCATCCGCTGCGGCTCTCTTAAACGTGAGCCCTGGTCTTTTCGTGCATGTACTGAAGTCTCCGTTACCTCAACCTAACATTCTACTGCCGCTATCCTCACCTTCACACCCCTCTGCCTCAACGTTCCCTCTTTCTTTAACCTCAACGCGCAATGAAGTATGGAGCGGCGCTGGCGCTGTCGGCGAGCTTGTTGCCGTTTTCTGAGGCCATCAGTTTAGTGCAGCGAAGTGTAGGTGGTCTGAACTTGAACTGCGTTGATGAGCCGCAATCTAATCAGCCCTACAGCCAGACGCACGACCCAAAGCCGTCGGGCTAGACATCCAACGTCGCAAAGTCGAAAACCCTCTCCTCCGCGATCGGTTACGACGAAGACAAGAAAACACAGTCCAACAAAACCTCGACAACCTAGAAACACTCTACTTCGCAAATGCTTCTCTCGGCACACCTCCTCAGGATTTCCGCCTACACATTGATACTGGCAGCAGCGATCTATGGGTGAACGCGGAGAGCTCAACGCTCTGCAGTGACCAGCGCGACCGCTGCGCAGTGTCTGGCGTCTACAATGCGAATGATTCGAGCACCTATGAATACATCAACTCTCTTTTCAACATCTCTTACGTCGATGGATCCGGCGCATCTGGCGACTATGTGGCAGATACATTCCGCTTTGGCGGCGAAGAGCTGCCTGGCTTGCAGTTCGGAATCGGCTACACCTCGTCGTCATCGGAGGGCATCCTGGGGATCGGGTACGCAATAAACGAGGTTGCTGTCAACCGCGCTGGCCAGGAACCGTACCCGAATCTACCGCAGCTGTTGGTGAACCAGGGCCTGATCCAGACAAACGCATACTCGCTATGGCTCAACGACCTCGACGCTTCCACCGGCAACATCCTTTTCGGCGGCGTCGACACCGCCAAGTACGTCGGCAACCTTCAAACACTCCCCATCATTCCCTACCAAGGTCAGATCTACGCCGAATTCATCATCGCCCTCACCTCGCTCGGTACAAACGGAAACACCAACAACCTCATGTCCTCGGCCCAAGTGCCCGTCCTGCTCGACTCCGGCTCCACCCTCATATACCTCCCCAACGACGTCGTCACCACCATCTACAGTGAGTTCAACGCAGAGTACAGCTCCGAGCGAGGCGCCGCCTTCGTGGACTGCGCGCTCGCAAACTCCGACGCAACCATCGACTTCACCTTCAGCGGCCCCACAATCCGCGTGCCTATGAACGAGCTCGTGATAGTAGCAGGCTATAGCCGCACCCGCCCCATCTGCATCCTCGGAATCCTGCCCGCGGGCGACGGCACCGCTGTTCTCGGAGACACGTTCCTGCGGTCCGCATATGTTGTGTATGACCTCCAGAACAACGAGATCAGCATCGCGCCTACAAACTTCAACGCCACGGAGTCGAATGTGCTCGAGATCGCGAGAGGCGCGGACGGCGTGCCGGATGCGACGGGCGTCGAGAACGCGGTCACGGCTGTGAGCGTCCAGACGGGCGGGGCGATAAATGGGGGACAGCCATCCGTTACCGCGACCTCGACGGCTGGCGGGGTCCCTGCTGTCACTGCGGCGCCGAAGCTTGTGGCTGCGGCGGCGTTGGCGGGGGCAGGCGTGCTGTGGGCGTTGTAGATGAGTTTTACGGATTATGACTGCATGAAAAAGGGAGAAGCGGTGCATTCCTGGGCGTCCTTGCGATTCCACTTGGCTTGGTTCATAGGTCCTTGGATGGTGCGCTGGTCTCTTGTGTATAGAAATGGGGTGGCTGCTTTTGCATCAGCGGGTGGAAATGGAACGGAGGAGTTGGATCAGGGCATTATGAGCTGGTTGGGCTCTGGCAACGAGAAGTCACAAGTATATAGAACACGTTTGAGACGGATTCATACGAACTCATTGATGAGCTACCATTTTTCTGCCGCTACATGTTCATCGAGTGCCGCTGATATTGGGCTCATAATGGTTATCAGGTGATGCTCACACGCGGAATGGCAGCACCTAATCACTAGGGTGTGCGTGGCCTTCCCATAAGCGATATACATGATCTTCGTATATTTGTCTGACCTAAAGACAATATTACAATGCTTCATGGAGCACATCGGATACACCCACTATCCTTGGCAACCCCGTCCGTGCTCAAGCTCTCGCTCTCCCCGCACCATTGCTCGGTTCGAAACATTGGTTTCATGGAGAAGACCTCGGCGATGCAGGTTGGTGAGAATGGCGGATCACAATATCCGCACCTCTAGCTTGTATATAGAAGTGATAAAGCATAATATACAATGCCCCTCTATCCGTCTTCATAAAGCTACTCCAGATTTCCAAGACGTCCTGTCCTTCATCATTAACCAGCCTGCAACCTGAGATCGCGACAAGGCAAAATCTACTACCCAGCTATACTCTCCTCAGTTCTCCTTCCAAGCCCAATCGATTCTTCCCAAACCCATTTTCAAAAGCTGCAAAAGTCCTACCCGATCACACAGCATGAATTTCTCCCTCCCCCCCGACCTAATCGACTACCTCCACCGCCTCGACACCTTCATAGACGCCACGATTCTCCCCCTCCAATCCCGCGACGACAACGTCCGCTTCTTCGACCACCGCCGCGAGCACGCCCGCACCGACTGGGACGCCGGCGGCCTCCCCCGCAAAGAATGGGAGGACCTACTCATGTCGTGCACGCGTCTCGCCGACGCGGCCGGCTTCTGGCGCTTCTCGCTGCCCCGCGAACACGGCGGCCAGAACGACAGCTCGGGCCGCGGCAGCAATCTGTGGATGGCTGTGATACGGGAGCACCTCGCCGCGAAGGGGCTGGGGCTGTTCAACGACCTGCAGAACGAGCATAGCATCGTCGGGAACTTTCCGGATGTGGTGATGCTGCAGCATTTTGGGAGTGAGGCGCAGAAGAAGGAGTTGATTAAGGGCAGGTTGGAGAAGAGGGTCAGGATTACGTTTGGGCTTACGGAGCCGGGCCATGGGAGCGATGCGACGCATATGGAGACGAGAGCGGTGGCGGAAAAGAGGGACGGGGTCGAGGGTTACAGGATTGATGGGGCGAAGAAGTGGCAGACGGGGATGCATACCGCGACGCATTGTTTTATTTTTGCGAGGACGAGTGGGAGGGATGGGAGTGTGACGGGTATTAGCTGCTTCATTGTGCCGCGGGATACGCCTGGGCTGGAGGTGGAGAGTTATGAATGGTATGTTCCCGTCTTTACCCTGCCCAGCCATGGCGTGCTTGAACTCGCAAGCTGACCAGCACCAAAGGACGCTCAACATGCCCACCGACCACGCAACCGTCTCCATCAACAACGTCTGGGTGCCCTCCACCGCGCTCCTCGGCCCCCTCGACCACGGCCTCGCCGTCGCCCAAGCCTTCGTGCACGAGAACCGCATCCGGCAAGCAGCCTCCTCGCTCGGCGCAGCCGTCTTCTGCATCCAGTCCTCCGTCGCCTACGCCAACAAGCGCAAGCCCTTCGGCACGCCGCTCTCCCACAACCAAGGCATCCAGTTCCCGCTGGTCGAGCTGCACACGCAAGCCTGCATGCTGCGGCTGCTGATACGTGAGACAGCAACACTGATGGACGGCATGCCGCACGTCGAGGTCGAGAAGCGGCTCGGGAATAAGGTCAGCATGTGCAATTACTGGGCGAACCGGCTGTGCACGGAGGCGGCGGACAGGGCGATTCAGGTCCATGGCGGCATGGGCTATTCGAGGCATATGCCGTTTGAGCACATATGGAGGCATCATCGTAGGTATAGGATTACGGAGGGCAGCGAGGAGATCCAGATGAGGAAGGTTGCCGCGTATCTTTTTGGCTTTGGCGGTCGGAAAACTGAGAGTCAGGGTATCGAGGGCGCGAGGGGGACGAAGGAGAGCAAGCTGTAACCTAGGATTCAACGAGCACATAGAAAACGTGCGCCATGATCATAGTAGTTCTATATGCAGAACGGGTATCCCGCAGGCTTTGTGTGACCTGCGGAATACGTTCTATTCTCTCCTAGTCGATACTATGCTGCATAGCTGCAGGCACGCGCGGTGACTGTTCCCGTGCCAGTTGTTGGAGCTTATAGAAATTTTCCACCACAAGCACAAAACACATCCAGACGAGAAAGCCACCAGATGAGCGCCGGATTCTCCTGTGGTAGATAAGCAGATCCTGTTCTACTCCCAGAAATGCAGCAAATCCAAAGGGTATAAGCGCCGTCCGCTATGCATCATAAAGGGAATGTAAAGGACAAGATCGAGCGCCGGAGCCGGCAGAGACGTACGTGGGTTCTGCTGGTGCGGTGAAGAGCGTCCGGTCCTCCGTGATGAAGGGTAACGGGAGCTCTAGGTGTAGAACGCCAGGGGATAGGGTGGCCTGCTGTACGGTATGCAGCACTCGAGGTTCTTCGGAGATGAGAAAGTTACGAAACTCCATAATCCCTTAGTATCGACACCAGATCGTCTTGTCTTCCCAGCTGCGTGAGAAGCTTCTCTTCGGTACTCCTCCAAAGGCGAAGGATCTGTCTCTCTTTCGCCAAAAGATACTTGTCCTCGTTGCCGACGACATCTGTGCGCTCAGCCTTGTCTAGAAGCGGCTGTATCTTCTCCTTCTCGACATTTGCCCGCTGGATTAGGCGAGCCATGGCCTTGTAGGTCTCGGCGAGGATGACGCGACGGCAGCGATCTTGATCGAAGAACCACAAGAAGATAGTCCTGGATGGTTGACGCGCAGTGTCCTTTGGCACCTCTTGCAACTCCACGAAGCCGGCTTCCTGCATGGCAGTGAAGGTAGATCGGATATCCTTCTGTTTGAGCAACCCGATGTTGGCCACTGCCTTCTCGTCTAGTTTGCCCTTGTCGCAGAGGATGCGAACTAGTCGGATAGCGAGGGAACCGAATCGAGCCATTATGGTGTTCTCGATCTCGAACTGGACAAGCTTGTTGGTCAACTGGCGAAAGTTGACTTGCCACTCCCCACCGCCGCGGCCGCCTGCCCGGAGTATGAATTTGCGGGGATCTTCAGCAAGCAACTTAAGATGTTGTTCGGCATATTTCATGCGGTCACGCGCAGTGTTGGGCGTCGAGCTTGCGGATCCGTTCACCCCGTTCGTATAGCCTCCAATGCCATCCAAGTCAGTCGCGTCTGGAGTATTATCACCAGTGGTACCGTTTGATACATCTTGGCTGAGCGATATGCCTGCAGAGAGGTCGAGTTCGGGATCCAGAGCGTTGACCACTTGAAAGAGGGTTATGGATGGAAGTGCCTTGAGTTCCGCTTCCTCGTCTTCGAACTCGTTGTATTCGTCATGGCATCGGGGGATCTTTTGTTCGAGTAGTGTAAGCAAAGTCTCGTAAACGGTCGCCGTTGTTTCGCCGATGTAGCGCGCTGCCAATGTGACAAGCTGCTGGTTGCGCAAGCCAACGTTACACTTGTCGTAGTTGACCCTGACCACAAGCTCTTGCTTATCTAACGTCAGCTTTTGGTTATTTCGTTAGTAGCGCTGAACATACATCGAGTATGGGTGTAAGTTCATCATCAGAATCTGAGTCGAAGTGTCCGTTGACCCCGTTGGAAGCGCCATTAAGCCTTGCGCGTTTGTGAGACTGCGGCGCATAGCCGTTCGCTGGTCGCCTTTTTACTCCATTGGTTACGGGCTTTTCGTCGTCTCCTTCGATCCATTTTCGCTTGAGGTTGTTGACCTCCTCGGCGAAGTCTGCTTTTCCCTTGGGCCCCTTGATGCCTCCTGGGAACTTCTCGCGCTTCACGATTTGCTCGGCATCGGCAGTGATGTCGGCCGTGGGCCGGAAGTGAATGTCTCGCACTGGTCTGACGTAACCAGCCTGGATAAGCTCGTTCAGAATCCTGTGCAGCTCACCCACGGAGCGGATGTGACTACCCGCACCATTGCTATGCGTGTCCTTACCTACACCATTCGGGAGCCCTTCACCGTTGATGTGGTTCGCCTCGGGGTCGATTTCGTTGTGTTTTTTAACAGCGACGTTGTAGGCCTCGGCAAGATCCTTCACTTTTGCATGCCCAAGCAGCAGCAGGTTCGATATTATGCCTCCAGCGCTTTCACCGAATCTGTCTTCGCAGAGCTTGATTATCTTTCCTGAGCGAACCAGAGCATATGCATTGGACCAATGCACTTCGTAATATGTGGTTTCCTCGTCTTCGGACGTATTGTGAAGCACAAGATGCTGTTGGATGAGTACGACGAGTGCATGCTTGAGCTGTTTTGCTGACAGGTCCGAGTGGTGTTTGAGCGCGTTCAGCGGTAATCGACCGAGGCGTGCGAGCACCGAGAAGACCGTCTGTGGGGGGAGTCAGTGACTTGGCGGCACGCAGTCCGAGTTCACATAGGCGAGTGAGATCCGGAAGCGCATGTGCCGTAGCTGGGCTGAGATCGGGGCTCGTTGGTTCTACAGAACTTACAGACGATAGACCGCCGTACAGGTCATCTACAAGCAGAGTGCAGAGCTCCGAAAGGTTCTATCGTGACTATTAGTCCCCGCCCCGCCTGGAGGTTGAAAGAGGCTTCGCGCATTCGCAGCGAGGCTTTTGCGAGCAGAAATTTACCTGAGCCATTCTCGTTCTAGAGATAGCCTGCGATCTCTAGAAAATCGCCCTCGTCACCAGCGTGAAGACATGCGCGCAGGTCTGCAGCGGGAGCAGTAGTGGGCTGTGATTTTATGAGCAACAGGGCTGCACCAAAACCTGAGGTCGGAGCGTCAAAACGGGCAAACCAATCGCCGAGCTTGTTGCGGGAACCCAAGTCGTCTCATCCTCCAGCCAAGCAGGACCTTAACCCATCAATTGCTCCCCATCGAACCCTCGATACGTCCTCCGGCCGCCCTCGCGAAGATGCTGTCGCGCTCGTCTTTCGGCCGGCAGGCACAGCGTGCTCTTCAGCGCCAATGCCGTGCCCAGCCAGCGAACCGCAGAGGCCTTGCTGCTCCAGCTTCCGGCTCCTTCAACTACGACACCGGGGATGCCTCAGGGATCAAGTACGCTAGCAGAGACATGTCTGGGCCGACGACGACGTTGGCATTGGTGTCGAAGGCTGGCACGAGATACCAATATCTCCCGGGGTTGACGGAGGGATTGGAGAAATATGCGTACCGCGTATGCAACCCAGAACCAAGGGGCTTCTCCCATTACTGAGCCTCGCTGGTCAATCCGCATGCTGAGACATGGTTCTAGGGCACCGAGCGAAGGTCCGCCCTGCGCATTGTACGAGAAGCCGAGCTTCTTGGAGCGGAGCTCCAGACTACCCACTCGCGAGAGAGCCTTATAGTTGGCGCGAAATTCCTCAGGGACGACCTGCCGTACTTTGTGGAGCTCCTGGCAGAGGTTGCTACGAAGACCAAGTACCTCCGTGAGTACTTTCAGTATTGATGTATTCGATGCCAACAGCTGACCACTTGTAAAGCACACGTCTACCACGAAGAGGTTATGCCTTTGATTGCGCTTGCGCACAAGAAGTTCCTTGCCAGTACTAAGGAGATGGCGCTCAGCTCTGTACATGGTCTCGCATTTCACCGTGGCCTTGGTACACCGCTGTACCCGTCCTCATCCACGCCTTACACTAAATATCTTGATGCCGACACCATCGAAGAGTTCGCCTCGGCCGCATACGCAAAGGGCAACTTCGCCATCGTGGCTAACGGCGCTGAGCACTCCGATCTGTCGAAATGGGTTGGAGAGTTCTTCACCGACGTCCCGAGCTCAGGCGGTCAGTCGCTGCAGAGCCCGCAGACGAAGTACTATGGTGGTGAGGAGCGGATCGCTCATGGCTCAGGGAATACCATGGTCCTTGCCTTCCCCGGCTCAAGCTCGTACACCGGTGGCTTCTACAAGCCGGAGATCGCCGTGTTGGCAGCTCTTCTCGGTGGTGAATCAAGTATCAAGTGGTCCTCCGGCTTCTCTCTGCTCTCAAAGGCTGCCTCCAAGAATCCTGGTGTAAGCGTCAAGACCAAGAGCGCAATCTATTCTGATGCCGGTCTCCTCTACGTCATTATCCATGGTTCGGCTAAACAGGTTGCTGGAACGGCGCAGGAGGTCGTCAAGACGATCAAGAGCATTGCGGGCGGGGAGATTAGCAAGGAAGACATCATGAAGGCTAGGGCATTAGCTAAGTTCAAGGAGCTCGAGCACGGTCAGACCATCATGGGCAGCTTGGAGCTTACGGGTGCTGGTCTTGTGCAAGGTGGCAAGCCGTACCAGCTCGACGAGACTGCGAAGGCAATCGATGGCGTGACCGAGGACCAAGTGAAGAAGGTTAGTCAAGCTTCTACTCTAATAACGATCGGGACGGTAGCTAACATTACCTCAACTAGACCGCCAAGTCGCTACTTGACTACAGGGCGTCAGTTTCGTCGGTGGGTGATTTGTTCCAGCTACCTTTTGCGGAGGAGCTTGGTCTCAAGGTGTAAGTACGAACGAGAGCGGGAACGATCACATTGTACCAATAGTCCAGTGATGTGTCGTTTTAAAGTTGTAACTGTTGCAATGCAATCCACTTTCTACGTAAACATCGGCTGCATGCCCGCGACGACCTGCTTCCCGAAAACCGTGAAAGGGAACCTGAGCAATTGAAGCCTCACGAAGAAATCTTCCGTATCAAAGGTAAGATGCAAGTACGAACGGTGGAAGGCGAATAGTCACGTGATTCGATCTGCCGCTTGAGGTTCGGATGCCGCTCGAGCTCTCACCTTCAAGTCGCAAAGCAAGCAACAACCTCCCACAGCCTCCAAATCAACCCACACCGTCACAATGGCATTCGCATGGAAGGCTGCTGTGAGTTTTCTGACCTGACGTTCATCTCCGTCAATTGCTGACCGTTTACTAGGGTTTAACGTACGCCAATACCCTCGTTCTTTCTCTCACCAACTGAACACTCATATTGCCTAGCTACAATCGATACCTTGCGGTAGCTGCCCGAGTAGTGAGGAGGAGCCTCAAGGAAGACAAAAGGCTGCAGGCGGAGCGCCGAGGGGAGATGGATCTCAGGTTCGCGAAGTGGGAGGTGAGTCGTGGTCTGGGCTGGGGCAGGCCGGAAGAGAGGCGCTGCAACCTTGGGGAAATTGTGTTGCGCGATATCTTGTTTCTCCTCTGGCCTGATCGGGTTTCGCAACGGTGGCAGAATGGGGCTGATGATGGTGGGCAGAACGGCAAGCAGGGCGAGAACAAGTCTTTGGCAAGCGCGAACGAGGCAGCAATGGCGGAACATGCAGGAGGTCAGGGTCAGTAGTAGGGTGGGTGGCTATGGTGTCTCAAAGTGACAGGAAAGGGAATCGTGATGGATGGTCAGCGAGAGTTGTGATCAGATGCTGTACATTTTCGTTGTATGATCATATCGACCGCTAGCGAGCTTCCACTTGCTTTACGACCTTTCACATGACAAACTTGATGCCCTCCTCAACTATCTTCATAAACAAGTGAACATGGCCGAAGCCTCCGGGCAGTCATCGTCGGAAGACGAGATCAATGTGATACGCCAAGGTCCGAAGACTCGCTCATGCAGATGCCGGCGCTCTAACACTTGCATACAGATGTATCACGTCTGCACCTCAACGGAGCAGGAGATGGCCACGATGGGCAACCTCAACCACCTCGGCCTCTGTCTGCATCCATGGCACCAGTATTGGCAAAGCCAGTGGTCAACAGCGGGACTAAATCGTGGGATATCACAGAAGAGTTTACCAAAGCTGCTGAGGGTAGATGCCTCCGTTTTTTATTGCTTTTATTTTTCCTATGTCATTCCTACTCCCATAACAAATCCCAAATGATACAATCAGGAGAGATGGTTCCACTCTGAGCTTTACTTCAATCTCTGTTTATTGCACTATCCAGAGATATTTCGACGCGCGTGACTATCGCTTTTTCCCTTTCGTATCCTCAACAAATTTGTCTGAAGTAACTGTTGACAGCTTCTTAGCGCTCGATGTCGGCCAGCTCGTCAAAGATGATTACTTCACGCTTTTCGAGTCCGTCGCGGCTCTGGAGGTCAGGTTGAGTGCCAGACCTATGATATCCATAACTGCTAATGACAGCTCAGATCATGGACCCTAAGATGGACAGCGGCGTGCTGCAGCCCGGCGAGACGCTCGAGCACGACTACGACCTCCAGAAAGATCTCTTACCGGAAGAAGTTGTCGGTATCATGGACCAGTTGCTCTGCTATGAAACGGCATGGCATGAAGGCTATCCGCTCTCCCAGAACCTCTTCACCTCAGTCCATCTCGACCGGCTGCTTTGGCCTGAGCCAAGGATCCTCGAGGAAGCGAGTTTCGATCGTGGCAAGCCTGCTTCTCCAATGGCTATGATGAACCGGATACTGCGCGCCTACTGTCTAGCCTTGATCAAGTGTTGCGACCGCGTCATTCAGACAGTCACTTCGAGAGACTACTACGAAGAGGAGGATTTCTCTACCCATACGTATAACAGGTCACTCCTTACGCAAATTGACGAAGCTGAAATTCAGCAAGAACTGAGTCACTGCTGGGAATGGCTCGTTGGTGAACTCGGGACGCAGTACAATATAAGGTACGTCCTCAGGATGCTACAAGCCTTGTGTTACTTGCACACACACACTCTTTCTCCAAGTAACCAAGAATGCTCCCAGCCCTTGACAAGCTAACAACTCGTAGTAACGATCTCAGACGGGCTCTGGAATCCCGTCTTGGTTTCCGCCAAACGCTCCTCAGCGCAATGCATCAAGACGCGACCGAACCCCTCAATGCTCTGGATCCGTTATGGAGAGTGACTGCTACGTTCTTGGGCGACATGAAGTCTAACCATACCCTTGGCCAGCCAGTCCCAGAGGCATTCAGCCCAAAGTTGCAGCGACGCCTCGCTAGCACCGTCCCGCCTAGGCCCGTCGTTGAGTACACCTTTGACGAAGCCATTCAGAAGATGACCTTGCTATGTGAACATAGTCTGGAAACTATACAGGCAATCGATATCCGCTCGAGTAGCGCTGCTGGTCTTCTGGTAAGCTCATTTCCCTAAGAGCTGTAGCGCAGCGGGCGGATTACCATGCATCTTCGCACCTGCGCTTTGCATACTGACTCCACACCAGTCATTTACTTGGGCTTTCGCTTCCCATAAACCTCAACCGCTAGCGTATCCACGCGCCCTTCTGGCGTCGTTCATCTTCGGCGGTCCACCGGAAGCGTTCAGCTCCGTTCTCCAAAGGGACTTAGAGGAGCTTGTGTTTACAGAGGACACAGTCCTGGATCCGCTCAACTGGACTATCGAAATGTCGAGAAGCTCTCTGATCCCACATGACCCGCGCGCGCTAATCGCTAAGACCATCGACGACTTTCTGGCAAGAATATCTCAGGTATGGGTTCATTGCTACATCGGCGAGAGAAACTATCCTGCCAGCGGCCGATAGATCAGAGACTAATACTACACAGTGCTATGCGTATCTCTGGAGCACCCTGTGTCAGAATCGATGCAGAATCCGCCGGATGTTGTGCCACAGCCTTCGAGAATTCGATCACTTGATGGCAGATGTAAGCCGCCTCCAGTCTCCCGTCGAAATCTCGTGATGCTCACATCCAGCAGGCCGAAATCTTCGATAATGAATTGCATGATTTGAGCAAAGACACGCTCTCCAATCCGCTAATGACCTGGACCTACTACCACAAGCTCCGGCAAGTGGAATGGGTAGTCCAGCTTGGATTCGAACAGGAGATATACCAGCCCGACGAACTTGTCGGAATGTACTGGTGGCTGTCACAAATAGCTTCGAGCAGATACACCGTGCTTGAACACATCCTGCCCTTCACGAGACGCCGGCACGCGCGGTTCGCTAAGAAGAAACAACTGCGCGAAGCGTCGTCTGTTGGTCGCACGGTAGACTACGTTGACGCTATGGTGAAGGAGGCTAAAGGCACGGCTTTGCTCGCAGGATGTCTCAGTACGGTAAATGCCAATCCCTCCAAGAGTGTTCTCTCTCACGGGCAACTGCTTTTCCTTCCTTTGCGGACGAGCAGGGACATAGCTGACGTACAATGCTCCAGCTCTACGCGCTTCTCCATTACCTGAAGCTGTTGCCCGTCCCGGAGCGCCCATACAGCGCACCCGCTTTGCGTTACGAGCTCAGGATGAAGCCCTTCCTCCTCACAGTTGAGCCCCCTACTCCGCCGCCGTTCGAGGAGTACCGACAGAAGACACACCCGCTTGGCGACTACGACCAGCCATCTTCAGACAACTTGTCCAGAAGCCTAAAGGCCATGGCCGCAGATGCTGACGACGCGGTGAAGATGGCAAAAGCCGAGTTCGCGGCATTGAAGAAACTCGGCGCGAAGGCGGCCAGATGTGAGGCGGTTGAGGACGCATGGAAGAAGGTAAGATTGACTCGAGAGTCTAAGCACTGGAAACAAGACATGCTAATATGCCTGGCTATGCAGAATATCGCCAGTATGCTCTCTTCCTGCGTCGCCGCTGGTATCGCGACATCTACGGTCAAGGCTGCTTGCTCCGCGCATAGTGGAATCAGCCGGCCGCCATCGCTCAAGGTGGAGATGCCGGAAGCTTGGAAGAGGTACCATGACTGGTGGGTCGTGCCGAAAGTTATCAATTAGCAGACTGCACGATCAGGGATAAATGCACGGTCTGACGTGACGAATCAAACGCACGAAGGAATGGGACAGGCTTTGAATAGCACAACATGGAATAGAACGAGATAGGCGTCTACGGCTGCCGGGTTGAGCATTTTAGTCATGAGCACGCGATTGCTGATATTTGGCACGACAAGAGCATTAAGGTTTCTCCCACCAGACACCAGGAACAATGCCTTCGTAAACATAAACGCCCGTGCCCTGGGTATCATAATCGCATGTTTGTCATAACGAAAAACTCCGGTGTCATGCCTTCAACCCTTGAATTTTCTAAGAGACGTCTGCTGTACTGTTAGCGTGGTCACCTTATCAGGGGTTTTGCTGTGCGAGCAGCGGCAAACACGAACCTCCCTAACTTTCTTGATCGCCGTAGCGGATATCCCCTTCTCCCCGCTCTGCTTGGATCTAATCGATGCCTCTCGGATGAGACTATCCACGAACGAACACATCAGTAACCCTTTGCCCTTCCACAGAGAGTGTTGACTTGGGCAAACAGCGTACTCCTGCATGAAAAGAGTGTAGTCTAGGAAAATCTGAGAAGTTGTTAGTTTGAGTTGCTGCCGCAACAGGACAATAAGGGTACCATTATATCGGCGTTCTTGCTCAGAGGGCGTTTGGTGTGCGCTTTGACGATACGCTTCACGGTACCGCGCGGGTAAGCTTGAGAGGGTGCCATTGTTGTTCTCTCGTCTTGATGGGTGCTGTAGGCCTGATGGTGTTGATGCTCGCAGCGCGTCGGGAGTCGTGTTTGGGGCCGCGATGTCACGTGCAAACCATCACAATCACTCGTTTGAGGTAGGTACAAGAACCTAAGGTTGTCACAGGCCTGCTTGGAATCCTTTGCATCCTTGAGAAGCACTATAGATTCAGCCTCGCCCGGCTCAGACTGCTCTATGCATATCGAGAGCGCGATCTATTATAACGCCAAGGAACCTACACCCACCACCTCACGAATCCACCTCCATGCCCTCGCCTGCCTCCGGCTCCGGCGCGGTATTCGTATTCTCAAACGTCGTCTCCAACCAGCCACTAATCTCCTGCCCCTCATACAGCCTAAAGTCCTCCTTCACGCCCCCAACCCCAACACTCGTATTATCAACCGTCAACTCCTTATCCTGACTCAGGCTCTCCTTTAGCGCCTTCAACGCATGCTTAACCAACTCCTCCCTACTCGCCCCCTCAAACTGCTCCAGATTCCGCTCCAAGTACGTCCGCGCCATCTGGCTCCTAGCGCCGATGCCGCACGCCACCATCTCCTGCGTGACGCCCGAGGGCTGGAACTCGAAGAGGTGCGGGCCCTTGGCGTCGACGCCCGCGATCAGCAGCCCGACGCCGTAGGGCCGCTTGCCGTAGTGCTGCGTGTTGGTCTGCGCGCGGTCGCCGATGCGGTGCGTGATCTCGGAGAGCAGGATCGGGCGGTCGTACGTTAGGCGCGAGGCGAGGGACTGCTGCTTCATGAAGTTTGAGAGGACACGGGCGTCGGAGGCGAGGCCGGCGAGCGCGACGCCGTAGTGTGAGTCTATGGGGATGATCTTCTTTTGGTAGGAGGAGAGTTCTTCAGCGTTGCGCTGGGGGGGTTAGTTAGCGGAGGTGGTTGGGGTGGGGGGAGGGATTGGGGAGGGATACCTTCAAGGCGGCTAGTACGGCGTGGGTCTTGGATACTATGCCTACTACTACTGACCCTTGCTTCACGGCTTCTTGGGCATATTCGACTTGGAAGATGCGGCCTTGCGGTGAGAAGGTTACGGAGTCGTTGTCGTAGTTGTTGCGGAACATGGTGGACGGCGGCTGTCGAACGCGGAGAGGAATAAATGAGAGAATGGATAGGACGATGTGAGGGCTGTATGAAGGTGAAGTTAAGTGTTGTGGGTTGCGTGTTTGCAGGCAGTTGTGGAGGACGCGGCAAGCTCAGAGCTCCGGAAATCCATCCAAAATGGTCCAAGCTTCACTGCCATCTTGAGCCGCATGGCCGGCGACTGAGGCCAACGCTTCCAAGGCTGAACCACAACCCGCAAGATCACTCAGCAGCCCTTCCGGAACGTACAGAGACAACGAGTTGCCTGACTCCATATACACCAAGCACGCATTGATTCCGCACACTCCGCCACATCTACGTCCCCCGCGCCAACCATGGCAGGCCTTAAGACCATCATCGCGCTCTCCTTCGTACGGCCGTCATATACTTAGGTATATAGACCACTCGCTAACCTATGGGATAGGTCCTCGCCATTGGTTTCCTCCTCGTCATCCTCTCCTCGGCGCTATGGAAGAACTACCTCCCGCTCCTCGTCGTAGCGACCTACGTAGTCGCGCCTCTGCCCAACTGGATATGCGGGCGTGCTGCCAATCCCGACGACCTCTTCGAGAGCTCCGGTAGCGGGGTGATCGACTTTGGGCGCTTCTTGACTGGATTCTTGGTTGTTATGGGTATTGGTACGTTGGACTCTCGGCACGTGCCTGCGACATGCCGGAAGAATGAGTGAAGATTGCCAGTTGAGTGTGGTTGCTGACGGTTACTCTCATACAGCATTGCCCGTGATCTTTGCTCACTGCGCTTTCATCGTGCCGACTGCAGCGGTTATGTCCATAATTGGAGGTCTTTTGATATATGGGACCATCATTAGCTTCACGATGTTCTTCCAAGAGCAGGAAGAGTTCTGAGAGGCGTTCGAGCACTTGGGGAAGAGTATCTTCCGGTAAATATGGTTTTGGTCGTCCGAAGTGTGGCAACATCGAACCAGGCACGAATTGGGGTCTTTTTTGCTAAGCAGATACGTTGGGAGTACCGGAGTCAGTTCCTCGCAAGTTATTACTATCGACTCACAGATCCCCTGCGAGCTTGCTCCAGAAAAGTGTGACTGATGTACTGGTCCCATGCCACAATCAAGATTGTCACTTCAACGCCCGCTATCTGTACAACCAAACACATGTGAAGCCCTAGGACCCAGTTTAAAGATACTGAACCTGCCCTCCTACTTGCCGTCCTACAACGCCAGGTTATAAGTATACTCATCCTCCATATTCTGCGACACCCACAGCACCACCGAGCTACACACGTCAGCATCCCCCCACCTCCCAAGAAGTCTCCCGCTCAACTCACCTTAACATGATACACGCATTGGCAACCACATTCGCGACCCCAAACCACAGCGTCGGCCACGGATACTCGGGCACCACATACTTGAGCACCATAACCGTAACACTGCCCGCAAGCCCGCCCGCCATAAGCGCAAACCCCAAAAACAGCACCAGCCGCGCCTTCCACGCGACGCCGTTGCCGCTGTAACTGAAGCTATCCGCCGCCAGCCGCGACTTGTCGATGCTGTTGATGACGAGCATGCCGAGCGCGGAGCAGATTCCGGGGATCCAGTCCACGAAGGTGATGTGCACCTTGGAGCCGTTGCGCGGGGAGGAGGAGAAGGCGGAGGCGTCGATGAAGAAGAAGAATCCGAGGGAGAACTGGACGCATGTGTTAGTAGGGGGTGAGAGCTGAGTGGGAGGGGGAGGGCTACGAGGGCGCCAGCGAGGTAGACGCCTGCGGTGCGTGTGTTGGCGTTGTTGAGCCATTGCGGCTTGGGGAAGCGGAAGAGGCGGTGGGATGCCATCGTGATGGTCGGCGATTGCTGCTGCTGCTGTGGTGTTTATTCTGGCTTGAGGACTATCAAGTGGCTGTGGTCTTTGTAGCTGACCCTCGCGCGGCTGTGATGCTCGGTGTCGCAGCCTCAATCGCTCGGCGGCCGGCAACACTTCGGTACGACACACGATATAAGTTACAAGGCTGAGATAACTAGGGTATCAAATTGCCACAAGGCAAGCTGTCTATCATAACAAGTACTGTAACGTCCATTCCCTAGTTCCAAAGCCTCGTAAGGTCGAGCCAATAACCCAGATCGTTAAGCCTTGCCTGTAACATGATATCCTAAATACTCGCCTACGCTTTTCACCTACCCCCAAGTAGCAATCCTCCAAAATTCAGCACGGAGCAATATACATACTTCGACTACCTAGGCAACGCAACGAGAGAGCTCCGCAGCCAACTTCAAGCACGACTCCGCCTGCTGCTGTTTTTCAATATCCAACTTCGTCGACTTGGTATTCAACATTGCTTTAACAACGGATGCATAGATGGATCCGCATTGAGCGACAAGCAGAGGCTGGAGATGTTTCAAGATATGCCCGTGAGCTGAAAAGTAATCTTCCGGAAAGCGCTCATCATCCGCAGCGTAGTAGCGCCGCCTAATGGCTGAGGGTAAAGTCGCCGTCAGAGATTTCCACAGTCCTAGTTCGAGGAGCACAAGACCAAGCGAATAGATGTCGTAGGCATGCTGGTATCGACGGTATGGGTCCATCCGCTTGTCAGGATGCTGATAGATGTCCAGCTCAATACGATGTTCCTGAGTTGAGCCACCCACTTCTGCACCCCCACGGGTAACATTAACAACAAAGTTTTCTGACCTTGAAAAGCCCCACCCCATAAGATACGGCGATTCCCAGTTGAATGGGGGTGTGCTCCGTGACACAGGACATTTCCGAAAGAACATGATGGAGGTTGACCGGATATTCTTATGGACCCATCCTGTAGCATGCATTAACATGACGCCCTCAAGCAGCTTCTTAGCAAGACCAAATCTGTCACCCAAGGGCGGCGCTTGCTCAGTTTTGATGACCGATTCGAGACTGCAAGGCATTTGACGCGTGAGTGCTCTCGCTTTTTGGGCATGGGAACCCCTCACGTCGAGACGCCAAGGCAGCTTGTACACAAATCCGATGCGTCCTTTGTCAATATCCTCAGTAAGGCCGTAGCAGGTTCTGGTGTGGAGCCGCACCGGCGTCTTCGGATCGTGTAGTAGCTTTCCGAGTCTCAAGACATCATCTCGCACTTTGTCATCTCGATCACCGTCGTGGTTGCGGTACGATTTGAACTCGATAAACACCGCCTCTTTCACTGTAGAGTCGTCGACCTCTTTAGACCAGACAGCCATTGTGGACGGGTCGTCCTGATTGTGGATCTGGAAACATTCATCCTGGAGGTTCAGGAGCTTCCTTCTTTGGTGATTACTTAACGGCTCCGACAAGTGCGTGGCGCTGCCCTTCAGAGGCGCTAGGTCCGCCAAGGCATCGTAAAGGTGAGAAGATGCTGGATCGCCGTGACTTGCCATCTCGGTTGCAATATTCTTTGTTAGGAGCAGTCCCGCTGGGCTGACATGCGACCACAGATATTCGACAAGGAAATTGAGTTTCAATGTCTCATGAGCTCCGTCCGGGCAAAGAAGGTTTAGCGTATGGTTGTGGGTCGAAAGCTCTGTTGTCAGATCCGTAATCTTTTTGCCGTTCATTAGAGCCCACTTGCACCTCTTGAGAAACGAGAACCGATCTCTCAATGTTTCCTGGAGCGCTTGGATTTCACTATCGGAAAACGACGAAAGTCGCGGAAGGGGTTGAGAGCCCATGATGCCACTCTGTGTTTTGGCAATTAGACACAGTACGGGGAAAGTTGGCCGGAATATACCAACCATGCTATTCCCTTGTCCGGGCTTCAGCTCAATCCCGTACTCGTGGAAAAGCTTCTCGTTGTGTGAGAGTGCATCTGCAATGGCGCACAGAGCTCCCTTTACCGCATCAATCTTGTATCGGTAGCGAGACAGATACTCTTCTATCTTCTTGTGAGGCTTGCTGGTCTGCTGCCGTCCAGATCCGGTTATCGCAGCGGCATGGCGGTCGATCTCCCAGTACGAGCCCCATGCTCTTAGAATCGACTGTTGTATGCCCAATGCTCGGACCTCTCGAAAAGCGCTCTTGTTCGCCGATTTAACATCTGAGAAGAAGATAAGACAGTCTCTGCAGAATGAATACAGTCCGACTATCCCCACGGCAAAGCCTGCTGGATCCATTGGGACGTAGCGCAAAAAAATAGTGTATGGGCAAATGCTCGAGACTTGGAACCGGCTTCTTGGTGCGAGCTCTCATCCCTAAATGTCTTGCTTCCTAGCCTTGCCTCAGCCTTGCCTCCACCTTCTCTGCCTTGTCTCTGCCTTGCCTTTGCCTTGCCCCATATTGAGCTTGTTGCCCAGAGAGCAAGCATCGACGAGCAGGGTTGTTGCACGATACACTCATAATCGTTCAAGCTATATTATCAGAACTCTTGGCACGGTGTAATCGTTGAAGCGTGACCTTAAATGTAGTTAAGGTACCTAGGTATCACTATGTTTAAGAATTCCCCGACTTCAGTCGAATGCCACGGCATGATCGATACTGCAGTTATGTTTCAATTTGCGAGGCACTTGCCAGAGTCCTGCCGCTCGTCAGCATTTCCCAGAAAGCGAAATCTGGAGTAGTGAAGCTGCCACGTCACAAGCCGTCCATGTAAGCGAGTACGATACTCTACAGGTGATATTTCGAAAGCCTCATAGGGCTGATGTGGTGTCCTAAATCGTGAAGTTCTACATGTAATGCTAAACCGTGTCCGTCCCCGTAAACCACAAATCCCACCCAAATGTAGCTAACCTCAGCCCTTGATCGAAGATAGCTTAGGCAATTGCAGCTTCGAAATCTGTTTCCCACCCACCCTTTGCATCTCCGTCACCGCATCCCCAAGTAACACTCTGATCGCGCCCTCGAGCCGGCGATCCTTCTTCCGCCGCATCCACAGTAGCACTACGCCAAGCACAAATACGTCCACCATCACGACCCTCGCAGCGTTCCAGAATACCCACCTTGCCCACCCAAGAACCGAGTGCCGCCGAGAATGACTGAACAGCCGGCGCGATTCAAGCTGTTCCCTTAGTGCGGCGACCTCGGCTGTCATCTTGACAAGCGCTTGCTCGACGCGGCGCCGCCACTTCGACTCTTCTGAGTTTGGCGAGGAGCGTCGGCGAGTGTTTGGGGGTCTGTTGGTGTGGGCTGGGGGTTGTGTTTCTTGTCTGCGCTGCGCTCGCCGCTCATCCAAGTGCTCGAGCTCATACTGCGAATCCGGCGCGTCGACAAACTCTTCCCGTTCCTCCGCCTCTTCTTCCTCGGCGTCCTGGTCTTCAGACTCCGGGCTCACTTCCCTCATCGGCGTGTTCGTCGAGACGGGTTGCTGGTTTCGGAAGTCGCCCGAGGCCTGCGACGACCCTAGCGTTGGATATGTAGGCGGGTTGTGCAGGCCGGGTATCGAGAGCCTTTGCAGGGGAGACGAGGATGACGAGTCCGAGGAGACGTTCGACTTGACCTGGTCCCAGACAAACTCGAGTTCGGCGACTAGCTCGCGCGCGTCTGGGCTCGGTGAGGCGTACTTGTGCATCGTGTCTATAAGGGTGGAGATATAGCGGCGTTTGGCTTCGGTGCGCGAGAGCCCCTGTTGCTGCTTCCATGCGTCCCTAGGGTGGAGGCTTAGTAGTGCGATGGCTGGTAGGTGGGAGGCTTGCGGTACCATTTCTCCCGCGCTCGGTGCGCCTCTTCTCCTTGGCCTGAGGGCCGGTCCATGACGCCGTCGACATCTCCTTCTGTGTCGTGTGAGCCATGTATGTTCCCGATGGAGGGTCAGGAAGACGCCCGCATACCCATGCTCTGTTTGTACAAGCCATAGAGCTTCAGTCGGACCGCCGACGGTGGCTTCTCGGAACCGGTCCGGATTTTGTTGACGGTGTTGAGCGCATGGCTGAAGACTCTGTCTAGTTGTGCCTTTCTGTTAGCTCGGTCTGATATTACATCTAAAGACACCACACGTGTGGTAGGCGCATCCCCGCCACTCACCTACAGAATCCGACATCTCTCAATTACTGTGCGCCGCCAAGTGGCAGTTTCCTACATCAAGATGCAATGAACAACTGTGTAAAAGAACGTAAGAATGGGAGCAATCCTGCGGGGAAGCGCAAGGCACAATGGAGGAGTACATATCATGGCCGGCAACGCGCTCCTCTAGAGACGCACGAGGAGATGCATGTCATCGAGCCGCGGCAGTTGGAAAAAAACACCGAGGAGCAGCCGTACAGTCGGCAACAAGCTGCGAGTTTCGAGGTCAACGTCAAGGCAAAAGGCTGCTAGTAGAAAAACAGAAGGTTGTGCGTGTTTTTGAACTGTAACATCTAGCTGTCTAACAGGACGAGTAGTTCAAGTGGTAGAACCAGCGTTCTGAGCCTTCCATTTTACAGCGTTTCGATGTATTCTATCGGTTAGTGCACCAGACGAGGTTTTCATAGTGACTACCTCTATAGTCTGCCACAAAAACTAACCTTACCAAGGTCCATTTCTATCTTTGGACCTAAGCGGTGGCCGCTTTAACCTGAGCCGAGGACGAGCTGGCCTAAGTAGTGTCAAGGTTCACGCAAGTTGCACGAAGACTTAATTGTGTGGTAGAAAGTTGTTGTTTCTATCTGGCTCGGATCGACGCTCTATATACCCGATCCGATCGGCGCCTAAGCAGCCCTAAGGAGGCCCTGAGCAATGCAAGGGGAGCCTATTATGGCTCTCTAGGGGGCCACTTCTAGCTCCTTAGGGATTTGGGTATAGCTACCCAGCAGTCTCTTAGCTGATTGCATCAAGTTCGCTATTGATGCGCAGCAAAACCATCTTTTCTTGGTAGGTTCTCAATAGGGATCTAAAGTTGCCAAACCCTTCCGCTATGTGTTCATCCAATTCCAAAGACCAGAAATCGACGGCGTTTGTTTGGTATACTGTTCCTGACGTCCTCGAAGTGACCTTGAGATAATCAAGTAAAGATGTAAAGGGTCTGAAAGGCCTTTGGACTCTTGTGCGCCAAGGTCGGTGACTTCAAAATTTTGCTGGCTGAGCGTAAGAGGAGCGGATGATGATGCTATATATCAAGAATCGTGAGCGGTGATATGGACTGTACAGCATGAGGATAACTCTAGGCTTGCTTACGTGCATTTCCCCCAGTTTCCTCAGCCGTACCTTCCTGTTCCGTCATAGTGAGTTCTCTTCGAAGCTCAACTAGCGATTCACCAGTTACGACAATGTGACCTCCGTCTGCGAATTCGAGTGCGCGAGCCGCTCGATGAACCATAGGGCCAATATAGTCCTTCCGCCTAGTCACTTCATCTTCCTTAGCAATGGGGTTGCCCCAGTGAATGCCCATCCTCACAGACAGGCCGCAGAAAATTATCTCGCCGTTGTTGTCGCGAATTTCTTTTCCATGGGTATGCTCTAGGATTTCTGGCGGCCATTCCGTACGCAGAAGTTGTTCTTGGACTTTCATACACCATAGCAAAGCTGAGGCTGCTGTTGGGAAGGCAATCATAAATGCATCGCCTATTACTTTAACTTCGTAGCCGCCATAGAGTGAGATCGTGTCTCTTATAACACGGTTATGCATCTCAGTGGCTCGTTCCATAGGCCCAGGGAGCGTCTCCCATAGAGCAGTCGACTCCTTGATGTCCGTGAAGACGATGCTGAGGTTTCCGCTAGGAGCTGGCGGCACTTTTTCCGCATCAAAACTTGCCGAAGTTGTATCGCCCTGGGCCCGTGACTCGGCCGCCTCATGGTGGTTCGTATTGCTCATCTGACTTTACTAAGAGAACGGTCTCAATAGGTGAATCTGTTCGGTGAAACCTTACTGTCATACTCCTCCAAACCAGCGAAGTGACAATGACACGGGGAGTACTCTGTTTTGGTGGGATCCTGTTCGGGCACCCTGGGGGACCTAAACAGGTCCCTTGGGATAGTCGCGTAGAGTTGACAAGATTCGCACGATAGTGCCAGAGGAATAGGAACGTAACTGAGCACGTCTAAGCAGAGGGTGAGCAACACTGAGCAGAACCTGAGCAGCCCGAGCAGCGGGTGAGCGGAGGTTGCTTGGCGTCTGAGTAAAGCGGCCATGCTGACCCGTCGTGCGCGATAAAAGCCTCACCGCGGAAATCTCGCCGTGAAAATCGTGTTTGTCTGACTACGCCTCGCTTTACTATCGCTACGCCCCCTACCAATAAAATAACAAAATCCTCATAAAGATAGAAGATGCACTGAGGTTTAATTAGATAGGTCTTCCGTACTTCTTACAGCCTAATATAGGCGGTAGTGTGGATAGTGGTTGATAAAGCATGGGTTTCGCGGTGAGGCTTCTATTGCGCACGACGTAGGTAGGTAGTAGTCGTTTGATGCTTCCATAAGCCGCGAGGGGTTCGGCAAGCCGCATCAGATCCAGATCCGGGGCATCCGCCACGCGACCGCATTCAAGACTTCTTATTACAAAGCTCAAGGCACTCTAATCAGCAGAATGAAGGAGTTCTATTCTATTTGAGCTGCGCGCGTCTAGGATATCTACGCTTAACCGCATTTTGAGTTCAAAGTCTGACTGAGCGAGAGCGAGAAAGATATAAAGGATACCACCTGACACCGGACCAAACCGCTTCAACATAGCTCCCCGAACGCCGTTATGCCATGCTTCGCGTAAGATTTTGGAGCCGATACGAATGACCCGCCCGCCACAACTTCAACAACCGGTTAACTCGTCGACCAAATCGTCTACTCATCCTTGCTGCTGGGTGCCTCGAGCTTGACAGGCTTCGTACCCAGGCTGTTGCGATTGCGGAAGAAGAAGACGCCCTTCCCCTCACCCTCGGCACCCTCGCTCGGCTCAACCCAGTGGCACATCCTCGCGCTGGTCCACATGCTCTTCAGGAAACCGAATGAGCCGCCTTCGACGTTTGCGCGGTAGTGCTTGCCCATGATGGGCTTGATCGCCTCAGTGGCTTCGTCGGCGTTGTAGAACGGGATGGTGGAGATATAGTGGTGTAGGACGTGGGTTTCAATGATGCCGTGGAGAAGGTGGCGGCCGATGAAACCGAATTCACGGTCGATGGTTGCGGCGGCGCCACGGGTGAAGGTCCAGGTGTTGGCGTCGTAGTGCGGGAGGGTTGGGTCCGTATGCTGGAGGAAGGTGATGGCGACTAAAGGGTGTTAGCTAGGTGCCTCAGCTGTAAGTAGGGACTTTTCTTACCTAGCCAGTGGTTGACCCAGAGGTACGGGATGAAGTACCAGACGAAGAGGTTGGACCAGCCGAAGTTCTTGCCGATGAAGAAGAGGACGGTCGCGGTGATGGCAAGGCCAAGGTCGCTCAGCAGGATCAGGTGCTCATCCTTCTTCTCGTACAGAGGGCTTGAAGGGTTGAAGTGGTTGACGCCGTTAAGGAAGCCGTTTTTCTTGCCGACTCCTTTTCCTTCGATCTGCTTGTGGTGGTTGTTGTGGCCGGTAACGTTGGAAACCAGGTACATGAGCCAGCCACCGAGCTGTTGGCCGATCATATGGGTAGCAGTGGCGATCGGTGTCTCCTCCATCAGCTCCGAGAGCTCGTGGCTCAGCTTGCCGATGCGGGACGCATACTCCTCCCTCGTCTTCGGTACGAAAACCATGTCACGCTCCATATTACCGGTCGCCTTGTGGTGCTTGCCGTGGGAGATCTTCCACGAGAAGTACGGTACAAGCAGTGCGGAGTGGCAGACCCAGCCGACGGTGTCATTGAGCGTCTTCGACGGCGAGAACGATTGATGGCCGCACTCGTGAGCCAGCACCCACAAACCCGTACCGAAAAGACCCTGAATAACGGTATACAACGCCCAGAGGCTGGCTCGGATGGGAGTAGAGGAGATCGTCTCCGGGGTCACATAGTTGTGGAAGATGTAGAAGGTCGCTGCGAGGCTGGCCACATCGCGGGCCACGTAGGCCAGGCCACGGGCACCAGAACGTTCGAAGCAGTGGGCCGGGATAGCATCGCGGATCTGCTTGATCGTATAGTCGGGAATCTCGAACTCGTTCCCGTAGGTGTCAAGGAGCACACCACGCGAGTTTTTCACCACTGGCTCATCGACGGACCCAAGAGATGACAACGACGTCGAGGAAGGGGACTGTCTGGGCGTATCCGAGGGTGACGCCGAGGTCGAGGGCGCAGAAGAGGAGGGGGAGGAGTCCGCTGTGGGCATCCTCTGCAGAAGAGAGCCGCGGGGGCTGATTGCGGTTGACATGGTGGGAAGTTTCGTAAGCCCAATTGCTATGGAACTGGGAATGCGCTCTTGGACGAGGAAAGGTGAATCAAGAGCTGTGTCGAGATATTCCGCAGTCGGTGTTGGCTGTCCGGAGCACAATTGGGGATTTCGCGAGGCTGAAGGTGTTGTTGGGTTTCGGTTACCCGACTGTTGGGATCGGAGAAAACGAGGGTCAATTCTGAGGAGGGGGAGCAAGAGCACCCGAGTGTTCGAAGAGAATTGAAGTGTGAAGAGCAAAAGCAATTCGAGGACAAGGTGCGGGAGGGGTGCAGCGAGCTTTAAGAGTGTGGCTTTGTACTGGTAGCGTTGCAGCTAGAAAATTATCTGTACATGTACAGGGTCTAACCGAGGGTCCAGCGGCATGCCAGACGTTCGAGATCCAGGAACGGGCCAGCGACCCAATTGCAAGGGTGGTCAGAATGCTGTGTTCAACCCGTCACCGGGGGTTCGCCTTGCCCGCAGGTGCTAGCATTCGGTCTCATGCTACCGAGGTTCCTCCCTCTTGTACTTCTCCCTTGGAGATACATGCAGCACCGCCTCACTCAAGATGTCCCGCCGGTCCGCCAGAGGGCAGCCAGCGACGCAGGGAAGGACTTGATCCCTCCGGTTTCGCCCTTCGCGAAAAGCGGAGAAGGGCGCCCCGTTGAGCTCCTGATGAATTGTTCCTTAGGAAACCCCGTGTACGCTACTTCAGGGCTGGGCATCGGGGCTAAGCTGACGTGGTCCAGAGCAGACCGCCATGTTGGAGTTGCAGGCGCTGAACTGGAGATAATTCCGGCGCATTACCCGCTTGCAATAATGATCAACGGCATGCTCTCTCGCCTTCTCCCTTTCCATCTGACAGTCTTGGGGAGAGCATGTGAAAGTGAGGTCGCCCACAGTACAGTGCAGATCAGAGGTACCGGTACATGTCTGCAAAGATGACGGTTGGTGTGCCTGAGTTTCTGCCCCATTGGTTTCTGGATGTTGGCCTGAGAGTATTTCTCGGTGGTGAGCGCAAGAACGGCAGCTACGCCAGATCGGGCTACTGCAGGGAATTCTGTTGGGTAGCAGGGTCTTGGAAGATCTCACCTGCATCCGGGCACGTGAGATCCAGCCAGGGTCCAGGTTCTGGAAGAGCCGCAACGGCTGGAAGAACAGATTCACGCATTCATACACAGCGCTTCCCGTCGTGAACGACTGGCTCTAGCCTGGGGCGAGCCCCTTGCTCAAACTTCGAACCCTGCCCCCGTCAAATAGAGAGAGATGTAGCGAGCGAAGTAGGACATCCGGAAGACAGAAGTCACGTGATGAGAAAGACCCGAGACTGGCGAATCCTCGGTCGAACCTCGCCGGCAAACGACCGCCTTAAGAAATGTTCCAGATGCGAGATCTGCTGTGACAAAACAACCGAGTCCTAGCAATTACCGGTGTCGAGACAACGAAGCATGGTGCTCTCCAAGACCCTGTCTCGCAGCCTCCGCGCTCGCGAAGACGACTCAGCCTCCGAACCCTACTCCGACGAGCTCGACGTGTCCTCACCATCAGTACTTGACACCGGCGAAGGCGCGGACATACCCAGCTCAGACAACGAGTCCGGGCAGGATGGTGAGGAGGACGTAGAGCTGGTCAGTGGGCTACATGTTTACCTGACGGCATGGGCTGAGACTTGTCAAGTCAGAGTATGCAGATGACGGCGGAGAGGTCCAGGATCGATTAAGCAAGGTGTCGTTCGGCGCATTGGCGAAAGCACAAGATGCGCTTGCAAACCAAGACATCGGCAGTCGGAAGCGCAAGCGCGGCGCTGAGGGGAGCGAGGAGCAGGAGGCAAAGCTACAAACCTTGCGCGAGCGGCTGCAGGAGCTCAAGTCGCGGAAGAATTCTAGCGCTTCGAAACCGAGCGGCAAGAAAGCCAAGCGACCCACGAGTCAGGAGGAGGAGCGGCCAGAAGAGGAAGAGGACACAGATGCCTCATCAGCATCCGGCTCGGACACGCCCAAGTTTAAGCACTCCCGCTCCTCCAAGCACGCACCGGCCCAGCAGTCCTCCAAACGCGCCGTGACCCGCAGACGGACTGTGATACCCGTTCACGAACACAAGGCGCGAGATCCGCGGTTTGACCCCCTTGCCGGCCCTGTATCTGAAGACTCGTTCAAGAAGAAGTACGCTTTCCTCAATGACTACCGCGCTTCGGAGATGTCGGAGCTGCGTGCTAGCATCAAGAAGACCAAGAACGAGGCAGACAAGGAGCTTCTAAAACGGAAGCTGCTGTCGATGGAGTCAAAGGCAAAGGCGGATCAGGCAAAGGAGAAACAGGCCGAGATCTTAAGAGAGCACAGGAAGAAGGAGAAAGAGTTAGTCAAACAGGGGAAGAAGCCGTTCTACCTCAAAGAATGTAAGAACTCCTACCGCCTGAGGGATTGCTTTCGCAGCGGACGAGCATATGCTGATATCGGACTCTTATAGCCGAGCAAAAGAAGCTTGCACTCATCAACCGCTTCGAGAACATGAAGGGGAAGCAGCGAGATCGTGTCATCGAGAGGAGAAGGAAGAAGGTCGCTTCGAAGGAGAGAAGGAATATGCCATCCGAAAGGCGGAACATGGCTGCGTGATACTGAGAGCAGTATTTGCTAGCCATACTCTAATTCGCGCACCGCTTGGTGGCGCATATACGTTCCATATGCTGTGTCTGAGCTGCTCGCCCGCCACTAAAGGCGCAGCCCGAACTATCTACTTGGAAGAGACATGCTTCGACCTCGCGGCCTGTCGAGTGGGTAGGTACCTAGTCATGGTTGTAGTGCAGAAGATTGATTGCGGCCACATTGCCAATCTGTGACAACCGCTACCGCACTTGGTGACAGCTCACCTTGCGTCCCCGCGTGCTCAACGGCGCTCTTGGTATTAGGTTTTTTGTAGCCAATCCCCAGCCATAATGCGTAACATTAAATAGGCGAGCAGAATCCAGGTACTCCACACAGAGTATCGCCATTGTAAGGCGTCAACTCGCAGTGCTGGCTCCGGCTCCACCGCTCGACCGATCCTCTTGCTTGACGCAACGCGTGGCCCAACATCGTATTTCCAAACCAAGCTCTCCACGCTCTTGTCCTCATCCGAATACGGCGCAGCTTCCGTTATGGCCTCGCTTGCGGTCAATGGAGACGCCGCACCATCCGCTCGAGATGGCGCTTCGGCAATGGCGCGCACGGAGGCCAACGGTTCGTCTCACGAACCCGCCGCGGGTTTCACGCT
The DNA here is from genome assembly GCF_000281105.1 of Coniosporium apollinis CBS 100218. Lineage (NCBI taxonomy): Eukaryota > Fungi > Ascomycota > Dothideomycetes > Coniosporium > Coniosporium apollinis. Next base: position 505,106 of record NW_006913265.1, read on the forward strand.
GCCCATTCCATGCTCGTGCAGCACCGCTCGAAGCTGATTCAGATGGCGCTGACTGCTTCCGATCGCAATCCCCGCCCTACTAGAGCGCTTCTAGTAAGCGGCAACTGGGTTTATGCCTGTTCATCTACCACGGCTAGGGTTCTCATTCGGTCGATGACGTCCTGCCTTGATCAGCCACCCAACCTCCCAACGCCCAGGAAGTTGGAAGTGGGTGTGCTGTCGCAAGGCTTTTAGATGCGCCTGGATCTCTCTCCCCGACTTTCTTTTCCTGCTCTCCATCGCATTCTGTGAAGCGCAGCAAGACTCTTGTTCATCCCATCTTTAGCATCATCCTTTCGAAGTAGACACTTTCTAGTCCTAATCACACGTAATACTCCGTCGCCCATCAATTGGAAGTCTGCGCGCCGAAGAGGCAGCATTATCATCGCAGAAATGGCAGCCACGCAGAGCCAACCGGCGCAAAGGGAGAAGCAGCTCCACGAGTACGTCTATGCGATTGCAAATGACCTGGTCTCACGAAGCGCAATTGACCCTCTGCAGGCTCCTCTCCCGCGACTTGGTAGATATCTACGTCGGCTCCGAAAACACCCACTGGATCCTGCACGAAAAGCTACTCTGCTACCGCTCCAAGTTCTTCGCCAAGATCTTTTACTCTTCCTCTGAAAGCGGCTCCAACAAGGTCTTCGGTCTCCCCGACGAAGAAGACGAGCCATTCCGCCTCTTCGTCGGCTGGCTCTACTCCGGGTATGTGCCTGCGCCCAAGGAGGAGAAGGACCTCGGCGCGCTATTCGACCTCTACCTCATGGGCGAGAAATGGCAGATTGCTGGGCTGGTCAAGGATGTGCTCGGGGCCGTGCGCCACTGGTACAAGTCTACCGACACCTACCCGGGATTGCGCCGGGTGCAATACATCTATGCTAACACGGACGAGTCGAGCGACATGCGGAGGATGCTAGTCCACTCGGTCGCGCGCATGCTAGCGCTGAGAGACGACATGCCGCAGCACTGGGATAAGGCGCTGAGGAAGAATGGCCAATTGGCTGTGGACATGATCAGGAGCATCCAGAAGTGGCACATTGACCCCAGTGTCGTGCCGGATGCGAGGGATGAGCAGACGGAGACGGAGAAGGGGAAGAACGATGAGAAGATGGACAAGAAGGCGGAAGAGGTGGCGCAGAAGGAGATCAAGGGCGAGGAGCAGGGTCAGAGCCAAGACCAGAGCCAGGGGAAGGAGAAGGAGAAGGAGATCAAGAAGGAGCCGCAAGAGGATACGGAGCATCAGACGAATGGGGTCGTGAACGGCGTTGATCATCACAGTGACGAGGACCACTGAATGCGTTGGTTTGACGGTATCTTGTTGTTCGCCGCGTTTCCTTATATTGCGGTCAAGGTTGCTGCAGGCGCATTGGGGCCCTAGTTGGACTTCGACGCTTGGGAGTTGGGGTTTGGATATCCCATAGCTTGTACACTCCCTTGAGACTTCTATTGGAGAATCAAGTTTCCCTACATTGACCATGTAATAATATCGATACTGCATTGCATCTTCACAGTTCATTCAAGGTCACGTGTCGTGAAACGTACCAATTGCTTACGCGTCAAATCTCAAGATGCGCCGTTACATTGGCTTCTCACGGTTCACCAATTGCAAAGCGTCGCAACACTCTACCAAGTCCCTGAAGTGCTTTCTATCACAAAACCATAACGTCGCTGAACCTCCACAGACTTGTCGCGATGACTTGATGGGATTTCAATCAGCTCAAGACTTAAAAGACTTCGAACTGACAGCACGATTGACTTGCTTGACAGAATAACCAAGCCTTCAGCCATCTTAACGTTCTACGGAGACCTTGCAGACTTCCGTATTCGGATTCCTTAAGTTATCGCAGAACATCGCACCGCACTCATCACTACCAGAAGATGGCAGCGGCGTTGGCAGTCAACAGCAGCAGCAGCAGCAGCAAGAACAACGATTACCACCGCCAGGAAGGTCTTAGGTACAACAGCGCAGGTTCGGAGCGTTAGAATGCCATCACGAAACGACCGTCCTACACTTGTCGACCTACTCAGACGTTGCAAAGGGTGCTTCGACTACTTTCTAGTCCACAGGCAGTCACAGTTGTTCTACGAACACAACCCCCATTTCCTGATACGGCAATATAAATCCTTCGGCCGTGGAACGCCGTCAATGGTTCACCACATGTTGATGGCAATAATCGTCTGCAGCTGTGATAGCACTCTATTATATCTGTTTGTATACGCATTTCTTTCCGAAAAAATCGTCTTGCTATTCAGCAATGTTCAATGACAGCCTCGATCCATCCCATTTCTCTGTGCAGCTATGAAACGAAGCTGCGCATTGTGAGTCTGATATTTGTGATGGCTGAAACGTGAGAGCGGTTGCGGCGTCTGTGGCGCGTGTCAGAGAGAACAGAGCACCTTAGCGATCCTCCCGTCTCTTGAAACCTCAGGCACGATGAAGGACGATTCGGAGACTTTGTGTGGAGCGTGCTGCAGCCCAACGCTCCAACGCTAGTTACCTCAACTTCGTACCGAAGAGAGCTGAGCAGCGATGTACCTCACTGTCACCATGCATGCAACTCATTGGTTCTGAGAGACTCATGGAATCACGCACGAACTATCGAAAAGCACCGCCTTGGCAAGTCCCACTTCCAGAATCTGACAATAGTGCCAAGGATTGACCCTGCGTATCAGGATCCTGCCCGTTCCCGGAACCGAAGAATCCAAAGCAGGCCTGCATGGATGAAGTCGCAATCCGAGATCGTTGGGCCCCGGTCTGTTGGTCGCTTGGCCTGCCCAGGTGCTGATCCTGAGCCTACCTTAGCAGGTCTACACGGAGCTGTTCAAACTCTATCAGATATCGCTTCTGCTCATCCGTGAAGCGATGTGGATTCACATTCAGGGGACGAGGAGTCAGCACTCAGGATGAAACCGCACAGGAGCAGTGCACGGATGACAGTCGCGCTTCGACGCATTGGCGGTTTGAGGCGCCTGGAATCGCTGGAAGGATTGGCTGGGCCGTACAGCTGGCGCCTGCAGAACTGGTTACATCTGCCAATGACTGGCTCGGGATGGCCGCGTATCGATAGTCAGAGCGCCATGGGGGAGCGAAGGCATGACAAAAAGCGTGAGAGAACAGCTGAAGCTGAAGGCCTTTCCGGCTGCGAGCTCGAGCTGTCAACGCGACGGCGGCAGGCTTCAAGTTGTCCGGCATGATCAGCTCTGCCTCCGGCACTACAAACAGCACTGCACGCAGCCGTTGAGCCCTGGGGATCCCCATTCAATAGATGCACAACCGTCAGCCTCCTGCTCGCTGCCCGCCAGGCTGTTGCACCATCGAAACGCCAACAGCAACTTGTTTCAGCGGAAGAGGATCGTCTTTGGCCGTCTTTTGCCAATACGAGCATAGACTCCCCCTCCCAAACCCTGTCTGCCGCACCACTCGCACCAAAACGGAGTGCCCAGCGGGTCGGATAGAACTGGCTGATTGCTTGACTGGGCTGCTGCTTGCTCGCTCCTGTCACCCTCGAACGCTGCCATTTTTATCGACTGCTGTCCCACTTCTGCCCTCACCGTCGTCGACAGCAGCACAGTCCTCACCTTGACGCGCGCAGCACCCAGCGAACTCCACGCCGACCGCCGCCGCAATCTGTGCCTTGCTCCGCCAGGCAGTTTATTCTGCTGGCTGCGTCGCTCGTTTGGTCCCCTCACTGACAATCAGCCTCGTCGAGACGCTGTGAGGCTCTGCCACCGCCCACGCGTTGGTACTTTGGTACATCGTCAACTCACCACCAAACAAAACAGCAACACCACAACACCGCCGTTATGACTTCGGTCGCCGCCGCATCGCCAGTGCCTACGCCGCTTGCGCCTCTGACGGAGCACACTGCCAACGCTCGAACATACGCCCCGATTGCACCCTCGACCGGCTCCCTCGCAGCGACCCCGAATACCAAAACCACGAGGACTCCCAGCGGACATGGCTCGCCCACTTCAAGTGATCCGCCCTCATCAAGACCTACGGAGGGATCGGGAAAGCGGTCGCCTAACTCGTACGTTGGATCACTGTTTTCCGCGTCTTTGAACGCTCCCTTTGAGGCCTGATTGCCATATGATCACAACCGCTTACATGTGGGTGTACTACAGAACAAGATCGTCACATGCGCCAAAGATCATCGTCAAGAAGGAGCCCCCTTCGTCGCCGGACCTTCCGACTTCTCGACATCGCCCTCGAAGGCTTGATCTGTCGGCAAACACCATGGCAGGCAGCCAACCAGCGGCCTTGTCTGCGCGCCCCTCCGCACCTCTGACCGGGAAAGAGAGCGCTGGACTAGTAATGCAAGACGTTGGACTTGCATGCCTATCGCCAGGATTCCACACACATGACCCGACCATGCGAGAGCAGTTACAGCGGAGTATAGACGTGCGGGACCGCCAACGACAGATAATAGAAGCCCGCCAGAAAGGCGTCAAGCCTCCGGACAGTGCGAGCGAAGGACTGCGGCGATCAGATAGCAATCCATTCGGCAACGAATCGAATGGGCCAATCACCTCACGAAGGAAGGGCCCTCCACCGGGTCTCTCAATCGCTCCACCCTCCCACTCTCAATTCGCCAATGAACGCGTGATCCAATCCGCACCGCTAAACCACTCCTTTACCGGCCTGCGCCAGCACGCACAACCCCTCTCCCGCCAGATCGTCAACGCGCCCTCCAGCCTCTCCCAAACATCCCACATCCACCACGTCCCCGCAACGCAAACAAACAACCGCCTCCCGCCCATCTCTGACGTCTTCGCTGGCGAAACCCTGGGCGCGCCCCGAGATCCGAGCAGCACCCGCAACGGCTACTACAGCAATCACAGTCCCGGCCACTCGTCCCACTCGAATCACCCGCCGCCGCTCCCATCGCCCAGCTTCCCCCCTACCTCGTCGTCCGCGCAAGTGCATCCCCCGCCACCACCTCTGTCGGGCCGCCCGCGCGAATACAAGTCCGCCGAGGAAGCCGTCCAGTCCATGACGGGCGGCCGCGAAGACCTCGTGCCGCGCATCGTGCACTACGGCGGGCATCAACCTCCCACCCCGCCGTCGCCCATGCCGTCGTCTGCCAAGCACCCGCCTCCGTCGCTCTCGGCGCACGGCTTGAACGCGCCGACGACGGGCGCGGATATTCAGCGGAGTGGCAGCGGCAGGAGGAGAAATAGGGATGAGTACGAGCGGGATATGGGAACCCCGCCCTTGGGACGGAACGCGGAACCCAGGAGAGGCCCGTTTGGAGAGGGCAGAGATAGTCCGGAGACGCAGACGAAGAAGAAGGAGGAGTTTATTGCGCTTTGTGCGAGGGCGTGGGATTTGTTTCATTCTTAGGGTTATCATCTTGATCTGTGGATCTGACTCTATAGGCGTTTGGTATAATTCCTGGGTTTTATCTTATCTTCAGTGCTATCGTCGTCGTTTGGTTGGTCATTTAGGAGTCTAGTGGTGGTGGTGTTGGGGATGTTGGTCGCTCGGAAGATCTATTTGCTCTGATCTAGCCAGGGATACGTTTGACTTTTTTCTGTCGCACTTTCTCATCTCTTACTATCTCTCTCATGGAGAAAAGCCGGAAGCTGGTCTAATACGGTGGATTGAAGAGGATCTCATACAGGACGGACGGACGGAACTGTTTGATTGAGCTTATGACCGTCGGTTCTGAAGGGGAGGGCGAGTCTTCAGTAATGCAGCTGCTCGCTCACGGTTGGTCTCAGAGCTGGATGCTAGTTCAGCGGCATCGTTCTGACTATTGAATTGAACAGTTTCGCAGTCAGATGCTCTATTGGATTTGCACGTGACCAAACTCTTCATACGAATCTCACGACTTAATTGAAGTGTATGATCAACACTCTACGCCCACTTAAATTGCATACCGCATGTTAACCCAGCGTCGCTTACTACGTCGTTCGAACGGAATCTGTTTTGACTGTGACCGAAAATCACGTGCCAATTGAGGACATCACTACCTAACGTTTGACCTTTAGAATCCAACAACGCCTCGGACTACACCACGCCAAGACTCGCGATAGTGCTGTGAACGGATCCACTCATTCGTCCGTCACGTAAGGCTATTGTTGCGGAGGACGCTGAGACGTTATCTGTTCGTATCGCTGCTCACTGACTGCGGGCTGAACGCTCTTGAACATTTGATTGGACTTCAATTGCCGTGCCATGTAGAGTACGGGTGTGCATTGGGTAAGGCTCCCCCACGGGGAATTGGTCTTCGCATCCCGGTCTGTGCCTTTGTGGAGAGGCTCACGTCGTGGCCAAAATAACGCCAACTCCAAGGCTCAAAAGCATAGAAATTCAATCCCTTACCACCGATTGAACATACTAAATCTGGTCTGCATAGCCGATTATAAGCTTTATAGAGTGCTTCCTATATTGCTTAATCACATAAACGAGCTGGCATTGATTTAGAGAAACTTCGCACCGGTGTCGAGGCGTGATGTTCATGGTTGGAGTCGGGGTATTTTTGGCCACGACGTGAGGCTCTGAAGCACAGCTGTTTATGTACGTCAGCTGTTGCTACCTTAGAGCTCAGCCACCTTCAAGATTCTCTTGGAAAGAAGCTTCCCGCCTTTTTGTCCGCATCACTTTATTTTGTTTATCGCTATCTTACAGTAAAGGTCTACCAACTCGCATAAGCCGTGCGACTGGACGGTTGAGGTGACATCGCTGTCCCAAAAGTCTCCTTTACCGGCCTCATCAGTCATTAAATATACTCTGCGAGCATGTTTTGTCCGGTTTGCCGATCAGCTTTCAAGGACTTCTGGCTAGATGACCACACGAAGCGTCGTCATCATCGGGACTACGAGAGTCTTCGTCGGTCAGTGGAACTTGGTTGCGGGCCATGCAACGACCTGTTAGGTCTCCTGCTACATAACCAGCCCAGATTTGCTCCCCATGCTGCTGGTGTTATGGCGAAGCCCTGCACTTTTTACTCACGGAAAGATTGTAATTTTACTTATGACAGCTATCGCATAAGGTTTGAATACAGCTTGGACTGGGTACATTCCGCTGGCCTGCAAGTGGAGATAGATTGGCTAGATTATGTATGGGTGGATGTCAGTAACAACCCTCTCGAGGCGACCGCGGAGCCACATCTCGAGTCGTCGCGCGATGTGAATTCGAAGAAACCGCTTGAGCCCCATTCTGGAGGCAACACCGTCTCGTCATACAACTGGATTCTTATGACCCAATGGCTCGACCGATGCTGCCGTTCCCATTCTGACTGCAACTCATATCTCAATTCCTCATGGATCCCTACTCGCTTGCTTGATGTAGGTCTATCCGAAGGCCCTCAAAGAGTGCGGCTGAACATCGTGCCAACACGGGACTCAGGCGGCGAACATCGATATGTCACGCTGAGTCACCGCTGGAGTTCAAGCCTGGGCTTAGGAGTGAAGCTGACGCGGGAGAATATGGAGGATCTACGCCATGCCATCGAGGTGGACAATCTACCCCAAACCTTCCAAGATGCGGTCCAGATTACACGACGGTTAGGGATACCCTACCTCTGGATCGACAGCCTCTGCATTGTCCAAGATGATCCAGACGACTGGGCGCGTGAGTCAGCTGTAATGAATGAAGTCTACAAGAACGGCTTGTTCAACATCTCCGCGACTGGCGCAAGAGATAGTAATCAAGGGTGTTTTTTCCGACGCGATCCATCGAGAGTTGAGCCATGGCCGATTGACGGGCTTAATCCAGATCTTACCGGCCCAGGGATTTCCTGGGGAGTGATCCGAAAGGATTTCTGGAACAGTAACATCGAATGGACTGCTTTAAACAGACGGGGCTGGGTTCTACAGGAGCGGACCCTTTCACGACGTGTCCTCCACTTTGCCAATGAACAGCTCTTCTGGGAATGTCGACAGCTCCGTGCATGTGAGAGCTTTCCAGAAGGCGTTCCATCCTGCCTCTTTGGTGACATTAAGGTTGCTACACTCAAGGATCGCGCTCCAGGACAAGCTCTCGAACATTACAGGTACCAACTATGTTTGATAGAATATCATTACTGGGCTCTGGTTGTTGACAGATACACATCGTGCGATCTGACCTTCCAAAAAGACAAGCTGGCTGCACTCTCTGGAATAGCGCGCGAAGTTCAGGGCCTGCTTGGAAGTGACTACGTTGCAGGATTGTGGAGGGACCAACTACCTTACGCCTTATTGTGGCACGCGAACCCTCACGCAGAAGACTCCTGCTCCAGAGCACAAGAATATATCGCGCCATCGTGGGCATGGACGTCAATTGAAGGGCATGTTGCTTATCCGTCTGGCCCATACGAGCTTCCGAGTAAACAATGCGAATGCCTCAGTATCCTGGACGCCAGCATAACTCTCGCGAACCTGGAAAACCCCTTTGGTCAAGTAAAGGACGGTTTCCTTCGAGTTCGGGGAAGGCTAAGCGTGGCCACTTGGACATCGCCTGAAACCTGAGCCAACCGAATTAAAGATATCTCCGTGTGTATTACGAACTACCTGCCACCGTTGCAAGCATACGGCGGCATCCAACACCCAAAGAGCTTTCGTTTCCGTCTCTCGGGGCTAGATTCAATCCATATAGACGATGTCGCTAAGAGCACCGTGTACCAGCAGGCATTCTTCCTGCCCGTCCTCCTGCGTGGCGTAATGGATGGACTCTTGCTTCTGCTCTTACCATGTGGACGATTCGTTCGCATTGGCAAGATGAGATTTTGGGATAATAGGGTTAAGGAGATACTGGACTGCTCCATCGAGCGAGAGCTAAAAATAATCTAACTTCCGCGAATTGATGACGCGCAATGTACACCTACCCTTTGATACCCCACAACACAAGGCATTAAGGAAACAATCTATCTTCATGCGCGCCAGAACAACAGGAAACCACAACAAGCATTCGAGTGATGGATGCAGCCTAAATATCGCGGCTAGCACAGAGTCCCAAACCTAGTTACCCTCTAGAACCCAACCCAAAACGCCTTAATGCTTCGCGGTGACCTTGTCGCCAGTGAGCGCCTCGACCGCATCCTTGGCACTGGAAAGAGACAGTCAGCTCTGCTATCACGCACCCACAAAGGGGCAATCGAGGAGAAAAAAAGCACTTACACGTCACCCAACGCAACCATGCAAACCGTCTGCCAAACGCCGAGCCCAATCCTAGGCGTAACGCCCCTGTACAGCCCCTTAATGCCATTATTCTGGTAAATATACCTGAACGCCTTCCCAACCGTCAAGTTCTTCGGCCGGTTCGGATCGACGGTCTTGCTCTGCATCTCGACCCGCACGACCTCGATAGGCTGGTTCCAAGCACTCAGGCCACCACCAATAGCGCTCGCGAGAATCTTCTCCGTGACGCTGAGCTTCTGGGTCTCGCTCTTGCCCGTGACGTTCCTGATGCCAGTCTCGGCGACGCGCGACAGGCCGAAGCGGGAGCCCCAGTTGGTGACCTGGCGGACGGCGACGGCGTTGACGCCCTTGTTGATGCCCCTGATGCCCTCGGCGCGGTAGATCTGCATGAAGGTCTCCATCGTCCCCGGCGGCTTCATGCCCGCGGCCGCCACCTTGTGCTTTGTGATCTCGACCGTCTTCATGCACGTGCAGAAGCCCATTGTCGCGTAGGCTTGCGCGAGGCCGCCGACCATGCCGCCGGAGATGCCGCCGACGAAGTTGGAGGCCCCGAAGGAGCGCGCGTAGTATTCGGCTTCGGAGGCGACGAAGAGGAGGACGGCGCCTTTGGTTGAGGCTTCGATCCAGGCCTGTGGGGAGAGGGGACGTTAGTTGGGGTGGGAGAGAGGTGGAGGTGGGGGATTGGCTGTGCGAGGTTGCTGCTGCTGTTGTCGTGGATGGGGTTTGCGGCGTGCTGGGCAAGACTTACCCATGGGATAAGGCCTTGGTAGACTGTTGCGCAAGTTGTCAGCGGGTTGGTGGTGGTAGATGCGCGGTGCGAGTCTGCGCGACTTACAGCCTAATACGCCACCACGACCCCATATCCTCGAGATAGCACCTGCCATGCCGTCTGCCCGGTTGGCGGCCATAGTCGTCTTGACGACCTCCAGAGGCTGTTATACCATCCCATGTCAGTGTAACCGTTCCACCCGTTCGCTCTCAGGGTCCATAAACAAAGGTGCAGCGTACCTGGCCCAGCGTCGTGACCCTGCAAGTACTATCGTCAGCCCCGGTTCTCTCTAGCTCCCATCTGTCCGAAAGAACGTTGCGACTTACTCGAACAGGTTCAATCCCGCGCCCACTGCACGCGCATCGTGGTCAGCCTTACAGCCTTGCAACCGATTCTCTCAACGGTCGTCGCGGAGGGGCAAATACTCACGCAGCAGATTGCTGAACTTGACGGGCTTTTTCTCGAGCTTCGGCGGCGCTTCGTAGCCGACCATGGCAGCTGCTGGTGTGGACATGCTGAGTTTCGCGTCGCTGTCAGAGGGGCCCGGACCGAGGGAGTAGGGTGCTTCTTCGCGGTGAGAGTGTAGAGTGGAGAGTGGAGAGTTGGTGATGCGTGAGTTCGTGAGTGTGCGCTGTAGGTGGCCTCAATGCTGTTCACTTTCTTTGAGCACGTCGGGAATCAGATGCACGGACGGGGTTGGCGGCCGGTGGACTTTGTTGGATGTGGCTAGCGACTGTTGACGGTGCTCGCCTTGGAGGAGACGCGGTCCGTTAGGTTTAGCGTTTCCGTCGTCCGTCGGCGGCGGCTGTTGACGGAGGGTTTCCGGAGGGTTTCGGGCGCGGACGATTAGATCAGACGTCGCGGGTTCCTTGAAGAAGCTGCGATGCGACCAAAGTTCAAAGAATTCAATCCAATTCAGCGCAGAGTTGTTCTGCTGTGAGGCTTTGTTCAGGGTGCCGGCTGACTGTGATCGGCTGCCCCTTGGCTTGTGACAGGGTCCGCGGATCAGACCGAGGGTCTTCGCTTTGGTTGAGTCAGGGAAAAGGTTCTTGTCGGGTCCCCAAAACATCAAGAAGCTGGCTCAGCCCCCAACGCCATGCCGGCGAGCGAGAAGCGGACCATTTCAGCGCCCTCCGGAGGCTGAACAAGCCACAGATATGATCACCGCACGATTCCGCGCTACAGTAATCACCGGCACCGCAACTTATCTGACCTATCTCATGCACAGCTGCTCTGCTTATCACGGTTGACGATATTGACTTCACATCGGATGGCGGTTTTAACAGAGTCTCATGCAGTAAAGATGGTAACACAAGCTGCGATTCAATCCATAGCCCAACACTGCAACGAGCAACCCGCAACCCTCAGCCCGCTAGATCAGCCCTACACTATGATTACAGAACACATCAACCCGCTCCCATACCCAGTTTTTCCAACCTCGTGAACGATTACAACGTTGCGCCAACCAACTTAGCATAGGCGTCAGTGCTGAAAGACTTGGGCCGCTCAATAGGCGCGCCGACAGCCCGGTCAATGATGAGCTGAGGAAGGACACCAAGCGCGCGGGAAACGCCGAAGAGGACGGTGTAGAAGTTCTGTTCGGTGAGGCCGTAGTATTGCAGGAGGACACCAGAGTGCGCATCAACATTGGGATACTAGTGCGACAGTCAGTACATGGAACTAGTTAGGGACTACAAGAGGCATACCGGGTTCTTCGTCTTGCCGTGCTCCGTGAGGACACCAGGCGCGATCTTGTAAACTTGGCTGACGAGCTTGAACATTGGGTCGTCCGGAAGATGCTTCTGGGCGAACTCGCGCTGAGAGACGTAGCGGGGATCGGTCTTGCGCAGCACAGCGTGGCCGTAGCCGGGCACGACTTGTCCGGCCTTGAGCGTTGACCACAGGTAGTCCTTGATGGCGTCGTCGCTCAAGTCGTTGCCAACAGCCTTCTTCATCTTCTGGAGCCAGTTGAGCACCTCCTGGTTGGCGAGGCCGTGTAGGGGGCCGGCTAGGCCGTTCAAGCCAGCAGCCAGCGACAGCATAGGAGAGCTGAGAGCGGAGCCAACGAGATGGGTTGTGTGGGCGCTAACGTTTCCGCCCTCATGGTCGGAGTGGATCGTAAGGTAAAGTCGCATCAGCTCAACAAAATCGCTGTTCTCCGCAAAGCCGAGCTGGTTGGCCAAGTTGTAGCCGTAGTCCTTGTCCTTCTCGACAGGAGCAACCTTGCCGTCCTTGTACACATTGCGATAGATTCTTGCGGCAATCGTTGGGAGCTTCGCAATGACGTCCATCGAGTCCTCGAAGGTGTGCTCCCAGTACTGAGCCTTCTTCATTCCCTTAGCATATGCCTTGGCGAAGTTCGACTCGTGCTCAAGCGCGGTGACTGCGAGCGAAAACTGAGCCATCGGGTGGAGGTCGTTCGGGCAGCGGTCAATGAGCTCCTCGATAAACTTCGGCACATCGGAGCGAGCGGCCCACTCTGCGGAAAGGTCACGGACTTGCTGCTCGGAGGGAACCTCGCCGGTCAGGAGAAGCCAGAAGAGACCTGCGCGCTGTTAGAACTTGTAGTACCATCAGATGTGTTCTTGGTTTGACTGACCTTCTGGCAGCGGCTCCTCGCCGCCGGGTGCTTTTGGCAGCAATTGCTGGCATTCTGGGATCTGCATATCATCAGCATCACGGCACTGTGTTACTTTTGCGTGTCGCACTAACAGTCTTGCCGCGGAAACGGATGCCCTCATTTGCGTCCAGGACCGATCCCTGCTACATGTCAATTGAAGCTCTAGCGATACAGCATTAGCCCACATACCTCCCATACAAGGGACTTGATGCCTCGAGCGCCACCGTAGACCTGATCAAGAGTGACTTCGCCGACGACTTTCCCGCCGTATTCTCTGTCCTGTGTGTCAATCGACTATTCGGATAGCCGGCGGGGTCGCAACAACGGCAAGCGGTATGACAAACTTTTTGAGCTTCTTGATCTTCTCAACCTCGCCGGGAATCTTCGCTGCAAAGGTCTCTTTCAAGGACTGTACACCCACAAGTCAGCAGATGATGATGCAGTTGTGGAGGTAGCTGAAACTCGCCTGTGTCTTCCCGCTGGAATAGCATCGCAGGCCATTGAAGGCTGCGGTTTTCAATGGGGAGCTTGAAGCATTGATAGATGAGCGCAAGGCGGTAGAGCCTACTCTGAGGGCGGAAGCCATTATGTGAGGATATGTAGAGATGGGATAGCTGAAAGGGCGGGATGGGGAGGATGCTGCACAACAACAGCGGAGAAGAAACGAGAGCTTTGAGGTGCAGCACGGGCCAAGACGTCATTTTCCGACCGAAAGCTTTCCCGTTGAGAATCCGAGCCGGCACGGGACCAGAGTCCGGACGAGCTCTGTGCTCGAAGCTGTCTTGGATCCGTGCATTGTTTCATGGTATTGATTTTGCATATTCCTATCTCCTTACCACCTGCAAGCCGCATGTTGCTCGGCTTCAGCTTAGGCACGTGACATGTACACGTGATGCTGAGCGCTAAGCGGCTCTCGTCAGCCATCCATTCGCGCCTTCGTTCTCCTGTCCAGGACACGACGCAACAACCACCTGCATGCATCAGGTCTCTACATGCTCAGTAAGATCTCAAACAACAACGTTGAAGCTGCCGTTGTCGCGTGCCTTCACTTCGACCGTCTGTGATTGTTGTTTCTAGGACTTCTTGAGACCTTCCTAGCCCGCTCTCGCTGGAAGTCGCGCCCACCTTCTGCGTAGCTCAGCTCAGTAACAAATTGACTTGCGCAAAGGCGCCCAGCCAGCTGAAGGACTTCACTTGACTGCCATCGCTGTTTATCCCTCTGAGCGATCCGTAGCTCTGTTCGTCACGTAAACTGCGCTTACTTGGGGTTTGGCTGCGGCAAAGGTTCATTCTGCTCTCAGAGGTGCTCGTTTGACTTGCTCGAAGACGCGCATCGGCTTTATTTGAACTGGTCGGTGTGGTGTAGTAACCGTCTTGACCATGGAAGAACTAGACGCGCAGCTGCAATCTCTACAAACCCTCAAACCGCCAGGAGTAACCAAGACGAAGATCGAGTCCATCACGGCGATATGTATCGCCAACGTACAAGTACGGATTCTTCAGTCACTTCTACTTTGCAGGGTCTCATCAGACTGACACTTACTCGCCCAACAGGCAGAGGCACTGATCATCCAGACGATCTTGGCGCATTTTCAAAGAACTCCCGCCACGCATAAGCTAGGCGTGCTCTACGTTGTAGACTCCGTGACGCGACAGTGGGTCGAAAAGGCTCGCCATGCAGGTCAGGCGCTGTCTGGCTCTGCTGCGGCGCCAGGTACTTATGCGGCCGGAGTTCATAAGATAACCGAGGTGCTGCCCGTGATGATGAACGAGCTCATCCAACACGCACCGGAGAACCAGAAGGTAAGCCTATCCAGGCATAATCGTGCACTCTGCACCACCGAGGCCTAGGTCGATGCCCTTCCGAGCAGTTCACGCCGACGACTTGCAACGGTGAATATGCCAGACTGCTCGGCGCCTTTCCAATAGCCGCACATGTACTCACGCGTATCTGCAACATTAGGAAAAGGTCAAGAAGCTGTTGGACATTTGGGAGCGCGGCCATACGTTTCCGGCCACCATGCTCGCCGACTTCAAGCAGAGATTGGAGGCTCCTTCACGTAAGATATATATCTTTCCTTTGTCTTTTGGCTTTTGTCCCAAAGCTCGTTCTGATGCACTGGTCCGGACCCTATAGTTGCGCGATCGTATACCCCCAGTGGAGATCCTCCATCCAGCGCCACAGAAGTCCCAAGGACAGCAACGCAGCAAACGGTAGAGCAACCGCAGCTAGTTGGCACGGCCACCACAACAGCCGCACCAGTCTCGCAAGATCCAGGTTCCATCCTAGCTTCGCTTGCAAATATGGGCAATCAAGCCCCAGCGAGTGCCGTACCTGCGCCTTATGCGGCTCAAAGTAAAGGTAATTTCACGCACGTGACCAGTATACAGCATCAGAACGGAGCTCCTCCGGCATTGCAACCTCAATCAGCGCTTCCGTACATGCCGCAGGCCAACATACCCATTGCAAGCACTAACGGTAATGTCAACGGTCCTGCTGTTCAGGCAAATGCGGCTGCGGTCGCCTTTCAATTTGCAGAGAATTTTCCTGGAGGCCTTCCGGCTTTCGTGCAAATATTGCAAGCAATCCAGCAGCAGAATCTGCCACCCCAACAAGAAGCGCAGTTGTTGGCGATGTTGGGGTTTCCACAAGGAGCTTCAACAGTCCCGCCGGCACTTCCAGCTATGGCACAGCCTGCTGTTGGTATGCCAAGTGGGTATACACAGAGCGCTCCAGAAAACGGATTGCAAGTCGCACAAGATAGCCTAGCATCTGAGCAGAACGGTAGGCACATGGCCCATGACAGCCACACACAGCGAGATCGTAGCCGCTCGCCTGATTACTCACACAAAAGACGGCGCGTCACTCCGCCCAACCGCCGTGCTAGTCCCACATACGGTGTTTATGATCCCGCAGCTGTATCTGTTGGGAACACGGTAAGTCAGCAAGCAGAGCATGATAGACGTGGAAAGGGCAGAGGACGAGGCAACCGTCGTGACCATCGTCAAAGAACACCACCTGCGCACCTCAGCAAGCCGATATCTCCGGCAAACGTACCTCGAGGTCTGCAGCCGAAATGGGTTGAATTTGATAAAAGCCTCGCTCCTGGGACCATCAAAGGTAAACAGCGTACTCTCAATCGGCTTACTCGCCCTCTGCTAACGTGGCATATGTAGTGCTTAGCAGGACCCTATTCATCGGCGGAGTCAAGTAAGTTCCTCAGCGCTGCCAGTTCAGGCTCGTTAACTGACATGACTGTAGCTGTCCTGAGGCGGAGGTAAAGGCTATCTTCAGCCGCTTCGGCAAAGTCCAGACGTGCATCGTCAACCCCGACAAGCATCATGCGTTCGTCAAAATGGTCGACCGCAAAGACGCTGTTGCCGCAAAAGTGGGCATGGAGAACAGCACCGATCCCGAGGTAGTCAACAAAGCACGCAGCGTAAGTAGACCGGCATCCCATGCGCTTGACGCGATCCAGCTAATCCGTTCAGACCCGTTGGGGTGTCGGGTTCGGCCCGCGCGAGTGCAGCGACTACAACACCGGCATCAGCATCATCCCAATCGATCGCCTGACTGATGCCGACCTCAAGTGGGTGGTTAGTGCTGAGTACGGCGGGACCGGGGGCGTACCTCTCGAAAGCGGCATGGTCATGGAAGAGCCGGACATCGAGATTGGAGCAGGTGTATCGTCAAAAGGTGAACAAATTCGTCACGTGCCCTTATCAGAGCCTCTTGCTAACTCCAGGACTTACAGCCATCAGCGCTCGTATGGGTCCAGAGCCTATCCACCATCGCGGTGGCGGCAGCATGGGGCGTAAGAAACATTTCGACCCCGGCGCGCCACGCTATCGTAAAGCGGACAAGCGTACATCGCCAAAAGCAGATGCCGCCATCGGAGTGCCACCGCCTGTGCCTGGCTTTGGATTTCAGCTTCCGGGCATGAACAGATGACCGTCTTCGTCTGGTTCAGAGGCAGAATGATGCTTGTCAGCCAGAACGGATCCACAGTAGTTTTGCCCTCCCCCAGTTCCAAATCAGCTATATCTCTTCTTTTCTCTTCGTTACGGCGTGCATGTCGCCCGCTGGCTGTGGTTTCCAGGGTGGTGAGGAAGGTTTTCGAATGCATAGTATGCGAGGATGGGGAAAGGTTGGCCCGGGTGTTTCTAAGCATGTAGCTCTCAACTGCACGGCGTTGGATAACAAGGGGCTATAGTTCAGCATTTACTCCGGCTCTGAGCTGGGCCTCGAGTCCGCATATAGCTTTCATCTTTAGTTGTACACTAGCAATTCGATTATGGGATCTCCGTTCCCGTTCCAAAGCAACACTGAACATCCAAAGAATGCATGCTGTGTGCAACGCCCACGTTCGATCGAGTGGCTATTCAAGGTTCACAATATCCCAGCACACCGCGGGACTCAATGTTGTAGAGTATAATGGACGTATGTCACTCTGTAATCGATTGTATCATTGTGGTCCTGATCTGTGACGTACACGCCTGCACCTCAACACGCCTCACCCAGCATCACCGTCTCCTCACCTGACTCGAACCACCGTTCTCGCCTTCGTCAGCACCCGTAGACTTCCCAGCCATCCAGCTCGCCAGGTCGAAATTCTGCAACTGCGCCGCGGGGTTGTTTGCCGATGCCAGCGGACTTTTCTTCTGCATCTCCTCGAACTCGGCGCGGGTTTCGGGGTCCACTGCAATTCACGCAGCAGTCAGCGACATGTCTAGCATACAAGTACAGTGCAAGTAGTTGTATTGGACGTATGAATGAGAGGAATAGGAAAGGGAGGCGGGAAGCTTACTGTTCTCCATCAGATACGGCATCCCCACGATCAGTCCTAGCGAGAACAGCGCCATGAGAATCATGGGGCTCTTCAGGAAGCTCAGAACCGAGACTGCGCATGTCAGCCAGCAAACTTTTCAATTATTTCGCTCCCATGCGCGCGTTGAACACTTACACCCACTCCTCTCCTGGTAGTACTCCTTCCCCGCCACCGCCCTCACCTCCGCAGCCACCCTCCCTCTCCCCACTCCCCTAACCTCGCCCTTATTGTCCCACTCGTTTCCGCGGAATGTCTGCCAGACCTGTACCAGCTCCCCCTTCTCCTTGCCTCCTACCTCTTTTACTCCCTCCTCCTGCTCGTCACCCTCCTCCTCTCCCACCGCCCCAACGCCCCCAACATCAACCCTCAGCCCCTCAAAGACCACATCCCTGCAATGGACGTTGAGTAAATAGCTCCCGGTGGTGAGGTTGCGGAACTCGAACGTGTTGGCGCGGGTTAGGTAGGCGGTGGCCGGAGGGCCGGAGGCGTGGAGCGTTGCGTGCGTTGTTGGCGGGAGGAGGGACGGGTTCGGAACGTGCTGGGAGGGATGGATTTGCAGGATGAGGTCGGCGGCGAGTGTGAGGATTGGGAGGAAGGGGAGGAGTATGGTGGTGGGGAGGCGCATCGTTGGCGGATTTGCGAGGTTGGTGGGCCGTTGGGCGTAAGAAGGGGTTTAGTGACCAGTTGCTTTTGAGTGGTGGGTACTGGATGGTTGCCCTGTGGTGGTCGTGGTGGTCGTGGTTGTGTGTACGTAGGT
Organism: Coniosporium apollinis CBS 100218; assembly: GCF_000281105.1. Lineage (NCBI taxonomy): Eukaryota > Fungi > Ascomycota > Dothideomycetes > Coniosporium > Coniosporium apollinis. The sequence goes on from NW_006913265.1 coordinate 523,243, forward strand.
TACTGGAGATTAATGGGTGCCTCAGGCCAGAGCACAGAACAGCAACGTCACTGGACGAAAAGAGGAATGAGAATAGCGTTGTCATTTCCACTGTTCTTAAACGTCGAGTACTACGAAAAGCAGCAAAACACAAAAACTTTTGCTTCAAGGTATACCAATCCCCAGACCTATTCCTCCGGCGAAAATTCACTTTTGATATACACAATGCCACGCACAAAATGCAGCGAAAAACAGCCACCCACACATCGCGATGATGCATTTCCAAAACGCCTCCCGGGTATACCGTTCCTTCCCACCCTTTCCATCCTACGCAAGAATATACCGCGCCTAAGCACACGTGACTTCGCCAGCTCCCGTCTGCCCAAGACCCTATTCGGCAGCTTCAACCCCTAGAATGATCCGACGCCTGCTTCTCCGTCTCCGTGGACCCGCTGAGCGTACTACTCCTGCTGGTCGCCTCGCTCACAAAAGTCGCAATGCTCGTCCTCTTAAACACGCCTCCGCTCTCCCTCGTCCCGGGGCTCGTGACCGCCAGCGGCCCTGAAGCGATTTGACCCCCACCACCTGACGAAGGCATTGATATCGCCAGCGGTGGCCCTTGCTGGCTTTCATGCCTCTCTTTTAGTCTCCGAATCTGCCGCAGCCGCGCGCACCACGAGGAGGGATACTCGCCATTCGCGCGGTTCTGCCAGACGAGGCTAAAGACGGACGCATTGAGCGCGATAAGGCGGACGTAGTTCGGCAAGCTCTTGCCGCTGATGATCTTCGGTTCCGCGGCCGGGGAGATCTCCGGGAAGCCCGGAGCGACCATGACCTGGACCTTGTAGAACAGATCTTTACCGTCGTACGAGGCCGACCTGGTCTCGACGAAAGAAGCCCGCGCCTCGGGCGTGATGACGATGTAGACGTAGTTGAAGGCGGAGGGGAACATGTTGAAGTTGAAAGGGAGACCCGAATTATTGAAGATGATGTTGACGTAGTCGTTCCCGATGTGGCTTTTCTTGCGGATCAGGAACTCGGTGTTGGGGTCTGTGGGCATGATGGTGGGGATGTGGAAGACGATCTCGGTGACGCGGTCGCGCCAGCAGTAGGTGAACTCGCCGTCGTCATTGTTTTGCCGATCTAGGCCTTGTGTGTTGAATTTGGCGTTTTTGAGCCGCATCAGAGAGCCAAGATCGCCAACGAAGGCGGTGTAGTCCGAGGATCCCATGACGTTGGCGAAGACTTCGGCTTCGGTTTTCTGGCCGTCGCCAATGAAGAGGACGCCGACTTTGTGGCCGTCAACGGTAGGAATGTGGTCGAACATGGTTATGGCGCGTCGCGTCTGTTCGTCGTCTGGCAGGGGTATTGGTGGCTTGGTGCCTGCCCCGTATGTCGAAACCAAGCTTTGGGAGGAGTAGAGTTCTTGAAGTATTGCGTCCGGTAAGATGCCGACATATGTTGACTTGTAGAACTCTTCAGCTGCGAGGCCTGTTGTGAGAGGTACTTGATGTCGCGGTGGGTCGTTCAATAGTGGCCTGTAAATGGAGTACTTTGTGCTGGTCTAGTTTCCCGATTAGCGCCCAGCCAAACCCAAATGGATGATAGATGAGACTTACCGGTCGTCGATGGGTGATGTGGGAGATACCCGTCCGGGCTGCAGTCTCGATCGTTACAAGACTTAACCCAATCACCCAAGACTTCGCACGGATTTCTCCATCTGAGGGCTTAGCGAACTCTGCATCAGCGGCTGTTTCGTCACGATCAGACCAAGCGACTCTATACATCATGTCCATTGTGACTAAACTGTAATCGTCGACAATCTCCCGGCCAGCAGAATCGGTATAGGTAAGGTTTTTGGCAATCCAATCCTTGTACTTCTGACGATCTTGAAGCTTCAAAGCCATAAACCAGAAAACGATGACATGAAACGCGAGCGCATGGACATATTGCGGAAGATCTTCGGTGGCCGACCTGGTCGAGATTTTGGAGTCATGTCTGGATGCTGCAGCGAGATCCCTCGAGGGCCCGCTATGTCTCAGACTTCCTAGGGCATGCTGCGAAAAAGCCTGGTTTGATACTCTGTCGCGCTGATCCCGGACTGACTGCAGGTAGCGGAAACAGACGCCAAAGACCATTTTGAAGTCATCCTCGCGGAAGTTCTTGTATAGATCTGACATACGAGACAAACCGGCCAGAAATTCGAGAATATGAATGGCGTTCTGGGATTGCGTAACGATCTGAGACATCTTCTGCATGATGCTGTCCAAACACTTACTAGTAGACAGCGGAAGCTCATGACAGCATACCGTAAGCGCGTGGATACACCACTTGGAGGTTCTGTCCCAAGAGCCTATACCTAGATGGAACGTCCTGACCATGTCGTCCTCTTCAGACTTGTCGAAGTGCGGATTGTAGCTGATGAGCATGGTAAGGATATGGAACAGGCATACGGCAACATCAGCCTTCTTCAATGACGTAGATGCAGGTGGCTCATAAAAGCTTGCGGTCTTGATCTGGTCACAGAGCAGGTTTCTTAGAATCCTAATGGCCTGGATTACCCCTCTGAAGAGGGATTGATTTGTGAGTTGAGCACCGAGGTGAACCAAAAGATAGCTGTAGATTTCCCAATCGGCTCCATGCTGGAGAATAGAGATCAGGAAGTCAATCCAGAGGCCGATGTTCAGCTCTTCCCGAGTGTTCGACGGATCGTTGTCTGGAAGACTAAGATGAGAGTACAGAAAAGGGCTGGCTGTGGCACACGGTTCTTCCGGCAGGCCCCTTGCACCGCCGTACATCCAGATTGGCGGAACAGGCCTTACCATCCTGATAGGCCCGCTAATGACACGATGTACCGGCTTCGTGGAGGCAGTGTGCGGACTAGCTGCGGATGTAGCTCTGCTGTCCCGTGAGGACGATTGATCATCGGCGCGGGATTGCCTGTGTTGGCCGTAGTCCTCAACAGCATAGTTGCCAGCTGCTGTTTCTACTGTGCGGCACAATACAGCGGCGATACTCTCACCCTCCGACGATGGGGTGACTAGGATCGCCTGATTGGTATCGCTGCGCAAGCGGAAGAGGAGCTTGAGTGCGCTGATGCGAGCATCTATGGCACAGAAGTCGGCTTTCGCAACACGTAGTAGCAGCTCAAAGATCATTTGCGCCTTGTACGCTGAGACGCTGACAGTTCGAATGAACAATCTCACCAGACATAACGTCAGCACATTGGAAGGTGAGCCCGGGTCTTGCTGCTCAGTAGGCGCACGCGAGGATGACGGTGACCAGTAGTTCAAAGCGGGCGACTCGATTGAATTACTGCTTCGTCTCAGGAGCACACTGCGGAACAGGTCGAGTATACGATCAAACAGCGGCCCCGGTGCCCACCTTGCGACGGTAAGCGCGAAGTTACCAAGGACCTCCAGAACTTTGGGATCATCTTCGTTCGAAATGGCCTCGAGCATCATGATCGCGAACTCGGCGACAGTGCTAGTCTCGCTGACGCTCTCCACTGCGAAATATGCATCGACAAGGGTGTTCAACACCAGGATACGGAACCGTGGAGTGCGCTCCTTGTCGCTGAAAAACACAGCCAGCAGATCTCGACACGCAACAAGCCAGCCGTCGTTCGACGGATGAAGTAAGCGCTCTTCGGCATAATAGTTGATCAGCCTGCTGGCTATGGTCTCATCCAGCTGACTGCCTAACCGTCTGAAGAGATCCATAACTGCCGCTTTCTGAATGAAGTCCATGGCAGGGATGATAGCGTCCAGGTCCTGGATTATTTGGGCTAGATCCCCAAGATGATTAACCGGGTCGCCATCGTTGTTGCTGGCCAACATCAGCGATGCGTCCGGTGGCACAGCTCCAGGCTGCATATCCTTTTCTAGAGGTTCCTTTGCGTTCAACGCCCGAGCACATTCGTCCACAATTTCAACGAAGGCGGTCCAATCATCCTCCTCTAGCAACAGCAGCGATAGGTCAGCGTCCCTCAGGATAACGGTTAGTAGCTGTAGTATTTCTGCTTCTATTTTGTGGTATCGCATGAGTAGCGGACCCTTGAGTGCCGGAAGCAGTAGCGAGAGCGAAACCCTCGGCAGATTGTCTGCACCCTTGGCGAGCAAAAGACTTTGCAGAGCATGAAGGGCGCCTCTGACTATGTTTCTCCTCGGTTTCTCTGCGTGCGGCTCCTCTGACAGAACATTTAGCAGTACAACAACTGCATATTGACCCATGTGGGAAGTCAGGAGATGACTGAGCGCCGCCCAAGTTTGCTTTTGGCAGCTTGGCAGCTGGCGATAGACATCGCACAACGTCTCAAGACAGGATTTCAGAGAGCGCCGTGGTATTTGTGTGTAGGTGATGAGGGCATTGAAGACGTTGACGCAATTGATAATGTCCGCTTCGCTGATAGTCTGCCTGCAGATGGAGTTGCTCACCTCCAATAAGAACTCCACATCATGCTCCTGAAACAACCTGGCATTGAACTTCACGACATCGACTACATACTGGAAAAGCCGAGCGAGGCCCTTTTCCAAGGTATCGAGGTCGACGTCAGCTTTAGATTTCTTCTTCGCCTTACGAGCGTCAGCGACGATTTTAAACCGTCGCCACAGGGTCTTTGCAAGAGTGTTGGAAGGCAGAGCCTCAAAAGCCTCAACGTTCCGTCCATTAACAGTTAGAGCGAGCAGTATCTCGAAGCGAGTATCGAAATCTGCGTCGTTTTGGTTGGCCGCCACTGCTTTGAAGAAGGCACTACGTTCCACAGAAGAGAGGTCGGGGAGCTGCACGCAGCTTTTGAGAAGCCTGTAGACCGCGCGTGTTGCATCGGCATGTCCTTCGCGGTCCGCAAGATCCTGCGCGGTGGTCCAGATCGCCAGCACATTGGTGATAGGATAAGCCTCTAGTATCGGACATATGCGATCGATCGCTCCTATCCTTTCGGCTAGAGGACAGTCTGGATGCAGTTGCTGCAACAATGGTCCCAGTTCAGGCGGTCCACCAAGTACATCTCCGAAAGATGAGGGTATAGCCGTCCGCCCTGCCGCCAGTCCAGCGTCCGGCTCAGCACGGCCTTCGGTGACGTCGATGTGATTGTTCCGCGCGATAGTCTTCAGCCTCGAGCTGCTCTCGTGCCGTACGAGTTTGGGCGGTGCCGGTGTTATGACTGCGGCAGATATCGCGGGCGTCTTGATCCGGCCGCCGGTGAGGTTTCTAAATGCGCCGAAGAGTGCCGAGGAAGAGGACCTTCTTTCTGGGGTTTGCGGCACATCGTTTGGGGTCGGAGACATGTGTCCCGTCGAGACTGCCTGGACTTTATAAACGTTTATCAGGCTAGAGTGAGAGTATTGTCAGCTTTGTTCGGAAGTGGGTCCAGCAAACAGATAACGATCTGAAGTCCAAGAAAGCACATAATCGCAAAGTCGATCCTATCTAGCGCAGAGCAACGAAAGGGACAAGCGTACATGTATGTAGATTCAAACCCACGGGAAGCAGTTCTGGCTCTGGGACATCTAAGCGTGGCGCTCTGCCCGCTCCATTTGCGACAAACCACGGATACGGCAGGTGTTGGGAGCTCTGAAGGTTTCCATGAAGCCCGGCACGTTCAGTTGACAGCGACCGGATCGCGGAAGCTAAGGCGAAGACGAAGGCATGGTTCCGGGGCTGGCGGAGATGGGTTTGGTCGAGGCAGGCGCACGAGGACAAGGGAAAATTGCTTTGGGAGGGCTGCGAGGGCTGCGACTGCAGGATCTGGGGTCAACCAAGAGCGGCACAAGCGGGCCCGGGGGATCACCATCACCACCTGGCACGCCGGTAAGGCTGAGACGCATGGCCCCCGAAGTTCTGCCTGGCTCCTGCCGTTTCCATGGCTTCACATCTGTACAATTTATTCTAAGGCCTCCATTTTCGATCCACGGCCCCGTCTTTGATCGCTCACTTTCACACTCTTCATAGCCACATCCGCCATGGCTGCAAACCAGCAAGCTGTTGCTGACCTCCTGAACCTCAGTCTAGATCCCCGACAGAACAAACAAGGTGAGCCTCGTGATTTCTGTTTGTTTACGGCCGTCTTGGAGCTCTCTGGAACCCGTCTGGCGTGTTCATATGCCCAAAAACCCCTACTTAACTCAGCTTGGAGCTGGACTCTGTACAGCTGCCTAAGCCCGACGTAACTGACGAAGTTGTCTGCAGCCGAAACCGCGTTAAAGCAACAAGAGACGCAGCCGGGCTTCTCCATAAGTCTTCTCCACATAGTCGCGAACAACTCCTTTCCCCTCACGACCAGGCTTGCAAGCGCGCTTTTCTTCAAGAACTTCATCCGGAGGAACTGGACGGACGAAGAGGGCAACTACAAACTCCCGCAGGATGAGGTGTTCGCCATCAAACAAGAGCTGATCGGCCTTATGATCGCCGTCCCTCCAGCGATACAATCACAGCTCGGAGAAGCAGTGAGCGTCATCGCGGACAGCGACTTCTACGAGCGCTGGGACACCTTAGTGGACGACCTCGTGTCGCGGCTCACGCCGGACAATGCTACGACCAACAACGGCGTGCTGCAGGTGGCACACTCGATCTTCAGGCGTTGGCGGCCGCTCTTCCAGTCAGACGAGCTGTACACAGAGATAAACCACGTCTTGAGCAAGTTCGCTCACCCATTCCTCGCTCTTTGGGACAACACCGACAATGCCATCACACAGAACCAGAACAACAAGGGCGCGCTGCAGGAGTACTGCAAAACCTTGGATCTCATAGTAAAGCTCTTCTACGACTTGTCATGTCAAGACCTGCCGCCGGCTTTCGAAGAGAATCTGCCAGCCGTCGTCGGCCTGCTACACAAATACCTCGTTTACGATAATCCACTATTGCACACAGATGATGACGACGAGGCGGGCGTTCTGGAGGACTTGAAAGCAGACATCTTCGATGCACTGATACTCTACGTGCAAAAGTATGAGGACGCGTTCGGAGGTTACCTGACGCAATTCATCAGCAGTTCGTGGAGTCTCCTGACGGCAGTCGGGCCAGAAACCAAATATGACATCCTGGTCAGCAAAGCTTTGCAGTTCCTCACCTCTGTCACAAAATCGCCGCAGCATGCGCAGAACTTCAATGATCAAGGCACACTTGGTCAAGTCGTTGAGAAGGTCATCCTGCCAAACCTTGCGCTTCGGGAGTCGGACATTGAGCTCTTCAATGACGAACCAATCGAGTTCATCAGGCGGGATCTGGAAGGGTCAGACAGCGACACACGACGACGTGCAGCCACCGACTTCTTGCGCCAACTCATGGAGCAGTTCGAGAAGTTGGTCACCGAGGTCGTCTCAACATACATGAATCGCTATCTAGAAGACTACGCCAAGGATCGGGAGAGTGGCTGGAGGTCAAAGGATACTGCAGTCTACCTGTTCTCTGCGATAGCAGTCAAAGGCACCGTCACCAGCCAAGGCGTAAAGAGCGTCAACAGGTAAGCCGCTCCGACCGCACCCGTGTTTGTTCATGTCTCTCGTGTTACTTCGATTAGTAGTAGATATTCGCTTTGAGACAGCAATGGAGGCTGACGATTGCGTAGCTACACGGATATTCTTGATTTCTTTCAGAAGAACATAGCACAGGATCTTACCGCGGAAGACACTCACCCGATCCTCCAAGTCGACGCAATTAAATACCTCTACACTTTCCGAGCGCAGCTAACACAGCAATACTGGCAAGCAGCGTTCCCGCTCCTAGTCAGACACCTCGGTTCTTCCGAGTATGTCGTGTACACTTATGCTGCTATCGCGGTCGAGCGCGCCTTATCCCTCACCAATGAACAAAAGAAGCCGATCATCCCTCACAACGATGTCGTCGCGCTTTCGAAGGACCTCCTGCAGCATCTTTTCCTTCTCATCCAGAAGGATTCTGCCTCCCAAAAAATCCAGGAAAATGAATTTCTGATGAGATGCGTCATGCGCGTTTTGATCGTGATCAAGGATGGCGTGGTACCAATCACGGACATGGTTCTTCGCAACTTTGTTAATATTACTAAAGTCATACGGCATAACCCCAGCAACCCTCGATTCTACTACTACCACTTCGAAGGCATCGGCGCGCTCGTACGGTACGCTGCACCGGCGCAGCCGGAAAAGCTCGAGACAGCGCTCTACGACCCGTTTGCTGCAGTCCTCGCAGAAGACGTCCAAGAGTTCTCACCCTACGTCTTCCAGCTTTTCGCCGCACTTCTGGAAGCTAACCCATCCGGCACCCTGTCTGAATACTATCTCTCGCTCATCCCACCAATCCTCATGCCCACCATCTGGGAACTCAAGGGCAACGTCCCAGCACTGGTGCGGCTTCTCACAGCCATGCTTCCCCGCGGCGCCGACAGCATAGTCAAGAACGACCAAGTCGAGCCCCTGCTCGGCATATTCCAGAACCTGATCTCGAAGAAGACGACTGAAAGCCACGGCTTCGACCTCATTGAGGCGATCATAGCCTCAATACCGGCGGCAATGCTCCAGAATTACTTTGTGCCTATACTTCAAATCATGCTCACCCGTCTCTCCAACTCCAAAACCGAGAATTTCTCCCTACGCTTCACCCGCTTCTACCACTTCATCTCGGCGCGCGACGACAAGGGTTTGGGCGCGGATTTCTTCATCAGCGCCACGGACCAGATACAAAACGAGTGAGTACAAACCCCCTTTGCCTCTATGGAGTCTACATGCCCCTACCCTTCTCCTCAACGCAGAACCTAGCTAACAGATCACTCAGCGTCTTCCGCCCACTATATCCCTCCATAATCCTCCCAGACACCCAAAAGCTGACCCGCCCCACCGACCGCAAAACCGCCGTCGTCTCCCTCACCAAAACCCTCGCCGACTCCCAAGCCTTCGTGACGCGCTACCAAAGAGGCTGGGCGCGCACCTGCGAGGCCTTGCTGCAGCTCCTGACGAACCCACCCGCGCCGTCCGTGGCCGCCGACGACGTGATCGTCGAAGCGGACATCGATGAGGTCGGCTTCGGCGTCGGCTTCACGCAGCTCACGACGTGTAAGCAGGCGCCCCGGGATCCGTTTCCGGAGATTGGGGACGTGAAGGGCTGGGTTGGGAGGTATTTGAAGGAGGCGGATGGGAGGACGGGCGGGAGGATTGGGGCGCTGGTTGGGGAGAGGCTGAGTGAGGAGGCGCGAAGGGCGTTGGTGGATTATATGAGTTGAATGGGGAAGACTTGGTGGGGTGGGGAATATGGAGCGGGGAGCATTTGATACCAGGTAGCGCGTTGGTGCGGTTTGGGAACAGGTGGAAGCAAAGTCGTTGGGAAGACGCGGAGGAGAATTACGCTGTTCATAGGTAGGTCAGGTAGGTAGGAATGATAAGAGTAGATGTATAGGGGAAGACGTCGCAGATCTAACTTTACCACCTCCCCAGGTTTCCCGCTCTTGGACACTGGCTTCAACGGTGACCTGTTCACCTATCCGGTTGATACACACCGACCGGAATGACCAACGAACCCCTAGAAGTCTTGTTTGGGCTGCCGCACTTCATTGTATCACGCCATCAACTGCAGTCGGGCAGACGGATGCGCAGACGAGCGTTAGTAACACCTGCTCAAACGCTCGCAGCATCCAACTACACTACACATTTAGAAAAACCACAAAGGCCTGCTACCAAGGCTGGGCACTCAGAGCACGCAGCGACGCCGCTCGAAGCCCACTCAAAACACATCGCTACGCATCACAGTCGTCCAACGGACACGGCCTACCCATATGAGCGCATTTTCCATCTGCCTCATCTCCTAGCCAACTTCCGAATCGGGTAACACCACCCTACTTCTGTAGAACGCCGCAACGAGGTGGTAGGTCGGACCCCCCCCCCCCACTATAGCCACTGCGGCCTACCCGGAGGGTTAGTGGGCGGTTGGTGGGCGGCTGTGATTGTGTAGGGCACAACCGTGACGCTGACCACGACGACTTCAAGAAAGCCACCTACCTGGCAGTAAGAAGATAGCGCTGACAGCGTAGATCAACTAAGGAGGTGAAGCAGATCCGTGGCTGTCGGATTCATACAGTCAGTATCATCGCCACAATGCGGAAGGGATTCTGGAAGGAATGATAGCAAGAACCATGACGTGCATAGTATCCACGGCCATCGGTATGTTAATGGGGTATTTCAAACCAGCACGACGTTCTTACGAGGAAGCCTCGAGGTCACCTCTGTGTAGATTTCACATTCGTCGTTCTACGAACAATACTCTTTTCCGAATCGGGTGGTGTCGCTTTCCATAGGACGTCGCGCAGTTCTGGCCGGCCAGCCTCACTGTAGAGTGCTCACAGCTTGGACTCGACGACAGGTCCAGAAAACAAAGCCATGGCTTTCCGTCGTCGTAAGGTGGTAGCGAGGACGGTGACTCCATCGATGAAAGAGCCGACCAGCACGAGGACCACAGCGGACGCCGGGATCATGATGCAGATTGAGCAGGACACTGAAAACCGAGGCGAGAAAAGTCGGGCGGTCGTTTCCTGGGGACCTGACACCTCCAACATTCGTAGTCGTTCTACGACCATTAGCTACCGTCCAGATACGGCAATAGCTGGAGCTACCGTAAGACGTCTATCACTCTTCACATCTTCACATCCTCTCGCAGGCCTCATCCATCCATACAAATCACCCGACAAAGCCGCTGCGTGAAAACTTAGCAGGTTCGCGGAGGACATGGACATCAAAGGTATGAATGGTGTCGTATTAGCATACCTTAGAGTAGCCGTACCTGCTTTACTTGGACAAGTTACAGCCGTTACAGAATTCAAACCCCCTCCCTCCACCTTCAGTAGCTTCCGCCCCAAACTCTACAGCGTCCCTGGGGAGATGCTATATGCAGTTGACTGCAACTGGGCATGGCCAGCCCGTGGCTCGCGTCTTCAGTACCCAAGTGTTCTAGTTTTGGTAAACCAGCATCAACACGGAGCTAGTCCGATGTCTAGATTCTTGCTACTATCAAAAACTACGCCCTGAATTAGTACGAAAACGGTAAGATGGACTCTTTTAGAGATGTATCGCTATCTCTATGAACAAGCGCTTTTCATGAAGTGAGCGTCTAAGTAGCGAAAGGTCGAGAAAGAGAGAGACATCCCCAAAGCCAGCAATATAAAAAGAAAGATGCTAAGACCATAAACGACAGGTCCAAGCCCGTTGTGCGCCAATCGCGACGCCCCATATGCCAGCCCCATTACTTCATCCCTCATAATTCATATCGTCCTCGTTAGATCATTAGTAACCCCTCCCATGATGCCCCAAAAGAACGGTGTCTGATCCCAGACCCTCCGACCAGAAAGTAAGAAAAGAAGAAAGAAGCGAAAAGTCATCCCCGTCAAAACTTCCACCTCTTTTCAGAACAGTTCCTTCAGCACTCTCTTTTCTCTCCTTACGGAAACACAGCCCCGAAACTCCTCGACTTGGCCCAATCACCTCCTCCTCGCGGCCTCAAACTCCCCTGCAACAGCCTTGATACCCCACCTCCACCCGTCCCCCAACCCGTCCCTAAACTCCCCACACCACCCCTCAACTCTGCGCCTCCACACCGCCTCCTCCTCCCTCTGCCGTCTGATAAATTCCGGGCCCAGATCAAACTCCTCACCAACAAGCCACTCATCCCTCCCCTTCTCCTTGTCCCCCGCACCCACCGCCGCCCCGCCCAAACTGCTGCCGGGCCGACTACTGCCCGCCCTATTCAGCGCCGGGGCATCCTCGTCCTTGAGGTCCTCGATCGCGGCGAAGGGGTCCTCCTCGTCCTCCGTCGCGGACGGAGACAGCGGATCTGCGTTGGGGTTGTTTCCCGGCCCGAGCTTGAGCCAGCACATGCGGCGCGGGTCGAAGACCATGCCCTTCTCCACCTGGACGCCTCGAGCTGTCCCGACGCCGGAGATCAGGGCCGGGGCGCGCGGGGGCGAGGGCGGTTGCCCGGGCGGCTGTTTCGTCAGCACCGCGGTCAGGTGTTGGTGGCTGAGCGGGTGCGGGTTGTGGTGCAAAGTTGGTGCTTCTTTGGAGGGCTCGTGCGGGTGGTGGTTGCCGTAGGAGGTGGTGCGGTGGTGGTGGGGGAGGGTCAGCGCGATGGCGGTCGTGGGCGTTGTGTTGAAGGAGGCGAGGGCGGATTCATTGCCTTCCCAGCGGTGGAGATGGGGGTTGTAGGTCATGCCTTTTTCGTCTGCGCGTGCGGTGTTAGTGTTTGCGTTATTGGAAATAGATTCTTGGTGGGGGGGAGGGTGAACTTACTCTTCGTCACCGGCGCGTTCATCTGCTTGATCAGGAACGGCTTCTGTCCCGTTCCCTTGGGTTTTGTTTTTTGTGCCGTAGGACTCGTGTGCGGACTTGCAGCCGCGATTTTCGCCTTCCAGTTCGTAGTCATTGGCAGGACTGGTGGTCGCTCTGGCGGCTTCTGTGCGCCGAGCCGGCTCTCTCTTGCTATGCGACTGGCCGCCGTATCCCGCGCGAACCGAGGCAGATTCTGCGGTGGTCGTAGTTTTGTCGGACTTCGCGGCGTTTGCGGTGGTAGCGGAGTCATCATGCGCTCTGGTAAACCTATCCGCCCCTGACTAGGCTGGTGCCGCAGCGTCTTGGGCGCGCCTCGTCCCTTTGGCTCTTTTAAGAATTGCTGCTCCTTCGACGCCGACGTAGGTAGGTCATCGAAAATCTCAAGCTCGCTGCCATCTCCAAAATTGCGTCTTCGGCGTGCTATTGGTGCTGCGAGGACCTTTTTGCTGGCTGCTTGCTGAGCCAATGCCACGGGCGCGATGTCCCGTCTCGGAAGCCGGCTGGGAGTCTCTGGAGGAGCACCACCAAGGCGTGACAGCGGTCGACGGAATGCTGGAGTTTCAGAGCGATGCGGGTCGGAGTCTCGGCGGAAATGCCCTGGTGTGGGCCGTGCGGTGATGTGGTGCGACTGGGCTGTGGAGACACCGGCAGGAAGGAACGGGACAGGTGGTTTGGACCCGGAGTTGTAGGCACTGCGGAGGGCAGGCGCGGATCGTTTCTGCTTCAGAAGTTGCGCGCCCGTGGTGGTGGGCGCTGGGCGCACCTGCTTTGTGGCTTCGGTTGCGCCTGCTTCATATACTGGGGCAAGCCTCGACAGTCTCGAAGCAGCGCCTAACGGTCTCGGTATCCGTGATGCTACAGGCTTGTCGGTGAACGTCAAGGATGTTGTGACACGTGGAGAAGAGATTTGGATTCTGCTGGTCTGTACTTTGAGGTTGCGGTTGAGGGTGAGCTTCTTAGTGTCTAGGACTTCGCCGTGGCCCAAGTCAAGGTCATCGAAGAAGTCGTCCTCTTCGCCAGTGGGCCTCTTCTGCTCGGGCATTGGTGAAGGTTGTGATGGGGAAGCCTGCGCGGGCTCTTGAGGTGATGGCTTCTGTGCCGGTAATGGTGAGGCATCAGGCGTCGCTGTCTCGGCCTCCTTCAGCTTCTTGAGCTTGGCATTGAAGTCGAGCGGTTCAGTCGGAATGATCAGTCCATCCAGGCCGTCGTCCTCGCTCTCTAGAGTCAAGCAGCTGTTTAAGCTGGGGCTCATCGCCGAGACGGAGGAGCTTAGGTTCCTATTTTCGCGCCTGGTTCCGCCGAAGCGGATACCTAAGCTTCCCTCCAGATCGTCGAAGAAGTCGTCGTCTTCTTCCGCGGGCGTTACGGGTGTTTGTGGTGTCTTCAGCCTCAGGCCTCCAGGTGCCGGGAGTTCAAGCTCATCGCCCCAGTCGTCGTCAATCTTCTGTCGCGACTTCTTCTTGCCCAGTCTTTGGATGGTGCCACCGAGCAAGGCGGAGGAAGGCACGCCCGCAGGTATCGGTATTCCGGCATTCTTCGCGGTCGATATGGCATTTTGCGTAGCGGAATCGTCGTTCGGTGTCAAGAGGACATGCCAGTCATCGTCGCCGGCATTGGACTCGGAGTGGACGGAAAGACGCGACGAAAGCGAGGTCTGAACGGTAGAAATCGAGTTGCTGAACAGGTCGCCTTGGAAGTCCCCGTCATCGTCCCAATTCTCTACCGGAGTTGCCATGGTAGACCACGCAATGGTCGCAACTGCCGTGACGTGCGAGAGATTCGAGTGTGGGTGATGTTTGCGATTGGATTATGTGACTGGTGTGTTCGAAGTTCGTGAGTGGTGCTTGCTGTGCGGGTGGTGCCTGGAGAATTGTTGTTGGTTGCTTGGTCGCTGGCTGCTGTATGCAGGTGGTTCTCGCCCAAGTTGAGAGGAGGTTGGTTTTCGGGCGGCAGTCAAGCGAGCTTCACCGCAACCCGAAACAGGCAGCGACAGGCCGTCCTGAACGCGACTCTGTCACGAAACTAGAGCCTCCTGAGGAGGCACTTACAGAGGCTCATGACTCGCGAACTGAGTTTCAGCAAGAGCTGGCGGTCTCGACGGTCGAGAAATTGACGCGAGAAAGGGTACCTGGATGGGATGCGGCGGGTATTGCGCAGTATTTACACGATAGGTCGAAGCTGCTGCAAGTTCCCTAGTCAAAGGATCACAAACTCGATAGATTCTTTCCTGTTCTCCCACCACACTTGTCTGATATCGATTTGGTGCCTTTTCTCTATTGCAGTACGTAGGGTTGGGGTCAATCTGCTGCAACCACGGTACACGGGACTGCTTCAAACGCCGCGGCTTCCTGGTCCCCACTTGTCATTTAAACATGTCCGATCAACATGTCGTACACGTTCGTAGGACCGATGCGGAGGGATCTTTCGTACTCGTAAACGTCGCCCGCAACGGGGCCTTGCCGCTAGATGTGAGGCTTGTTGGAACGGAAGGCGAGAACCCGTACGTTGGGTCAGTCAGGCAGAGCCAGATCAACCAGCTGCGAGCACACAACTATCAAGGGAGCGAAGACGAGTGGAAGACCGTCCTCGAAAAATGTTTACTGCACAAGCCGGCCATTGGTGATTATGCAGCGGTACTTGAAGGCCTTGAGATGGTGGCATCAGTGGGGGAGGACAATCAGATCACGCTCACTCTTCGCAAGAACATTAGTGGCATAACGGTACGTGCTCGGCGCTGTTGCGCTGCCACTTATGCTAAGCGCCCTCTCAGCAACGTCTTGGTGCTATATCCCTAAGGCTCGAGGAAGATGAAGCCATCGAACTTTTCAACTGGACTGCGGCCGCCGCGCAGTCAGCCAGCAGAGTTAGAGATGAGGTGGCAGATCTAAGAGTACAGTTGAATGCGCAGCAGGACACTGTCAACAAGCTGAACGCGCAGCTGCAAGATCTTATCCAGGCCAAGCAGGACCACGAAAACGCACTACTAGAGAAATTCAAAGATCTGCTCAACGCCAAGAAGCTGAAAATCAGAGACCAGCAGAGACTGCTGGCGCGTGCAAAGACGGGACCACCAGCAGGTAAGTCAACGCAAGTCTGACTCCGTTGAGTTCGTGTAATAATATTTATGAAGTAGCAGAAGCACAGCAGCCAAAAGAAGCACCCAAGGGCCGAAGAGCTGGTCCATCCCGGACATCGAAGCGCAAAGCTAAAGGGAAGGCTAGTGCTGTCGTATCTAAGTCTGAGGATGACAAGATGCGAATGGACGAGGAACATACCGAAGAGGCTAGAGAGGAGGAAGAAGCGATGCCTGAGGCTGTGACACCAGATAGAACCGAGACAGAGACAGAGGATGAAGATGGCTTTGCAGCGCCACCAGCATCACAACCCTCTCAATCAGCCACTGCAGGTGTCGGTTCTAAAGGAAAAGCCATCGAAGTGGCAGTGACGAAGGAGATGGAGCAGGCAACCCCTGAGCTACCACCTCCGAGGCGCGCGCTTCCGTTTGCCAACAAGAAGCCACAGAACCAGCCGGCTAAAGCAGCGGGTTCAGCGCCACAAGCTGCGATTGCGGATGATGAAGAGACGGATGATGAGCTCTGAGTGACGACGAAGCTTGATCAAAGCATGGCGTCCTTCAGGGGAAGTACGGGGAGGTTAGGAAGCACCTCCGGCGTCTGCTGGGCTCAGCGTTTTTAGAAGAAGCAGGCACGCCGACAGAAATGTGTCTTTTGCGTGCTGGATGGCAGTAGCATGGCGAAGTGCTCGTGCACTTTCTCCGCACGGGCTGTGGATGTCGCAACAACTACTGTGCTTCCACGAGAATGCGCGACATGTGGGGTTGGAGCACCATCAGACCCTCAGGGATTGGCGGATCCGGCTAGCGCCTAGCTCCCGCGATGTCGGAATCTGGCCTGCGTCCCGGGCGAACAGGGCAGACGAACGGGGCATGGGATGGAAAGGTCGGGTGTGCTGGCTGAAGCGCACCACCCGTGCAGTCCTCGATGTCAGCTAAGCGGCGGTATTCGGGGAGGTAAGTTAAGCAGGCGACAACAGGGGGCCATAGAACGCGCAGTCATGTCCTTTGTCGCAGTCAGTCGGGCGGGCGGTCGGTCAATCAAAATGACAGCCTCGTGTCGTGCCTGACCCTTGCTCGCTCGCTCGCTCGCCTTGCCGAATTGGCAGATCCTGCGCAGCGAGCCTGCCCGTGCTGCTGCTCTCCGGCGGCAGCCCGCGCCAAGACTTCACTACCCCAGCAGCACAATCGTCACACCCGCCCATTGTCTTAATCGGATAGCCAGAACCCAATTCTGACGAAACCCTCCTCACCCTCTATCGACCTTCCTTTCGCATCCAGACAGCATGCCCACCATACCTGCGGCAATTTGTCTCTGAACATTCACAGGACGCTATGGCGGGATGAGCACCAGAGTCAGCTGCAGCTTCAGCTTCGGCCTGCTTACGACCGGATAGAGACGATAGCCTCGCAGATCTACTTGTTCGCCCTGAGTGCCTAACTCTACCTATCGGTTGTGGTGAGTCTGCGCAAGCTGTTTTTGCGCTTTCATCCCACTGACAATGGCTCCAATTCACAGACTGCTTTGGCGGACGACCGTTCACTCTCCTCCAGACCCCGGTTCCCCCCCGCGGTATTCATTCCCACCCACGGTACCACCAGTCTAAGCTGTCGCATGACTCTTGAGCCTCCAAACATCTCAGCCGCGCCCTTGAACGAATCGCCTCCCCCAACATTCTGTGCCTTGTTCCGAATCACACATGCAATCTGCTTCTGAAAGCGAATCTGCACAATGTCCGTGACGGAGACGACCACCGACAATGGCAAGCCTGGCCAGAAGAAGCCCGGATTGAATCTATCGGCGGAAGATGTTGAGGAGCTGCGACAACTGGACGCCGCTGTGAACCGCATCCGCAAGCAGATCCCCGAAACACCCTACATCGTTACTGTCCCATGCGCCGAACCTCGATACCATCATCCATCTCGGGAGAGGGCGGAGAGTTGGTGCAAAGATACGCCGTTCACTCCGGACGAGGAGCGTCTACAATACATGAGCTTCATGTATCGTGAACCTGGAACAGACTGCTTCGTCTTGCGAACTGAAGTGGACGAAGAGAGAGACCGGAGACGATTTTTTGGTGCCAACAGCGGCACAAGCACACCAATGCAGAGCACAGGACCCAAGAAAAAGATAAGCTTTGGGGCATACAAGAACCGGAAAGCCAACGCAAGTCCCGCTAAGCTCGCTGGCAATGAAGACGGAATGGAGAACAAAGACCAGGCGCAGGTCAACGGCCACAAAGCGGAAACTCAGCTGCCTGCTCACGCCTCAAAGCTTGAAGTACTTCGTGGACAGAAGAGGTACACTCCACTCTCTAAAAGCACCAAATGGATGCGCTCGGATTGTGCTTAGCTGACACGTCACAGGCCCCTCGACGAAACAGCGGACAACAAGCCTTCTCACACAAAGTCTGATGAAGAGAGCCCGCCGCCAGCTAAGATACTGCGCCTCTCACCATCGCCTCCTACGCAAAACATCTCTGATCCCTCCGCGCCGTCGCACTCGACCCCTCACGGCCTTCCGCCCATGCTGTCTCCGACTGGCATTCCTAACACGCATGGCCTGCCACCACTACTGTCGCCCACCCTCCCTGCCAACATCGAAGCTGAGCTGGAAAGAATAGATCAGGCTAAGAAGGCCGGTCGCACTGTGACACCGGTATCGGACAAAAAGGTTCCTTCGTCCGCTCGTCCCGCATTGGCGTCGGCCCAAAATCTAAGTTCAGGCTCGAAGAGCAGCGGTACCGATGCGCCCCAAAAAGGCGTGGCGAGAGTTGTGAAGAAGGATGATCCGCTGTCACCGTCAATCAGGAAGAGCGAGGCTCAGAAGCAATTGTCAACTCCCAACGTCAAACCGCTATCACAACCAGCTGAAGCGAAACCTAAACGGCTCACAACCAATGGCGACGTGGCTCGACCCTTGAAGCTCTCCCCATCTCCGGCACCGCCATCGCAAAAGGAGACTGTCGCTGATAAGCTCATCGTGAAGCTCAAGTACGGAAGGAAGAACAGGATGTTGGTTAAGCAGATCCTCAAGCTACCGCAAGGGAAGATCAGGGCTCAGAACGCAAAAGAACATGCGGAAGGGGACAAGCGCGAAGCGAAACCCCGCACGAAAGAGGCGGCATCGGCGTCATCATCGCCAGCAGTATCGCCCAAAGCTGTCGTCAGACCAAAGAAGACCGACACCCCAGCCCAGAAGGAGGGAGCCAAATCTTCCAAAGACGCGCTGAAGAGAACCGCCGAGAAACCTGCAAGCGCGACTGCCCGCCTAGCAACAGGCGAGAAGCGACCACGACCGCACGACGAAGCTGCGACTGACGCGCCTGCTGCCAAGCGACACAAGCCGCCTTCCGCGCTTGATCTTGATAAGAAGACTTCTACTCCCGCCCAGCCCGCCATCCTTTCACCAGCACTTTCCAATCGGTCTAGCGCACAAAAGGCCCAGCACCTTGCATCGCTCCAACAGCATTCATCCTTACAGCATCTTACCCCCAAAAAAGACCACCGTATCTCCCTGATCCACTCCACCTCCAACGAATCGCTCGACGTGACTACCACACCCAAGCAAGCAGCCGGCAACACCCCATCCGCATCCCAGCCGACCAGCAGCAACCCCGGCCCAACCTCTGCACCCAACGGCAGAGCAGCCGAAATCCAGGCCCTCCTCTCCCGCTCCCGCAGCCTCAACGAGCTCGGCCGCCGCATCAAACACGCCACGACCGCCATCCTCTCCAAAACTTCACCCGCCTCCCCGCGCACCGCCGCCACCGCGACCATGGACGCCGAGCGCAAACTCGCCGCCGTCACTTCCATCGAGTGCATACTGACCTACATGCTTGCCTACCACTCCGCGGACCTGCAGATGCGCGCGCAGGGCAAGCAGGCGGATGTCGACGGGAACTGGGCGACGCTGATCCCGCTGTGGCGGTTTTTTCGGAGCGCGACGGGCGAGTGGCCGGAGCTGGATGCGCTGAGGCTGCGGCTGGGGGCTGTGATCTGCGCAAGAGTCGTTGAGGCACTGACGCGGCGCGCCGGGGAGGCGGCGCGGGGAGAGCGCGCGGAAAGCTCGGGTCTGGCGCTCGGGGAGAGGGACCAAGATGCGCTGATCAGGCATGCGGAGATTATGCTGGGAAGCCAGAGGGAGGCGGATGCGAAGCTGGGGTTTGAGGACTTGATGGCCGCGTTTCCGAAGGCGTGGGAGGGAAGAATGAGGAAGGGCGAGGAGGTCAAGAAGAACAGCGCAGTCACGGATTTCTCGGGCCCGTATGCGCTGCCGCTTGATGCTGTCACGCCGCCTGTCGTGGCTGTTCGCGCGGGGCTGGCGCTGCTGGAAGAGTGGTGCGAGAGGGAGAAGGTGGAGTGGGTGCGGCAGTTGAAGCTGGAGTGGGAGACTTGAGGATGGATGGGGGCTTTGGGGAACAAGCGACGGCGTTCTGTCTCGGTTGGTCGGTTTGCATGGGGTTTTCAGCGTGGGTGTTTTGCGGTTCATGCGGCTGCGGTGCGGAAATACCCCCTTTCTTCTTGTGCGATGATGGGAGCGCTGGTCTTGCGTCTGAGGAGCAGACACACATCGGGCGCTCTTAGCATGAGCTGACAGACGCCTTGACGGGCTGGTGGAAGAGCGTAGTTGATTCCTGGTATGGCTGGATGATTGCATGGAATGAATAAGCAAAGTGGTTTACATAGAGCAATGCCATACTTTCAGCAACGCCCGCTTTCATCTGAGACTTGCTTGGAGAGACGTACAGGCAACACGAGTGTATTGAATATTACTTTCCTATCTTGACCTCACGACTGAGCCTATTCGACTATTCTGCCTAGAACTGTCACGTGCAGGCAACCACATCTGCAACCTCACGTTTCCTCCGGCGCACACGGCGTCTTTCATGCGACTTCCACGACGCCCCGCACAACTCCTACGCCTTCTCGTCTGTGAGAACCCGAGACAAAAGCTAGCATACCGCCCTCATGTCGACCACGCAGGCTTCCACACGGTATAACTATACATCCTCACATCAGAAGTATTGGACTGACAGCTTGGAGATGGGAAAGAAAGCCAAGGCCCAGCGCAAATTCGAGCGCCAGCAGGCTCAACAGACCCAAGAGGCTCAGCAGCATAACCTGAAAGAGGAATCCAAAACGCAAGAACCACCTCCGTTCGTCGGTCAAGCCCTCCTCGATGCGTTAGAAAGAGAGCCAAGCCCACATGTTGGGCAAGCGCTTTCTAATGCTTTGGAGCACCAGTTGGCCATAAACCCCGTGCCGTCCAGCGGTTCTACCGACGCTACCTTCACAGCTACGAACTCAGCATCCGTCCAGAAGTCAGTGCCCCGGCGAGTTCCAGTTCAGCCACGCCCGCAACCACCGCTTCCATCACGGCCCGCCGCAGGGCCAGTTCGTGGACACGAGCATAATAACGGCTCTGCGGCTGCTCCCTCTCTTCCTCCGCAGCCTGCGTCATCTCGCTATGAGCTTCGTAGCAGGCATGCACACCCTGTTACTGGGCAGCACATTGTGGAGGGCACCAATGCACACAGTCATGGCTACTATCCACATTATCCACCGCTGCTTGGTCATGGTGGCGTGCACTATCCTCAGCCCTCGCAGCTTCCACCACAGGCGCAACCCGTCTGGAACCCGCAAGCGCCGCCCTTCCAGCCATTTTACGGCCAGGCCCCAGGGGGCGGTGTTTGGCTGAATCCGCAGGGTTATGCACCACTGCAGTCGCAGATGTTCCAGCACTTCGCCCAGTACACTCCGTTTGATCCCCTGCAGTCAGTACAGAGCCACAACAGCGGTCACGTCTGGCGCATTGACAAAAACCTTAGGTTCAGCAGAGCATATTCGACGTCATCCACTCCACTCACCTCATCACTGCCGGTTCAGCCTTCGACCGCGAAGCCAAAAGACAAATACGCAGTCGCCGCAGCCAAAAGAGCCGCCAAGAGGGCCATCGCGCAGGGCGTCCCAGCGCAAGCGGTTCCACAGGGGCTCGATTTCCGTCGCCCAACGCCAGAACGAAGCCCAACCCCCTTACCCGTACCAGCCCCCACCAAAAGCTACCTCGACCAAGCCTCCAGCGAGCCAACGACCCTCAGCACGCCACAGCCGATGCTCTTCATCCTCGACCTCAACGGCACGCTCCTACACCGCCCGAACCGCAAAAACCCCACCAAATTCGTCACCCGCCCATCCGTGACCCCCTTCCTCGACTACCTCTTCGCCCACTTCACCGTCATGGTGTGGTCGTCCGCGCGACCCGAGAACGTCTCTCTCATGTGCACCCAGCTCTTCACCCCCGCGCAGCGCGCCCTCCTCGTCGCGCAATGGGGCCGCGACCGCCTCGGCCTCTCCCCACAGCAATACAACAACAAGGTCCAAGTCTACAAGCGCCTGAGCCAGATCTGGGACGACGACGATATCGCACGCGCCCATCCGGGGTATCTGGATGGGGAGAGCTGGGACCAGTTTAATACGATTCTGTTGGATGATTCGCATGCGAAGGCGAGCTCTGAGCCGTGGAATCTGGTTAGAATTCCGGAGTTTGTCGGTGCGAAGGAACAGCAGGAGGGGGATGTGTTGAGGCAGGTTGTGGGCTATTTGGAGGTGCTGAGGGGGGTGGAGAATGTTAGTGCGTTTGTGCGCAGGACGCCGTTTGTGGTGGACGGGGGGTGGGATTGGGTGTGGCCGCAGTGAGGGGGCGAGTCTGGACAGTGTTGCAGTACACGTGCTCTATACCCTGTGGATCAGTGGCAAGTACTGGTTATGAAATGTTGTTTCAAAACCTGTACGTGGATGCATTTGGCTTGGAGCCTGAGATGCTTTGTAGATCTGATTTGCTTTAGACGGTAGATATTGTCTAGATATCCAATTCGATTCCGTGTCATATGTACTGAAACGATACCTCCGCCGTGTCCGGCGAGCTGTGCTTCCGCTCCGTCCTCCCTCCCTGCCCGAGACCACGGATTACAGGAGCCCGTCCATCCATTGATGGCGCGTATCTACGCAGGCTCTTGTGAGCCTCTCTCGTGCTGCGCGCAATGAGAAGTGCGTAACACTGCCTATCGGCTAGCCGGTCGAAGCAGCAGGAGTCTACTGCGTTCCCTGGCCCCACTTGCTTTGGTGTCACAGCTCCTTAAAGCGTGACTTAGAGGATCGCTCCGAATGCCGCCTAAGCCGGTCTTCATGACTCGACTTTGCGGAAGCCGATCGAGGAGCCTGGCGCCGCCTTTCGGAAAGGGCTACGGGGCAAACTCAATCGTCAGGCGTGTAGTCAATGTTCAACGGGGGCGCGTCTGTGTCGAATGGAAACAGTTTTAGCGAGAGCTCATGGTCTGGTTTCACCCAGCCGGTGGTCCCTTTTCTATTTCGCCCGTAAACTGTTTCCTTGACTAGGATTTCTTGTCGGCCGGTTGATGGCGTGATCAGCGCCATGTACTGCGGATCCTGCGGGTTGTCGACGAACTTCCGCACGCTTGGTGCTGGGCTCGCGATCTCGAATAGATGGCCCGGTGAAGCGAGGTCAAAGCCTTCGTGGTCGTCGTCATCCTCATCATCGTCGTCCTCGTCCTCGTCCTCTTCATCTTCATCTTCCTCGTCGTCTTCATCGTCCTCCTCACCCTCCTCCTCATCCTCGTCTTCGTCTTGGTCGTTCACCAGCCTCAGCCCATGCCTAGCCCTATCGACATCCCCTCTACCCGCTGCTTCCTCCCCCCGCCTCTTCCTCCCTGGAAGCCTACCGCCCCCCTCTTCCTCTCCCGTCATCGCCCCATGCTCCGCCGCCGCAATCACCCCTCCACCCAGTACCGCTCCCTCCACTTCCGCTCCCTCCACCTCCCTCCTCTCCTCCTCCAACTTACGATACTTCCTCCGTTTCTTCTTCCCCGCGGCCCTCTTCTTCCTCCCCGCCTCCCTCCTCTTAATTGCGCCCCTGCTCTCCTCCCCGAGCTCCAGCTCCTCGACCCGCTCCGCCAGCAGCCGCCGCGCCATCTTGCGGTTCTGGCTCCGGCTGCGCGTGTGCTGGCATTTCACGACGATGCCGGTGGGGAGGTGTTTCAGTTGGACGGCGGAGGCGGTTTTGTTGATCTTTTGCCCGCCTGGGCCGGAGCCTTTGAGGAAGGATTCGAGGATGTCGGACTCGAGGATTGTGAGGCGCGGGGGGAGGGGGCGCTGGCTGGGGTGGGGGGTGGTGTGGAGGGTGCGGTGGAGGAGGAGGCAGGTGGGGAGAACGGGGGTGTGGAGCGGGGGAGGGAGGTGAGAGATGCGGTGGAGAGCTCGCGAGAGCATTGTCGCTGCTTGACTGATCGAGAATCTTTGGGATGCGTGGTTGGCGTCCAGGGAAGTTGGAGCTTTTAGATAGAGCTTGAAGAGCTCCAGGGTCCACCGAACGATCTCCGAGACGGGACCGATCCAAATATTTTGTCCGCAGCTCAGCATCGTTCCCCGATAACCAGCTCCCACTCACGCGCCATCGAACCGCCTTACCGTCGCGCAGAAAGACCAGAGCCTCGCAGCTACAATCGCATACTCAACCCGGATGCTCGACGCCTCCTCGCCGATCCTCCTCTCCCTGGCCGCAGCCCTCATCCTCACCACCCTCACGCTCACAATGCTCTACCCGACCACCCTCCTCCGCTGGCTGCAGCGCAAGCGCTACCAGTACGAGGTGACATTCTCGCTGTACATGCTTACGCCGACGGAGAAGTTCATCTTCAGTACGTCGCAAGCTCCCCGCAGTTCTCCATGCCCCATGCCCCCTGCCCCCATCCCCGTCCACCTCCGCAATCGCACCCGCGCCCCAAGCTCGCTCGTTCCGCGCACGCTGGTCTGCTTGGCTTTATGGCTGACTGAGAACCACTAGACTCCTTCCTCTTCCTGATCCTCTCCATGATCCTCATCGCCGCGTCGCTCTACCTCCCCGAGCACATCGCCCAGCTCGCCAATCGCGCCTTCTACTACTACGCCGGCGACGAGAGCGGCCAGCAGCAGTCGGTTCTGTCGCCGGATACACAGCAAGCTCTGCGAGGTGCGGGGATAGGCGGTGGGGCTGGTCCTGGACATGCGCTCGGGGGACAGGGCAGGGGTATTGCTCTGAATTGAGCGGGGAATGACGATGTAGCGACTGGGGGCTTGATTTGGTGTCTGGACGTTTTTAAAGGGGCGTTTTGAGGGGTTCGGACTGGAAAGGAGCTGCTACTTTGGGGCCGTTGAAGTTTACTGCGCCGGCATTCTCTTGGGCGGGCTCAGGCGGCGCTGCAATGGAAGTTTAGGTGTGCGAGCCTACGGGCTGTAGCGTGATGTGCGCGCTGTAAGGACTATGGACCGATCCACTGGCTAAGCTGGAGGTGGCTTTTAGGGGCAATTGAATATCAGCCTCGGTAAGTAATAATGGAAGACGCTAATGGATGCATAAAAGTAGTAATCAGCCCTCGAAACAACATCGTGTATGAGGTACCCTTCAGGAGATGCGTGCCAGTCATCTTATGTCTCTGAGGCTGTATTGGTCTAAGCGTGGATTGCGGGTTGGCTGGAGCTCGCGTTGTGGACCATTGAGTATGGAATCTATCAGTGTCGTGATCTGGAGTCACTTGGTGAAAATCCCTACTTAGATGTTAAGGGATCATGTAGAGCCTGGCCAGGGGCCCTGCGTCACAAGCACAGCAGAAACAGCGTCCGCGGTTGAGAGTAAGGGAACAAAACGTTGCATATATCCTAGTAGCCTATACATGTACGTGCGAAGTATTTAGAGATTCGGTGACATATACGTAAAACACAAGGGTAAGAGGTGAGAGAAATAAGAACGATCATTCTGAAGTCGTATAGCAAGGCGCGCGGAAAGGTCGTAAGATGCATGCCACATCCAAGAGCCTGCCGAACAGCTTGCGGTTACAGAAGCGAAAGTGTGGAAATGCATGCGGTAAATCAAAAGCCCCCAGGCAGAGTGTATAGACAAGCGAATCGACCAAACAGGATGCCGCCGAACTGGGTCTCCGGTCCGAACTCCGTTACCAGAGGAAATATTGTGTCTCGTCTTAAAAGCCCTGATGCACGCATCCGGTCAGAAAGCCCCCGTATGGCTTCAGGCTAGTCCATCAACTTCCCGAAGATGTAGTCAGCCACCCCACACAACGCATCAGGAGTGTACCCGAAGCTGCAAAGCACCGTCTCGCAAAAATCCACACATTCAGTGTCAGCCTCGTCACCGGCTACCATAACCACAAGCGCGGGAACGCCACCGCCGGATGCTTCATCACAAGCGGTTTGCGCGAAGTCCAGCTGTCCCTCTTCGCTAACGGAGTCCTCTGCTTGCATGGCGCCGCGGCAGAAAACGACCACCACAGCTTTGGCGTGTTGCAAGAAAGCCATATGCGTTTGGGTCATGCCGACAGCGGGCACGTATGGGACGTGCCGGATGCGCCTATGGTACTTGCTGAGCGCACGCCCTAGAGGTTCGAATGGATCCATCGCTTGATCTTGGCCGGAATCCCGAGCGCTAGACTGAGAACTCCCCCCAGGCGGGGGAGGGATGACCGGCGTGAAGAGAACGAGGACATCGGTGACAGAGAGAGTCCTCAGAGCCTCAAGTGTAGCGTCCTTGGACCATAAAAAATATGCACTGGAGCTAAGCTGGGTGTCGTTGAGAGTTGCCTTTTGGAGTAGTGACGATACAGTGGGCCCGGAATCTGCCACCTCTTTCTCCTCAACTTTGACACTCCGATACTTCAGCTCACCCATGCTGGTGTCGCAACTTCTTCAGCTCCTCGGATTGAGTGGAGGCGTACAGCCGCAAGATCCGTATACCTGATTGGAAGCTTGGATGTGTTACAAAGCCAGACGTCGTTGAAACGCAGATTATCTCGACAAAAGTGCAGTGCTGTAGGGCACAGCTCGTTTCGACACCCTCGCTGAACCAGTTCCGACAGCTAGCGGTGGCGGCGCGGAGGCTCTTTAACGTCTTTAGGAAAACGTTCAGCAGTCGTCCAGGAAGCCTCGTTGTGCTTGTAGAGTGAGGACTACACTATTGCGGGAACGGCTTTCCGTTTTCAAAGACTTGTCTTGTGGGTCTGCTTTAGCCTCGAAGGTGGAAGAATCCTTCTAGGGCAGTTGCACGATTGCGAGTTTTGGCAAGCGCAGTGAAAATTTGGCACTCTGGAATGCCCGTGGTTCTCGAGATTTGGGTTGGCTTAAACTTTCAGAGGTAGGACGATGAGTTGGTATGATGCTGTAGGTGTTTGCGTCGTAGTAGCTGAAAATCGATATCTTGAAAACAAAAACGAAGAAGCCTAACCCAGCTATGTAAAAGGACGAATGCCACCCATGTAAGAGATCACGAGTGCTTGAAGCTATGCCAAGCGGTGAGTTGTAACTCTCTCAAGCAAGAGCTGTGATGCTGAGTTCTCAAAAGAAACGCAAAAGCAGAGGCCGTGTCGATCAAATACCAGAGCCCAATGAGAGGGGACAGCAAGCACGATATGTCCTCTCTTTGGTGAATGGACTTGAAATGTGGCACACGTCGAGAAACGGTCGTACACTATGTAGGTAAAGACACGGTATCTCACAGCTGGATAAGCATGAGTTTGATGCCAGCAGCCAGTAGAGAGACAGGTATTGATCGAGGCATATACTTATGCTGGGCGACGGTCCACGAGCACGGCATGCACCTCCAATAGCCGTTGTGGGTTACACGGATAACAACGAAGTGGGAAGTCCGTGCAGTTGACGGACTGCCTAGCGGTAGTAGCGAGAATGAAGCCTATCCGGGAGTCTACGTAGCCTTCGATAATTTCGTAACCGCACTTGGCCAACAGTGACTGGCGAGTCAAGAACACGGTTTGCCTTACCTAGATAGTACAGCACTTCGACCCGAACCGCTGTGGTTTGATGTTAGGCTCGTTGATCACCAGTACGATCTTGCGGAGATGTGCGGTAGCATGCTAATGGACGAAATGTCAACCAAGATTCAATGGGCTCGTCTCCGTACATATCGTGCATGTTTAGCGGTTGTCTGCAGCCTTCCAGCTTTTTACAAGCGTGTAGCCCTCGCGGTATTGGACAAAGTTTGCATTGATCTATCGACGGCACTTCTGTGGGGATGATCCGTTTCGAGGACGTCCATGGGCCAAGCGGCCAACGCTGGTGGACGGTGCTGACGACCAATCTGCTCGAGGAGCAAAGATGCACCAACAGGCGAAACCACAGCACTTACATATACGGTTGTGCAACGTCGGATGGTGACTGAGCCGCGTTCGAGGTGCGAATACCCGCTGACCGAGGCGCTCATGCAAGTGACTATGCACGAATTGAGCCTCGTCATTGGGCATTGACAGCTCAATGTGGGCGGATGCCGCACTTAACCAGTTGAAGCGAGCCAGGCTGACCGTACGGCCGGTCTGGATGCGAATGCAGCTCGAGTGGGAAGGTGGAGGTGGGAGTTGAAGCTGGCGGAGGATTTCACGATGGCTCGCCTTACGCGTCAACCATCACACGACCCAAACCGGTCTAGCGTAGAAGTCAAACAAATAAGGCCATGGAACGCGGTCTTGTCAAGGCCACGACTTTGTGATATGCCGCTAGCAATCAGTGAGCGTCGGTGATGGTGCTCGAGCAATCACGGGATCAAGTCTTCATGCAGGATCGAAGCGAACGATCCAAGAGCATGGACGACGCCGTAGCAGCTCTGCTGACTGGCAAGTGTTTATGCTGTGTGCGAAAACATCCATCTGGGGCTAACCGGGAGATGCAGCCTCCAAGACTCCGGCGAAACAAAGAAAGGACAAAACTCCAGCCATCGTCGAAGACCTCTGCAGTCGAGCTTTTCAGAACGGTCTGAGTCGAAGTCAACTCGACACCGTCGTGGATATAGTCACGCGGAGAACCGAACTGGACCAGGCCAGCACCAACGCTGTAGTCAAAAATCTGTTTCCGGCAGACAAGATCTCATCTGCTACAGTGACCATCGTCGTCGGCGCGCTCGGTCCCGGAAAGAGCAAACCTTCTACCTCTACGCAAGTTGCCTTGGCCAGATGGCTTATCTCTGTCTTCGAGGTGCTCGAGGACGAAACTATCCTCTCGCGCCTCTACGGCGTGCTGTTCAACTTGCTTGACACTCTCGCCCTGCGGTAGGACCTCAATTGGGAGCATCTTTCAATGCGCTAACGACTACAGTGTGCCGCTATGCTACCTTCTGTCTCTTGTGACCCGTCGAAAGCATGTGCGGCTCTTCAGAGTCCACCAGCTGTAAGTCAACGACTTCAGACGTGAGATACTCACTGACCAGCATCCCAGTCTCGAGTTGTCACGAGTGGCTGGCAATGAGCCAGCTTTGACAAGCCTCCTTAGGGTTTACAAAGATCATTGTCCAGATATCATTATTGGAAGTTGGAGCACTACCTCTGCGCGAACATCTTTACTACCAGTAAGTGATCTTCAATATAGGAGTGGTCAGTACGCTAAGCTCTTCAGCTTCCAAATCCGGAGTGGCGAGCTAGACTGCTCACCATTCAAAACAAGAACTCGAGAAGTTCGAATGATTCGGCGCTGCAGCAACATGGGTTTCGTGTGATGAGACACGGAGTCAAGCGCAGTAAGATCACGGCTTTACCAGAAATACACACCCATCGGGTCGACGAAGTAAGCAGCAGCAAGACGTTATGCTAAACCTCGCTGACGAGCTATTTGCAGTCCACCGCAACGCTCGAAGAAATCAATAGTGTTGACAGCTTCGTGGATAACCTCGATAAGATCGAATTGCCCACTCAAATGATGTCCTCACTGAGGGATCCACTGCTGCAGAAATACTTGACTTTGAATCCTTTAGAGACCGCTTCTAGAAGGGCCGAGCTCTGGCTACTCGCGTACCTCGAAGAGGAGCTTGAGGCGGTGTCAAACGACATTGGCCAACCTACGCACCTCACGGATATCCTCAACGGAGCCCTCGATTATGCAAGGGCCACCAAGGTACTTCTCCACGCTCCTGAAGATTCTGAGTGATCGCTGACAAATCTAGACGCTCCCTCCAGCTATTGAGGTTTTCTTGGCTCGTTACCTTCCCTACTGGGATGGCCGATCAGACGTCGAGACCATACTCGAACTTCTCTCCTATGTGCCTGACGGAGCATTCGGAGGTAAGAAGTATTAGCCTCAAAAACCTGCAAAAATCAGCTTAACGTTTAAGCAGACTTCAAAGATACATATCTCAATGCAGTAGAGACTGCAGTGGTCAAGAACAATTTTGATGCTCATCCTAGATTGCTTGACTTCTACACGCAGCTTGCCCGCCGCCGTTCAACGCTGGCATTGCCCTCCCCACGCGCTGCTGCACCCTCCAAACAATTCATCCTAGAGCTTGCGGAACATGTATCAAGAGTCATACTAGCCGTTCTATCAAGCGACGAGATCCATCCCGCCACAGTGTCGGCAAGTCTCTCATTTTATGAGAGCCTCTCATCTCCCGCTTACTCAGCGGACCCGGAAGGCGGAAGCGATGCTCAGATCATCCTTCCACCCCCTCACGTAGTCTATCTTTGTCTCTCCAGCTCCTCGCTGACCGACGTCTCACGACTCTGTTCGATCCTCGCGACGCTGAAGGCAACCTTTGAAGCCAATATGGACTCGGCTCGCTTCTCTCGTGAGTTTACAAACCAATTCAATGGCTACCTGATGGACGTGTGCAATCTTCTGTGGCGCTCTCGAGCATTGCTCACCTCGGATGCAAACGCCATGGGTTGTCTCTTTCCCAAGAACGCTAAACCAGCGCTGCAATCGCACCTCCAAGATATTGACCACGAGTACGCGTTAGCCTCTATCTTCGGCCTGTCCCATAATCACGTGTTGGCGGCTCTGTCCATCTCAGCGTTACGGGGGCTCGAGGACCGAGCTGAGGCACTGGGCGAGGAGCTTCACGTCCGGCATGCAGGCCCGGCGACGCAGAGATCATTGGTGGTTTTGGGTAACGAAGGCGGTTTGGACGTCTCATGGAAGCAATATCGAGTGGAGGTTCTGGATTGGCTTGATGCCAGGGGCATAAGTGGGATCAAGAAGCTGATGTACGCCACTATGAAGAATCTTGCAGGAAACAGCGGGTAGACGGAGCCGGCTGGACTTTAAAGGGTGGCCATTATGCTTTGTTTTGGTACATCGACCGGTGATACCCAGCGACGTTTGGTAATGCACTACTGTGCTCGAATACAGAAAATCTTACGTAGTTTGCAGCCTGGCGGTAATGTTGTTGCATCTACAAGTATCTAATCAGATCCTGCCTTTCCACGTCACGTGGCTCCTTGCTGACAGTGACCTCTACCTTCACACAGCTGCAGGTCGCTATCATGTCTTGAATATCATCAATATGTCTGCAATAACCTTGGATCGACATACATCAGGCCATGCACTTCACTCGAGTTTCCGTCGTCTTTCTGACACATCGAATTACAATCATCGGCGGAGTGCCTTAGGTGAACTACCAACCTTCCAAGATACTCCTCATACTATTTGGTCGAGATGAGTTCAAATGTGGAAGAAAAGCCCAGGCAGTTCAAGGAGGTCTCTCTTGTCGTAACACAGTCTCAGCCTGGCTCAAGCCGCTTTCCAATCTCACAGCAAAATGCAACCTTTAAACCTCCAAGCTTGTCTCGATGGCGTAACAACCTCACTGGCCTGTCAAAAGTCTACAATTTCTACTTCGTTGCGTATATGGACGCCATCCACGTCTATCAGCCTGGCTTTCCCACCCAGAGCGTCTCAAACAAGCCGGATTTCATTCTGAATCCACCAATCTCAAGTCCTGGTCTACAAGGTCACATTGATGGATTGTGCCCGCACTCGATCAACCACTTGCTAGTAGACTTTCTAGGCAACGAGGAGATAGTCGTGGTGTGCTGTGATGATGGCGATGTTATTGCATACCATACAAGCGCCGTTCGCACAGCCATTGAAAGGCGGCAGGATCCGGAACAAGAGTTTGTGGACAACGATCCCCGTCCCTTCTTCCATGAGAACGTGCGCGATAGCGCATGGGGCCTGTCAGTGCACAAGGAAGCGCGAATGATAGCAGTCAGCGCGAATACCTGCAAGGTCACGGTTTTTGCTCTTGCCCTCGCTAGCAATGAGTCTCCCTCAGACAGTTCCTCAGACGAGCCTGAATATCCCGTAGAGTTGGAGAGCCTTCCCCTGGATGCCGTCGAGGATGATCCGCAGGACTTTCCCACACCAAGATCGAAGAGCAATCGGATAACTCTCGATGGACTATCTGAGAACATACCAAGCGTTGCATTTTGCAACACTGGGGATGATCCAATCGGCCGTTGGGTCCTGGCCACAGATATAGGGGGTACCAGTTGCTTATTGGACATTCACCAAAGACGCGCTGTAAGGCACTTCCGTACGGGCTTCTGCTGCGACCGTGTTTCAGCCGATGTTTCAAGCTGCTCGTGCGAAGGCGGCCCGTATGCCCACTCAGGCTGGGGCGTAATGTGGCTCGATAGACGGTCGTTTCGTAGGACTAAGACATGGTCAGAGACTGGAGGCTTGTCCAGTAACTTTGCTCTTGCCGACCAAGCGGGTTTGCCACTGCGCGCCATACGTAAGTCACAATCTCCTTATCAAATCAGAATCGAGTTGTTGTATTATGTTGGCGGCTACAAGGTCCGATGCTCGCAAAATTCAGCAGGCGGTAAAGCGGAGAGTGGCGCTCCTAACCCTTGTCAGGGATTAGATACATTATTCCCCTGAATCCTTGACGGCTCTCTGACGTTATACTTCTCAAATTCGAAAAAACAGTCGAAGAACATCACGCCAATGGCTCTTGCTACTGGGCCTTGACGGGGACATTCTTCTCGCTAAGAAACTGACGACGGCCTTTCACAGATCATTACAAACACGGTATCTGGGATATCAGCGACAGCAGGCTGGAGGTCCGCAAGTCATCTGCGTGGTACGGAATGACAAGTGATGAGGGCATTGGTCGATATGGACAGCTGCCCTTACCCGGAGCGAAGCGACCATTCCATGGCATTGCGGACAACGACACTTCCAGCGAGACACGGGCTGCGCTTCCCGCAAGCCCATTCCTGCTCGTCTCGAAAGAGGATGTCATGCTCCTGCAACCGCAGCGCAGCGCAGTTCCCGAGCTACAAGAGTCCCACACACCCGTTGTCGGCTTCCAAAACCCGCTATATCAACACCTCCCACATGGACTCTACCTCTTGGAAAAGTACGACAGAATGAACATGTGTGTGCAGGTACCTGAGCTGGGTGTTGTGATAACTGCTTCGGGCAAGGGACGGGCGGCCGTGTTTTCCTTGACGCAGAAGGGCGTGGCGGCTGACATCACCTATGCCTTTCGACTCGATTACATAGTTCCGTTCACTGAGCAAGAGACTGCCAGAAAGCGACCATGGACTGCACTGGTTGGAGTTGCTGTGGGACCGGTGCAAGGCACGCTGGGTCAGCAGGGAAGAGCTAGGAAATGGAGGTTATTGCTTATGTATGTGGACCACTCTGTGTTGAGCTATGAGCTGGGTAGGCCTGCGGACAGTACGGTAGGAGCCCAGGCGTTGATCGTTTGAAGTTCATCCCTCTGTATCTGGTGCAAAACTAGCGGCTTGGATTGTAATGCAGCTTGTACAACAGGCGTTGCAGATAGCGGATGGCTCAGATATAGGCTCAATCTAATACTTCATCACTTGTTCGTTACCTTCTCATGTAACAACTGAAGTAAGGGCTGCTAAAACCGCGCCTAAAAGTATCTCAGCAAGACCCAAACCCCCACATCTAGCCTGGGTGCCGGATACTCCTAAAGATGCAATCAATGCCCGCGTCTAATACGCCACCATGACATGCTCGACATTCTAACGAAATCCCAGCACAAACGTACACTTCCCCCAGCTCCTCCCAGTTTGTAGGTCACTGCTCGCCCCAATCCAAATTAAACCTCCCCTCCGCACACCTATACTCCCTCAAACAAACCAACGCCTCCTCCGCGCTGAGCGCCTCGACCAAAATCCCCGCATTCGTCGGCGCAATAAACCCGCTACTCACCGCGGTCCTAACCCACTGGATCAACCCATCCCAGTACCCATCCACATTAAACACGACAACGCCCCGCCCATGGATCCCCAGCTGGTTCCACGTCACGACCTCCATCAGCTCCTCCAGCGTGCCGTACCCGCCGCTGAGCGCGACGAACCCGCCCCCCGGGCCGCCCTCGATCACCTCGGTCGCCATCATCGCTTTGCGCGTGTGCATGTCCTTCACCACGGTCGTGCGGCCGTAGATCTGTTCGTCGATGTTGTGTTTGGTCGGGTCGGAGGTGTCGGCGTTTTGCTCGTATTTCACGAGCGCGGTGGGGATGATGCCGTGGACGGAGGTGGGCCCGCTCAGGGAGACGAGCGTGCGTGCTACTTCGCCCATGAGCCCGACGGTCCCGCCGCCGTAGACGAGCCGCATGTTGTTGGCGTGCAGGGCTTGGGCGAGGGAGCGGGCGGCGGCGAGGTGGGAGGGGGAGGTGCCGGAGTTGGCGCCGCAGAAGACGCAGATGACGGGCTGGGGGGTGGTTGATGTGGTGGAGGAGGCTGAGGTGGAGGGGTTTGACGTAGGGGTGAGGGAGGAGGCCGTTGCTGAGGACGATGCTGGGGTTGCGGCGGCCATGGTGGGCGTGTTGCTGGAGGCTGAGTGGTTGTAGCGGGAGCGGTGGGAGCGAAAAGGGACAGTGGAGAGCTTGGTTACAGAAGGAGCGGCTGAGGAGCTTCCTGGTAATCGGAGTTAGAACGTGATTGACTGTAGGTAGGACTGCAATCAGTCCGGGTTTTATAGGAAATGTCTGCCAGCGGAATGCACTGCTCACCTCGTACAAGTGCGTTATGTAGTCCGAATTGAAGAACAGCGTGTAAGGCGGACGTTCCCGTAAGCATGAAGCTCTGTCTACGTACCTAGGGCCGGCGTCATCGCGCCTTGCACGGCTCTTTCGGGGACGCCAAACGCGGAAGTGCCGAGAGTTCAATCCCCTACGGGAACACCTCCGACGCGGTGCACTCCACCATATCTCCACTACACCAGGACATCGAAGCCAAACCATCAAGATGCCTGAGGAAAGGAGAGAAGAGCAGCAAGGCTCCAACGTGAGCTCTCTCCACGCCCGCGCACACTGATCTCCTGCTGATCGTTTATAACCAGTTCCTCAAAACCGCCGTCCAGTCTATAGGCATATTCATATTCGTCCAGTTCGCCTCCAAACAGCTTTTCGGCACCGGCAACAATGCTGTATCCAAAGCAACTGTGCCAGGTGCAAACGCGCCTGTGCCAGACTTCTCAACACGACCAAGCCAAATGAGCGCCGATGGTTCGTACAACCCGATACCGCAAACGATCTCGCCAATGTGGCAGACGGGCACACCGTTGGACATCAGCATGTACATCTCGCCCTCGCTGATCATGCCGTCGCTCAAGTCTATGCCCAAAGAGTCGTTGGTTATGGAAGAGAAGGAGTTCATGTACGGAGACTGGAAGGAAAGCCGGGAGATTGACACCACCTTCGCCGTGCCTCGAGAAGTTCAAAACAATGGGACGCTGTTCGCGCACTTTTACGTCGCCCAGTCTGGAAACGTTATGGATCCTACCGCATCGAACTACGATCCGGCGAAGGCGTATCACTTCTTTCGACCGTTAACTCAGTACCTGCCGAAGAAGAAGGTTAAGAAGACCAAAAATCTACTCTCCGCCAAAAACGCTACGGAAGATGTCGAGGAAGAGCCTGCGCCGAAGGAGCGAATCATCGCTTCCTACTATCATCCAAACTTCACGGTTTCTCTCGTGCCTGACTCTGGTGTTCAGAAGTACCCTCAGATGGCACCAGCCGTACGCTCCTTCGTACACCTTGATAGGACAGGTTCAAGAGATGCGTCCGGACAGAACGGCTGGTACTATCCAATACTCTATGTCAACACATTCTGGCAGCTCCGCGACCACATGACGGAGCTCAACTCCACCGTCAAGCGACTCCCGCTGCGCATAACGCTCAACAACCTCAACAGCTGGAAGTTCAGCCTCTATGCCACCATGGACGAAGGCATGAAGCAGAACGCCCAGAAGGCCGCCCAAGGCCAGTCCATAAGTGGCGATGGATCGGAGTTCGAGCAATTCAAGAGCATCCTCATGGACACCAATATATATCTCCTCGCAACTACCGGCGTGGTTACCATCTTGCACATGATCTTCGAGATGCTCGCCTTCAAGAGCGACGTCAGCCACTGGCGTAACAAGAAGGATAACGTCGGCACCTCCGTCCGCACCATCCTCGCCAATGTATTCATGCAGAGCATCATCTTCCTCTACCTCTTGGACAACAACGACAACACATCCTGGATGATTCTCTTCGGACAAGGCATGGGCATTGCAATTGAAGCGTGGAAAGTCACCAAGACCGTGAACGTGCGCCTGAGGGAGACCCCCCCTGGCTCCTTCCTGCCGTACACGGTCGTATTCGAGGACAAGCACAAGCTGTCCGAGACAGAGCAGAAGACCAAAGAGTACGATGAGATCGCCTTCAAGTATCTCTACATCATCGCCGTCCCGCTTCTCCTGGCCTACGCCGGCTACTCCCTCATGTACGAAACGCACAAGTCGTGGTACTCGTTCATCATCACGACGCTCGTGGGCTCTGTCTACGCGTACGGCTTCCTCATGATGGTGCCGAGTCTGTACATCAACTACCGGCTCAAGTCTGTCGCGCACATGCCTGCGAAGGCCATGACGTATAAGTTTTTGAACACGTTTATTGATGACTTGTTCGCGTTCACGATCAAGATGCCTACGCTGCATAGATTGGCAACTCTTAGAGATGATGTCATATTCTTTGTGTATCTTTACCAGAGCTATAAGTATAAGGTTGACTATACGAGAGTCAATGAATTTGGGCAGGGCGGCGATGATGAGGAGGTGGAGGAGAAGATTGCGAATGAGCCGTTGGCGGCGCCTGCGGATGGTGATGGTAAAGTCATGGAGGCTGTGGAAGGGCTGAAAGAGGCGGATGCGGAGGCTACTGGGAAGGCAAAGGGGAAGGCTAGGAAGAGGAAGTGAATAGGTTGGGTGATCTGGCAACACTCTGGGACGAGCATTGTCTGAACAGATAGCACCTTTTGTCAGGTCGCAACTTTACATATAGGCCAACAAAAGCAATCTTATATGGCCAACAGTTTTTGCCTGACTCATACTGAAGCAGCTACTGCGAAACAACTTCCTACACCAAGCTCACTATACAGTGCAGCCTCTCCAAGTGACAGAACGGAATCCACGGTCCCCGCGTTCTACGCGCTATCTCCCAGGGGTCTGAGGGACCAAGGCTCAGACCAAGTACCCAGGTAGTCGTTGCCGCATCCTTTCATGCAATTGCGGTAGGCTTCCGGCAGGGACTACTTCGTCCAAGCCTTGTCACTTCTGTACTGTGGCTATACAAGCTCGGTATGCAAATGTAGCGGCCGTCGGTAAGGAACAAGACTTCATCGGAGGTCCTCGTTTGCTCCAGCTACGGCGCCCAGTAAAGACGTGCTCTCGGACACGTAGCAGAGGAAGACGAGGTGGGTTGCCAAACCTTCCTACAATAAAGTGTGTCCGTAAAATGAGTTGAAGAAAGAAAGAAGGAAAGGGACCCGCAAGCCAACGAAGTTCGCTTTTACTTTTCGCAGTCCCTGCAAGCAAGTCTTGGCCGGCTACAGCCAATGACCGAATGGTTATTCCGCCGCGCTAATCCGTTTGGACCTGAACCGCAGAACGTCAATATCATCAACGCCGCCCGCGCCCTCTATACTCGCCCTTGTAAGAGCACGCCCCGTCGACCGAGATGTTGCGGCAACAGCTACTCCGGTCGTTCAGAAAGCCCCAGCGGCTGTCGAGCCTCAATGTCGCCCGGACCTTTGTAGCGACGCCCCCGAGGCAGGCCGAGGTGGAGCTCACAGTAGGTCAGTAGCAGCTGCGGCAAATGTGTAAAGGACCTCTCTAACAGCTTCCAGATGGCAAGAAAGTCTCAGTACAAGGTACTACCGCCCGTCGACACCCCATGTACCTACGTAGCAACCTCTGACACCTAGACTAGCCGGTTCGGCGCTCATTCAAGCGTGCGAAAAGGCGGGGGTGACGGTCCCGCGATACTGCTACCATGAGAAGCTCATGATAGCTGGCAACTGCCGCATGTGCCTGGTGGAAGTGGAGCGCGCACCAAAGCCCGTGGCGTCGTGCGCATGGCCCGTACAACCTGGAATGGTCGTGAAGACCGACTCGCCGCTCGTCCACAAGGCCCGCGAGGGCGTCATGGAGTTCCTCCTCGCCAACCACCCGCTCGACTGCCCTATCTGCGACCAAGGTGGCGAGTGCGACTTGCAGGATCAGTCGATGCGGTATGGCGCGGACAGAGGCAGGTTTCATGAAATGGGTGGCAAGCGTGCTGTCGAGGACAAGAACTTGGGACCGCTTGTCAAGGTAGGGGGACAGCGCTCGCTGTGCAGGATCATGCTGAC
Organism: Coniosporium apollinis CBS 100218; assembly: GCF_000281105.1. Taxonomy (NCBI): domain Eukaryota; kingdom Fungi; phylum Ascomycota; class Dothideomycetes; genus Coniosporium; species Coniosporium apollinis. Next base: position 561,084 of record NW_006913265.1, read on the forward strand.
AGCCTTTAGACTTCTATGAACAGATGCATTCACTGCACCCGATGCATCCGGTTCGCAAACGATATCGCCGGTGCTCCTGAACTTGGATCGACTGGACGCGGCAATGACATGCAGATTGGTACCTACCTCGAAACAGCTCTCGATACCGAACTATCTGGAAACGTCATCGACCTTTGCCCTGTCGGTGCTCTGCTCTCGAAGCCGTACGCTTTCAAAGCCCGGCCCTGGGAGCTCGGACACTTTGAATCCATCGATGTCCTCAACGGACTGGGGTCGAACATCCGGGTGGACACTAGAGGCATGGTAGTCATGAGGGTGTTGCCGCGGCTGAACGATGATGTCAACGAAGAATGGATCGATGACAAGACACGTTTCGCAATCGACGGTCTCACCACCCAGCGTCTCACCATCCCGCTTATCCGCAAGGACGACCAGTTCCAGCCAGCTACTTGGGAACAGGCACTCGTCGAGATCGGCGAAGCCTACAAGAAACTCAACGTCAAGGCCAACGAGTTCAAAGCCGTTGCCGGACATCTAGTGGAAACCGAGTCTATGGTTGCCATGAAGGATCTCGCCAACAGGCTCGGCTCAGACAACCTGGCCCTAGACCAGCCTGGAGGCAGCCAACCCGTGGCGCACGGCATCGACGTTCGGTCAAACTACACTTTCAACAGCAAGATCTACGGTGTCGAAGAGGCGGACTGCATACTCCTGGTAGGCACCAACCCTCGCCACGAAGCCGCCGTCCTCAACGCTCGCATCCGAAAGCAATGGCTCCGATCCGATCTCGAGGTCGGCCTCGTCGGCGAGGACTTCGACAGCACCTTCGACTACGAGAAGCTCGGCGACACAGCCTCCAGCTTGAAAGAAGCCCTCGCGGGCCCCTTCGGCAAGAAGCTGCAGTCCGCCAAGAAGCCCATGATCATCGTCGGCAGCGGCGTGACCGAGCACCCTGACGCGAAGTCTTTCTTCGAGACGGTCGGCACCTTCGTCGATAAGAACAAGGCCAACTTCCTCGCCGGCGACTGGAACGGCTACAACGTCCTCCAGCGCGCGGCTTCCCGCGCCGGCGCCTACGAAGTCGGCTTCACGGTCCCATCCCCCGAGGTCGCAAATACGGAAGCGAAGATGATCTGGCTGCTGGGCGCGGACGAGATCAGCGAGGCCGACATCCCCAAGGGCGCCTTCGTCATCTACCAGGGCCACCACGGCGACCGCGGCGCACAGCTCGCGGACGTCATCCTCCCCGGCGCTGCATATACCGAGAAGCACGGCACGTACATGAACACGGAGGGCAGGTGTCAGGTCACGAGGGCCGCTACAACGCTGTATGGCGCCTCGAGGGACGACTGGAAGATTATCCGCGCCGCGAGCGAGTATCTGGGCCAGCCGCTGCCGTATGATGATATCGAGGCGCTGCGCGACCGCATGGAGGACATCTCGCCCGCGCTGCGGCGATATGATGTCGTGGAGCCGACGGCGCTGGGCGCGCTGAGCAAGGTCCAGCTCGTCGATCAGAACAGGGGCGCCAAGCCGACGAATGAACCGCTCAAGAAGGTCATTGAGAACTTCTTCTTCACGGACGCGATAAGTAGATGGTGAGTTACAACAATGTTTGGTATGAGAGTAGTGGGAATGCGAGGCTAATGACGAGTGTAGTTCTCCGACCATGGCGAGATGCTCGGCTGCCAAGGCGGCGAAGAACCCGAATAACAACTTCATGGCGCCGGGGTATCCGGATCCGCAGGTGCATTATGGGCCTGAGGGAGCGCTTGGGGCGGGTTCGGGGTAGAGGATTAGCGGAAGAAAGATGGGGTGGCAGTGTATAAGTTTTTCCCCTTCAACTTAGGGAGGCGGCGTTCAATTGTATATAGGCGCGCTTGTTTTAGTGAGGCATGAGTGTGTAGTGTGAAAGCGGATACCTGTTCATCTGGTCGCGTTAAGCTGTTCCTGCTGAGTGCTATGTTCGTGCCTACGGTCACTCAATGGTCTTCCGTAAGCAAGGCCGAATGTGACTACTCATTGAGCATGCACCCTTCGTTTATAGCGCTCGATGGTACTCGGCATAATTGGCGTGCAGTGTAATTGTAGTGCTATAAGGACTCGGCTGAAGTCCGTGTTCACAACCCGAATAGAACATGATCATTTCACGTAGCGGTTAGGTGTGGACCCAGAGGCGAGTCATTGAAGAAAGTGGTTTGACTCAGGTACCCACCTATGCCGTAACATGACCTGCGGTATGATCTCGATAACACGTTGCAGTATATATAATGCGGCGATCGGGCAGCTCTCCCAGCCCGTGATATACCGTCTCGGACCGTCCGACGCATCTGATTTTCTGTGGGAGTGGAACGAGGAATTTTTCGTGATGCTTGCACAAGACACGCTACATCGCCGCAGCCGCTTTCTTAAACCAGAGCCGTGTGATAGGGCCTTGGAGCAGGCCACTAGGCGTGTTGGGGCGAAATAGGTGTTGAAGCAATCGCATCACGTGGATGTATGTGAAAGAAACGGTGGCCAGGTGCAAGGCTATATAGCTGTATTCTCGCTGAGAGCTCATTCAACCACTCGAGTAGTCGGAGCAGCATGCACTCGCTTATGTGCTCTTGCGGTGACAGACCCAGGCGAGAGACACGTCGAGATGGCCGGATGCCGACCTCAGAAAGAGTGATACATCTCAGAAGCGATAAGTAGCAGATGTTTGACCTGTTATTCGAGCCTTTAAGCTAAGACCGGATTTGGGAGTGATGAAAACACCGCAATCATGGACATATACGCGTTCATAGCTGACTATGTTGCTAACCATTGCGTGTTGGGCGGTTGGAGCATCTTTCTTATATCAACAATGTGCCCGGACTGAGGCTGTGCACGACTGAGAAAATTACTTTAAGTGGAAGCGAGGGATGATTATGAGCAAAGAGTATCTGGACACGAGCTCCAAGTTCTAGCGTCACCATCGAGAAAATGGCACGGCGTCCGTGTAGACTGAGAGACCCAGATCAGACAACACTGGGTGCCTAATGAGTATCCGCTGTCGGCCACCGAACATTTTTATGCGCCGTACGATCAAGTCTTGCTGAAACGGGTCTGCAATGCTCAGTCGACGCAAGTTTAAGGGCTTACATTCTAACTTGCTACGGATGGCCCATCCAGCATGGGATCAAATGGCTATTGTCGGTCCTAATTAATTGTGAGAGAAAAGGGAATTTACCCTGATGTGACTCTGCCCCAGCATAAACTGGGTTCATTTGGATAATCTTAGCTTGCGGTAATATTTCCTAATGGAGTTGAGCTTACGAGACCTTCCGGTGGTTCGTTCGGTCGGCCCGCGCCGTTGGAACAAGGGTCCGAAGTTGGACCGCGTACAATATGGTCCCCCTTTGAGAATAGTTACACAGGCGGTGTGCTATGGGAAGAACTGCTGTTGCCGCGCAGAAACGCCAAAAGTCACTGAAAAGGGAGAGACATTTTCCAGGACGGACTTCGGCTGGACACGTCAGGCTGCTGCAACTTAACACACACTGGCAGGTCCTTGCAGAGCGACCCGAGAAGTAGTTCCGCCGGAGACAGATACTATGCCGCGGCCAATGGGCAGTTGTGAGCTGCGGCCCGTGGTTGCGTTCAGTGCATGAAAGGTAGACTTTCGACCGGCAAGCCGGCAATGATATGCAGGATAACATGATAGAAAAGGCAGCCCATCGAGGATCGTGCTTGGATCGAGTCTGTCAATAGGCAGGAGGTCGCAGATGTCGTGATATCCAGCGGTGGGTTTGTCGGAGTATTGCTAAATTTTTCTCAATTGGTTGGCCGACGTGTGTGATTGGTTGGCTGTCGGACTGAGTGAGGACCGCCGCCAAGCAACCGTAACGCCAAAACAGCTCTTGACACTAACATAAGGTGCACATCGTGGCTGTGTCTGCAGGGCAACTTCCTCGCAGATGCAGACAGCTTGCGTTGCTAGTTCACGCATCCGATAATGCCTCTGATAACCGTTAGTTGGGTGATTGTTGGATGGTGTTACGATATCGCGCACTCGGAGAATGGCGGGAGGATGCCGAATCTTTGCAGGCATACTCCGACAACGGCCCGTCATGCTGGGATATGGCTACCTTGACAATCAGCAACTGCGCCGGTGCGCATAATCCAGAGGTCAAAACTTGACGAAATCATCCCGGATGAGTCCAGCGGGCGCCTCCAGGCCGATGAGGCGGCATTGCGGTTTGTAGACGAATACGAGCAACGGCATGCTGACAGCTAGGGGTACAGTACAAGAAGGTACTTGATGGAGTCCAAATCTCGATGGAGGTTCTGAGTCCGTGGCAAGTTCTAGTGCCATCGTTCACCAGCGTTGTTCACATTTCAGCTGGCAAAGAGGTTTCCCTGTCCTCCGGACAATAAGAAAGAACGCTGAGAAAGGAGTGTACCTTGCTGAGAGGCGCTTAGTCGTACTGAACGCTGCAAACTGTTCCCTCAGCCGGGTCAGGGGGGCTAGAAGCGCTCGAAGGGGGCTGTTGTTGTGTATGAATTCTAAAGTGATAGTCGAGTGACCTAGTACTTTTACTTGTAGTAGACTAACAAAGACGCTCTCCCAGATGGGCCAGTCCTTTCTGAGTTGAGATATGTCACTATCCAGTCGGCCATACTCCGCAGTATCTTCGTGCTGACGACGCATGGTATGCTGCACCGTCGTCTGCGATGTGTCTTGGCTTGCACACAAGGTACCTGATACATGACCGGGTGGTTCGACCTCTGGTAGCGGCGCCTGCAGCCACGGTCCTCGCCGCTTGATTATTATGGCTCAGTCCAGGGAAAATTCAGCCCGCAATCCCAGCTTCGGCTGATAAGGAGATGTTGGAGAAAGGCAGGCAGCGTGGTCCAGAGGGCAGCAGTGGCTGGTGTACTTGTACGGTCGATGGCTGACGATCGGCTGCCGTAGCCCAGCGCAGGTGCAGGCGCAGGGAGGGTCGCCTCGAGCAGGTTCAGACGAGGGACAGTGGGGGCTTTAGCGTCTTCTCCGCAATGCTCTTAGATTCGTGTTTACTGATCGCCTATCATCACCGCGCAGCCGTTGCATCTCGAGGTTTTTTTGCCCGCACATCGACGGAGGCGGAAACCACTGTCGTCTTGCTGAATCACGTCATCACACCAGAGACCTTTGCTGGCCATCACCATACATTTGTTTCGAGGCATCCGTGTTTGAGCGAGTCGCCGAACCGACATACCGTCGCAACTTTATCTCGACGCAGCCCGCAGGGACCTAACCATCTCCGCACTTCGATTTGCACCACCGAACTCGGCGGCCCATCGCGCCCACGCTGCGTCGCTTCATCACGCTGCTTCCACTCTTCCCATCTCACCATCTCTCTCGACGAGTGCTGATGGCATTGCACTCTTGCTGACGCCAGCACCAACTTGAGCCTTCGCCGGCGTCTACGCCACGCGGACGGATAGAGACCGAAGTGCGGGCAGCGCGCAGTTCGAAGCCCTGGGATCTGTCATATCCGTGGCCGGCCTAAAAAGACGAGTCCCAATCAGAGAAAGAGGTGGTACTCGCAAGGGATGGCATTCGACATGGCCTTCAACAGCGAGTCGTTCAGTCCGCTGGTGGTGGATCAGGACACAGCGGCAGGGTGGAATAACGGCAACGACGACTATCTTTTCGACAGTAGCATTATAAACACCGACCAACTCGACGACAACTCGCTTTTTGGCACACCAGGCACGTTTGGAAATGCGCAGCCTGCTGCTACACCAGGATTTCTGCACGGATCGCCAGAGAGGCCGAACGACCCGTCACACGATCCGCCCAAGACCGGCAACCGACAGCATGGCAGCCTACAGCCGCGCTCTGCGCCCTCCTCCACATCCCCAGAGAGCTCGAGTCAAGACTCCGCTTCAGACACGTCAAGTAGGCGCAAGCGCAAGACGACCTCGTCAAACTCCTCCCCGTCGGCCACCTTCGGCTCTGGGGACCGGCAAGATAGAAAGGACTGGTCTGCCAAGATGGATACGATGGTGAATACAGAGAACAGCTTTGGGAATGGTGACGCAGCTTTCAACTGGGTCGAACCCTCAAAGATTCTCTCCATGGATACGGATCTGGACTCCATTAACAGGACTATGGAAAACCATTTCGATTTCGAGAGCGCTGCAAGCAGTCCTGGTGCTTTTGGGTTAAATAGCGCAGATCAGTCGTTTATGGGATCCATGCCTAACCAGCAGTCGGTTTACGGGCAACACGTGCCACAGGTGAGCGACTATCTCATTTCTGAAACACAACTCCATAGCCTTATCTGGCACAACGAGGAAGGAGTCACCGTTCCTCGCGTTTGTTGGTTTTAGCGTGTTGGTGGAATTCCTTTCCAGGTCTCGAAAGAGCCTTCGTATCCTCGCCTCTGCACGAGATCGACACTGTCGAACTTGCTCTGGCTGGTCGTGGGTTTGAGCAGAACTGTATACTGACCGTAACAGGCTATGCCTAGGAGCACCCGGTCTGGCGCTTTCTTCCTTGGCTCACGGGAGAACTCTCCTCTATCTGCGGCGATGGCCACCAGCCAAGAGGCATCTCCAGCGGATATGTTCAACACCGCCCCTCAATGGGCTCTTTCGCCACAAAACATACTGATCAAGAGCGAGCAGGTGTACCCCAATGGACTTCCAGCCATATCGCCATCCCCGATTATGCCTAATCTGCTAATGCAGGGTATGGAGACAGGCAGCAGTCCGGCGGCAGCACAGCTGCACATATATCCAATTGCGTCCAAGTCGCGTGTCGAGACCCAAATCAACATCAGAATGACTCTCTATCCAATGCCCCCGGGTGTCACTAAACTTCACCTGCCAACACACACCATCTCGAAACCAAAACTGCTCGCCAAATCTGCCACTCCAGCCCCCGATACATTGGAGCTCCACACCACGTTAGTGTGCACCAGCGCTATGGACAAGCCCCACTTCAGACAACGTGCCTTTCAACGGGCCGCTGGCCTCGATGAAATGGAGATGAGGGTGGATAGCAGGCGAGGATCCTTCGAAGGGAACCAGGATGACGACCCTGACAGCCCCGACAAGACAGAGAACGGAGGGGAAGTGCGTATCTGCACGAATTGTATGAACCGCGAGCGCAAGCGTGCTGGGCGGAAGAGAGTCAAGAAGCAAGAAGACGAAGAAGAATGGTACAAATACGAGCAGGATAGGGTCATTGTGTTCAACACCAAGGAATACCAGGACTGGCAGCCTCCGACCGCACCGAAAGAGAACGGGGAGGATGTCAAGTTCCCTGAAGGTGCTATGCAGATCAGTGCCCCCATGCGCATCGCGTGCTACTGCCGTCACCACAGCGAAAAGATTGGCTTTCAAGTCATCTTTACCATCAAAGACTGGCAGGGGCGCCTAATCGCTCAGGCTATTACGGACTCCATCCTGATCACCGACGATCACAAGACGCACAATACCTCCGGTTCCATTAATGGCCTAGCTGCATTGGCAGATTCTGCACAGTTCGCGTCGGATACCATTGGCTTTCCTGAGCAGACGGAGATGATGCCTTCCAGTCTTCAGACCTCACGACAATGGCACTCGACCAATAATCTTGATGCCCTGCGCCGAAACCAACCACAATTTGCCTCGTCTCAGAATCTTGTAGGGTTGCAGAACTTCCATTCTCACAGCACAAACACGTCGGCGACGCCACGTAATCTGTCACGTCAGGCATCTCCCTCGTCGCAGTCGGGCCCGAACAAGAAACGCAAAGGAAGTGCTTCCTCCGCACGTCCGATACCTCCTAGCTTGAGCATGACGCGTCTGAACGACGCTGCGTTGATACAGATGCCTCCAGTTGCATCAGCTGGGCCTGCCATTGCCGGACTATCTTCCAATCCCTCGCCTTGGGGGCCTAATGCGGGCGGCTTCCGTTCTCCAGAAGACCAGTCGTTCCCCATGGCGCCAGTCACTGTTCCTCACTTCAGCACTGGGCCACCAACACCAACCAGCAATCCCGGCCTCATTACACCAGGCCATCGGTCGGGAAGCACGGATTATCCTTTCCAGTTCTACTCCGCACCGAGTTCCGCACATCCGAGCAGGGCTGCCAGCCCGGTCGCAACAAACAGGCCTGTCATGAGCGCTTTCCAGCAGCAGCAACAGCAAGCTCAATTTGCTACCGGTCTTGGAAATGCCATGAATGGCCTACAGTTTGGTGGCGATCTTCAACAGCAGCAACAGCAGCAACAACAGCAGCCGCAGATACAACAGCCCCAGCACCAATCGTCTTCGCCAAAGCTACTCAAAGTATTGCCGAGCGAAGGGCCAATAACTGGAGGGATTGAGGTTACCTGTCTGGGTACGAATTTCCATCACGGACTGGAGGTCTTCTTCGGAGACAATGTCGCGACCACTACCACCTGCTGGGGATCGAGCTCGTTGGTCTGCCTCCTTCCACCAACGCTCCGGGCTGGTCCTGTCCCAGTGACTCTCAGGCAGAGAGGTCCGCTAGGCCCTGCGCCTCAGCCCTCCGCTCCTTCCACATTCTTCAACTATGTCGATACTGCTGAGCAACAGCTCTTTGAGACGGCTTTGAGGTTCCTTTGCCATAAACAGACCGGCTCTACTGACAACTACCAGCAGTTTGCGCGTAGTGTCATCAACAGTGCAGCGACATCATCGTGGGGACCGCCAGCTGGGCAAGCGCTCAATTCAGGAATGCAGGGCTACCAGGCTGCAACCCTCCGTGGTGCAAGCCGTCAAGCAATCGACACCGAGCAGACTCTGGTGAATTGCCTGGAAAAGGCCGATGTAGACGAAAGTCCTTACGATGCTCGAATCAACATGAGATCGGCGACCGGAGCTACCATGCTTGCGCTCGCAGCCAGCTTGGGTTACAGCCGCTTCGTTGCGGGCCTGCTGGCTCGAGGGGCTAATCCCGACGCCAGAGACAAAGGCGGCTTCACTCCGCTCATGTTCGCTGCGATGCATGGTCATGCACAAATCGTGCGGCGGTTGATCTTGAGGGGCGCGGATCCAATGATGCGCAGCCTGCGAGGTTTCATGGCTGTTGACTTCGCTGCGTCTGACGAGATGCTGAACGCATTGCAACGGGTTCAGCACCACACACGGAGTCGTAGTGCCGGTGCGTACTCACCACGTGGTCGTACAGGAAGTGGTACATCAGTACACTCAATATGGAATCCGCCATCACCAAGTCAATCAAGCGGCTATTCGTCAATGTATTCCGACGAGGACGAGGAGCAGCATTCGAATCGATCAGCTACGCAAGCACCGCCGGAGATATGGATACAGTCAAGGCGCAATAGCGCTGCTTTGCATTCCAACGATGTACTTCCGCTGAGCAGTCCTCCCCTGGATCACACTCGACCGATGTCACCCGCGACCGCCATGGCTGCATGGGGAGATCACCTGGCCACGCAGCTCCAGCAGTTCCAGCAAAGCATGCAGTGGCATTTACCGAACTTCCAGTTGCCTGCTTTACCACCAATGCCAAATCTTCCTGACTATCAGGCCTACCCGGTGGTTCGCCGAATAAGCTCCCTGATGCCGCATACGATCCAGTCACGATCTGCGTCTGCGACGAGCGATGCACCGACTGTGACACCAACCAACTACAGCGCGCGCGACCTCTTCTCCACTCCCGTTCTTCCGCCATCGTACGAGGAGATCTACCCGGAGAATGCGCACAAAGACATGGATGTCAAGAAGTCTTCGATGCTTCAGGTTGCGGCCGAGACCTTGCTGGACCAGACATGTGCCGAAAGGTTCGATGCTGCTGATGCGGACGGCTCATCAAATGTTGCACCAACCGGGACGCTTGCTGAGATTGATGTCAAGATTGGGAAGAAGTCGTTGTCGCGGGAGCAGCAGCAACAGCTCCGTGAGGCTCATGCGCAGCGGCTCAAGAAAATCCGAAGCGATCGGAACCTGTTCTTCCTCTGGGTATATCTCTCCTTGAGTATCCACCCCTGCTTGTTACTAACAGTTTTGCAGCTACCACTCTTGCTCATTATCGTCATCGCAATGCTTACAAACCGCATCCCCGAGTTCATCAACAACGTTTCGAAAATTACCACCGCGGCGCGCCAGTATGCCACTCGCCGCATTGTTGAAGTAGCGTAGCATAGCGCGTGTTTGTAATTACGCTTGTCCGTACTCCGCGCTTTCCAATAGAGCAGGGATGGGGTAGCGATGGCGTTTGGTTCACGCTGTACATGAGCGTTCTTTCAAGTGATGTACAGACGCGACTATCAGAATTGTAATGCTTGGTTATGAAATTCATGAGGTTTGAGCGGGAGGTTATCTGTCTCTTCTTTGGTCCATTAGCCTTTGCCTTTTCCACTTGGCATTGATTACTCTGGCCACTCTTTTGAGGCTTTGGTCTTCTCTAGTCCGGTTTAGATGACGAACCGACGGATTTGGCGAGTGTGAACTCCGCGAGTTGTTTCCCGTCTTTAAAGTCACCGGAGATTTTGTATGTCTATTGGAAACACCCTGAGATAGGAACCCGTTGGTGTTGTATGTGTTACTACCTATACACCCAAGCATCTGGTCTGTCGCTTACTTTCACTGTAGAATTATAGGCCAACTTGGTCAACGTGCATAAGTGCTGTGAACCATTCTTCCTGATGCAGTTCCTGCGTTCCCCTACGTTTCTGTCATCTGATCGAGAACTTTTCACTATCCGAGTAGAGAAATTGTTGCTTCGCCGTCACTAGCCTAGTTTCCAAGTTGGATCGGACCTGCTTTGCTAGGCCAATATATCTAGCTCTGTTTCTGGCTCTGCTTCTGGCTCAGGGCCCCTCGGTCGTTTTAGAACTTAATTGATGGACTTTTTCCTGGTAAAACAGAAGATGATGCTTCCTTCAGCGCGAATCACGTATCAGTTCTGCTGTAGTGTCCTCTTGAAGACCGCTACGGGCCTACGGCGCTGTCCTTCAACATCGTGGTCTCTCCATAATTTAGTACGCCTTGGAAAGCACAAGCGCATCTGCTCATGAGGACCAAGTTGCACGAACTCTGCACGCGTTCTCCACAGCTTTCCTCCCACTCAACAATCCTCACTAGATTAGAACCTCCACTATGTCCTACAACTATCGCAACGGCACACAGAGCCATCCAGTTCCCCCCTCCTCAGACAAAGAGCATCACACACACTAACTCAAACTAGCCACCAGCAGCGTCGAGTCCAGATCTTTCCCCCCTTCCCTGTGGCGGCTCTAGCCTTTCCAACCCGTTTCGAGCAAGCGACGAAATCTACCACCTGAAAGAACCCGGTCTCGTGGCGCCCTGAGCCTGTTGCATGCTCAGGTACCGAGACAACGGGCCGCTGCGGTCTGGAATGCGGGCGGCTTTGAGACATTTTCAAGGGGCCTGGAATGCGGAGACGGAAGCGGCGCTCGTGGCATTGAGACATTGTTCTGCCTGTCTGGAGGGCCGCCAACATTGGGGGACGAGTTTGGGGGGTTGAGTTGGTGGATGAGTTTGGGGCTTCGTGAAGTGGTCCAGGATTTCGTACAGTTGCTACAGTAGGGATCGCAGGATGGATTTGCATGTGCAAGTAACCACGCTTGTTATATAGTAAAGACGATGAAATGCACCTGAAGATTGTTTGATCCAAACACACAACACATTCCCCCTCTCCCCTAAATGGTAGGCCGTCAAAAAGTGCAAAAAATTACAGATGCAACTTCCCCAACAACAAACCCAGCCGTAGAGATCGTGAGCACCAAACCAGCAGAGTAAAGCCCCCCCACGTCTACCTCCCCGCCCGATACATCGTCCACATAGTCATCATTCTCTCCTGCTGGCCCTTACTAAACCCCTCATAACAAGCATCAGTGCTATAATCCATAAAATTATGAATCGCATCCGTGCCCTCCATATCCGGGCAGCTGTTCTTAACCTCGGGACACCCGTCCGTGCTCTCGCTCTGGGCGGGCGTGTCCGTAATAAAGTCGCCCTCGCCGTTGCACGCATAGCCCTCAAAGGTGTGCAGCAGGCCCATCCAGTGCCCCGTCTCGTGCACCGCCGTGCGGCCCATGTCGTAGCCCGTCACGGAGCCGCCGGGCATGGTGTTCGCTTGGATGTTGCAGCCGTCTGCGACGTAGACGTCGGGGTCGACGATGCCGCCGCCGATCGAGGACGGGAGCGTGCATTTGCCCAGAATATTGCCCTCCAGGTCCGTCTGGAAGTACAGGTTCAGCGTCTCGTAGGTGCCCTGGCGGAGCGCCTTCTTCATGGCAGCGTCGTCGTCCCCCGCGCCGACCGCCCACGCGTCGTTGACCGTCCACGTCGTGTTCTGCAGCGCGAACTTGATGTTCTGCGGGTTGTAGGCCGAGTTCAGCGCGTCGAGCTGCGCTTGCGCCATGTCCTCGCTGATCTGCCCTTTCTTTTCTTCGGTCGCCACGATGTGGATGATTGTCGGTACCGTGATTTCGCTCTGGCGTGCTGCAAGCATTGCGGCGCGCTTGCGGGCGCCCGGTGAGCCGGCGGCATGGTTGGTGTTCAGGGTGCCGATTGTCTTGATGAAGTCTTTGGTTGCCGCGTCGGCCCCTGTGCCGCAGTCGAAGTGCTCGTAGCGCTGCGAGGCTACGGCGGCGGCCAGGCAGGCCAGCGAGGCGAGGAGGAGAGACTTGAACATTCTGGGAATTGCTGTATACCGGGTGTATGGCGGACAGGAATGTGTTTCGGGGAGCCGGAGTGACGGTAGGACTCAGCAGCAAGTGATAAGATGAGTTAAGGGGAAACGAAAACGACGGATTCGAAGCTTGAAGCTTCTGGGCTTTTCTCTCAAGAAGACGTGACGGTGGTGGAGCACTTCAAATCAAGATCTGTGGTGGATACCATGCCTCATTTATTCCATCTCTTTCGAGGGTCTGGACTCCGGACTCACGACAGACAGCAAGCCTCACAGCCAGCCAAGCGCCTCAAGATCTGTTATTTATTAAGCGTGGCGCTCTACGGTCCAGCCAGGGTAGCTGTAAGCGGCCTGCAAACGTCTATTGTTGCTGTTCGGGACAAAGAGCCGCTCGACGTGGCCCCGGGGTCTAGTCCATTGCTTGAACGGCGAGATGGATCTTTCGACCTGCGGAGTAAGTACCCATACCTCACGACCTGTTTGCAGGGACTTGGAAGGTGCATCTTGTCATGGACGATTATACTGAACATACACAACCCGAGCGCCTCCCAGCGCTCTAAAACGCCTAGATTTCCAACGCCGGAGAACTCGATCAAACAAAATCAAAGGGTGAACATCGAGATATGAAACATGCACGTCAAGCTGAATCACCCGGCCGTGCACTTCGTCCGGTCGCAGTGGCCGTACTTGGCTGGTCGTTGTTCCAAGTGAGATATGTGTGGTCTCCGAGTTTCCTACATCGCCAAAGTCAGCTATCGTGTACAAGCAGGCTTTGTTTGGAACAGAAATAGGGGTATACCTTGGCTTGATGAGATGGGTTGCTGTAAAGATAGCACCGAGGAGGATGCAAATGCCCCCAACGACAACATAGGCGATGCCAAGGAACGGGTTCTTGCCGCCCATGACGGTTCTCGTAGATATTAAAATTGACTTTGTACCTCCATACAACGTCACGTTGAAGTCTGTAATATACCATTAGCGCATTGATAATCAGAGGTCGCAATGCTGCCCTACGGTCGTATATGCTCAGCTGATATCTCCCGATCGGCATCGACGCGGTGTCATTCCTCATTGCAAGCTTGCTGAAGGTTGGTAAACCTGCGGTTCGCATCCACACTTGGAAGGCTTCGTCGTTGTGCAAATCCGGCAACGGTTCCTTCTCGGTATAGCCGTTTGGGTACCTCTGTTCCCAGTTCCTGGGTGGCACGACCTGATCGATGGTGTATTTAGTTTCCTTGTACAGCTCTTTGTCACTGTCCCAGGCGATGCCCCTCTGGCTCATGTTGTAAGTCGGCTCTGCACCTGCGCTGGGATTTGTCAAATTTGGGGAGGTGAAAGTGTCGTTGAAGAGCGAATTAGCAATCAGTCCACACGGATAGTAGGCCTTTCCCGTGGCTTCGTCGACCTGAAGCGGATCGCAGTCACTCGCGGCGATGGATGCATTGCTCTGAGCATTTCCCATCAACTGCTGTGTGTCCAACGACTTCACGTATCGCCGATGGTTTTGGTAGAAATTTGTGAGGCGGTAGTAGAATAGTACTGGAGGACCGATGTTGTTCGGAATGTCGAAGCGCAGAGTGCACACAGCAACATCCGTCAGATTTACACTCCCCTCATGATACAGCTGGAAATGCCTGCTTTGCGCCCATTGTGCAGGCTGCGGGGTATAATTCGAGGCCTTGAAGCTGCTGTAAACGAGGTCCGAGGGTATATTGCGGAAGTCGCTAGGCTCTGGAGGGAAGCTTGCTGACAGGGGTGCCTGTGCGATGCAATTTGTATAGTCAATCGAGATCTCTTCAACCTTAGAGACGGGTGCAGAGTCAGCACAGCAGCTCAACCCCAACCATGGCTCTCTGAGTGCCTAGACCGACATACCTCAGAGCTGGCCCATATCAGAAGTCCGCCGATGGGCGCGAATATGATTCCGACCACGAAGAATAGCGGGAGAACAGTTTTGGGAGTGAGGATCGGTCTGCGGCGTTGCTGTCAGCGCGAGCTTGCGGGAAGATAGACGTTGTATAATGGTGGATGAGCATACTGCCAGGCCTTGAGTCGCTGCTGTCTGAAGGCAGTATCTTGAGAGAACGCGAGGTGTCAGCGCGGTGATCTTTTGTCAGCCATGAAGCCCTGGGTACCGCGTACTTGCTGGCCTTCTGCTTTTCGTCTTCTGTTTGTCGTCGCTGCGTGAACCTTGGCTTTCCGCGGAATCTGTATGCTGCACCTGGGTCGTCGACATGGCTTCTGTCCCTATGCAAAGCGATGCATCCGGTTGTTCAGGGCGGAGGGAAAGATGGTGATGTTTCGTAAGCGCAGGGCTGTTGCACGCCGGAGGTTTGGTGGAGCATGTCTTGGCCGGCAGCTGCTTCCGCCGCAGCCCGGCGATGCGCTACAACCTGAGTGCCGCAGGGACACCCAGAAATAGGACAACGTCGCTTTTACGTTATTCTTGCACATCTAGAAACATTAAGGGCACAGCGGCACCCAGCTCATGAATCTTAGGGGGGCGCAGGGACATCACTCAGCGTCGAACGTGCTTGATCTACAGTCACACACAAAAGCACAGCACCAGGCTTCCATAGAGCTTCCAGAAGATTTCCGCTTGCATGTATCATTATCTCCTAAAGCTATCTACACAACCACAGTGACCGCGAGTACATTCTAAAAGCCCGTGCAACAGCCAAACGCCACGTCTGTGGCTTCGCCGGTACAATGTGCGCATCCGGTATGCTTGGGGGTATCTGAGGGGAGAGACGGAGTGGGGGCTGGACCCGAAATCCAGCTACCAACACAAAGAAAAACAATAGCGTCAGACTTTCATAGCCATGACGATGCATCAGGTGACTATGCCATACTGCCGGAAAAGAGAGAGGCCGTAAACTCCAGGTCGTGATGCATGCGGTACAAGAGTGCTGCCCGACAGCTGATGCAGTGATGTCCAGTCTGTGTCATGAAACTAATGAGTAATATTGAGAACGCCAGCCGCGCGGTGGATGCGTCGGAAGTGCCGAAAGTGCCATTGTGGAAACTATGATAGTGGTCGTGAAAGTACTTATCGGTCGACGAGCGCGAGGCTCCGGTTAGATGTACTTCTGAAAGAAATCGCGGTTGAACCAGCCAACTCTTTCGAAAGCAGACCAGAGTTTGCTGGCCTTATTGACGTCGATCTTGCAAGCCTGCTGAGCGTCCGTCTTCCGAAATTCTTTACCGATGCGCAAAGCATCAATGCGAGAGATGAATACGCGTCGCTTGCTGCAGAGGTATGTGGCGCAGGAGAGACGGAGAGTGGCGGCAAGTGTGACCTCGGCCGGATGAAGCAGATGTCTGTCTGGGTCGGTCGATAAGTCGAGCATCTGACCTTTCCAATCCGCCTTCAAACTCTTGTTGTCGCGAAGAGTGGCGAAAGCGTTGGGTGAGAAATCGGGAAGCGAGTGGTAATCGACATCGTCACGGTTGGCTGCCGGCCGAGGTGCCTTGGGTGTCGGAGAGTTCATTTGTTCGAAAGAGTCTAGCACTTGCACCTGTGGCGTACGCTTCTGACGAGGTGCGCGAGGTATCCGAGGGATGGCAAGCGCGGGCTTGGACTTGCGAGGGCCGCTGGAAGGCGCCGGAGCAATTCTTCTAAGCCCATTTGTGGACGCCGACGGCTTCACTACTCTGAACGGCTTGTATTTTGACAGAATCTCCCTCTCCCTCCGCATCCAGGCTTGTGGGTCTCTGTTGTAGTTCTTTGCCACCGTCGAGACGAACAGGAGGTATTCTTCCTTTGTCGGTCGACTGGCCGGGTCAGCGTCCTGGCTCTTGCTGATGTGTTGCGAGACGATTGCTTCATGCTGAGGATCGAAGTGTTCCGATGGGAACAGTGTGAAGTCTTCCGCGGTCGGTCGATCGCTGTCGAACAGCTGTGGATCGCGATCGTTGTTCTCCACCGGCGCACGCGCACTGTCCTTTCCCCCTGCGGTCAAAGGCGAGATAGGTGGCGATAGTAGCAGCGACTCTTTGCTATCGAGGCCTTTCGATGAGGATTGGTAGATGATGGACTGCATGCGCGTGGGCGCAATCTCTGAGGAGAAAGAGGAAAGCGGAGAGCGATTCATCGTCTGCGACATTGGAGAATGAAAGCTGTCGCCTTGCCTTGTCTCTGGCGGAGACAGAAGCGATGAGAGCTTCAGTCGGTTGTCTTTGTGTGGAGGATACAGTGAGGTTGAGAGCGCCATTGAGAGTGGCGCGAGAGATGGAGGTTGCGATTGAAGCCGCTGCTGGTGATGTTTGTGCGATGTCAGCAGGCAGCCGGATGCGCAGAAAGATGACGAGGCTTCCAGGTGTTCTGCGGTCAGCGAGGTGAAGTGGCGAATTGAGCGGACGACACCGACTGGGCGCAGCCTTCTTTATGTGCTGGCTGTCGAGCTGACGTGAATGGTCAATGGAGAGTGTTACAGGTACTGAGTTTTCGCGAAATGCGGTGCCCTAACAGGGTTCGGGTTCCGCTCAGACAGAAGAAAGTTGTGCCTTGTATCCTGGGTAGCAAGTTGGGAGTGACTAGTAGGTAGGCAGCGTCGCACGAGCGTGAAAGGTTTCTACAAGAGGCCCCGCGGCGAAGGCTGCTTATGAGCGACGCCGATGCCTGGTGGCTGTGTGTCTCAATCAATAAGATCAGGCTGCAGGTGAAGTGACTAGAATGGCAGATGACTGGTTTCAAGTGATGGGTAATCAGGCGCGCAAGACAAAGGAAACGCTCGCAAAGCGAGTTTGTGACAAGCTGCGAGGTACCTGCCTGTGCATGTACATCCAGCCTGAGGGCATCAGTCAGTCAGGCACCCATTGGCAGCCGCGACATACGCGCCGCATCTCCGTGTGGCCGCGGACGTTGGGAAAAGTGGGATGTGTCCCTTTGGACGGATGCGATGGATGCTGACGAATTGACTGTGGCATGTTGACGAAAGTGTTGGAAGGGGGCAGAAGGGCCGGCCAGGTGTGGCAGTGTACGAGGCGAATTGGTCCAATTGCCAGCTGGCGCCTCCAACACGACAAGAGACGCCGACCGAATGACTGCTTGATCCCTCCACCTGAGGGCTCACGACGGGCTTGCGCAGCGGTGGATGGTGTGTTGAGTTCGCTTTCTGAGTCAGGCTTGTTTCCAGAGCTGGCCCCTTTAGCCCCCCCCCGCTAAACCGGGGCCCGACCTCTGCCATCCGCGCCGTCATGTGAGCACCTCCTCCACCATCCCTCAACAACCGTCGATGGTGCATATAGTTCATTGCTCGACATCTGTCAATTGCACGGCAATGCACTCGCGACGTTACGAGCATGTCTGGTGGCGTTGTTCTGGCTCAATTGGCCAGCCTGCGAGCCCAATTGCATCCAAGGCTCTGTCTCCTACACGTGTCGCAGCAGCAGGAATGCCCGGATCCGGTCTCAAGGAAGGCCACAGGAGTCACTCGCCTTGCCATCCCATTCGCAACGGTACCTACGCATGCCGTGGCCTCCCTGTTTGCTGCCTACGGACTTAACGGATGACGACTACCCTAAAGCGAGGCTAACCGCAGCGCAACGGGTTATCCGCTCGCTCTCCGTCCCGGGAGGTGAAGCGCTCAGCGATATCTCCGTGCTGTTCAGCTCGTACGAGTACTGGAATTGACCCCGGAGAACGCGGTCACATTACTGACAGGTGGGGTTGTGGAACGGGCAGACAGCAGACCCGTGGATATGTCAATGCGACATGGGTGTCAGGCTGCTCTCCGCGCGAAGCAGCTGTCAGGTTGAACCATGATTTGTCTACACCCTAGTCGCACCCGATCCGTCAACTCTACATTGCCACCTACCGGACCAAGGCTCACCAAGTGCCCGAAGCGTAAGCGAGAAACGGATCCGGGGTAAAGATCCTCTCCGCGGCCCCTTCAGCTCTTCAATTCAATTGCATCATCATCGCAGTTGGTGGAGCATCTGACCGTTTGAATGGCTGGACCAGTGAGTGCTTACAACCTCTGGTGTTTTGCATGTGAACATTAGAAGCCAGGCCTCAGCTGAGCCACGAGACATATCTCACACTCCTCCCTCAATTGAGCAGCTGAGAAGTGCATGAGATGCACACACTCCTCGTTTGAGGTCCATGGATCCAAGTCATGCACCCATATCGATATCGGGTAGTAGCATGGATTTAGTCGGTGTGGTGGTGTGGAGAGATAACCTTAAGGTTATCGCGGCTGACCAAATCCGTGCACTGGCTGGGCTGTCACCAGGCATCGGCGACTGTCCAGGTCTCCTTTCCACGGTTCTCCAGCCCCAATTGGCGAACGAGACGGAGACCGAAGCGCAGCCTCATCACCGAAGCCCGCGGACCCGCCCTTCGCGATCACAAAACTAGGGATCGATTCTCTGCTGCGAGCGCTATGCAAGGCTGCTGGCTCAAACCGGGCGGCCTGCACGACACCGCGATCTGACCTGGCGCATGTCCGCTGTCCGGCCCGCCGTGCCATTGGCGATCACCATAGGCCCGCCGTGGACGCGCCGCCGCGGGCTGGCGTCTGTTGCCCTGCAGCGACCCTGCATGTGATGGCTCAGGGTCATCCGCTTTTGATGTTTTGAACTTGGACGTCGCGCCTTGTTCGATGCACCATGTTTGAGCCTGTTTCGGTGCCAAGTTTGCGCTGCTCCGTCATCGTTGCACAGAAGTTGGCCGCTATGCAGCTGAAGACGTCCAGGGACAACGGCGCCAGCGGTACAAGGCGCCCTGACCGGTGTTCTGCAAGGAGATGAACAGCACTGTAGCTACTGTAAGGCGCTCAACCAGGGGTAGGATGTGCCTGTTGGTTGAAGCAGCTAGTTCAGGCCGACTTGAGTATCGAGCATCCAGATGAAGATAAGAACAGGAAGAAAAGCTAGCCGCCTTGACCAAGCACGGCTGCAAGGCCGAAACCTTCAGGTCGGCGGGGTCAGATGAGGTTTGGACAAGGTCAGGGGAGCTTCGACGAGGTCGGATGAGGTTTGCGACGTTCTACGCAGGCCTTGCGACTTCCCAATCCGAGTCATCTGGAGCAAGGCTTCCGACCACAGAGCACAGGGTAGACCAGACTCCGCTATCGTATCTGTTCGTCTCACAGGAGCGCTTTTGGGAGCGCTGAGGGACCTGTCCAAGTTATGCCTGGCCATATCACCCGCGTGAACTGACAAGCTGTTTCTCAGACGCTCATGCCAGCACGTGATCGAATATCAAGCCGCAAGATGGGGTGTTGGCGAGTGCCCAAGAGCAGCTGTAAAATCACACTTTCTCTCTCTAGATACTTTGGAATACAGGTGACAAGATCGTAAGAAACACAACGTGGTCGATGTATTCGACATTCACGTGACCGATTAGCTGCGCGTCTTCCGGCGACCTTCGCGGACCTTTCCCCCTCCTCCCAAGGACACAAACACTCGAAGCAAGTCCTACGCCATTTGCAAGCCCCTCAAGTCCCCACGACGCAAAAGTCTCCTTCTCTCCGACCCAAAGCTTCACCACCGAACAATGCCCCCGCCATGGCCTCTAAATCCACCCTCCCCACCCCCCGCGCCTTCCTAACCGACCTATTCTCGTCCCTACCCGCGCCCGCGACACCGTCCTCAAACCCCGTCAAAGATCTCAAAGGCGCCGACAAGAACCTCCTCCTAACCCTCCACGTCCTCTTCCCCAACGAGTTCCTCCCCGCGCTCGACCTCCTCGACCGCGGGCTAGTCACGCGGTTTCGCATCCGTTCGGACAGCGCGCCCAGCTTCCACGCAGCTCCAACAGCTCACGCAACGGCGGGAAACGCTGGGACAGATGCAGAGGGTGCGGCACAAGCTCCACGCCCAGACGCGGAAGTAGTCTTGGAGACCGAGGAAGAGAACGAGGCGGCAACGCTCTACTACGTCCGCTCCGCCCAACCTCCCCGCTCCCGCTTTGCTTCGTCCAGCGCCCACGACCCGAGCGCCACGCACTACGAGGTCCGGCTCGTGGCGTGGAATTGCGCTTGTCCTGCCTTTGCGTTTGCCGCGTTTCCGCTGTCTGCTTCGAGCGCGGATGATGCGGACGGAGCAACCCAGGGAGGAGAGGGAGAGGGAGAGGGGCAAGACTGGAGCTTTGGAGGGCTGAGTTTGGGAGGGGGTGGGGCGCCGGTGTGCAAGCATTTGCTTGCTTGTGTGTTGGTGGAGAGGTGTGGGATGTTTGGGCAGTTTGTGGAGGAGAGGGCTGTTAGTGTTGAGGAGGCGGCGGGATGGGCGGCTGGGTGGGGCGGGTAAGGGGTGTTTGGGACACTGGAATGGGAAGCATGAGCGTGGAGAGGAGGAAAGTTGGGTGGAGGCAGATAAGTCTGAAGACTGGGCAAAGAAGTCGTGCCAGCTGGACAGTGGCTGAGCGACTGCACCGGTTTGGCTAGAGGGGCAGTGTTAACGCATTGAGGAAGAGTTCTTTGCCGCAAAGAAGTCCGCTTCCACAGCTTAACAACCTGGGTGAACTTGAACAAAGTTTTGATTAATCTATATCACGTCCAGCCAACGGATGAGTCCGTCACCGGCCTAGTAGCGCCCGGATGAATGCCATGTCCATTCAGCGCCAAAGTCATATACTACACCGGCACCCTGCAACCCCAGCCCATGCCTCATAACCTCCCATCCTTCTTCCTATCGCCCGTCGGATCTCTCCCCTTTCCCGGTTCCGGCTTCTCATCCTTCATGTCCTTATTCGGCACCCCATTAATCTTGACATCCTTATCCGCCTTGTTCCCAATCACGCCGTCATCCTTCTTTCCATTGACCTTATCATCCTTCTCCTCCTGCTGCTGCCGATTCTGGATCTTGTTCTCGATCAGGTCATGGAACGCCGTTATCGCCCTGATCAGACTGCTCAAGTAGATCGTCATGAGCTGATCATTCGTCTTGACGCTCATTGCCCGCGCCAGCTCGCTATTGTCTGTCTGGCTCGGCATGCCCGCGCCGTTGGCCAGCGCCGCGGCGGGCGAGGAGCCCATCTTCGGCGTCGAGAGGTTGGGCAGCAGGTTGAAGACGTCTTGGAGGTTGCCCAGGATGGCATGGTTTACGGGAAGGTCGCCGTCGAGCACTTTTTGCAGGTACTGGCCGATGTCGCGCAGGCGGAGGTGCAGGCCCTGGAGTGACTGGAGCTGCGAGGTTATGCGGGTGGAGAGGGTGCCGACGGCGACGTCGCGAATGTCGCGGAGGAGGTGCTCCACGCCGATCTCTTCGGCTTCTTCGGCTTCTATTATCGAGGGCGTGTGGACAAAGGTTTTGGATGTGGTGGTGCCGTCCTGTGGAGAGAGGCTGAAGTTAGCCACGCGGACCGCCTACTACCTATGAGTGAGTAAACTCACATCTTTGATCTCTTCCACGGCAAAATATGCGTCTGTCGGTACGCCGACCTCCTTCGGCTGCACATCGATGATGACGAGTAGCGGGTTGGGCGTGTATCGTTTGAACAGCTCGTTGATCTCCAAGTCCGACGCCCGTAGCTTCGGCCCAGAGTGGTACCATCCTATGAGCTTCTCTCGTGCGTTCACTTTTTTGAACATGTCGTTCATGGACTCGACGTAGTTGTGATCTAGGAACCATACTGACGGGTCCTTCTCGTCTTCTTCAAAGGGGACTAGAATAGGCGTGTGTCAGTTGTGAAGGCGCAGATGGGAAAGGGTGCGGTTGCGCATTACCGGCGAAGCTGTTGGATACCCGCACGTTCTTGCCATCGTTCTGTCCCAGGAGCACACCGACGACTCGTTTCCGGGTCCCTTTGGCTGAGCGGCCGTAGTGATCTGCTACGGAGAGGAGGACGAGAGGCGCTACGGATACGTTTCGTGTCACCAAGGACAGTGTCTCGGCTGTTGTCGCGGGCATCTTGGAGCGCAGTATGATCGATAGAGGAGGAGAGCACGTAGATTCGGAGTTCAGCGGTAGATGGAGAGCGAGGCGAAAAAGTTGGTGATGTTGATGCGGCTCTCTAAGGTGAGCTCCCGGAGCTTTGAACAGCGCCGCGCTTGCGCGCTTGTGGCGCTTCTTGATTTGGATCTTTGTTACGCTACAGCTGTTCACCCAAATAACGATGGTTCCTTGACAGTAGTAGAATTACACATCGACGTTAGTCTTGGGCCAAGAGTCGCGCGTATCAGGCCTGAAAATGGAGCTGTTCTGGTCACGGCTAAGTGGATAATGCTAGGCAGCTTGTAATCGTACAACAGATCATAAATCTACTCTTACATCTCTACCAAAGATGGGGATATCAAAACGAAGTAATATTATAGCGTCGCAGTCGGGAAATAATACTGGTCCCACAAGAACTCGTAATCCTCGAGCACTCCTCCCACAAGACTTAGTAGTGGCTTGTCGCGCAGTTTCCCAGTAACAGAATGTATCCAGGCCCTGTCGTCAGTTAGCCGCTGTTTCGATCGAGTGATACTTTGCAAAACTTACTTTGTGATGTTCTCGTAGAACGCTCCACGCATAACCCACCATCCAAGAGCCCAGCCTCTCTTCCGGAGCTCCTCCCTTTCGAGCCCTGTCAAGCCCCTCAGCCCGCCCGCGAGCCGCTGCTGGAAGTCCTGCTTGGCAAGCTGTCGCGCGCCATACTCGATGCTCACGCCCAGTAGCCAAGGCCGCCAGCTCTTCTTGTCCGCGCTCCAATGCTGCATCGCAAGTGCATAGATGACCGGTCTGAGGATGTATAGGCACTCCGCCAGCTCCCCTCTACCCGAAACGCGATGCAATAATGCTTTCGGCGGCTTGATGTCATCCGCAGTCAGCACCTTTGAAAGCAGGTAACTCGAGATATCCGACGACTCCGGCAAATTCGGCATCGATAGCCCCGTCCTCGGCATGGTCCACGCCGCATCATCGGACCGTTCGCTCGGCGGGCTCGCGATATGATCTTCAGCCACGGCCTTCTCCTCTAGCGTGCTCGGATCGACCTCTCTTTCCGGCAGCGGCGGCGACAGTAGCGGTCGTGAATTCGTCAGTCGTAGCAGCAGCAACCGGCATAGCGCTTTAATGGCTTCAAGCAGCACCACAACGCGCCACCGAACCTTCTCCCCTTTCCGCTTGGCGGCCATCTCCCAGAGCAGCTCAGTGTACTGTATCATCTGCAGGGTGAGCGCTATGCGCTTGTAGGTGGGCGACTTCTGTGTCCAGAATTTGGTGTAGCGGTTGTGCGGCGACGGGTGCGGTTTCTGTGCGCCCGGTAGGCGCGCGATTGCGCGCGCGAGGAGGGAGTCATGGTATAGGGAGAGGACTTGGACGCCGGAGTGTACTGCGGATATGATAAGCGCGTGGATGGGATGAGCACCAGCGGGTGGAAGTACGGGACTCTGAGGCAATTTCGGATTCGCGGAAGCGACCTGGGGTGAGATTAGCATATTGTCATTTAAAGCTGTAGAAGAGAAGGCCATACCGGGTATTATATATGTTAGTGATCGCAGCCCCGACTCTATCTGTGCCACGGCGCTGGCGTTCTTTACGATAAAGTCCTCGTACATTCCCAGCCATTTCGGAGGAAGCGCAAGGGCTTGCGGCACCCCGATGGACGCTCTCTTGTACATGTCCATCGCGTGAGGGTGCGCAGAAGCTTCGGTCTTCCGTGGGACGACAGGTGGCAGGCGGAGTCTGGGGACACTGTAAGGTGACGCGCTTGACAGATGGGGGATGCCGAGGTCTGGGGCACAACTAGCGCGAAATATGATCTGATAACCCATCTAAACTGCACGTGTCAGTAGTGAGTACCTCCAGCACATCGAATGGCGAACAGTCGGCCTCCTGTCAGCGCAGAGATGGACTGTAATGGCGAGCCGTGGGATCTGCCCTTATCCGTAAAACGTTATGTTGAAGCGTACATGGCTAGATTCGATGCCTCGCACGACTTTCAGCACATTCTCCGCGTATGGTTTTTATCTAAATACATCTCAGCCAACGAGTACGAATTCATTCCAACTCCTCAGGGTTACAATATCACAGCTCTCGAACTCGCTGCGTACGCCCAGCGAATCCCAAGCAAATGCTCCATGGCTGACTGCGCCTCAGATTGCTTCACGATGTGGGCGACAAGAAGTATTCCACGCCCGAAGAAATCTCCAAACACCCGGTCTCCAAGGTCCTGCTTGAACTGGGTGCATCCCCAGAGTTGGCCTTCAAGGTGCAGACGATAGTCAAGCATGTGTCCTACTCCGCAGAAACAAAGGATCCATTAGCAGTGGAAGAAGTGCTACTACAGCATCCGGAGCTAGCAGCTGTGCAGGACGCTGATCGGCTGGATGCTATTGGAGCGGTCGGTATAGGAAGAGCTTTTACTTTCGGTGGAGCCATGAGACCGGAGACCAACATGGCAGAGACGATTCAGCATTTTACTGAGAAACTCGAGAGACTCGAGGGAATGATGAAGGTGCGAGTGCTCTTCATTGGTATAAGCGCTATAATAACCAAGCTGCAGACTCGAACAGGAAAACAAATGGCAAGGGAGCGCACTCGGCGTCTCCAGATTTTTCGCACGTGGTGGGAAGAGGAGACCACTATAGATCTCGACGGTTTGCCGATGTCCCTGTTTTTGTCCAAGGCTAGATGAAGGCCATTGAGAATATACTGTCGTTCACCCTATGGCGCGCTTCGCTCTTCAGCAGCTCGTTGCGTTCGTGCACTGTAGCTCCCTCAGACTGTCACGCCCATGAGAAAGGGAGCGAAAGATCGTCAAAGCAACGGTTCTATCGCGCAGCTGGGCTTGTTACTGAATCTTGCGTCTGGTGAAACCGTCTGTCAAGTTCGCAAATATCTAGAAGCGGGTAAGGTGCCTTCTGGCATTTAGGCACTACCGGCTTCTGAATCTGTCGTTCACGGGCGCCCTCAGTCAAGCAGGATGAGGTGACGGCTCTTACAGGAGTCCTCTCCAAATGTGAGAAATCGCGTTTGGCAAGGTCAGGTCCGGCTCATTATCTTATCTGATCTTGTTAGCCTGCGATGTCGCAAGTGTTAGAAACCCCCGCGAACCCCCACCATGACCTTCTACTCACAAAAATGGGGTTTCTCTACGCATCTTTGCGCCGCGACTCTGCGCATTTTGGACCATTCGGGATTCTACTAGCTCTTGTCAGCCATGGCCACTGTCGTCCTTGGCGCGCAATGGGGTGACGAGGGAAAGGGCAAGCTTGTGGGTGCGTAAATTTTCGGGCAGGCGACGCGATCAGTTGCGCCCGAGTGTAGCCTCGAAAGGTGTATTTGAGATCAATGGCTAACTGAAGCAGATATCCTGTGCGAGAAGGCGCAGCTTTGCTGTCGGGCTCAAGGTGGAAACAATGCAGGTATACCGCACGTTCGTCAAACGATGGTAAAGGGTGGACAGCTAACGGATCAACAGGACACACGATCGTAGGTACTCGGCCGTATCTTCACGTCAGGAGACGGTAGAGTGTAGAACGTATGAATGTTCCTAACCTGACTTTTGAAGGTCGCCAACGGTATCACCTACGATTTCCACATACTGCCGAGCGGCCTCGTCAATCCGTCATGCCAGAACCTCGTTGGAAGCGGCTGCGTCGTTCACGTCCCATCGTTTTTCAAGGAGCTTGAGGCACTTAAAGAGAAGGGGCTAGATACAACCGGCCGCATATACATCAGCGACCGCGCGCATGTGGTCTTCGACCTACACCAGCTTGTGGACGGCCTCGAGGAGGTGGAACTGGGGCAGGGCTTCATCGGAACCACGAAGAAGGGAATCGGCCCAACGTACTCGACTAAGATGACTCGGTCCGGGGTCAGAATGGCAGACCTCTTCGATCAGAAGGGTTTCGAAACAAAGCTGCGCCGACTTGCCGACGGTTTCAAGAAGCGATTTGGGGACCTCTTGCAGTACGATGTCGAGGACGAAATCGCTCGTTACAGAGAGTATGTGCCGAAGCTCCAGGACTACGTCATTGACCAGGTCCCGCTCGTGAAGTCTGCAAAGGAGAGCAAAGCGATGATTTTGGTTGAAGGCGCGAATGCTATCATGCTCGATATCGTACGATTTCCCTGGCCATTTTAAGCATTTCAAGATACCCAATTCTAACGTTTTACAGGACGCTGGAAGCTATCCATTTGTCACTTCCTCTAACACCGGACTGGGCGGAGTGCTCACGGGGCTGACTCTCGGCTGGCGCAACATACGCGAGGTCATCGGTGTCGTCAAAGCTTACACCACGCGTGTTGGAAGCGGTCCCTTCCCCACCGAACAGCTCAACGAAGTAGGAGAGAAGCTCCAGTCAATTGGCCGCGAATTTGGCGTCACGACAGGCCGGAAACGACGTTGCGGATGGCTTGACCTGGTCGTCATCAAGTACAGCCACGAGTGCAACGATTACACCGCCCTCAACTTGACGAAGCTCGACATCCTTGATGAGTTCGAGGAGATCAAAGTCGCGACGCAGTACTCGTACAATGGCGAACCGCTCGAGTCGTTTCCTGCGAACCTCGATATTCTGGGCAACGTCGACATCACCTACGAAACCTTCCCTGGCTGGCAGAAACCCACGACCGGCGCGAAGGCCTTCTACGACCTACCGCTCAACGCGCGGAAGTACATCGAGTTCATCGAGAAGTTCGTCGGCGTTAAAATCAAGTATATTGGCACTGGGCCGGGAAGGGAAAGCATGATTGCAAGGCCGTAAGATGACAAGAGTGGAGCTTCTAGGAATGATCTCAAAGAGGCACGCATGGGCAGCTTTGACTTTGTCACTCTACCCTTCCTTGTACACATATAGGTGGGCGGTCCTTTGTGCACGTTTGGTTGTCAACCTACGTTGTAGACTTTCTACTAGAACTAGAAAAGTGTTGCCCTCCCTTTGTATTATTCAGTGCTACCCGTTTCTCTTCCCTCACGAGCCGCCACACCGTCAAAAGCGAAACCAGACCCAGTTCCTCCTGCCTAGACTCCGTCGAAGTGAAGTTCGTGATACCTCTCTGCAGCAGCTGCCGTCCGTTACCACCACCCATAGGCGGCTGGTCATCTTCAGACCCCACTCTTGTGTCGTCCTATGCTTGCCCACATAATCCGAGTCCAGTGGCCTCATCGCTCTCCATAAAGCGTTTGCTGGGTTTCACAGGTAAAATTGCCTGCGGAACAGAGCCGATCCTGGAGAGTGGAGACAGAGCCCTGCACATTCACACAGTCGTTCCACGAACACTCTCCCTTTCCGAATTCGGTAACCCGTCGCTTTCCGTAGAACGCCGTGTGCAGTTACTATAGGTAAAAATGCCTAGAGGGGGGGGGGCCTTAGATATCTTATAAGCTTTCTACAGTTAGAATTCCTCTATAAGCCCTACCACTTCTAAATGCGGTAATACATATTTTTTTATACAGGGGACTTCACTGTTCAGCATCACCACTGTGGTGATCTTCATCATCATCTTGCAGTGGTCAGGAGAGTGCAATAATGATACTCCACTAGAGCCAACGGTGAGCGTTTACAGTACGTTCACACGATGTTGGGGTTGACTTTGTCAAGCCTGCGATGGATCCGCTTATGGTTTGGAATAGTTTTCATAGGCCGAGTAATCGCTCAATGAATAGCTAAACTATGGATAAGACCTTCCCATGCACCTGAAGAAGCCAGTCCGCTTCCAACCTGCAAGCGCTGAACGCCACGCAATGCATCCAAATCCCAATCTAGCCTCTCCCAACGCCCTTCGATGCCTTGAGTAATGGCCTAATACCTGCGACGATAGCGATTACTCCATATCCATAGGCTCGCCCCCATTGACCCCGTTCTCCAACCCCGCCGCCATCTCCGCCACAACCTCCGGATTCGTCTCTGCATCCGTCGGCGCGGTGTTCGGGTTGCTCAAACACCCCGGACAGTTATGAAGCACCGTGTGGCAGTAAACGTCGCAATCGATGCAAAAGTGGCAATGGCAGCTCCGACACTCATATCTGGAGCTCTCGCTCGCCCCCTCGGCTCTCGGGCGCTGTTTCACAGGCTTCGGTGCGCCGTTCGCCGTATCTGTGCCCGTGCTCTTGTCCGTTCCCTCCTGCATCGCGTCCGGCTCCTGCGGCTCCGGCACAGGCGGAAAGTGAGTCATGCACGCCTGGCACTCCGTCGAGCCCAACTCGCGCGCACGCTTCCAGCTCACCTCGACCCAGCTCTGCAGCGGAAACAGGTGGTGGTAGCTCCGCGCGAGATGCGTTGAGAGGATGAGCGTCATGCCGCAGCTGGGACACGCGCGGGGCAGGCTACAGACCTTGACCTGGCAGCGCGAGCACATGTAGCCGCCGCGTGTGAGGTTGTTGTGGCAGGCGCAGAGGGAGGGTGTGCTCTCAGTGACCCGCGAGGGGAAGCCCATCATCAGCAGGCTTGCCGCGTTGGGCGTCGGTTCGCTGGAGGGTAGGGCCGGCGCGGTCTGCCGGATCACGGGCGGCGTCGTCGTCGCCATGAGCAGCTCGCGGAGGTTCTTCTCGTCTTGGCACACACCGTAGACTGAGTCGTCGCCGGCGTTGGTCTTGGCGCAGATTTCCTGGCAGATGCGCAGGCGAGCGCCCATGCCGATGATGGCGACGCGGAGCCGGTCATTCACGCACGACTTGATCGTTTTGTGGATATCGCCCGGGTCGTTGGAGAGGAGCGCGCCGAGCACGATGATGACCTCTCTCGTGCTGTGGCTCGGTGCGTGGTAGAGTGCCGCGCGGGCCATTTCAAGAGCGTTCTGGAGCGAAGGGCTGCCTTTTGGCTCCCGCGCTGCTTGCCGTGCGGATTTGGGGTAGCGGATGCCTTGTATGGCAGCGATGTGGTCTGCGGGGTTTCCGCTGAGGTCGCTGAGGCGTATGCAGAGCCCGTCGTGCATGGCCATGACACACATCTGACTGATGGGGTTTTGCTCGAAGAACTCCCGTACGTAAGCTTGCGCGTGGTTGATGGTGACGATGTAGCGGTTGGGGCGCATGTCTTTCTCCAGCATCGCCTCGCTGAGGTCTAGGATGAGGACTACATGGCGGATGATGCCGCGTTGAACGGGCTTGTTGTCTTGCCGCAACCTATATTAGCAGTTTAGTCAGCTTCTACAAGGTGATCACAAATTATTTTGCAACGGATATACGAAACCAAGCATAAGACAGTCTCGGAGGGATATGTGGTCCTATTAGGCCCCTGAGGAAGTTTTTGTCGTGTCTGAACCCTCGTGTGTTGGGTAGATTGTGGGTGCTGAGTGGGTCGTTGATCGAATCCCTCCGCAGCTGTTCTACGAGCGGATGCATCTCCATCCCGGGCAACATATATCGAAGAACAACTCCAGTCGCCAGACTCAGGGTGGAAGACGTCCCACTTGTAGGAACCTCTAGCGCATCTTGTAGTAGATATCAACCTACCTCGCTCTCTTACGCGCCTGCTCTTCCGCCTCCAGCGACTCAGCAAGGTTCCCGTCCGGCCCTTCCCCAAAAGCGATAGAGTCTGCCTGTATGCCACTTTCCCAGCGCTCTTTCGCCCTCGTCCTCCCCCTCGCTCTTGCGCCGTAGGCTCCGCCAGCCGCACCGTTATTACCGCTTCGGGAAGCGACTTCCACGCCGTCGTCGTCGGAGACATCTTGGATGTATTCGCCGTCCATGTCGGCTATCTTGCTCGGTTGGGGAGGTTGAGGAAGGTGAGGGCATTGGGAGAGACGCGGTTGTGTTCCTTTTATAGCTGGTTGAAGAGAATGGAGTTTTGGTTCCAGCAGCGAGATCCGGTAGCGAATATGGGTGACCGAAACATCACGAGCTAGCCCACCGGACCGATATTATTTCTGTCGACGTGAAAGGGCCATGCCTTCGTGCGGGCAGTTGGTTCATCCTAACTTCCAGGGTTTATATTTTATTGGAGCGAGGCAATCGACGCGCAGACTTTAGAAGGCACGTGACAGCGAACACGCGCAGAATATCAGAACTATCAACGCCGGTGCTAATTCCTCAATTCAAGCGATATTTATGACTCTGATGGTTCACCGAGCCCAGGCAGATCTCATGAGCAGGTTCGCAATGCTTCGTTATTAAGTATCTACTGCGGGATGCCCACCGCGCCACGCTAATCGTCAATCCGTGACATTGCACCATCATTGACGCGCTCCCAAAACGTACAGAATCGGCTAGGTATACGTTGCGCCTGCCGTTGGCATCGGCCAGTCGTCCTCTGTTATGCTCGACCAGAACACCCAAACAAATATGACAGCTAGCAATGTGAATAGCGTCTCGAACAGCCCGCCGTTGATTGCCCCGTCTGTAGCGTTGCAAAGATGTACGCTGATCACGTATTGGAAGACCTGACCGATAGCGAACATCAAGGCTGCTAGGGTGAGATATACTACACAAATTTAGTATGGTGCGGGATCCAAGCTTAAAGAATTGACTTACGCATCGGCTTCTTCTCCCCAAGAACCCGAAGAACCAGGTAAGCTTCGAGGATAAAGAAGATGACTAGGAACACTAGAGGTGCGAGCTGATAGAGCGTATAGAGCGGATATGATCGGTTTGGGGCACTCAGCGTGTCGTCCCAGTGGCCTGTCCAGCTGAATCCGGTGTCGAGCGCGATGTAGCCGGTACCGACGAAAAGGACGGTGGCTGATATTAGGATTAACCCAATAGACACTGCGGTCCCGTCATCGAGGAGTTGGTAGCCGACAGCGCCATTCAGCATTAGTATCCAGGTTGTCGCAACAACGGCGGCGATGTGAGCGGCGCTGAAACCCTGCGCGCCGGAGTCAGTAACCCAGAATATCGACACGTATGTGAGGCACAAGCTCTTACCCTTCGTATAGCGCCGTCAAGAGGAAAGTGGCCAATGGAGACGATCTCGCAAATCTCAACGATTATGTACCCTATTAGGAAGAGTTGTATCTCTCTGCAAGCTGTTAACTGCCATTGAGAATGAACCACTCCGGATTCTGTCTTACCTTCGTCCCACCGCAGCCTTCTTCTGTTCCGAGCGCCATAATAAGAATGCTGAAATCGCAATCGCAAGACCGCAGATGGCTATAGAACCCAGATTGGCAAGATATCGGTCGCCGCCGAGTGGTATGCCCCTTAGATCACATCCTCCATATCCGTTTCCGCCTCTTGAAGGTGATTGGGAGAAAAGCTAGGGAAGGTTCGAGGTCAGCTTTAAGTGTCCGTCCCTGACGTGTTGCTGGCTTGGAGGGGGTCGAGTGGAGCTACGTACATTGCATACTAGCGATTGTCGTTAGCATTGAACCCATTGATCGCTCATGCGAACGTACCTGGTATCGTAGCTGCAGCACTTCCAGAGTCGCGACAGAAGTCGTTGAAGGTGCCATAGGCTGTAGACATTCTAGCTCCCACACCCTGGCCGCAGCGCGCGAACGATCGCTTTATTCAGCCCTTCTTCAAGGCATGCAGTGAGGTTCTTGTATCCTTGCAATTGGGAGTTCGCAGGTGTTTGCTGTACGTGCGGCTATGCGAAGAATGATGCTGAAGGTACGACGATGCGCGGGCGGCTGTGCAGCGAGCAAGCAAGCCTGGCAGCGTTTAATTGTAGGCTGGTAAATAGCCCAGCCCAGGTCAGTTTCCGAGGCCACCAAGATGGCCACAGGGAACGAGCGCGCTAAAGATGCAGCTACCGGGAGGCAAGGCAGGGTTGAGCGAAACGGCGGTTTTAGATCCCGGACTAGGGAACTGGATGCTGTAACAGGTCTATTGATAGCCTGGTAATGGATCGTGAGGACAGCGGTGCAAAAGAGACCGCTAAAGTGTTGGATTATGGAAAGACTAGAAGCAGAGGTTCTTGCTCAGTGCGTGCAGAGCGCGATAACGTGACATCTGGAGGGAAATTGAAGGACGCGAGGAAGGGCATTTTGGAGGTTGAGGCGAGAAAGAGAAGGCTGGTGGTTGGTCCCTGGGAGCTGATTCGCTACACTAGATCTGGGCAAAGAGGGTCCATCAAATCGCGGCAAGATTTTGATCTCCAGCTTTCTCACTTCCCTGATTTGGCTCACTCCATCATCGCAACTCATCTCCGTCTCGAGCTCACGGAAATTCTTCTCGGATTGTCAGTACCGTTACCGCTTGGCACCACATTGATGCTAGGGCTGCTCACCGCGGCGAGTTCCCTGCGGAGCCGCGTGGGTTGGTTTCCGCCCGCTTCGGTGCGAGCCATGAACGCCTCTGCCGACAACCCAGTCACTGTTCTCACCTGGGCATACAAGGGCCAGATCTGCCTGGAGTCTGCTATCAAGAGATCTCAGTTTGATTAGGAGAGGCACCCACTATGTCAGTAATTGTGCAGTTGCTCTTCTCAGTCACATATTGAGTTACCATGATATCCTGACTCGAAACTCTCGAGCACGGAAAATGTAGGTGAGGCACGAACGCAACACCTCACATGTTCCATGCGGTTGCAGTAAATCCGAGGGCTGTTTTGGATTGTCGACGAGGTAGGTGCTATGCCATCTGCCTATGCTCTCAACTCAGGGCAACTCTCTTGATGGGCGCCGCGCGTTGCAGATTTCTTCCTTGTGCTTCCCTGCGTTCTGCTCTTTGTTCAAGTCCTTCTTCATCAAACGGTACTACCTTCTTCACGTCAACTTCCCTTCACTGCCTGCTGCAACAGTACTTTTAGCGCGATCATAGTGGAAGGGCTTCCACGTCAAGGCACTAAAAGAGGCTCAAAAGGGGCCGTAGGAGGTTTACAGATGAGCAGGGAAGTTGACATTCAAGTATGGTTTCCCCATACACCTTGTCTGATTTTGCCGCTGTTGTACAATATCTTTTCTTAGAAAGTGATAGTAACATCCTCGTTTAGCAGTCTTCAAATCGCTACACCATGGTAACATGCTTTCCTTCGTACTTTGATCGGTCGTCGTTGCATGGGAGCATCAAGCCCCCTGAATTAATCTTGTGCTGTCTAGTGTTTCCGGGCATAGCTACTGAGGCACATCCGCTACATGATGCTCCATATAGTCACTCCAAGTACACCTGATAATCCGCGGTTAACCGTAGTATGGGGCGCGCCAAGTAGCTCTGCCACGAGTTAAGGCCGGGGCAAGGACACATGACCCAGGCGTGACAGTATGGCACACGGTACCATGGTCGCGGAAGTTACAAAGTGTGCCGCGCTTTTCGGTGGCTTTTGCCTCAGTCTCCAGTACAACGGAGACCAAGGACTCAAAAACCGTGAGCAGAAGAACTGAGAAGCGAGGGACTAGAATACCCGTGGAGTTTGTCACAAATGTCACATGAGCGTATTCCTGCCTCTGTGTCTCGTATGACCGGCGCAGCTGCACATGTCAAGCTCAAGCTAAGCCTTATGTATCCTGGTCTGTGCACGTAACCCGGTTCCCTACCTAGGTACTTCTTTGCCAGTTCAGAATTGTGTACAACGATAAGAACAGATGCTCGAAGATAAAACTCTTCGAAACTGACCCTACCTTGCTGTTAGCCTGGATAGCAATAGTAGAAGAGCCGATAGGTCCCCATTGTTGGGGGTTCAAGGTTGTTCGTGATAGATAAAGCCCTGGTCAACGGACCGAGCTCCTGTGTTTCCTCGCTTGGGCTGCCTGGCTCAGCAAGCCGAACAAAACGCAGTGCATGCAGACGACCACGGTGCCAATCATTCTGATTTCATCCGCCGTCCAGTGACCAGCGCGTGCCAGCCGTCTTTCCGCAGCATTCTAATGTGATTTACGTCCTGCTGAGCTAATTGAACGACCGTCTCAACCCCGCGGACCCTGTGCATCGCGCCGTCACCCGGCCGTTTTTCCCTATACAACAGCACTATCACAGCGGAGACGGGCTGCTCCTTCTCAGCCCAGTACGCTGCCAAAATTCCTTCCTCCTCCAAAGCCGGACCGTCAGCCGATATCCCTCTCCAGACTCTTTCGTCCTCGCACAGGGACCGAGACGACGACTCCGTATCCCTGATCAGCCCCAACGAGAAGCTTGGCAGCCGGCGGTCCTCCTTTTCGTCCAGGTCGGCTGACTCGGAGTTCTCGCTTTGGAGTGATACTGGGGATCTAGTTGATCAGCTCGCGGGAGAAGAGAATCCTCTGCACGTTAGGCGCCGGCGGTCAGTAGAGGATAGCCGGCTCGGGGGTTCAGCTAAGAACAAGCACCCCAAGCGCGTTCGTTACCAGTCCCACGAGGGAGACGAAGAGAAAGCAGGGCAAACTGGCGTCGTTAAGAGGAAAGAGGATATAGAGATACCCAATCCGGGCCCCCGGAAAGTTCCCCGCGCGGAACAGATACTGGCCTTCATCATGTCTCCGAATGATGGACCGTCCCGTATGCACGGGTTGCACGGCAAGAAGTTAATGTACAGCACGACTCCATAACTTACTTACGGCAGCGCTGACTGACTTGTGCAGTTATTTTACTAGCGTTTTCGTGTCGTTAGGCGTTTTCTTGTTTGGATATGATCAGGGCGTTATGTCAGGCATCATCACGTATGCAGACTCTCCTCAAACCCAAAGTATTACCTACTGATCCCTTCTCGCAACAGCGGTGCATACTTCCGAGACTACTTCGATCAACCCACCCGGGCGGAGATCGGAACCATGGTTGCCATCCTCGAGGTCGGAGCTTTCATCTCGTCAATAAGCGTAGGGAGAATTGGCGACATAATAGGCCGAAGACGGACCATCCTATACGGATCCATGATATTTCTGGTTGGTGGCGCCTTTCAAACGTTTGCTAATGGCATGCCAATGATGATGTTTGGAAGAATCATTGCCGGTCTCGGAGTGGGAGCGTTGTCGACAATTGTGCCTGTTTACCAGTCGGAGATTTCCCCGCCTCACAACCGTGGCAAGCTGGCTTGTATTGAGTTCTCGGGCAACGTCTCTGGGTACCTCGCCAGCGTCTGGGTCGACTACTTCTGCAGCTACATCAAGAGCGACTTATCGTGGCGAATACCTCTCCTCATGCAATGCGTGATGGGTGCGCTGCTTGGCTTGGGCAGTTTCCTTATCTGCGAGTCACCAAGGTACGTTACCCATGATTTTGCGCGCAGCGGAGGGGACTGAGGCTAATTTTAAGCAGGTGGCTGCTGGATAACGACCACGACGAAGAGGGCATTGTCGTCATAGCCAATCTCTACGGCAAAGGCGACATACACAATCCCAAGGCACGAGACGAATACCGCGAGATTAAGATGAATGTTCTGCTTCAACGGCAAGAGGGGGAGCGATCGTACGGCGACATGTTCAAGAGGTACTACAAGCGAGTCTTCATTGCCATGTCCGCTCAAGCCTTGGCTCAACTCAACGGCATCAACGTGATCTCCTACTACGCTCCCTTGGTCTTTGAGCAGGCTGGATGGGTCGGCCGCGACGCTATTTTAATGACAGGCATCAACGCCATAACCTACCTCTTGTCTACAATTCCGCCATGGTACCTCGTGGACAGATGGGGTAGACGGATGATACTCCTTTCCGGAGCCTTGGCTATGATCGTCTCGCTCTCAGCAATCTCGTATTTCATCTACATCGACATACGGTGGACGCCTCGCCTAGTCGTCATCTCCGTGATGATCTACAACGCCGCATTCGGCTATTCCTGGGGGCCCATCCCATGGCTGTATCCTCCAGAGATCCTCCCACTCAGCATCCGAGCCAAGGGTGCAAGTCTGAGCACAGCTACCAACTGGGCGTTCAACTGGCTTGTCGGCGAGATGACACCTATCCTGCAAGAGTGGATTCAGTGGCGTTTGTACCTCCTGCATGCCTTCTTCTGCGCCGTTAGCTTCGTTGTCGGTAAGTGGTCCCAAATTGTGCAAGCAAATTTCGACCCTCGCGCTAACATTGTGCAGTATGGTTCATCTACCCCGAAACAGCCAATGTCCGCCTCGAGGACATGAATGCCATCTTCGGCGATGCCACGTCCGTGATGCCGACGCCCGCCACCATCGCGGAAGCCGAGTCTCTCTTCAGCGGCAATCGCTCGCCCGTGCCTTCCATGGATCTCAGACGCCAGTCCATCAGCGCAGAGAACGCGATTCCGGGTCTCAATATCGATCCGCCTGGGGTGGACGTCAAGGACGGCAGACCGGTGCTGTCGAGAAAAGAGTCAGACAGGTCGGAGGGCTTGGGCGGCTGGATCTCGAATCTTGTTAAGCGCGGCACGGGCGGTGGGGAGGGGGATAGCAGTAGTGGGCAGTATAGACGTGTGGGCCAGGACGAGAATTAGATTTCTTATTATTGTTAGAGCTGCGTACACTCTTGGGGCTGAGAGATCAGCTTTCCCAAGCATTGTGGGGAGCGTCCCATCCGAATGACATCTCTATTTATCTATGTAGAGAAAGAAGATGCATTTCCCCGGGCAACCTGCGTATTAGATTAATGATGATGAGGAAGAGTGTTCGTGTGATTTCGAGATGAGCCGTGAACTGTCTGAAGGCCTGTAATCCTATCCACAGAAGGCGGGATGTTCCTTAAGAATAAGCTCTGATGAACCTTGAAAGACGAGAACGCCGGACAAAAGTGCAGCCGCGGTTCTGAACACGTTTGAACAAGTCGACAGGAGCCCCTTGAGACGGGTGGCTTGTGCTCAGGCGCCGCTTCCCTTGCTTGGCTTCGCTGGAGATCACCATTCGTATGCGCATTTCCATCTTCAGCTCCCCCTCTGTCGTTGCCTCTCTTCATTCTCGACTGCCATCTGGGGAAAGCACATTGTCTTCCCGGGGCATCCAACAGGCTTTACAGCTTGAAATGTACTGATTCCTTTCTAACACTGTCACCTTACACTTCTTACCTTCCTTGGGTTTACCGTCAAGCTTCCTCAGCCCTGTGCTCCAGCAATAGCACACTTGTCTTAGTGTGATCTACCGTAGTTGTCCCACCACAATTGCTCCACGGCCGACAAACTCCGCGCCTCTGACTCACATACTACAACATGGCCGCAAGGTCACCGCAGCCTGCACAGGGCTATGCTACCGGAGCAGAACGCCAGCCGGACGACTTAAGGAGAAGGAATGTTGCTGAGAGCGAGCGCGACGGACA
The DNA here is from genome assembly GCF_000281105.1 of Coniosporium apollinis CBS 100218. Taxonomy (NCBI): domain Eukaryota; kingdom Fungi; phylum Ascomycota; class Dothideomycetes; genus Coniosporium; species Coniosporium apollinis. The sequence goes on from NW_006913265.1 coordinate 598,672, forward strand.
CGCCTACATATCTGCAGATGTTGAGGAGAAGGGGAAAGAGAAGGTACGAGATATCACCCGAGCCAATACAATCGGCAGGCGGATGTGTGGGGACGTTGGCCGTGGATGGCTGATTGTTTGTTATACCTCTAGGCAAAGTCAGTCCTCGCCGTGTTAGACGAATACGAGTGGATCATTGCGCCCCTGGTTTTTACAGCGTTGGCCTTCTTCACGCGAATGTGGAAGATTGGTCTCTCGCCCATCGTCACCTGGGATGAAGCTCAGTAAGTCAATGGCGGCCAGCAGCCTGATCTCTACACCAGCTGACCATAACGCAGCTTCGGCAAGTTCGGATCCCACTACCTCAAGCGCGAATTCTACTTCGATGTCCACCCTCCGCTCGGCAAGATGCTTGTCGGTCTATCAGGGTATTTGGCGGGTTACAATGGATCCTTCGAATTCAAGTCCGGCGAGACTTATCCGGAGGAACTCAACTACACCTTCATGCGGGTCTTCAATGCCACCTTCGGAGCTCTCTGTGTCCCACTGGCGTATTACACGGCGAAAGAACTGAACTTCAGGAGGCCGACTGTCTGGCTCGTTACCATGATGGTGCTTTTCGAAAACTCGTACACGACAATCAGCAGGTTCATTCTCTTGGATTCGATGCTTCTCTTCTTCACCTTCACAACTGTCTTGTGTTGGGCCAAGTTCCACCGCCAGCAGCATGATCCGTTCTCGCCCGAGTGGGGTCTCTGGCTGATGCTGACCGGCATATCAATCGGCTGCGTGTGCAGTGTGAAATGGGTCGGACTTTTCTGCACCGCACTGGTGGGTCTATACACCGCTGAAGATCTATGGAATAAGTTCGGCGACCTTAAGATGCCCAAAGTTGAGCTTGCGCAGCACGTCGGCTTCCGGGTCTTCAGCCTCATCGTTATTCCGTTAATCGTCTACATGTTCTCATTCTACCTCCATTTCCTCATCCTTGAAAACAGCGGTCCGGGAGATGCCCAGATGAGCTCTCTATTCCAAGCCAATCTCAGAGGTACGGAAGTAGGAAAGGACAGCCCGCTGGAGATTGCTTTTGGTTCCCGCGCCACAATCAAGAACATGGGGTATGGAGGTGGTCTTCTGCACTCACATGTTCAGACTTTCCCCGAGGGCTCTGGCCAACAGCAAGTCACTTGTTATCACCACAAAGACGCCAACAATGACTGGTTCTTCTATCCCAACCGGGGAGAAGTCGAATATGATCCTGAGGAGCCGCTCCGCTTCCCGGGTAACGGCAACACCATCCGTCTCATCCACGCTCAGACCGGCCGCAATCTACACTCTCACCAGATCGCAGCCCCGATCACCAAGGCTGATCACGAGGTGTCTTGCTACGGCAACACTACTGTAGGGGACACCAAGGATCACTGGGTCATCGAGGTCGTTCGTGACGCGGCTTCGAACGACTACTCGAAGATCCGAACTTTGACCACTGCTTTCCGTCTAAAACACGCCGATCTCGGCTGCTACCTCCGGGCCGGCAACGTCAACTTGCCGCAATGGGGTTTCAAGCAGATTGAAGTCACCTGCACCAAGGAGAACAAGCCTCGAGACGTCTACACTCACTGGAACGTCGAGAGCCACTGGAATGAGAACCTGCCGCCCGGTGATCCAGGCTCTTACAAGTCGCCCTTCCTGAGGGACTTCCTGCACCTCAACGTCGCCATGATGACATCCAACAACGCCCTCGTTCCCGATCCAGACAAGCAGGACGATCTCGCTTCCCAGTTCTGGCAGTGGCCCATCCTCCACGTCGGTCTCCGCATGTGCGGCTGGGACGACCACAGTAAGTCTTCGCTCTCACCCTATCCGGATCACTAATAACACCCTCCGCAGTCGTCAAATACTTCCTCCTCGGCAACCCAGTCGTCTACTGGGGTAGCACAGCCTCGCTCGGTATCTTCGGCCTCCTGATCCTCTGGTATCTGATCCGGTGGCAGCGTGGCTACGACGAGCTCAAGCAAGCCGACATCGACCACATCCACTACTCGGGCCTCTACCCGGTCATCGGCTGGTTCCTGCACTACCTCCCCTTCGTTGCCATGGCGCGTGTCACGTACGTGCATCACTATTACCCCGCGCTGTACTTCGCCATACTGACGGCGGGCTTCTGCGTCGATTGGGCGACGAGGAGACTCAGCAGGGAGGTCCAGTGGGGGATTTATGGGGTGCTGTACGTGGTCGTTGTGGGGCTGTTTGTGCTATTTAGGCATATTTGCTTTGGCATGGTGGGGAGTCATACGCAGTGGAGGCATTTGAAGTGGTTTAGCACGTGGCGTATCACGGACTGAAGGGGAGGAGCGGGGGATGAGGGGATGGTAATAGGTCGTGGTGGCTGGGTGTAACATGGGGCCGCCAAAAAGGAGACACTTTGTATTGGACAATGGATTGTACGCGGCTAGGGGGCGTTTAGACATCAACAATCTAGGATCAGTATCGGAATTGATCGTTCGTTGCTCTTGTTCAGCGCGAATCCTATTATCTCGCAGAGCGATGGACTGAAGCGTGACTTAAATTAATCCCCCGTCATTCACGACCAACCACCGTCACGTGCAAATCCGGGGATGCCCCGAAGACATCCGCTGGCACATCCAGAAGCTTATCAAGCAAGCTCCCACTTCACGCTCGAGAACAATATTAATCCACCAACTACCACAACAACTCATATTCAATGCTGCTCGCTTCCTCCAGTTAGCGCTGCCAGCAGCGCAAAATCTCCCACCCCAAAGCAGCCGATAACTTAGCCCGCAGTCACCGCGATGTTCTGCCTCCGCAGCTGGATCCCGATCTTGTTCTTCCTGTACGCTTTTGGGTCTCTGTCTCTCCCCCCTCCTCTTGCGCCGCACTTCACCTCTTCTATCAAGGTCTCTCAGCACAAACCAGTAGAACGGAAGCTAACAACACAGTACTAGCACCAACGCCTCCCCCATCTACCTCATCCTCTTCATCTCCGCGACATACTTCCTCAACCGCTCCTGCGTCTACTGCACGCTCCTGCTTGCTATCCTCGTCATCGCACTATTCGACTTTCGGCAAGGGTTGTTTGACCCACGGCAAGGCACCGCAATCCCCAATGGGCCATCGTCCACCAACACGACAGGTGCTGGGGATGCCACTGTGGGAGATGTCGGCGGTGGGGGAGCTGGGCTAGGGAACAACAGAACGGCAGTCACAGCGGAGTTGGTCGCGAGCGCGGTCAATAGCACGGTAGCCGCGATGGCCAGCTCGGCGGTCGAGGGTATCAAACGGAGGATACACCCGTCGGAAGAGCAGTGGAGTGGGGATGTTGCGACTGATGTGGTGAAGGGGTTCTTTGCAAGGAGAACGTGGAGGATTCCGTGTGTGGACGTGCTGGTGAGGCTATAGGGCGGCTGATGGCTATTTCAACGCCCTCGGGGCTTTCTTGTGCTTACTTTCACGGCTGGGCGCGCTGGGACGGATAGGGTTGGGAAGCATCGGCGCGGCGTCGCGGTTGCGCATACGGTTTGTTGGCCGAAGATACTAGCGTATGCGGGTGCATTTCTTCTGGCCTATACCACATACTTATACCCTCTCATTTCATGGACGTACTGGGGGAAATGGGCAAGGCGGCCGCCTTAGTTACATAGCACTCAAACACCACTTCCCATACTCAGAAGGCTCCACAGATATCAGGTGCTTGAATCAGTTTGGCAAACGCTGGTAACGAGCACCAATCAATACTGAGCTTTAAGTTTACTGTATACCTGCCCTGCCACCCCATATTGATGCCAAGGCGGAACGCGGGGCCTTCCGCGGGGCACTCCCGAGAGGTCCCGTTTGCAGAGCACCGCAGGGGAACGCTCCTCATAGGTACATAAACACAACCGTCACTCCGAGAGTCCCACACCACATGAGATACAGACTGCGTGCAGTGCTCCAGTCAATTACACCACCGTCTTCCCTTGGGTTCGCCCCGATCTACCGCCGCCAGTTTTGCAACACCACAGCTTTTAGAATCATGTCTCTTACAGCAGACAGAGATATACTTCCTGATAGGTGAGGCTTAGTCACTGTTTCAGTGAAACAATGTGTTCTCTTGCAGAGCCTTCCATCGTGTTACGCGGAGGATCATACGTTGTTCTCTCGGAGGCATCCAAGTCTTTCGTTCTGAATAGAAATATTGGACTTGCATAGAGTCAATTGCGTCTCATTCTTCTATCCATCTTAGTCAATATCCTTAGGCGCGTTGCCGGTTGCTCTTGCGCATGACCAACATCGAGGATATTCGAACAATCAGAAGCGCTGATACTTCGCCCAATCTAGCATCAAACCCACCAACTATGCCATCTCCCTATATGACCTTGAGCTTGGTGGTGCTTTCAGCTATCAAGGCACCGTTAAGATTGCTCTCGACATCAAGAAGAGCGTGAAGCACATCACCTGCAATGCAAACCAGCTCAAAATCCACAGTGTGGACGTGCAGACAGAGCACAACAAGACCGAGCAGTCCTTCAAGGCATCTGATATCTCCTACGACGAGAAGGCCCAGAAAGCTACCTTTCAATTCGACAATGACTTACCCGTCGCTTCACATGCTTCGCTGGTTGTCAAGTTCCAAGGCACGATGAACAACGTTAGTCATAACCAGATGTAGGATATAGAGCCGTTACTGACCATTTGACGCAGCTGATGGCAGGCTTCTACCGCTCCCGCTATAAGCCCGCAGCAACTCCAGCAAAGTCGGTGCCACATGATGATGAGTACCACTACATGTTTAGCACTCAATTCGAGTCCTGCGATGCTCGTCGAGCCTTTCCCTGCTTCGACGAGCCGAACCTCAAAGCAACCTTTGACTTTGAGATTGAGATTCCAGAGGATCAGACCGCATTGAGCAACATGCCTGAGAAGGAAGTCAGAAAAGGCAGCAAGGAAGGCCTGAAGATCGTGTCCTTTGATCAGACTCCTGTCATGTCAACGTACCTCCTCGCCTGGGCCTTTGGAGACTTCGAGTACGTTGAAGACTTCACGAAGAGGAAGTACGGCGGCAAGAACTTGCCTGTCAGAGTCTATACGACGAAGGGTCTCAAGGAGCAAGGTCGCTTCGCCCTGGAGCACGCCCACAAGATCACGGATTATTTCTCCGACATCTTCCGCATCGAGTATCCTCTTCCGAAGGTTGACCTCCTTGCCGTGCATGAGTTCTCTCACGGAGCGATGGAGAACTGGGGTCTTATCACGTACAGGACAACGGCCGTGCTCTTCGACCCTGAGCATTCGGACCAGAAGTACAAGAACAGAGTGGCCTACGTTGTTGCCCACGAGCTAGCTCACCAGTGGTTCGGCAATCTGGTGACCATGGATTGGTGGAGTGAGGTGCGTGCTGCAAGACCTATTCCGTTATCCCGTGTCTTCAGCTAACATGCTGCAGCTATGGCTCAACGAGGGGTTCGCTACTTGGGTCGGTTGGCTCGCAACTGATCATCTCCATCCAGGTGAGTGACCTTAAATACTAGTAGCGAAATAGGCTAACATGCTTTCCAGACTGGAACATCTGGGGCCAGTTTGTCGTACGTTCAATGTCCAGAGGTGTTTCATGTCAATCACTCGCTAACAGGTTCCCGTCGACTTAGACTGAGTCTCTCCAAACAGCTTTCCAGCTTGACTCGCTTCGCAACTCTCACCCCATTGAAGTACCGGTCAAAGATGCTTTGGAGGTTGACCAGATTTTCGACCACATAAGCTACCTCAAGGGGAGCTCTGTCATTCGTATGCTAAGCTCTCACCTGGGCGTGGATACATTCCTGCTCGGCGTGTCCAACTATCTGCAGAAGCACAAATACGGAAACGCCACGACGAACGATCTATGGTCAGCGTTGAGTGACGCTTCCGGTCAGGATGTCAACAAGTTCATGGACCCTTGGATCCGTAAGATCGGGTTTCCTGTGGTAACCGTCGCCGAGGAGCCTGGCCAGATTAGCGTACGTCAGAGCCGCTTCCTACTCTCCGGAGACGTCAAGCCAGAAGAGGACCAGACGACCTGGTGGATCCCTCTTGGGCTGAAAACAGGCCCGCAGGCTGCCATCAAGGCCACCGGTGCGCTTACGACTAAGGAAGAGACGATTCGCGACGTGGATGAGAGCTTTTACAAGCTCAATGCGGACCAGAACGGCTTCTATAGGACGAACTATCCGCCGGAACGACTGGTGCAGCTCGGTGCTGCGAAAGACCGACTGAGCGTTGAAGACAGGATCGGTCTTGTTGGAGATGCTGCTGCGCTCGCAACGTCAGGAGATGGCAACACTGCTGCTCTTTTAGCATTGACAGAGGGCTTCCATGATGAGCAGAACTATTTGTATGAGTGTACCTGAGAAACCCAGTGGTCAGGCTAATATGTTGTCGTAGGGTGTGGCAGCAGATCCTGAATGCCCTGGCCAACATCCGCTCGATCTTCTCAGACGACGAGGAGGTCTCGAAGGGGCTGAAAGCCTTCGCCCTGAAGCTCGTCACCCCGGCTACGGACAAGATCGGATGGGACTTTGCGTCAAACGAAGATTTCCTGACCGGCCAGCTTCGCTCGCTTCTTATAGCGACCGCAGGGCTTGCCGGACACGAAGGGTAAGACGCAGACCTCCCCAGCTCCTTATTCCATCTTAACTCCAATCGCAGCGTGATCGCAGAAGCCAAGAAGCGTTTCTCGGCCTACACCTCCGGCACCGACAAATCCGCCATCCACCCCTCGCTCCGCAGCGCCATTTTCCGCATCGCCATCACCGAAGGTGGACAGGAAGCCTACGACGCCGTGAAGCAGGAATACCTGACCACGACCTCCATCGACGGCAAAGAAATCTGCCTCGTCTCGCTCGGCCGCGTCCAGACGCCCGAACTCGCGAACGCGTTCCTCGACTTCCTCTTCTCGGACAAGGTGGCTGTGCAGGACGTGCACTCTGGCGCCGCGTCGCTGGCTGCGAACACCAAGACGCGGTATCTGCTGTGGGAGTTTGTGAAGAAGAATTGGGATAGCAAGGTCTACCCGCGGCTTAGTGGAAATATGGTTGTGCTGGAGCGGTTTTTGCGGATGTCGTTGACGAAGTTTGCGAGCTTTGAGATTGAGAAGGATATCCGGGAGTTCTTTGAGGGCAAGGATAACAGGGGCTATGATCGCGGGTTGGGCGTTATTAGCGATACGGTCAGGAGTAGCGCGACGTATAGGGAGAGGGATTTGGGGACTGCGAAGGAGTGGTTGGGGGCGCATGGGTATTTGTGATGGTCGGGGGCTACCGTCATGACATGATCAGGCGAATATCGCGATAGTTGAATCAAAAACAGTAACATGCTGATAGCTTGAAATCTTGTAGTCAAGCCGTAGATAGTCGGACCATGCCTGGAGTAAGATGACCGGTTGGTATGAACACAAGTCTCACAAGCCTGCAAATCATGACTTTCCACGTCCAAGTGCACGTCTCAGTCCTGTAACTGCACCGCTTCCAAGCAAGTAGCCCGCGAGCGCTTCCGTGCACTCTTTTACTAACAGGCCTAACATCGACAGCCGCCCCATCCGATCGTCGCCAGGCTTCTTGGAGTTTCCTCACAGCCAGTGCCCAAAGTGACAGCAGCCTCGTTTTACCGCAGAGCGCTTCGCTGTGAAGGAAAACTATCCGCCCACTTCGAACCCATTACCAGAATCTTTATTCCGCTTCGCACTCGCTGCAATTCTTCCGTCAAAACACGGCCTTGCTCTTCAGCACCACACGAGTCTGACCACTCCGCTCTGAAACTTGCCAGCGCCAGCGCTCTTCGCTGGGCCAACACCTTCTCTCAACTCTCCGCCCGCTGCTCTTCGCATAACCCAACTCGCAGCCCCCACACGCCTCGACGCCCAATTCCTATCACGTCGCTCTGGGCTGCGCCCCTCAGCCCTCGAATCCACTACCAGCCGGCGCACCTGCGCGTTGCCCGCCCATGAACAATCCCCACCGCCGTTTCAGGCTTTGCACCGTCTGCCGTGTGGTCTTGCCCTTTTCCTTCTCTTCGCGGTTGATGCGGACAAGCGCTGCGGCGGTGCCGATTGAGAGGGCGAAGACGGGGTCAAGCGTTCTAGACAGCGGCTTTAGCATGGGTTTGGGGGTCGGGAAGGGAGAAAAGCATGGGCGGCAGAGCGGGGAGTGACGGGTATGGGGATAGGGAAGGGGGGAGAGCTACTTCGAGATGATGTAAGTGTAGCGTGGTGCGGACATTTTGGAGGCGGGGGTGGGTGGAATCAGATTTGTGGGGTATCGTAGACGTAAGAGGTGGTGGCTTGGATAATGTGCGGCTTTGGAGGAGAGCAATTCGTGATGATGTTGCAGATGGACTGGAAGATGATGCTTGCTGGGATCGGCGGAGCTTGCCGAGCTATCGTGGGGCAAGCTTGGAGCTCCTGAAGCTTGTCGTGGTGTGCATATGAGGGCTTGAATATGTTGCGCATGTGATGCAGAAAGACACGAACCAGCAGAATAACCCAGGAGGCGGTTTCAATACCCGTATCAGCAGTAAATGGATGGGTCAAGCTGCGATGTGCAGCGATTCAAACTTCACGCCATACGCTGATCAGAAGCTGATCCCAACAGTGGGGGAAATGTATCCATGTTCATCCTATATGATCCGCAGTAAACACCAGAGCCCTCCGTGCGACCCAGGTGTGCCTCCCTCCACCGTGACCGAGACCAAGTATCCAAGCCCGCAGCGACTGCTTCTTTGAGTGGCAAAGCACACCTAGGTAGCCCGAGGCTCACATCCCAGCCGTTCACGTCGTGTAGTCACTGCACAGCTAGTCCGACAACGCCGGGACCCATCATTAGAATCCGAGAGACAAAGCAGCAGTAGAGGAATCGGCGAGTGATCTAGCAGGCCTCGCCGAATGTGTTCTCGCCGGAGTACCTGATCAACAGTCAGCTCCTGTATCGTGTTGTACTGCGTGTCGGAGAGCAGAGACGTACGTGATGTACAAGAAGCCATCCTCATCCTTGTGCTCCTCGTAGATGCTGCTCATGAGCGCGGCGGTTGGCGGCAGGACCTCGTCCACGAAGATGAAGATGGCCTTTTCCGGCGAGAGCTTGATGCGCTTGCGGATGACGTAGACGAACTGGCCGACGGTGAGATCCGAGGGCACCAGGTACTTCTTCTTGTCGATGGTCGCGATGTCGGACTTCTCGACCTTCTCGCAGATAACCTGGCGGCGGAGAAGCGGTCAGCACGAAGGATCTTGAAGACGAAAACGCTGCTCCGTGAAGCCGGCGGGGTTCAAGCAGCGCGATAGAGGCGACTTACGGGAATGCGGTCGTTGTACTTCTGGCGGATGCGCTCAGCCTCGGCCTTGCGCTTCTCGAAGGGGTGCTCGTCCTTGAACTTGGAGCGCATGTTGATGGCTGGGTCTTGCGGCTTGCAGGTGTACTTGTGTATAGATGCAGGTGTGGGTAGCGGGCTTGTTGGAGGTTGTTGCAGGTGGGTTGATGCAGTGGGCGGTGGAGGATGGTGATGAGGGTTGGAGCGGTGGAGCAGGCAGCAAGTGACTCGTAGAGGGGCTGGGTGACCCGCTTACATAAACGGCTGCGACAGCTCCGGCGGGTTTGGAAGTGCAGATACCACAGGTACCTGATTAAAGAGTCAGAGTAAGGGCAGGAAGGCTTGACTGTTCCTTCTTGGTTGATCACGGGAGGCTCTTGAGCTATTCAGCTGGTCCTTTGTCTGGGCGGCCACGCAGTCGTGCTCTTTCATCGTCACCAGCGAAACAACAGATTGTTCAGCAGCCGCAGTCAGCGGTACGTAGCGACATGAGTACAAAGACTGCCCTGTGACCCTTTTCTGGTAAGGCTATGTCTTGTAAATGCTGCTGCTAGCACCATCGCTCTACTGTTGTACTGCGGCGCTTCTCTTGCGTGAGCTGCTAATAAGGTGAGTGAGGCACATGGTTGCTGGCGATTACTGGACGGACGTATGCGCCAAGCTCATCCCGCTCCGCCTCATCGCAGCGGAAGTCTGAGTCAGCTCCTCCCGTGGCGGAACGCAGGTCGTGTGATCGTCATACATCTCGCTTCTGAGCTCCCAGCTGCGTTTGTAACTCCACATCACCATTTCATCTCTGTACATTACTCGCTTCAGAAGAAACCTCTCTGTCTCTGTGAGGAACTGTCCTCCACTTCTCGCTCTTCACATGTACTTGATATAGCCAATCTCCTCCTCTGTCGAGTCCATAGACCTCCGCAATGGCCTCAGCCCGGCCTGCCTTCCGTCTCCTACGCCCACCCTTCTTCCAGCAGAGCTACGCATACCGCCGGCCAGGCGCCGACTTCTTCAGGCCCCGCTTCGCACCCACAACAGCGAACCGCTATGTATCCGACGGCGTGCCTCCACCGCCGCCGCCACGAGGGGACGTCCGCAACGAAGGCCGCCGGGAACCCCCCAACAAGGTCTGGGCGCCAAAAACCCGTCTGGCCGTCGGCGTGGTGTTCGTCGGCGCCCTCATATACTCCATGGTCAGCACTCCGTTGCCGCAAGAAGCTCCGGAACCGCGCAAGTAGTGCTGATACCGCGGGCCCCCAGGTGACCGGCGAACCGGAGAAGCTCGAGGCGCCGGCCATTGCTGAGCAGGATGCGCTTTCGAAGAGGGAGTCAGGCGTTGGTCGGGACTCGCCGATGCGCCTGCGGATGGAGGCGTTTATTAAGGAGCACCAGAAGATCATCGTCTCCGAGCTCGAGAAGCTAGACGGGAAGACCTTCAAGGTCGACAGCTGGGAACGTCCCGACGGCGGTGGGGGCATCACCTGCGTCTTGCAAGAGGGCAACGTGTTCGAGAAAGCCGGTGTCAACACATCCATTGTCTACGGCACGCTCCCGCGCGCCGCCATCTCCAAGATGCGCGTCAACCACAAAGCGCTCGACCCCGACGTCGACAGCCTCGACTTCTTCGCCGCAGGCCTGAGCCTAGTCCTCCACCCACACAACCCCATGGCACCGACCGTGCACCTCAACTACCGCTACTTCGAGACGGCCGACAAAGACGGCAAGCCCAGCGCCTGGTGGTTCGGCGGCGGCTGCGACTTAACACCCTGCTACCTGTTCGACGACGACGCGATACACTTCCACCGGACGATCAAAGAGGCCTGCGAAAAGCACGACAAGAGCTACTACCCGCGCTTCAAGAAGTGGTGCGACGGCTACTTCAGCAACAAGCACCGCGGCGAGACGCGCGGCGTGGGCGGCATCTTTTTCGACGATCTCGACGAGACGGAGAAGGATCAGGAGAATCTGTTTGAGTTTGTTCAAGACTGCCTTTCTGCGTTTCTGCCGTCTTATATGCCAATAATACGCAAGCGGAAGGATCTGCCGTTCACGGACAAGGAGAAGCTGTGGCAGCAGCTGAGGCGAGGGCGCTATGTGGAGTTTAATCTAGTGCATGATCGCGGTACGAGTTTTGGACTTAATACGCCGGGGGCGAGGGTGGAGAGTATCTTGATGAGCTTACCCTTGACGGCGCGGTGGCAGTATATGCACGAGCCGGAGAAGGGGAGCAGAGAGGAGCGGTTGGTCAATGTCCTGAAGAAGCCTGTGGATTGGGTGTAATATGCCATTGCAAATCTAAGAGGCGCAAAACGATGTCAAGCCGAACAGGGAGTTACTTCTGCGTCGGTGGTGTCAAAAGACGTATCTGTACAGTATTGACCCGGGAGGCTCGAGAATCACGAACGTGGTGCGGACGCGTGTCTCGATAGAAGTTGTATATATTCATATCCTTGGGACACTGGAGTCCTGTTGTCTTCCGGGTTCCGCCTTTATCTTGTGTGGGCCGGGCCATACGCCAGTCAATGAACGTAAAGCTCCTGCTGTACACCGGAGGAACGGGCACAGACTCCATCTCATGCTCTCCAATGCAATGTGGTTATGCAAACTCCGGGTTCTCTGTTCTTACACTGAATGATCCGGAAGCATATCAACGCGCCGAAGATCTACGGTGCTCGTTCGCAAACCAGCTCTTGTTCCCATTCCTACATGCTTCATCGTGCCGAATCTCCAAGGTTCTCGCATCTTTCCAGCATCCAGGCACTTACCAGTACTACGCCCCAAACTCGGAAAGCGTCCCTCTTCAAGGAGTGGACGGGAAGGTAAGTGTTCTAGGGAGCGAAACCCATCGTACGAGGCTCGCTATCAGGACCTCCGGGGACTCGAAGACCCGTCTCACAACGGATTACAACCCACAATGTCCACGAAGCTCGGCACACGCGGCGAGACAAGCTGGTTGATGTACGCGCGATGTGCGGAAGTGAAAAGTGAACGACGTCCTACGGAAAAGCATGATTGTCCCGGACTCAGAAGACGTGTGGTTCATTGAACGACTGTGGACGCAAGAACGTTTACAACAGATGATGCTGACGATCATCGCAGCGATGATGATGGACAGCGAAACGTGTCATACAAAAGAGTGTGCTGGTTACCGCTTTCGGAATTGGTAGGGCTTACACAGGGATTCTAGTTGTAGTAAGCTATAGATAATTAGGACCCACGTCTAGGTACTTTTAGCCATAGTAAGTGCCCGCAATTTTCTACGGAAAGCGACAGGTTGCCGGATTTGGAAGGCAGGACTGTTTGCAGGACGACTGTGAAAGTGGGAGAAGTGCACTCAAGACACCGGGCTGTCTAGTAGGTGGCACGGGTGGGACGTAGCACTGTCCACGTTGGAAAATACCAGAGGGACACTGCTGAGGAACTAGCTTTTGCTCTAGTCTCTCATCCACACTCTGCGATGCTGGTTGCGTAGGTGAGCGGGACCGGTTGCGCCAACTTACAGTGATATCACAGCCGCTGCAACTTCTTGGATGGCTCCCGAAACTCACGTGTCCCCACATCGGTCCTCAGGACACATGCGTTCCTTGTTACTACATAGCAGATTACCTGGACACTACAAGACTCGCATGTTAGTATACAACAATAGCTCACCAGAGAGAGTAGGACAGCGACGACGGCAATGTTGATACGGTTTGTCGACTTACCGTTAGCCCGCAACCCCCGCAATTGTACTTGTCGGAATCCAGTCTGTTGCAGGCGTCGCTGCAGAGCGTGACGTCCGGAAACCCCGGGCAATAGCACTGGCATCTTTCCTTGTTCGCACTGCTGAACGCATCCCGGCCTGGCAGTGTTTCGCTGGCAACCCACTCATAAAAAGGTTGCCATCTTGTAGCAGCCCCGTTTCTCGAAAGGCCGCGAAATTCACGATAACAAATCGCAAACTCTGCGCATGCAAGATCCAAACTCGCGGTTGCAGGGCTCGAAGATGCCGTTTTCGCAGTCATCTAGGATTCAGGGTCAGGATACCATCGCTCTCTTGTCTCGCGCGGGGCAAAGAACTTACTAAAGCAGCTTCCGAATTCGTAGTCAGGCACAATACCGACCCCGTTGGCTGCGCCGCATATATTGACTTGTAGTGGTCGTGGAATAGCTTCCCGAGGTTTAACGGCAGCGAAGAGGTTAGGAGGCGAATTCACACAACGAGGAGCGGTACCTTCATTGTAGTTGCTTCTTCTCTTTAGCGTAGCCGCTGAAGCGACCTTTGGCAGTAGGACAACGGTAGCGGTCGTGGAGACCGAGCCCGGAGTAGCCTTGACATAGTTTCCATCAAGCCTCCAGCTATACGGGATACTGTCCGTCCCGGTAGTAATCTTACCAGAACATGATGTACTAAACAAGGTGGTGATGAAGGTTGTGCCATCTTCCGCCGGCTTGGGGATCTGCCCCTCGGAGCTGGTCGACGAGAATCGTACGCTGCCATTGTTGAATACGGCAACACAAAGCAGCCCAGCAGGATCTTCGAAACCCAAGTTGAAGTAGCCTCCTGGCGAAGGCTATCCGAAGTGATAAGAAGGGTAGACGGTAGTCTCGCTTGGAGCATTTGCTTGTAAACCCATGTACCCTCCGTTGTTGACGATGGGATACCCTCGTGTATCCATGACCTCAAACTTAGCGCCCCCAATGCCGGGGTCGATAAAGCACTTGGCCGCCGGGATCGTTGTAGGGATGCCGCTGTTTGAGGGTGGTGTCGTGGTGAAGGTTAGTGTCGTATATTCGCAGTAAGTGTAAGTCGATGTCCAAGAGTCCTGTCTCGGGGACGTCAGGTACCGTACTCGTGTTGCTACTAGTGCTTGGCGCAGTTGAGGAGCTCAAGGTCGATACGGAGCGACTTGTAACTTGAGAATAAGATGACACAGTATGAGATGTCGATTGGGAATGAGAAGTCAGCGTGGACGAGGATCGAACCGGCAACGACGAGGAACCTGAAACTGCCGTTGAAGTGCGAGAAGATGCGCTTGTCGAAGACCCTGAGGTTGTCCCTATGGAAGGACTTGTGGATGACCCCGGGGATATCGCCGAAGCACCACACCTTCCATAGGAAGGCATGCAACCAAGTCCGCAGTGGGCGAGTGCTCTGCCGCAGTTCCCAGCCGGCGAGCAGCAGTCGCCGAAACGAGATCCTAAGCAGGTTCACCCATTTCTAAGCCCGCATTTGCCATCGGTAGAGATATCTGCAGCCCTCTACTTAAGTTGGGATGGACAGCACAGAGGACGCGGGAAAGGGATTGGAGCCAAAGCACGATAAGCAATGCCCTGAAACCCATTGCGAATGAACGTAGAGCATAAACGATTTGTTTGGGCAGTGTCTCGAAAGGAACGTATACTGATTCAAAGAAAAGGGAGAGACATCTCATTTTCGGATCACTCCTCAACTGCTGAGACTGGCAGTCAGTAGACAACATGCCTAAAGATTCATGGATTGGTAAGGCGCGTGGCTTCTTGGCTGCCTCATAACGTTAACATCCTGGTTTCTTTAGGTAGTCGTTCGATTCGCGTGAGTGGGTCACGGTTATCGAGACCACTAACTCCTGCGGCATTAAGATACCCCCTTACGATATTTTTAAGGGCAGATCGCAGCAGCGTTACCTTATTGGAGCTCTTGAAGAGATTCAGAATATGCACGGCCTTCACAGGAAATCGCAATTCCTTAAAAGGAAAGGAATCGCGATTTCCTGTCGCTAAGCGCTAGGGAAGGCAAAGTGCGTTGCTCACTCTGCAAGAAATCAGCACGGTATGAACCTTCAAACATTTTAAGGTAATGAGTAGTCTCGGGCTCTGCGCCACATTCTGGCACCGCAAATCCGCTTCCGCTTCGAGACCTGACTGTCGCTGACCTGCAGCTACAGCTGGACAACTGAAGTTGAGAAGATCAAGCTCCGCTCAAACAGGCCGCGGAATGCGGATAAAAATAGTGTAACCCAAGTTTGGCCTCTCCACGCATCCACATGTCCTCAAGAAGTTTCATCGAGCGAGCACCCTAGCCAGGCATGTAGAATCTCCGATTTGCTGTATACCCCTACTAGACCGCTCGCTTGATGCAAACTTCTTGAAGATATGTGTACTAATACGAGTAGAACGTAGAGTAGAGCACAAGCACTTACCGGACCGGCCTGAACGTTTGTCTGAGTTAACTATACAATACAGATTAGTGTAGCTTATACGGGTAGAGTTGCAGCATCATAATCAGCTCCTACTTTCCCGCTACTACAAGAGAGTGAGCGAGTCGTTACTTTACTCAATCCTTTGCCGATAATACAGGTAATTCCCACTATAGCAAGTGGAGGGTGAGAGACACCTAGGTAGGTGGAGAGGGGGTCGCACATTGATGCGGCCACTATAATATATCTTGAGCTATGGCAGTGTCACGGCTGCACAGGAAAATCATTCCTCCAGGAGCACCGATTACCCCCCTTGCCAATATTGCCCCAACCCTTACAGCACGACTGCGAGCACTTCATCCCCCAGGATTCCAAACTCGTGTCATAATTCCAGGGTATCAGTGGCGAAGCTCTAAATCGGCATCCCATAAACCGGGCATATCTTCGTCCATAAGAAGCTTCTCCTCCTCAGCAGCACCCACAGTGGCTCTCGCCTCCAAAGCATGCGCCACCTCCAGCACTTCGTGCTTCCCCGGCCATCTCACCAGATCATATCCCAAAACGCCAACCTTCCAAAGAAGCTCACAGTGCGGGCAGCACACGGTGTTAGTGACAGCAGACACAACAGCATAACGTCCGCAACGGAAACAGGAGAAGTCGCACCGTTCGCAGAGCGCAGTCGGCTGGACGTCGTCACCACCCCGTTGGTCAAGGCGAGGACGTGCCGGGGCGCCACATTCTGCGCATTTCGTCTTACCAGCAACAAGCTGTGCCCCGTTGACAGCAGCCTGTTTCGATCTCAGCGCATCCGGTATCCGGTCTTGAGATCGTTTCGAGTCGCCAGACTCCTCGCTAGTGAACATGACTGAGCTATCTCGACAAGCTTCTAGCTGACACTGCTCCGCGTCTGACGGGAGCTGGAAACTATCCTGAAGCGCCTGGGCGGCTTGTCGAAGGGCCGGGGCGTCTGCCGCTGTGTCAAGATAGCCGCTCCTGAAATAGTTGGGCCCCTGTACAGCCTGGCGGATAGGAAGTCCACCCATTGGTCGGAAAGTGATTTGTTGAGCTTCCAAAAGTTTCTTAGCGGCTTCGATGCCAGATTCCTCGTCAGCGGGCGTATCACCCAGGGGGGCGGTCTTGGATCCTGGAGACTCGTGAAGCGTGAACGTATCCGCCTCTTTGAGACCCCTGTCATCGTTGCCTACTTCGAGCACGTTGATAGAGCCGTTTTCTTCACCGATCAGGAGACGCGTGTAATCCGGGTTAAACGCACCAGACATAACACAAGAGTTTAACGTGACGACATCTTGTACGTGAACATTTTCACTTGAGCGATAAATGTCCCATGATTTGACGACGCCATCCGAGGATCCACTGTATAACCGAGTGCGGTCCTGCGCCCAAGAGCAGAAGCGGATGCCGGTATCCAGGAGTTCCCGAGGCTGCAAAGGATCCAGTGCCATTAATGAATCGCCGTGGGAAAGGGTGTGCAAAATGCGATTATCGTTACGGACGTCCCAGACGTATGTTGTGCCATCAGTGCACCCGGCTATGATGTAGTGGTCGTCGTATGGGCTATTGTCATGAATATCAGTAGTCAAGCTTTAGTGCTAATGGATACGGACGTGATGCTTACTTATATACAACGTCGTTCATGTCCCTTGCCGGACACTCAAACTCGATAGTCTTTGAGAACTGACCAACCTTACTGATCTGACCGATACGCCAGTCAAATGTGCGCACTACGGACCGCACGCCTGGGTTCACGCCAAGCCCTGCGACGCTGCCTATAGCGAAGTGGCCACCAGGACCCCAGTGCGGGTTCCACGCGCAGTCGAAGACGTTTTGTGAGTTCCCCCAAATCTTAACTTCTTGCTGTGTCTCGACGTTCCACATGCAGAACTCCCCATCCATAGTCACATCTTCGGTATTAGAGCAGAATCCAGCTAGGAGGTAGGCGCTGTAAAAGTGGTGAACGCCCCAGTGTAGACATGATGGAGAGAGATGCAGCTCAGGCCTCTCCAACGCTTTCTGCGAGGTGAACGACAACCGGACTCCTTCCCGGTAGTTGATAACCCTAATGCTCTTCTTCTTCGCTCGGCGGCAACCAGTCGCCAGTAAGCCGTTCCTGCTTACTGACAATAGCTCAACCGGCGCTTTGTGCTCAAAAGCATAGAGACAGGAGGCTTGAATGGGATCTCCAGGAACGGACCCATCGTCGCCCCCTTTGTCAAGATCCCATTCACGGACCACGCCATCGTAACCAGCAGAGTAAAGGTACTGGCCGTCAGGCGAGAACGCAACCATGGACACGGTTTTGAACAGGCGGGGGTTCTGAGACACATGCATAGAATGCGAGGAGTTCGCGCCAGTCTCCTGGCGTTGTCGGGGAATGTGATGGTCGGATAGCTCGCGAATGACCTTGCGGTCGACGTCTCCTAGGAGAAGATTGTTTGGTCTATTGTATTGCATGCTATTCGCGTCGTCCAGACATGCGGAACCTGCGGCAAACCCCTGTCCATCTGGGGCCCAAGCGACCGTGCCGACATCACCAGAGGTGCCGGTGAACGAGATGGATGGCCCAAGAGTGTCATAGCAGTTGTTCTTGAGCGCTGTGGGAACGATTCGCAAGCCACTTTGGTATTGACGACCGCTCGAGACACCTAGCTCGCGCCAACGGAGCAGTGCAGAGGTAGAACTTGAGTGGGTCCGATGCGTGGCGGTTGCTCCCAACTTCTGGCAGTGTGGGATCGAGGCAACGTTACCGTCAATGGCATCTTGTAGAAAATGTCTGATGCTCTCCAGAGTACGGGCTTCCAGAACTCTCCTAGCCCTCCAAGATATGGCATGAACATTCGCTTCAGTGGCGAACGCCATTAAAGTCCGGATGCGAAGTATCGTAGTATCGCCTTGTTCATGCATAACTGTCTCAAGGACGTCCTTGATCACTTTTTCCAGCACTGCTAATTCTTCATCGAGAAAATCAGCGTGCAATATCGTGCCTTCCCAGGCATCAATACGTGTTCGACACCATTCGCCTTCCTCTATCCCTTGGCGAAGGATATGACGCTGGGCGTGACTTAGGTAAGGCTTAGGGATCGTAGTTGTGCTTCTAGGTTGTAAACCATTCCGACTAACTCCTCTAGTGGCTCGATCGATCTGCTGGTAAGGCAATCGCTTTTTCGGTGGAACTTCCACTGAGTGCCTCGGCAGTGGAAGTGTTATATGGGCTGCCTCGGGGGGAGGAGTGAACTGAGTAGGTCGCGAATCATGTAATGTACCGGAATTTGCCGGGCTCGTGAAAATCGTGCTATCAAAAGCGGTGCTCTCAAAAGACTGATCAGGGGTGCTTTCCTCTGAACTCTCTCGCCATGCGCGGGATAGGGGATGCTGTTGACAAAGCTTCCTTGAGTAACGACTTTGTACGGTGTGAGCCTTCCTCGTGGGAAAATAGGGTCCGATCTGCGCCCAAGACAGCCTGCGTACTTCCTTTAGGTGTATCAGTAGGCGATCTTCTTCGTCGCTGAACTTTTCCCCTGACGTGCCAGTAATTGTAGCTGGCGCTGGCGGAGGTAAAATGTTAGTCCGCAGTAAATTATGCGTTGGAGCGGCGCTTGCGCCATTGATTGTTGACGACTCCGCGGCGTCCCTAAGACCAATGTGCTGCCCAGCTCGCTGCTCCGACACAACGCCATTGCTGAGCATGCCATCATTGTGCTGATCAATAGGTGTCAACACAGATGTCCTCCTTGCTGGCGCCTGGTTGGCAGGGACACTGGTGACTGTCCGTCCATCGATTTCCCATGATACAGACGGAGCCACTAGTGCTTGGGCAACATTGTTCTTTACCGAAGATCCTGAGCTTAGCTGATTGCTAGGCGTAGGATCGCTCTTGAATGTGCCGTCCCGATTCCGTTTTCTTGCTGCTTCAGCGCCAGAGCGATGCTCTTCTGCCCCTTGCGTCTGCTCGTGTGGCTTTAATCTTCCTGCAGCGTTTGTAGAGGTCCCGTTGTTCTGTTTAGGGTTTCTCGAAGAAGCTGAAGCTGATAGCATCTGGGATGGAACGGCTTGAGCATAGTTGTCCAACCGGCGCTGAGCACCGTTGACAGGCGCATTGTGTCTAGGCCTATCAGAAGCTGGCTGTTTCACGAGGTCGTGCTCTGCAGCCCACCTTGAAGCTTTGTCCGCATACTTCGTTCTTGGTTTGTCATGAATGCCGTTCGAGGATGGGGTGTCTACTGACTGTGCAGTGCGCGTGTTGGCGGATGGAGGACTGTGGACGGCTGTCTTCGGGCCAGCATGTGCACCGCTGGCAGATGTCGGCTTCGGCGCAATGGTCGGGTTTTTGGCTAGGTTTGACAGAGGCTTGCGAGTTTGAACTAATGGTAGCTGGAGCGGTCGCGAGCTCAGAGCGGCTGGCAACTCAGAATCAGAATCATCGGAGTCCCCGGTAAGGTCTATAATATCGATCATGGGCCTACACAACAGGCCTGTCAGCGCGAAGAACAGCGAGCGCGTAAAGTTCATTACGCGTGTTGAACGTGAAAGATCTAGGTGAAGGATCACGACTAGGGGTTCTTACCGCTGCTTAAACAAAGGCATTTGGTGACAGCATAGTTATTCAGGACCAAATGCAGATGTGGCGGCTTCAAAACATTGTAAATCTCTGGGTGCGCAAAGTGAGGCCCGGCGTGGGGTGAATAGATGGGGAAGACGCGGTGTTGGATGCGGCAAGCCGAGACTACGTGGATCCCTGTTAGCTCAGCCCCACAGCTTCTTTTCCGGTTAGCGTCTTCGTCTTTTACTTTACTTTACTTGTAATCCCGACGTCGATCTTGCACTTACTTCTCACGCCTCTTAGGTACCTACACCTAAATTATCTGATTCTACATTCGTCGGTCATAGTCCTGGACATGCGGAGTCTAATAGGTAAAAATATGTAAAGCTTGTGCGCCGAGAACGCTACATAGATGTTTCACCATTGTTTCGCCTGGCCCTTCACGGCGTCCCGAAGAGCACTACTCTTATCGAAGGCAGAGCATATGAATATGCTTACGAAGCAGGGACAGCGTGGTTCGCGAAGATGCTTATATCAAGCAATAGAACAAGCCATGGCCTTGTCGAGCATCCTTTAGGCTCCGCTGGCTGAACCTAACCCCAATCTGTCGACGGCACAGCCTCTCGAATCTGCTTCCAATACCCTCAACACCTACGTTAATTAAGAACCAACAGTTGCTCATGTTACGGTAACATGGCCTTCGGGATACAACTCGAGGCGTTTACTGCACGTGCGGATAACATGGTTCTTCAACTATTTAGGACTCTAGACAAAGCATGCCTGACCCGAGTGTACAATTCCGAAATCAATACTCCTCAGCACAAAGCATGAAGTTCAAGCCTTGATGGCATAGATCTGGAAAGAGCCTGTAAGGCACAACAAGAGTCAGTTTTGAACACACACCCAGCTTCTTGTACCGGGAACACTCACCAGCCCAATCGTTCAGATTGTACTTGGACAGATATTCCAGCACTGTATCATCGGTACTCTCCGTTTTTTCACAACACGATGCCTGAACGGAGATAGCACTGCAGCACGTATCGCTCGGACAATTTCCTTGTGTTTGCGTGTAAACGTCAAGATCGCGGTTTGTGTCAACGATGGCAACGCCTGTAGGAGAACCGTTAATATTCGTATCACCTTGTTTTCTGCGTCTAGCGTCCGCTTACCCTTGAAGCCCGCCTCTCGAAGGTATCTCTCGTAATCAGCGGCTTGGCTGGCACCAGAGATACAGCCGACATAGAGGGCAACATCCTTCTTCAGTGCATCAGGAAGCGCCTTCTTCGCTAGGATGTCTGAAATAGCAACACGGCCGCCTGGCTTGAGCAAGCGGAACATCTCCTCGAATGCTACGTGCTTCTCATTCTCAGGCACCAGGTTGATGACGCAGTTGCTGATTATGCAGTCGGCGGTCGATGCGGGTAGGTCAATCTTTGTGATCGGGGATTCGATGAAGGCGACATTAGCTGCGCCTACTGTTTCTTTGTTTCTGTTCGCGCGGGCGAGCATGTCCTAGGGATGTAAGCTACGCATAGAGCCCTTCATGAAGGTCTATCACCTTGTTCATATCAACACCGATGGCCTTTCCTGCTGCCCCCACTTTCTTCGCTGCTTGGAAAACATCAAACCCAGCCCCGCTACCGAGATCGATCACGGTCTCGCCCTACATGTGGAAAAATCGCCGCAGTGAGCTTCTACTCAGGTCCACTGACTTCAGATTGCATGGTCAGCAAGCCAATGGAATGTATGTCACGAACCTCCCTCAGATTGGCCATCACTAGTGGATTGCCACAGCTGAGTCCCAAATTGGCGTCCTGTGGAATTCCGGCGAGCTCTTCTTCGGAGTAACCGAATGCTTTGGCGATAGCTGCTCCATATTTGGCATCACTCGAGCCCTTGGCGAAGGAGCTGTAGCGGTCGTTGACATGGTTATAAATTTCTGTAGCGTCCATTGTAGACAATTATTGCTCAGTGTATTCGCGGAACTGACGGGGAATCTTGACAGTGAGGGTTTGAGTGGGGCTGATGTGTGTCTGAGGATGCTGCTAGACTACAGTTGCTGTACATATACTGTATATACAACGTCGGTATGTCACTGCCGCATGGGCGCGATATGTCACCGCTTATTGAATATCATCAGACCAACGCCACCGGAATCACCCGATTGGAGTCCTATGTGCTTGATTAGAATAGCGTCCGTCAAGACAGCTAGTGAGCACTCCGTCCTGTCAACCTCTGCAGTCGTTTAGGATGAACCGATATGTCACCGCCAAGCCAGCGCTGAGTCAACCCAGACCTCACCTCAACGTCCCATCCTTACCCCAAGCCTATCTTGTTCCAGCACTCCCAGCTCATCGCTAAATCGGCAAAGCTACACGAATGAGACACATCAGGAATGCGCAATGTCATATCGATTTTAACTTTCGACACTAGTTTTGGATGAGCCTTGACACTGCAAGATGCCGCCTGATCCACTTCACGACGAGCGACAGCTGAAGACCCCTGCTCATACTCTCGACCGCGTCCGGAACAACCAGCGCCGGCATCGTGCTCGTAGACGTGAGTACATTGCTTTCCTCGAGGGGAGGCTAAAAGACACTGAAGGTCGGCTTGCCGAGGCCTTGACTGAGCTTGCCGGTTTAAGAGCCGAACTGGAGAGTTACAGACACGGGCAGCGGATTGATATAATCACCAGTGACAGCACCGGTGTTGAGGTTGACCAAAGTGCCGCTTCTACCAACGACAGAGCGGGGCTTCGTGTCCTAGAAGAAGGATTGCTTATGCATTCACCTACCGTGTCAGCAGCCGCTACGGATGAACTGCTCCCAATTACGGACTCAACGATGTCTACAGTCCTAGACCAGGAAATGTCATGGTTCAGCGAATCTCCACTCCCCATAACTTCCGGGCTCCCGCTCGCCTCGGTCTACCTTCTCGGAAGCTTAGATGCTCCACCAGCTTTCGATGCTCCAACTTCGAGCCTCATCCAGGCCACCCCAAATGAGAGCGTATCGATATTGCAGACTTCTCCCGAGCGACATCCGGTAACAGAACCAGATGCCGTGCCGGCTCAGCCCCCGGCATCGGAAGAGTGTTGTCTGTACCTTCCGCCTTCGGATAATGAGTCCACCACTCTCTGTACTCAAGCATACGCCATGATTGAGCAGCAGAACTTCCGCGGATTGGACGTCCATACCATTCACCAGTGGTTATGGGCCGGATTTCGAAAAGCGAAGCGCACAGGCGAGGGCTGTAGGGTGGAGAATGGGCTTCTTCTCGCTTTGCTTGACCTTGTCAGCGGAGCTTAGCTTTCCAGTAAGGCGGACAAGCCGGATTTGTCTCTTGCATCATGAGGATCTCGGCGGTTCTCTAGAACCATGAAAGTCAGCTGTCGTTCTATGATATATTGCTGAATGCCGGATAGAATATCCCGGTAGGACGCGAGATAAGTCCGTAGTGGAGCGATTGAGGAACTCAGTAAAGTTGGAGCTGTCAGTGCATCGGATGACTCGGATCAGTCCGGAAAGGATATGTCGAGACAGCCGAAATAGTCTTGATCACAGCTATTTGCTCATGCTTCTTATATACGAATGTTTCAGCATCCGCGTAAAATGCTATAAGCATGCTCGCAGTAATCTCCATGACATGGACATCAGGGGTCTCTCTAGGGTAAGGGTTAGGGTTAGGGTTGGATCACGGCGGTGATAAATAGTGTCCACTAAAAGTTCAAATTAGCTTACTGTCGGGTTTAAAATATGCAGCTATTTAGAAGTAAACTTCATTCCATCTTTCTTTCCTCGATTATTGTTGACTAAAACTACGTTTATATAATAATTTAACGCTTAGAATATAACTTAGTACTATTAAACAATGCGGTATAGCTATAGCTATTTAATTATAAAGAATAGCAGCGCCATATTACTAATAATTATAGTACACTTTAAATACTATAAAAACTGCTCGCGGGTATACTACATGCTCGCTGCATGCATGTAACGCATAGGCTTTTTAAGAAATTAAGCTTTCCTACTATATTTGTTAAAATATACCTAGATAAAAACACTAATATAGATAGATATAGCTATAAGGAAGATATTGAAAAGTATTTAACTAAGGTAAAAGCATTGCGCGTGCTCTATAGAGTGATGAGCCTTAGAGGGGGGGGGGTGGATGAAGCTTATTTTAAACGGCCGCACTTTTTGAAACCGATAGTAAACGCCCACATCAACACCACAACGAACCCCACCACCATGTCCCGATCCACCGACCCCGGCCACTTCTTCCAGACGACGTATGTCCGCAACTCCATCCTGCAACCCTCATATATCTCTAACATTCTCGACCAGCGCATCACTCTCCGAAATCACCCGCAAAGCCCAAAAGTCCACCAACACCCACGGCAGCCCAATCCGACTCCCCTCCAAAATCCTCAGTATCGGCGCCGACCCCGACGATGCCGGACGCGTATACGTCGCCGAGGCGGCCGGCACGGCCAGAAGAGTAGTCCTCGAAGTCTGTAAGAGACCAAAACCCAATCCTGAATACAGTCCAATCACGCAAACCTTGCCTCAGCAGCACACCCTCCATGGAGGCTTCAGCGTCAAAGAGAGTATCTCCGCTGACATACTCCTACTAGACCGGTGAAATATCCGCCCTCTACACCGGCCCCGCCGCCCCCCTGACCTCCCTCGCCCTCTCCCCCAGCCCCACCTCCAGCGCAGCCCCCCGCACCCTCTACGCAGGCTGCTGGGACAAGACTATCTGGTCCTGGAACGCCACCACTCGTGCCCCGCTCCGCCGCTTCACAGGCGGGCACACCGACTTCGTGAAAGCTCTACTCTGCCTGCGGCTTGGTGGGCGCGACATCCTCGTCTCGGGCGGTGCGGATGGGGCAATTGTGGTGTGGGATGCGCGGAGCGGGGAGAAGCTATATAGACTTATGGGGCATGTGAGGGGGATCTTGAGTTTGGCGGTTGATCCTGCTTCGCTCGGGAGTGGGATTGAGGATGGGAGGAGCGGGGTTGAGGGGGAGACCGTGACGCTTTTTAGCGGTAGTAGTGATCGCGAGACCAGGCGCTGGCGTCTCACTGCCTCCGCTGGCAATGAACTAGCAGACGACGCGGCGACAGGCCCCGTACCGATACTCGCGCACGAGACAAGCGTCAACGCGCTCCGCTTCGATGCCGACGCTGACTTGTGGACCGCGTCCGCCGACAAAAGCGCCAAGTGTCTGGTCCGTGACCGGGGATGGGAGGCGGATACGACACTCCCGCACCCTGACTTCGTGCGCGATGTTGTTGTAGACGAGGAGGGCGGATGGATCGTTACCGCCTGCAGAGACGAAGAGGTGAGAGTCTGGGAACGGGGCACGGGGAAATTGTATCACACTTTCAGCGGCCATTTTGAGGAAGTTACGGGGCTGCTGCTTGTGGGGAGAATGCTGGTTAGCGTGTCGATTGATGCGACGGTCAGAAAGTGGAGTCTAGCGCCGCAGGATCTGCAGGCTGCGAAGCTGGAGGCGGAGAAGGCGAGGGAGGGAGAGGTGGTAGAGGAGAAGGAGGAGCCGAAGGAGTCGATGCTGACGGCGGAGGAGGAGGCGGAGTTGGCGGAGTTGATGGATGACAGTGACTGATGGCCCGCGCATGAATGCATGTCACGCCAATCTGCGCGTATAAGAGAGCCAGTTTTTAGGCGTTCGTCAACGCTCTCAACCTGATGCCGTGACGAGTAGGTACAAGAGGCCAAGAACCGCTGCACACGCTACACACGCTACACAATCAAGCGCAATCTAGCAAGTGCTCACAGCCTGAGTATCCAAGCGCTTTCACCAAACCAAGCAGCCATAACAGATCCGCTACCACCCAGGCGCGGGCGGTGCGCCACCCCCATACCCGCCCTGCTGGCCAGGGTAACCTGGGTTGCCGCCTTGCTGATGACCATGTTGCTGCTGGCCACCATAGCTCTGCCCTCCAGGCGGTGGCGGGTATTGCTGTCCCTGACCCTGCGACCCGTATGGGCCGGAGGAAGGCGGGTACTGGCCATAACCGCCCTGGCCGCCCTGGCCGTATTGGTCGTGCGGTTTGCCGTAACTCTGCTGCTGTCCGGGTTGACCTTGCTGCTGATGTGACGGCGTTCCGCCATAGCCTCCATGCACCTGCTGACCGTACTGGCTTTGTGACTGGGGGCCGCCATACCCAGCTTGAGGCGGACCACCGTATCCGCCCTGCTGGGTTGGCGGTGGAGGATATTGCTGCTGGCCGTAACTCTGCTGCTGGTGCGGCGGTGGGGCGCCGCCATACGACGCAGACGCGCCGTAGGAGCCTTGGCCGTATTGATCGTGTTGTTGGCCATATTGGCCCTGATGCTGCTGCGGTGCAGGTGAGGGGTTATAGCCTCCGCCCTGGCCTGGCGGCTGGTATTGTGCTGGCGGTGCTTGGCCGGAATAGGTACCGGAAGAGCCCTGGCCGGAAGAAGAATAGCCGTAGTTTTGCTGCGGTTTCTGTAGTCTGTAAGCGATTGAGCAACACACGTAATGGATATATACTCACCGAGCCATGCTGTCCGCCGATAAGGCCGCCCACCAAACCACCTAGTCCGCCAGCAGAGGCACCGTGTCCTTGCCCTTGCTGGTGAGGCTTCTGGCCGCCTCCAAGAAGGCTGCCGGCAAGCTGTCCAAGACCGCCAGCCGGACCACCATGTCCTGACTGCTGCTGATGGGGCTTGTTGCTTCCGAGTAGACCACCAGCAAGCTGACCCACGAGATTGCCCGAGCCGCCGTGTCCACCGCTACCGTGTGCACTTCCATGCGACCCGCTGCCAAGGAAGGATGACGCGAGGCCTCCAAGACCACCAGATCCCTTCTGTTGCTTGTTTCCCTGTCCTGCGAGCATGTTCATGGCCATGCCCTGTAATTCTGTTAGGCACGGCAAGCTGTCGAGCACGTCCATTGTATACATACACCGAGGCTTCGATCAGAGTCCCCAGTCTTGCCATCCGGAGCATACGTCGCCGAGCCATCAGGCCCCCTCACTATACCATCCCCGCTTCCACCAATTCGCTGATCTTGAGGCATCGGATACGGATTTGTAGGTTGTGCTGGTGTATGAGTTGCCGAAGTACGTGGTGCGGGTGCTGCGCTGGTTGGTATGTTCCACTGCGAGACACCGGTGCTGATCTGGACGTAGTAATACTTGCGGGAGCTAGAGCACTTGGCGGTCAGAGGAGATGACGTCAGGTAGAAGCCGGGGAAAACAAAGACGGAAGATGTACCTCGAGTCCCATTGAGCTATCCAGCCAGAGGGTAGGTCGGGGAGTGTGGGGTTGTCGGGGCCAGCGTTGGGGGATAGTGGGCGCGTAGCATCAGCCATGCCGCGCTGCTGCTTTGGGTATAGAATCTATAGGATGTGTCTAAGGACGGAAGGGACGTCGGTTGTCGTTCAGGAGTAGCTGTATGAAGGGGGAGCGGACAGACTGAGAGTAGAGCAAAGGAGCGGTAAAGTAAGACGAAGATTAAGCACTCTATCTAAAATAGTAGATGCAACAGGTACGTATCGGATGTGGGCTGTGCTGCATCCTGGTCAGGGTCCAGCTGAAGCGGAAGACAGCGGAAGAACGACAGCTGTGGCTCAGCCGTGGCGGTGCTTTCAGCGAGCGGCGGCTCCAGCATCAGTTCTTAGAGGACAGCTGCGACTGAGTACTTATGACCGACCTACTGTGCTGGTGCCTGAAGGTAGTGCTGTGTCTGTGTTGAGGATTAAAGAGGCTATACAGAGGCACACAGCGTGTCGAGTTAAAATAGAGGGCTTTGTATTTCGAACCGAGCTAATCAGCTAACATTCGTACAGCTCGGTGGTAAGGTAATGATAGAAGTATACACGATGTGCTCAAGACGACAAGCTCGACATATCCATCTCTATCCAGAAACCAGACAAACTCCATTCCGGTACAGACGACCATTTCCGTGTACCAAACGCCAATATGCCCTGCCATGCCATGCCATGCCATGCTCCTGGCTCAAGCTCATTTGCGTCAATCGTACATAAAGATGTCGTCTACCATGCGTAGTCTCCAGAGCCAGGTATCTCATCGTTGCCATTCCAGTCCTCGTCACCACTAGCCTCCTCATCAAGGAAGTCAACTTCCCTGAAAAGAGTATCCCGCGGCCGCAGATTGTCGATGCGTAGATCAACCACCTCACACAAGCCTTGGATGAATATGTCCTCGTCCGCCCCGGTTTCGGATGGACTGTCATCGTCGCTTGACGCGGTCTCCATATAGGTATTTGTCCGCGGCCGCAGGCGGCGCTTGTGCCATGAGCTCTCCTCATCGGTGTTCGCTTCGGGAGTCGGCAAGCTTGATTTCTTGTTGATCTGCGTAGGCGTTCGACGCTTATGAATTACTGGCGCGTCGTCGTCACTGTCCAAGATCGCTCGCCTCCGAATGACTACAGCGGGGCTGGTCCTTTCTGAGAGATCCGTGCTGGCGATTGGTCTGGTTCGGCTCTCACCCGCTCTTAGGTGAGTACCCCCTTCCTGGGATTGTCTCCATAGCCGGAAGGCCTTCAGTGACATAAGGTGAGGATTGGGTGGTGGAGACTTCCGCAGGAAGACCTTCGAAAGTCTGCCAAGCCAGAAATCACGGAAGCCTGCCCTGTCGCGCCAACTGATGTTTAGTATCGCGTGGATAACCAGTCTTCGAAGGTCTGGCAGCCTTTCTGCAGAGTCAATCAAAGACGCAAAGAAAGTCTTGGCGGCTTCAGAGGTCCATTTCCGGAGATGCATCAGCTCTAATGTCCTGAGGGTCGAAGGCCAGCTAGGAACCTCATCCGGCTTGAGCAGATCGATATATTTCGGATCCGAGTCGTGACTGGTGCTGTGAGAATTGTAGTAGTTGAGGTCCATCCTCAATATCTCAAGATTAGGACAGGTAATCCCAAGATCGGACAGAAACGCAATGTCCAGCGCCTGGTTGTGGTTCAGAACAAGCTCCTTGAGTTGTTGCCCCTGAAGTGAAAGAAACGTGTGCAGTCCCTCCGAAGCGAAATCATTACAGTTAATGATATGGAGGGTATCGAGCCCCGCTGGCAGTAATGGAAGGAACTTGTCAGTGATGATGGAGGAAGACTCGAAGGACAAGCTTTTCAGTCTTGGCAGATATTTCAGGGCCGCCGCCAATTGCTCCTCATGGGTACCTGCCGCACCGTTCTTAGTTCTCTTTGACTTTGCTTGGAAGTTTCTGAGAGCAAGCCTTTCAAGAGTTTGGAAGTAAGGCTTCTCGTGCATCCGCATCTCTGAGCTGGCCCAGTCTCTGTCCATCATACTAGACTCCCAAGTCCAAGCTTTCAAGCGAACCTCGGATGTCTCGAGAGAACTGAACAGGCTCTCACTGTAATGCCAGCGTTGGGCTGGGGCGTTCCTTCGATATGGAGGTCGGTGAGTGGGGTCGAAAATATCTATCTCAGACAGCTGGGATAAATGCGGAATGAGAGCGCCCAAATCGAACAGCCCCATTCCGGGAGCCGTATACGCCAAGGACATAGTTGCATTCAACCTCAAGCGCTTGACCTTGACGTTGTAATTGAGCATGCGACCGTCGTTGGGTTGTGACATGGCTTCCAAAAACCTATGGGGCCTGTCGAGACCCCCAAGGGGCGGACATCGGTATAGGACAGTCAGTGCGGGCTCCGTAAAGGCCCTGCACGTGCGCGCAAGGTTGAGAAGCCAAGGGACGCTCGCCTCGGAGAAACCGTCCTCGTTGACAAGTGGATGCGAGGCGAATTCGAATATTTGTAACAGAATCCCGTACTCTAGCGTGTCCCACGCTGGTATGATACCGTCGCTCGGCAGGGTGGTGGGTTGCTCAGTAGGAGGTGGAGTCGTTGCTTGGCCTATCGCAGCTACAGTATCAGCATAAGGCGCCCACACTGACAAAGAGCGAGAAGAAATCACACTGACTTCTGGCCTTGTGAGGTAATGAGGGACGGCTCCGCGATCTTGTCGTCGTCGTAGCCGTCGAAGAATCGCTGCCAGAGCCGGCGGATATGCGTGTCCCCCGCCCTGTAGGTTCTTGTTCCTGGCTGTTGTGGATCGCATCGTGATCGGAACTCGGGTTAGTGTCTTCGTCTGTATTTGACTCCCGGTAGGATATTGCTGGCCTCTGGCGCTGTCTAGACGATCTTTGTGAAAGATGCGCAGATGCTGATGAGCGAGTACGCCGCCTTGTGGATTCTTGTTCTTGGCCATTGTGCATCGCATCGTGGTCGAAATTCGCATCGTTTTCCTCGTCTGCGCTTGGCTCCCGGTATGATACTGCTGGCCTCTGGCGCTTTCTGGACGACGTCTGCGGAGGATGTGAGGATCGCAATGAGCGCGTGCGCTTGAGCGAGCGGCGGGCTGTCGTGAGCTCGTCGGAGCTCTCGGGGGGTGTATCCGACTGGGCGGCGTGCTCGACGTCGGAGCTGGGTTCTTTGTAGGACACGGGTTTGCTGCGAGTCGAACGGGTCGAACGAGTGCGCCGAGAGAGGGACGGGGCCATGATGGCTTCGTTGGAGCCAGACGGCGCTGTGTTGAATAGTGTGCGCTTTGGCCAGGGTATGTGTGTCACGTTCTACGGTTGCCTCAGCAACCCATGATCAGAAGTCGAGGACAGAGATGTTGCAGGTAACGTTATTGGAGCATAAAGCGGAGGGAAGTAACGAATGTTCGGCATAAGGCTGAGTGTGGGAGTGCGGAAGTGCGAACGCGCCAGGGTCGAGCATGGGACATGACGCTCTAGCAGGGATCGACGTGAAGCTTGTCCTTTCTGGGGAGCCAGCCTTACAGAAGGAGCAAAACACCAGGAGCGTCTGCGAGCACTCTCTGGCGCGCGCGCTCAAAACACGCGTCTCTCGCGATCCTGAATTGTTGCATCTCCTCTCGTCCACCCATAGTGTCATATCCTCATTCTTTGCCGCATAGTTTTCCTCGGTAATCAAGCGTACGCGATGGACCTATGGACGCGTTAAGGAGATAGTACCTGGATCCGAGGGTTTCTACCCAGAGGAGAGGCTCGTCAGATTCTATTCGCGGCTTGCTGGTGGAAGGGTGTTGACGGTCACGTGCTGCACTTCCACGGAATCCTGTTCCCTTCCGGTCGTGTCTTCGTGCCCCTCCAGAAGCCATCTTTACAATCACAAGCACGCTGCGGCGAAGGCTCTTTACCGCGCGCTTGGTGTGGTGTAAGGTGTTCGGGGTCTGCCTGAGGCTAGGTGGAGCCTGAGAACCTACCGAGATCTCCTTCAAGGACTTCGCCTCGCCAGCCAAGTGCAACGCCTCAGAGGGCGTGTTTGTGCACCCTCAGTCGAGCTCGGAACTCTACATCCAACTCACGCGTCATGCTCTTGTTCACTCCAAAGCTATCGCATCGCTCCTTATTCCAATATCTCCGACTGCACTATCATCGGTCAGGCCATCCATTCTCGGAGCGGTAGCATGGCTGACGGCTTCAAGAAATTCGTCGGTAACGCATGCTTGTACGGTTTTCTCGATAAATACAGAAACGGCACGTTCCTGCGACGGAACGTCAGCAAGAGTCTCAATCGTCATCAGAAGTTGTTAGAATCAGCCACTTCAGACGAGCTTGCCAACGGAATGCAGAGTGGGGTTGATGCAGAGTCGTCCTGGAGGTTTCCTAGCAAGGACATGCTCGAGAAGATTAGCAAGAAGCAGAAGCCCGTGCTTAAGATTGATGTTCAGGGCTTGAGATGCAAGAGCAAGGCTCAGCCAAAGTCAAAGGCGAACGATGGCGAGGCCCTTGTGAAGACCGAACTAGTCGACGTTAACAACAACTCGAAATTGCGATGCCCATGCCGAGTGGAGATCACCATTTGGGAAAATGGAGGAGAAAAATCGATAATACGTCGCGATTTCCGGGAGGCGGTACTGAGAGCCTATCCGACCGAGTCTGGCGAGACGGTGTTTGGCCTCGATTTGGACGAGCCATTCTACGTTGAGGTTTCAAGGTTATTTGTCACGGTCGACAAGGGTCAGCATTGGAAGAAGACGGTGACTGCCGAGTACACGCTCGATATTAAGATACACTTCACAGACATCGAAGACCAGGATGCCGTCTTTTGCGAGATGAACAAGTCGTCTAGCGCTTGTACTCACAGTGACAAGTTGACACCGCTTGCTATCAAGTGGAAGAAGTTGCCGCGTTGTCCCTCCGAGGACGAAGGATTACAGGTTTATCGCGCATTCAGCAAAAAGGAGAAGATTGCTTTGAACTACGAGTTGGCGGTGGATATGGCTTGGAAGACGAGCAAAGACACGCCACT
Source organism: Coniosporium apollinis CBS 100218 (assembly GCF_000281105.1). Taxonomy (NCBI): domain Eukaryota; kingdom Fungi; phylum Ascomycota; class Dothideomycetes; genus Coniosporium; species Coniosporium apollinis. The sequence goes on from NW_006913265.1 coordinate 631,013, forward strand.
GACAGTATACAACCGTGCTTTGCGGACTTTCAGAATACGGCAGCTGCCTTCGCCCATCTCAGAGCCTCCGAGTCAACCCAAACAGTTTTCTCAAGTTACATACATTTTCAGAGATGAATGTCTCTCGAAGACCAGGGTATTGATGCGCGATGACTTTTTCTGCTTTGTCTGCACGCAGAAACACTTCGAAACGTTCGAGGAACTTCACTTCCATCTAAAAAGCCATCATCATTACTTCACCTTCTTTGTCGAGAAGGAGGAGAAGAAGGAGCCAGATGCTGTTGTTCTTCTTGCCAAGATTGAAGTAGAAGTATCTGATCAACCCGAAAATGATCGCCCCAGCAGAAACGGGCTCAGTGAGCGCGACATCGACTGGGTCGCTCCAGAAAAGCCTTTCGATATGGGTAAATATCTGGGTGGAGATAACTCATGGGTTGCGCCAACCACCAAAAGCAAGCGAAGGGTCCCGGTCAATAGGTCAGAATCAGCTCCTGTGCCAGCACCGACATTGAGGCTCAAACGCCGGAGACCTGAGGAAGTCGCCGAACTACAGCCCGGAAAACGAAAGCGATTTAAGGTGCCCCAAGCGCCCGAAGGCGTACGTTTTTTCAGGAGGATATCGAAGCGGCCACTCGAGGAGAAGGAATGGCTGAGCGAGAGCGACGATAACATCGATGAGGGTTGGCTCAAGCTTAGAAGGAACCGGATCATCAGCGATTCGAATTGCGCAGAGAAGAAGAAGGCATTCACCATGAGGCTAGACAACTACGTTCAAGATGAGGGACTTTCCGGAGATGCTTATGCTGGAGATACGCTGGTGCGCTTTGTGCGTGCACATCGTCAATGGCTCAAAACATCAGGCATGTCCGAAGAGCTGCACATAAAAGCGAACGAGCTTTTCGATGATGGGATTATCAGCGACAAGGTTCGCGCATGGTGCGGTAGCTTTAGCGCAGAGCCACCGAATGGGGGCCCCACGACTGTCCACGACCGCACAATCCCAAGATCATCCTACACCTCGAAATCGCCTTGCCCGCACGAAAGCAATCGGAGTTTAGAGCTAACCCCATCGAGAAAGAGGAAGTGGGTCCCTGGCGGCCCTGGAGGAGGCGGTAGATTCCTAGAGGTAGATACGGAAGAGGATGGAACCAAGTCACGGTCACCCAGAACTCCAAAAGCCAAGACTCATCGACAGCACGTCTCAAAAGTCCCCGACGGAGACACTCCTATGCAGCATGAGACGCCTCAGCAGGCAGGTCAGCGTGAATCTGAATTACAGGAGCTGGACGCACTCGAACCGCTCCAGCTTGACCATTGTACTTGTGGCCACGCAGTCGAAAACATGCGCACTGCTGCCAGCTGCGCGAATCCGGTGAGTTACACGTGTTCAGTTGGTTGACGTGGACATGTGCTGACTTTGTGAAGGACTGCTTGCAACCAGACTATCATCTTCTTTGCGTCGGGCTGATGCGTAGGATACCAGGCTGGTTCTGCAGCAATTGTGGCCCTGATAAGGCAGACGTTGTTATGTCTGATATCTGATCTATACTGACTACGTCGTCCCCACACCCGCTTCGCGACATGCGTGGCGTGGCGCCGCTGGTGTATCTCTTCCTTTTCATGCAAGAGGTGTCCTCCTGCCCACCCTGTGCACATGGTGGGAAAACAGAAGTGTGAGGTGGCAATGGATAAGGGAACAGAAGGCAGATTCAACACTGCGCTGGTCAGAAGCCAGCCAATCAGCTATATAGCCAGCGACTGCTGGCTTCTTCAACTGCCATCACTGCCGTCTTCTGCCCTACATTGGCGGCTGCGGTTAGGATATCTTGGCCTAGGATTTCAGAAGGATAGGTATTGTTCGTGGTTGCACGACAAGAAGCGTGTCCATTTCTACCATGGCAAGCATCTCTCGGCGTTGGGTCGGCATCTTGGCTTGGTATTCATCACTCGATACCTCCTTTACTTGTTGCTTTGTTACTGTGTCAGAGACTAGAGCGGACTGGGATTCTTTTGAAGATGGTCGAGAGTAGCACGGTCGTCCTCAACTTTGCCATCATGCAAGCCGTGATAGACTGCAATCAAGCTGGAAAACCCGGAACGCGAGCATTGTGTTGGCGTCTTCAAGCCCAGATACTGTATTCCACCGGCGCGCCTCAAAAGCTACAGTGCCACCGCGCTCTGGCGATGGATTAGGCTGCGCTGCAAATATAGGATCTTGCTATATCCGGTCCAATTGTCGACCATCAAAGTTCGATACTATCAATCATCCACCCTGTATGCGATCAGAGGCCACACCCGTTCAAGTGACGTCGGGATATTGTGACACCTTAAGTTATCTAGGCCATGCAAAAACTTCGTAAACTGAACAAGCATCGTGCCACAACCGCTAGCGTGCTGCACCCCGCAAGGTTGGCCCCCAAGGGTACTACGATCTCTCCTCAGGGGGGCCCCTTCTCTATCTGCATAAAGCAAGGCAGGGCGTACAATCTGGAGACCTCAGTTATCGTCGGCGTACTGCACGTTGTACAGCAGCGGCTATCAGCAAGATCGCCCCAGCACAAAGGTCGGCCCTGGCTTGGGCTGCTGGATGCCGTCGGTGATACTGAGATGCCGATTTAAAGAGACGGGAATGCTGAAGAGGGAGGTCGACTGTCCGTCGTTTTCTGGCGTGGTGTAACGACGTTGTTGTTCGATTACTTTTCTGTCGTGAGCTCACGACAGGATTTCCGCTTTAAGCAGAGAAGTGACGTCCGCGATGCGTGAGCAGATCGGGCCGCATGGCGGATATCGTAAAGAGCAGTAACGACAAAAGCTGCAGCTCGGGTGACTGTGCAGTTCGGGCACCTGCACCTTCCATATCTGAGACCTCTGACAGAGTTTTCCCCATACCTGACATCACCTCAATCAAGCCTTTGACACAATCTCTCACGTCTAATCACCTCGACTCCCCAAAGTTCACAACTCCTTCTCAAAACAGTGCTCCCGTCACAACCTCCTTTAACAGCAACCACCGCAACGCCCATCTCACAGCCATGAAGCTCACCTCCGCCCTCCTCGCCCTCCTCAGCCTCCTCACCACCGCCCTCGCCCTCCCGCAAGCCTCTCCTCCTTACCCTGGAACCACTCCAGCTCCATGGCCAACCCTCAACCGCACGACTCCATACTTCAACCTCGTCACCTCGGTCCGGAACATCAGCCCCACAAACTTCGGCTTCACAAACCTCTACCTGCACGCCTACCACTCCGGCGCCGGGCTCAACGACGCCGTCCTCCTAGCCGATCGGACGCGGGCCGCGCGCGGTATTATTACACCGTCCTCATCCGCTCCCCCCTTTTCCTCCCATCCTCTCATTCCTCCCCCCCGGCCATCTTTACTTTCCTCAACAGCCGCAAGAACACGCCGCCGTGCTCTCGCGGAGGTCTTGCTGTTACTAACGAGCCCCGTCTTGTATGCCCAGGCTTCCTCAACGGCACCTACGCCGTCTTCAACCTCGGCGGTCCCTTCTCCTACGGCATGCGGACCGGCTACGTCCCCTACGGCTCCTGGGGGCCCGCATACCTCAACGCGGGGACCGGGGAGCGGGGGTTCGCGATCAGCGACGGGAGGTTCGTGCGAGTGGATGGGAATTTCGGAGGGTGGATGGGTGAGTTTCGCTCGTCCTTTTGGTGGGATGCTCCCTTAAGAGAGAGAGGAGAGACGGGGCGGCAAGGGAGTGCTGCAGCGATTGACGGGGCTGACTTTCAGGGATAGTCTGCGACTGGTGGCGCAATGTGCCGCAGCTGTTTATGCGGTAGGGCTATGGTGCTGGGAGGGCTGTGGTGCCGTGTAACTGCGCGGAGGTGGATTTGATTGTGGAGTATTTGGCTGAGAGTAGTGAGTGATGTGTTGGGATGAGAGGGAAGAAGTGAGGCGGAGCTGGGTGTCACGACTGAGAATGTGGTAATGAGGGGAAGGAGGATGAATCGAGTATTCTGGTGGCGATGTTGAAGCCGACCTAATAAAAGTAATTTGGAGACATGTTGTTCACTCTGGGTTCTCATGGACGCATTGAAGAGGCTCATGAGTTGACTCTGATGCTTAAGCTGAATGTTCAGCCTAAGAACAACGGAAAACCGCTGGCCTTCTCAACAGTGCTTGTCGCTATAGTCCCGCAGCTCCCCTTGCCTCCACAGGGAGCATCTCAAAATTGAGAGTCTTCTGCTTAAGAGAGAAAGCAGCGAACCCCACAGTTGTCACACCATTTCAGCACACCACCCCTGTGGGCCTCCAGCTACGTGTCGCGTACACTAGTTCGGAAGCACACTCTACGCTGCTGGAAAGAACTGCATCGGAGACTGAGAGACACAGCCCACAAGTACAGAATTCCAGAGTGTTCTGACAGTTGATATTGGCAGCGGGGAGACTCCGTTAGTCTGTCCACCGAATGCGCTGACCGTTTAAAGAGGATGCTCGCATAGAGTCCAGCGTGGTACCCTGCCGCGTCACCAAGAAGCTCTTCTGTCCCGCAAGATTTGTGTGCACGAGCATGTACAACCCATGTCCTCAGCCACGGTTCATCAGCCCCCCGGAAGCCCGTTGTTGTTAGCCTCCGCGGCACATGAGCGGTACAGGATTCTGCCGAGCTCCGAAGTCAGATCTGGCGAGACTCCAGCTTGTACCATGAGTTGGTAGTGGTCGATGACGAACTGAATCAGCCGCCGCTGATTCAGCGGGCGGAGGATCGCAAGCGTAATCTCTGGAGGAAGACGCCAGGTACTGAACAGAGGATTTGGATCAGGCTGCCCTGTCGAGAGGCGCCTAGCAGTTGCGAGAGAGATACATGGAATGATGTTGCGGTCCCGGAGTAGCAGGTACGCAGCTAATGTGAGATTGATGACCGCGTCCGGTGGCAGGTAGCTGACGACCATGATCAGAAGCTCTGTTGGTAAATTGGAAAGCATCATGCAGCTGGAGGCCGTGGAAAGCTCTGACGCCTGTTTGCAGAAGTTAACACGGCTCAGACCTAAGGGTGGCTATAACCTTCTTTGTAGACAGTACTTTTCTCTCTACGAAATCACAAGAAAACATACCGAGGCTACCAGAACGTCACAGTGCAGCAGAAAGACTCCAAAGGTACTCACTCTTGGCCCCGGCTCGCTTCTCAATGTTCTTGCAGCTGAGATCCCCTCATGGGTTAAGCACGTGATCTTCCCAAAACCTTGCCCCAGACGTTAGAAGTGAATGGAACTAGCTTCGGTGATACTCTCAGGGTTTCGCAGTGTGTACCGAGACGACGCTCTATGGAGCTTAGAGCAATCTGATTCGGATGTACTGAAACGGCTAATGGTTCTCAGCCAAACAATTCAACTGGAATGTTCTTTCTCGGGCTCGTTGATTTTCCAAAGCCACCTGGAGATCGCCCCTGACAGAAACCAGCCTACTATGGCCAGTACCACTAGGTACACAGCGGTAGGCCCAAGCGAGCGCGGGAGTACGTTGAGCAGAAACGGATCGAGAATGATGTCCGCATCTACGTCTGGGGGAAAGTTCATCAGCGTCTGATTGGTGGTGAAGAAGTCGGCTGCAGAATGAATTCGCAGAAACAGCAGTGACTTTGATGTAGCTGCCGCGTCGGGCTGGCGAGGCTCTGGACTCCTGGGGACGCTGCGGTCTCGCTGCTCCGAGTAGATGGCTAATGCGGAGATGAGTTCTGGCGTCTCGAACACCTCGTTGATTGTGTGGACGTCAAGCCAAAATGCTGTCGGTTGCTGCGGTCATGTTAGTCTGTGGATGACGACGATGCTGATGAGCGGATGAAAACGCCACGCCACGGTGGCAGCGAGCGTGGTGGACATACTGTAGCCACCCAGCAGATACGGACTTCGTAACGCCGTCCTTCCTCAAGACCCTCAATCAGATACCAATGCTGAGTACCGCGAGGCTCCTCGTCCGTTGGGAACTTTACGGGGAGCTGTGTCTCTAGCTTGTTTCGAGATGGTGACAGTGCATTCAGCTGTAGCTGTTCGAGCCCCGGACTGATGTTGGGGATGGTAATGCTGCTCGGACCAAGGAATATGACCTTTTCAGTGTTTGCCTGGACCGTGACAAGGAGGTAGCAGAGAAGGACGCGCAGGGCGAGGACAAGCATGGTTGAGGTCATGTGACTGCAGGTGACTGCCTGCGAATGCAAGCAAGAGTACAGTACCTTGATGGGATTGCGAGATGTTCAGAACACGCAATTTCAGCACGCCACCACCGGATTACACGAAGTCAGTGGATTGACAGCGTGGTGAAGCTGGCGCTGTGCCGTGAGGTGCGGTCCTGGTGGGGAGGCGTTTGACGCGACTGATTGGACCCGCGAGCCGGTCGCGCTTGGACCCTTTCTCGGCCGCTGCTCCCGTCCTCGATAAACACGGATCCCACAACACCCAACTTCGCTCTCCTGCCCACACTCTCCACACCCGCTCACCGACACATCTTCAATCCACCACCACCGGCCCCGACTCGACTGCTTCTTGCGAGAACCAGTACCGAACAGATCTTTTCCGGATTACTACAGACAACATGAGAGAAGTCATCAGCTTGAACGGTACGCTTGTGGCCCCGAATACGCATTGACCCACCTGGAGAGGGGGTAACATCAACATTTCATGGTACTGACTTTTTACGCGTCTAGTCGGCCAGGCCGGCTGTCAGATCGCGAATTCATGCTGGGAGGTGAGTTTGCGCGCTCTAGACCTCGACACAGGAATTGTCGTGAAGCGGAACAAATACTGGGAGCCTGGAGAAGAAAAACACTGACGTGTGGGGTCAACAGCTCTACTGCCTTGAGCACGGCATCCAGGTAAGCAGCTCATGAAGGACACACCCTGGTACGAGACAAGCAGCTGACTTCTTCTCTTTACAGCCCGACGGTTACATGACCGAGGAGCGCAAGGCCGCCGCCAACGACCATGGCTTCAGCACTTTCTTCTCCGAGACTGGTAGGACTCTGCAGCGTAGGCATTGCCACGAAACGTGAGACTGACACGGAACTTCAGGCCAGGGCAAGTATGTACCGCGAACCATCTACTGCGACTTGGAGCCGAACGTCGTCGACGAGGTCCGGACTGGCACCTACCGCGGCCTTTTCCACCCTGAGCAGATGATCACTGGCAAGGAGGATGCGTCCAACAACTACGCTCGTGGTCACTACACCGTGGGCAAGGAGCTCATCGATCAGGTTTTGGACAGGGTTCGACATGTCGCAGACAACTGCTCTGGTCTGCAAGGTTTCCTCGTCTTCCACTCCTTCGGTGGTGGCACTGGGTCCGGTTTCGGTGCTCTTCTGATGGAGCGGCTGTCCGTCGACTACGGCAAGAAGAGCAAGCTCGAGTTCTGTGTCTACCCAGCTCCTCAAGTCGCCACCTCCGTTGTCGAGCCATACAATTCAATTCTTACCACCCACACCACCCTCGAGCACTCCGACTGCAGCTTCATGGTCGACAACGAGGCTATCTACGACATCTGCCGGAGGAACCTGGGCATTGAGCGACCGAACTACGAGAACCTCAACAGGCTCATCGCACAGGGTACGTGGCTTGAGACGGTATCAGTCACTAGATTGCGCTAACACCCTTCCAGTCGTCTCATCCATCACCGCCTCCCTCCGCTTCGACGGCTCCCTCAACGTCGACCTCAACGAGTTCCAGACCAACCTCGTCCCATATCCACGCATCCACTTCCCGCTTGTGGCCTATGCTCCTGTCGTATCCGCAGCCAAGGCCGCCCACGAGGCCAACTCCGTCCAGGAGATCTCGATGGCCTGCTTCGAGCCCAACAACCAGATGGTCAAGTGCGACCCGCGCAACGGCAAGTACATGGCCACATGCCTGCTGTACCGTGGCGACGTTGTGCCCAAAGACGTCCACACCGCTGTCGCTACCCTCAAGACGAAGCGCACCATCCAGTTCGTCGACTGGTGCCCGACTGGCTTCAAGATCGGTATCTGCTTCCAGCCGCCCCAGAATGTGCCCAATGGCGACTTGGCCAAGGTCAACCGCGCTGTGTATGTCTTCACGCCCTGTCCATCAGAGGTCTTAGCTAACACGCTGCTAGCTGCATGCTCTCCAACACCACCGCCATCGCAGAGGCCTGGTCAGCTCTGTCTCACAAGTTCGACCTCATGTACTCCAAGCGCGCCTTCGTGCACTGGTACGTCGGCGAAGGTATGGAGGAAGGCGAGTTCTCCGAGGCCCGTGAGGACTTGGCTGCTTTGGAGCGCGACTATGAGGAGGTTGCTGCGGACTCCATTGAAGGCGAGGAGGGAGCTGAGGCTGAGTACTAGGCGTGCTCGTTGCACAGTCAAGGTGATTGATGAACTTCGGTCGGCGACGCTATTGGCTTGACCGTGTGGGTGTAACTTCTTCGGCGGGGTTGGCGCGAAGGGTGCATGCATCTGGCGGTTCTAAGATGTAGCGTTGGGAACGGTGTTCTCTCTTCTGTTCATGCTCTTGCGAATACTCGGATAGGGACCTGGATCAATCGGTTTTCTTCAACATGCGCTTTCCGCGAGACTCAGTACTTGACATAACCCATCTTGCATGTGCTATCATACTATACTCCCCCAGTATCAAGAAGCCGCATCTATCCAGCACCCTCATCGTCGTCCAACCCGACCAACCTCCTCTCTGCCAGCTCCCTGATCCTCTCCCCAAGCACATCCCTCCCAAATCTGTTCGCGACCTTCCCGGCCGCCTCCACCATCTTCCCACTCCGATCCTTCATGAGTCCTACAATCTCCAACGCCTTCATCCCACGCTCCTCGCCGTCCCTACACTCCGCGGCCAGCAACTGCAACAGCGCCTTATCGACCTCCAAGCCCTTCCTCGCCAGCTCCGTCCGCTGACTATGCGTCGCCCTCGTCGCGCCCGTCAAGTCCTCCAGCAGCGACAGCAACAAACTCTGCCTCACAAACATCTCCTCGAGTCTCTGCGCCTCTCCGCCCGGCGCCTCCTCCTCCTCATCCTCCTCCCCATCGCCCATCCCACTCGCCTCCTTACCCGCCCTATCCACAACCGGCACGCAGAACCCAAACTCCGTAAGCAGCGGCCTGGGGAAATACGGATAGCGATCCCCACCCTTGAGGATGATACAATGGAACGCCTCCCTCGCGACCCCGACGGGGAAATACCGCTCCTCCTTCCTCCCGCTCGCCAGCCGCGCCAGCCTCGTCGTGTCGAGCACAGGCACCCACCGCGCCTGGCCCGGCGCGCGCCAATGCTGCAGCACGGCCAGCACGCCCTGGTCGTCATACACGCACGGATCCCCCTCGGCGCTGAACAGCGCGCTCGCGAGCTCCGCGCCGGGCGATAGCGCCACCGTGTCCTCGGCTTGACACACCTCGTCCCTCGCGACGTTCTCGAGGCTGTACACGAGCGCGGGCCGGCCGTCCGGCCCGATGGCGCCGTTGCCGATAGTGAGGACGTAGTCGCGCCACGCGGCGCAGCTCACTGCGGGCGTGGCTTTCTGGCGGTACACGCGCAGGGGCACGCCGAAGAGGCTGTAGATCCGCACGTAGGCGGCCGAGGTGCACACGACGATGTAGGAGGCGCTCAGCGCGATGGCCGTCGCGGTTTCGCCGCCGGGGAGCGGGATCCGGAAGTCGGAGCGCGTGGTCCAGGTTTCGTGGGGGCGGTAGTAGAGGTGTGCGGGCTGCGTAGCGGAGGGGGATTTGGGGTCGGTGGATGGGGAGGGCGGGCACGAGAAGAGGCACCCGTGGGGGGTGAGGCAGGCCTTGTCGTATTTGAAGGCGTCGGTGAAGTGGAAGTCGCGGTGCAGGGAGCGGTCGTAGAACTCGACGGTTATGGTGTTGTGGTAGTCGTCTTGGGAGAGTGTCCAGATGCAGCCGGTGAGGTTTAGGGCGAGGTATCGTCGGTTGCCGCGCCAGGGGGTGCTGCCCGGTTGGAAGGGGGGGTGGACGGTTGGCTGCCAAGCGCTGTGGGTGGCGCGCCGCTTGGAGAGGGGATAGTCCAAGGCATCGAGATGGTCGTTTGGGCGTTTCCTGGAGGGGCCGGTACCGTCGTCGTCGGTGATGAAGCCGTCCGCTTCTGAGGCGGACATTCCATCGTCGCCAAGGATCTCGTCCAGCGAGTCGGGGGTGCCTCGTCGGGCATGGCGTGATACGAGACCATTTTTGAGGCCATTGGTTATAGGAGGTCTTCCGTTGGCTGAGATTTCGGCTAGCGGGTCGTGGATGAAGGGTGCAGGCTGAAGTGATTTTTGCAGTATGCCAGTATGCTCAGACGGGACGATATCTGTGTGAATGTAAAGCTCGCCATCGTTGTTCGTGTAGGACAGGATGTTCTCAGTCGGATGCCAAGCCATATCCAGAATGGTTGCTCGGACACCCTCGAATGTCTTGATGATCTTCTGGGTCTTAGTCTCCCAAATGAGGAGTCTTCGATCAGCGCCTGTAGTAGCTAGCAATCCACCATTCGGCGACCAGGCTAGGGCAGTAATGTCGGCCGTATGACCGTTCTTGAACACTCGCTGCCATTCCCAGTCGCTGGGTGACATGATCTGAACTTCTACTAAGGGTCAGCAGCCCGCATGTACTCCCTTGTGACCGCTACGCACCTCTTGTTGGCGTAGGCGCCGCAAAAGCTCGGCCGTCCGGATGCCATATCACCTTCGAGCTCGCCTCAACATCTGTCTCCAAGCTCTTGATCAACCCATCAACCTTTCTGATCATCTTCGGCTCCTCCGAGCTCAGCGAGTAGACGTAGATACACCCGTCCGAGCAGGACACTGCCAGAAATGTGCCGCTGTGGTCGAAGGAGATATGCTTGACCGGCCGAGCCTGGTCACGAAGGTAGAGTACGCGGCTCATGTCATCGGTGTTGACGACTTTGACGACCAGTTCACTGCCAACGTGTCAGTTCCTGCTCGCTTCTTCATGGGGACTGCCTTACTCGCTCGCAACAGCTGCCCATTTTCCGTCCGGCGAGAGCGCAACGTCTCGAATCGGGAGCGTGCATCGCACCAACACCCCATCAAGCGAGTTAGACTCCAGCGAGTACTTGCAGACTGTTCCATCCTCCGAGCCGGTAACGAAGAAGTCGTTCTGGCCCTGGATCAGCTTGAGTGTAAACGGACCTGTTTGGGAGGCATACCGCAGCAGCTACGGCGGTGTTCGAGTCTTGACAGTCGTCGATGTTCGTGGGTTCTGCGTCTGATCCTGTCTGGAAGACACGGATGGCATTGTTCGACCCAACACTTATCAGCTTCCTGCCGTTGGGTGTATAACTTAGGAAAGTCGGGCCCGGCATGTCTGCAAAGTATAAGTCAGGTACTAATGTCGTTCAGCACTCACTTGTACTTACGAGCCGGGCGACCGCGTAGTCGCTGTTGGTTCATTGTTGTCGAGTGCTGTCAGTTGCTTGTAGGCTTCAAGTCGTCCCTCAGCTATGGTGGTGCGTGATCATTTACGCGTGCTGGGAGACGCGACGGCTGGACGCGCCAAAGTGGCTTGGCAATTCTTGGCGGGCCTCCCTTACACCAATCCAAATTCGGCTGGGAGAAGTCAAGGGATAGCAATGAGAGGCTTTAAATTGAAACTATGGCCAATCGCTGCTTCTCCGATTGAGGTTTCGACCAGTTTCGCTTGCTTTAAGCGCCGCTGTCCTGTCGCGACTGCAGTGCATCGTGTTTGTGTACCGGCTCGGTAGGCGAGACAGAACCACCCACGCTTCACTCACCGCAACCGCAACCTCCGTCCTTCATACATCAGACTCAAACACCGCTCACGCGCTTCGACTTTCTGAAACGCCCCACATTGAACTCGAACTCTATAAACCCCACGCATCACGCAAATGTCCAGCGACAATTCCGCAACCAAGATCGACGAGAAAATGCAATCCGAAGACAGCTCCATGGCCGGCGAGTCCGCCCTCAAGGGCAAGGGCAAGGCCGTCGAAGAGCCACAAGACATGAGTATGGATGACGATGAGAGCTCCGAAGAATCTGCCGCTGAAGACCATGTGAGAGGTCCTACAACTGCTATCATCCAGTATGCGCTCGCAAGCTAACATCCATCCGTTCACTAGGCTGAACGTAAGATTTCCCCTAACTCCACCATAGGCCAACATTCTGACAGCGCGACCAGCCGAGGAAGAAGATGAAGACGAAGACAACATGGAGGAAATCGACACCGACAACATCCTCGACACCGGACGCCGCACTCGAGGCAAGGAAATCGACTTCGCAAAAGCCGCGCAGGATGATGCCGCCGCGGATGAGGACGACGATGACGATGAAGACTTCGTAGAGGATGACGACGCTATGGAGCAATGAGGCGATGCAGTCAGTGTGGTTGGTCTTCGTCGGTCGATTTGGTACAAGTCTTCCCGCTGATCTGGGCTCAGGGTACTACTGGGCCTGCAAAATGCGCACAGTTGCGTACAGAAAACCACGCGAAGGCCCGATTGCTCCTTTTCGATGGACGGGATGATTAGCGGAGTATAGGCGCACTGCTCTTGTTTGCATGCATTCGGAGCAGCATTAGTGGCGTGGAAAGCTCACATCCTAGCGGTCAAGAACAGATAGGAGGACAGCTCAAACACGGCAGCAACAAAACAACAATCTTCTGTGTTATCAACAAGCCTAAGTCATCTCAGAGTTTGTCTAGCGCAAGACCAGCTTGCACATTCAAGCTGTGTGCCATCCACCGCCTTGCAACGGACATCATCAGAAGCAGTGACAACCATAGATTGAAGCGTTCTCCTCTATTTGCCTATCCGAGAATTGGCCATGACCGAGGCGTTTGAGTGCTCAGCAGTCCAGAATGTCACCACCATCGCCACCCTCAATTCCAGCGCTGTCATTTATCATGATATGCTGATGCCCTTGCTTTCTCCCTCCATGCCCTCAAACCCCTACTGCTCCAGTACTCGATGTTGCCGCAATCCACGGACTGAACATCAGCAGCCGCTTCATCTTACCGTCTTACCAAAATAGGTCGCCTGAGATTATGAGTCCACTGCTTGTTCTTCTAGCTTCCGGATGTGACGGAGTGATCATCCGTATCCGCTGCATTTTGGGCCACGGATGGAGCGTTTCTTCAGGGACGCTCGGCGCCACGCCGCGCCGAACTGCGGAATTCTCCCACAGGCGGTGAAGCGGACCCTGAGCTTCCAACCGACGGTACTCTACAATGGTCGTTCTTAGTGAGAGGCGCCGGTCCGGAGGAGAGTCTTCAGAAGTCGCGGTTGTTTCCAGACGGCGACATCGGCGGGTGTTTCAGGGAGCTGCTTTCTCGTGACACACAGAAACGGGCTCGCCTTCCAGAACCCGCTTTCTCCCGATGCCGGTTCGTGTTGTCGCTGTTGTCGCGTTCGCTGCGCGCGCGCGTCAGTTGTTCTGCGATTCTTCAAGATGCTGCCGCGGTGCTGCCGGGCCGAGAGACCGCGGCTGAGTTCTTCCCTTGCTCTGTCTCTCAAGACCATCACGGCGTTTCCTCGACATCACGTTTGCGTAACTGAATGCATGCAGAGCGGACACAAGGCGGCAAGCGGGGCTTTAAGGGCTCTATCGCCAAGTGCCGTTTACGGTCCCGTCGCGGCGGTGTTGACGGGCAAGATAAGGGACTTTTTTGACCACCAAGAATTACTCGACAGATGGCCCGGCGCTGCGGTAGCTAACGGCTGGCACGCAACCGGCCGCAACAGATTTGCGGCAATCTGGTCGAACAAGCTGCACGAGGTGCATCAGCGGCGGGCATCAGACGAATCACACAGCGGCCATTTCACCTTGTCACTTTAGCGGCATGCAAAGCTGCTTCACCGCCCTCGGTTTCGAAGCTAATGAAGCACTCTTGGCTGCTCCGATGCGGCAGAAAACCGTGGGGTAGGCAGGGAAATTTCCAAAACTCGAGAGCCGTGCAGCAGGAGGGCGCACGCAGATGGAGAGGATGGACGCCAAGGTGGAGATGGATGCATCTGAGCTGGGGTTCCTGAGCATCAGTGCATCGCTGAGTTGCTCTGGAATCCGAATGGGTTTCCAATGACTCCAAAGTGCGAAGAACGATGGCGAGAAAGGCGAGGAGCTGCCATGTGAAAATCTCCGGCCCGCGCAACAGCGGCGATGGGCGCCTCGAGCAACACGAAAGGAGCAGAACAAGTCGAGAGCCTGAAGCTACTTCAAACGAGTCTAGAGCATTTCGCCCGGGAATCAGTGCATAGAGTAATACTTAAGAGTGATGGGTGCTAGCGCTCGCTGTTATTTCCCCACCCTCGCGTCAAGTGTTCAAAAACCCACCACCCTCCCCCTCCGTCTTCCTCTCTTCCACACATCACCCTCTGCAGCCCAGTAGCGACACCGCCCGTCAAGTGAGTCCGCTGGGAGCACCTACTCCATCTTCAGCTCGTAAGCCATTTCCTTCTACAACCCAGCTGTCCCGCAAGTAGGCCTGCTGGAGTTCTGCACGAATCCGCTTCCCTTGACAACCCCGCCACTGTGATTCGCCCAAGCTCTTATCGACCGAACCTCCAGCCTGGGGAACTATCTGCGCAAAGACGCAACCTGCGACAGTCTTGCACATCATCAGCTGTGAAGATCGCACGACCAGCTGAGGCAAACTTCTTTTTCCCCACCGTAGGACGGGGAAGGGCTCTACAATTGCCACCGGATTTCCTCCCTCCGCCCCGCAAGCTGTTAGGCTGCCCCAAAACTCTATCTCCCTTCCTACCGATCTGGACAGCGCCCGATTCCACCATTTCCAGCTTCACACACGGACGTCTACGCTACAGCAAATTCTTTTCGACCTTCTGCCCTTAGCCGTGACTGACTCCGAACTTCAGGTCGATCCAGGCTTCGACTCTACGTCCACGACCTCCTCAAACAATCGCACTCCGCACTTCCATCCTTACCTGCAACCTTTTCCGCGACCAAGAATTCGGCCTTTTGCCGAAAGAATGGGTCTTGTCTCGTTCGCAGAGGAAACAAAAATCTACGAAGCCGACATCGATACCCCGAATGAACAACCGGAGGAGCCTGTGAACGTCTACAGATACCAGGAAACGCCAGAGAACAAGTCATGGGCTGCCGCGTTGCCACTGAAGCAGGGTCTGTACGACCCTGAGTTGGAGAAGGATGCTTGTGGTGTTGGCTTTGCTGCGTAAGTCACGATTAGCCCACTGGCATGTTTGCTGGATCGTGAAGCAATCCATAGCTGACAAGAGTGCAGCCACATAAAGGGCAAGGCGAGCCACAAGATCATCAGCGATGGTAAGTGCTATACCTAGAATATTTTCGGCAGTATACTGACACTGTGTTCCACAGCTAAAAGCCTTCTCTGCAACATGACCCATCGGGGTGCCGTGGGTTCAGATGCCAGGGACGGCGACGGTGCAGGTGTAATGACCTCCATCCCTCATAAGTTCTTCCTCAAGAACTTTGAGCGCGAGCAAGGGATCAAGCTCCCTCCGCAAGGGCAGTACGCCGCCGGTAACCTGTTCTTCAAGCCGGATACCGAGGTTCTCAAGGACACAATTGCCACTTTCGAAGAGACGGCAGATTCACTGGACCTTCGGGTACTTGGCTGGCGGGAGGTGCCAAAGGACTCAACCCTGCTTGGACCGGCTGCTCTATCGAGAGAGCCGATCATCTTGCAGCCATTCGTTGTGTTGAAGTCCGCGTATGGCGACGGCAACGCGCCGAAGGACACCTTCGCTGAGGAGTACGACGAGTCACGGTTCGAGCGTCAGCTCTACGTGCTTCGCAAACGAGCCACCCACGTGATTGGCCTTCACAACTGGTTCTATCTTTGCTCGTTGAGCAACAAGAACATTGTATACAAGGGTCAGCTGGCGCCTGTCCAAGTATACGAATATTACTACGATCTGCTGTCCGTCGACTACGAAGGCCACTTCGCCCTTGTCCACTCACGGTTCTCCACCAACACATTCCCCAGCTGGGACAGAGCACAGCCGCTACGGTGGGCCGCTCACAACGGTGAAATCAACACATTGCGAGGAAACAAGAACTGGATGCGGGCACGAGAAGGCGTTCTGAAGTCGGACCTCTTCGGTGACGACCTAGAGCTGCTTTATCCCATCATCGAGGACGGCGGTTCCGATTCGGCAGCTTTCGACAATGTGCTCGAGTTGCTGGTCATCAACGGCGTGCTCTCTCTACCAGAGGCGGTGATGCTCATGGTACCAGAGGCATGGCAAGGCAACGATTCGCTGGATCCTGCAAAGCAGGCCTTCTACGAGTGGGCTGGCTGCATGATGGAGCCTTGGGACGGCCCAGCTCTTTTCACTTTCTCCGACGGCAGGTACTGCGGTGCCAATCTTGATCGAAACGGCCTCCGTCCCTGCAGATACTACGTAACGGATGATGACCGTATTGTCTGCGCCTCCGAAGTTGGTACCATCGCCATTGAGCCGGAGAGGATTGTGCAGAAGGGTAGACTGCAGCCTGGGAGGATGCTTCTCGTTGATACGGTGGCTGGTCGTATCGTCGATGACAATGAGCTCAAGAACAGTGTAGCAAACCGTCATGACTTCCGGTCATGGATAGAGAAGCAGCTCATTACTATGTCCAGCATATACAACCGACTTCTAGAGCAGGGCACTGATCTCTCTCACGAGATCACTGACACTCGCGTTCAGGAGGATCCACGCCTCAGGGCTTTCGGCTACTCCTTGGAGCAAGTCAGTTTGCTTCTTGGGCCTATGGCTGCAGATTCCAAGGAAGCATTGGGTTCCATGGGCAACGACGCACCGCTCGCATGTCTCGCGAAGCAGCCACGTCTGCTCTACGAGTACTTCCGCCAGCTCTTCGCCCAGGTCACCAACCCTCCTATTGACCCTATCCGAGAAGCCATCGTCATGTCTCTGGAGGCTTACGTTGGACCACAAGGTAACCTACTCGAGATGGACGAATCACAGTGCCACCGTCTCCTTCTCCCATCGCCCATCCTGTCGATTGAGGAGTTCAATGCTCTAAGCAAGATCAACACCCTTCATCCCGACTGGAAAGTCAAGGTTATTGACATCACCTTTCCCAAGAAGCAAGGCATCCAAGGCTACATCGACCACCTCGACAAGATCTGTGATGCAGCAACAGAGGGTATCAAGAACGGCGACAACGTGCTGATTCTATCCGATCGAGCTGTCTCATCAGATCGAGTTGCGGTCTCCGCTCTATTGGCCACTGGTATGGTCCATCATCACCTCGTCAAGAACAGGTGGCGTTCACAGGCTGCGCTTATCGTCGAAACCGGTGAGGCTCGCGAGGTGCATCACATGTGTGTCCTCGTCGGCTACGGCGCCGATGCAATCTGCCCTTACCTAGCCATAGAGTGCATCCTCAAGATGAACCGCGAGGGCCTCATTCGGAAGAAGCTGTCCCCCGAGCAGCTCATCGACAACTACCGGCACTCTTGCGACGGAGGCATCCTGAAAGTGATGAGCAAGATGGGCATTTCCACACTTCAGAGCTACAAGGGTGCCCAGATCTTCGAGGCACTCGGTATCGACGACGCGGTCGTTGACCGGTGCTTCACCGGCACAGCTAGCCGTATCAAGGGTATGACTCTTGAACTCATCGCTCAAGATGCTTTTGCTCTCCACGAGAAGGGATTCCCAACACGAAGCATCGTCGAAATTCCCGGCCTAGCTGAAACGGGCGAGTACCACTGGCGCGATGGTGGTGAGCCGCACGTCAATGATCCTACGGCTATCGCCAACATTCAGGACGCTGTCCGCACCAAGAACGACAAGTCGTACGAGGCATACTCGATCTCTGAGTACGAGCGGATTAAAGACTGCACATTGCGGGGCATGCTTGATTTCAACTTCGACGATTGCGCACCTATTCCTATCGATCAGGTTGAGCCATGGACCGAGATTGTGCGTCGTTTCGTTACCGGAGCCATGTCTTACGGTTCCATCTCCATGGAGTCGCACTCGACCCTTGCTGTTGCCATGAACAGGCTTGGCGGCAAGTCCAATACCGGTGAAGGTGGTGAGGATCCGGAAAGAAGCTTGCGATTGGATAACGGCGATACCATGAGGTCTGCCATCAAGCAGGTCGCCTCCGGCCGTTTCGGTGTCACCAGCAACTATCTCGCGGACGCCGATGAGCTACAGATCAAGATGGCTCAAGGTGCTAAGCCTGGTGAAGGTGGTGAGCTTCCAGGCCACAAGGTCTCCGGCCCAATCGCAAAGACGCGGCACTCTACGCCAGGTGTTGGTTTGATTTCGCCGCCACCGCATCACGACATCTACAGTATCGAGGATTTGAAACAATTGATCTATGATCTCAAGTGCTCGAACCCGCGCGCCCGCATCTCAGTCAAGCTTGTCTCCGAGACTGGTGTCGGTATTGTGGCGTCTGGTGTCGCGAAGGCCAAAGCTGACCACATCCTCATCTCTGGTCACGATGGTGGTACCGGTGCCTCCCGCTGGACCGGCATCAAGTATGCCGGTCTTCCGTGGGAATTGGGTCTTGCGGAGACGCATCAGACGCTCGTCCTGAATGATCTCCGTGGTCGTGTCATCGTCCAGACGGATGGCCAAATCCGAACCGGACGTGATGTCGCCATCGCCTGCCTGCTTGGTGCTGAAGAGTGGGGCTTCGCCACAACGCCTCTCATAGCTATGGGCTGTATTATGATGCGAAAATGCCATGCGAGTACCCCACTATCTTCATTGAAAGTTAATGCTAACGATTTAATAGCTTAACACATGCCCGGTAGGCATCGCCACTCAAGATCCGCAGCTGCGGAAGAAGTTCGAGGGGACGCCGGAGCATGTCATCAACTTCTTCTACTACATCGCAAACGAGCTCCGTGCGATCATGGCAAAGCTGGGTTTCCGCACCATCAACGAGATGGTGGGCCGCTGCGAGATGCTCCGCATGCGCGACGATCTACGAACAGCGAAGACCGAGAACATCGATCTGTCACTTATCCTTACCCCTGCTCACACGCTCCGCCCCGGCGTTGCCACCTACAATGTCAGGAAGCAGGATCATAAGCTTCATGTGCGCCTCGACAACAAACTCATCGCCGAGTCCGAGCTAGCCCTAGAGAAGGGTCTCCCCACCCGGATTGAATGCGACATCCTTAACACCGACCGCACTCTTGGCGCCACGCTTTCATACCATATCAGCAAGCGTTACGGCGAGGCCGGCTTGCCCCAAGACACCGTTCATGCCAACATCCGTGGCTCTGCTGGTCAGTCGTTCGGTGCGTACCTGGCACCGGGCGTAACGCTAGAGCTCGAGGGTGACGCGAACGACTACGTTGGTAAGGGCCTGTCCGGTGGCCGTCTCATTGTCTACCCGCCGCGCGCTGCTGTCTTCAAGGCCGAGGAGAACGTACTGATTGGCAACGTCTGCCTTTACGGTGCTACGAGCGGCACCTGCTTCTTCCGTGGCGTCGCTGCAGAGCGTTTCGCTGTCCGCAACTCCGGTGTCACTGCCGTTGTCGAAGGTGTCGGTGATCATGGCTGCGAGTACATGACCGGAGGCCGTGTGCTCGTCCTTGGCAACACTGGCCGCAATTTCGCTGCCGGTATGTCCGGAGGCATTGCTTACGTTCTCGACATGCATCACGACTTTGAGGGCAAGGTCAATCAAGAGATGGTTGAGCTTTCGGCCATCGAAGATCCTACCGAAATCGCTTTCGTCCGCGGACTCATAGAGGACCATCACCATTACACTGGCTCTGAGCTGGCGGCTCGTATCTTGCTGGACTTCAGCCGTGCCCTGCCTCGCTTTGTCAAGATCCTGCCTACCGACTACAAGCGCGTCATGCAGGAGGAAGCCGCAAAGGCCGCTGAAGCGAAGAAGGCTGAGTACCCTCTTCCCATTATGCCTGGTAATCCTGTCCGCACCGCACATGAAGCATCACGGAGGGCGGAGCACGAAGCCGAGAACAAGGAAAAGAAGAAGAATGATCTCCTCGACATCGAAGAGAGCGTTGGCGATGCCAAGGCTGAAAAGAAGAGATCTTTGGTTCTTGACAAGACCCGCGGCTTCATGAAGTACCAGCGACGTTCTGAGAAGTACAGGAACCCGAAGACCCGTACTCGCGACTGGCAAGAACTCTCTACACGCTTGAACGAAGATGAACTCAAGTACCAGACAGCTCGTTGCATGGACTGCGGTGTTCCCTTCTGCCAGTCCGACACTGGCTGCCCAATCAGCAACATCATTCCGAAGTGGAATGAGCTGGTCTTCCAGAACCAATGGCGGGATGCCTTGAACAGGTTGCTCATGACCAATAACTTCCCCGAATTCACTGGCCGCGTCTGCCCCGCCCCTTGCGAGGGTGCTTGCGTCCTCGGTATCAATGAGGATCCTGTTGGCATCAAGTCCATCGAATGTGCCATCATCGACCGCGGGTTCGAGATGGGCTGGATGGTACCGTCGCCTCCGAAGTATAGAAGCGGCAAGAGCGTCGCAATCATCGGTTCCGGTCCAGCTGGTCTTGCTTGCGCTGATCAGCTCAATAAGGCTGGACACAACGTCACGGTCTACGAGCGTTCTGACCGCGTTGGAGGGCTCTTGATGTACGGCATTCCCAATATGAAGCTCGACAAGAAGGTTGTTCAACGTCGTGTGGACTTCATGGGCGCGGAAGGCATCCAGTACCGGACTGGCGTTCATGTTGGCGAGGGCGACGTCACTCTTGAATCACTAAGAGCTGAGAACGACGCTGTTGTCATCGCTACAGGTGCTACAGTCGCCAGAGACCTTCCTATCCCCAACCGCAACCTTGACGGCATCCACTTTGCCATGCAGTTCCTGCACCGAAACACCAAGTCCCTCCTTGACTCGGAACTTTCGGACGGAGAGTACATCTCCGCCAAGGACAAGCACGTTGTTGTCATCGGAGGCGGTGATACCGGCAACGATTGCATCGGTACCTCTGTGCGTCACGGAGCCAAGTCTGTCACCAACTTCGAGCTCCTTCCTCAGCCTCCGCCAAAGCGTGCCAGCGACAACCCTTGGCCGCAGTGGCCGCGTATCTACAGGGTCGACTACGGCCACACCGAGGTCAAGACCCATATGGGCAAAGATCCCCGTGAGTACTGCGTCATGTCCAAGGACTTCGTCGATGACGGCAACGGTAACGTCAAGGGCATCAACACCGTGCGGGTTGAGTGGACAAAGAATGTCACTGGTGGCTGGGACATGAAGCAGATCGAGGGAAGTGAACACCTCTTCCCGGCTGACCTTGTCCTCCTGTCTATGGGCTTCTTGGGACCTGAGGACCGTGCCCTGGGTGGCATAGTGGAGAAGGATGCTCGCAAGAACATCAAGACGCCGCCTGGCAAGTACAGCACCAGTGTCGATGGCGTTTTCGCCGCTGGAGACTGTCGTCGTGGCCAGTCTCTCATCGTTTGGTAAGCTCATCATACCATTTTCATCTTGACTTCTTGCACTAACATATCAATTAGGGGCATCAATGAAGGCCGTATGGCAGCACGTGATGTCGACTCCTATCTCACCGGTGTCGGCACTCAGCTTCCCGTTACCGGCGGCATCGTCAAGCGTCCTCCCTACGAGCTTCTAAACAAGGTCAACGGCGCTCCCCCAGAGCTCATCACTGCCGCCGCCTGAACAACCCATCTTCTCACTACTCCGCGAACATGCACGATACCCTTGTACAGCGTAGCGATAGACACGACATGTACGACAGTAATGGCTCAGCCGGTGACGTGTGTACGATGATCGATTTCAAAAGTTATGTATGGAGAGATACGCACGTATGAGGATATCTGAACAGTCTGGGTATCTTCATGCACATCATTTCTACAGCAGGATCTGCCTTCACCAGTACTATGAGCGGGATTTGGCGTTGTCATCGTTATCGCTTGCGGTTGCTATACCAGTTTTTGATCTTCATTGCGGACTTTGTCACCGTTTTTAGATATTATAGCAGAACAATACAGTCACTATTGAGAGTGCCTTCCCCAACGTGCTTGCAACAGCGCCAATACATGCAGTCTACGCTGTCCAACTCCCAAACTCCATCCTGTTGCGAATGGTGAATTCACCCTCATGCTGCGCTACGCTCCGTGCGCCGTCGTGGACCATGCAAACGTGTTGACAACATGCGAAACCTTGTCCTCGTCAAACATAGAGTCGACCAAACCGGCTCTTTTCACTAGGTAGACCGAACCTGTGGCCGTGACGTGAGTACGCCGTCTCCCCAACGTAGGTCACAAACACCGCTTACTGCACGCACACAAAACGCCCGTAAACCCATAAAGCGACACCGCCTCTCACACGACCGGATTTCATCCCATAGGTTGCTCGTAGAGAATTCCCAGCAACGCCGATTCAATGATCAAACAACTTGTCCGGCTAAGAAGTGCTCCGCGGCGACGGACTGGAACTCCTAGCCGCTGTTCTTTGCGCTGCGCCCATGGCCATCAGGACGGTCGTGTGGAGGGGCTTCTCGAGCGCGAGGAGGGCGAGGGCGTCGGCTTCCGAGCGGGAGGGGTGGGGCAGCGCTGTTGTGGAGGTGGTGAGGAGGGCGAGGAGGAGGGGTATAGGACGCATAGTGAGGGCTTCACGGCTCGTTCTCTTGGGTAGGATGAAGAGCGTTTGAAATGCAGCTACGATTGGATCACAAAAGGGGTGCGAGAAGAAGTTCACTTCCATGCAAGGGGGACGAAGAAGGACACACAATACTTACCTTGACGGTGGAGGGGATCAGAGTCCTGAGCCGCGGGTCACCAGCGCGGGCTGAGGGTGCTGGCGGCCATCGTCATATGATGCTGCCGCTGAATATTGCACGTTCTTAGCTGAGGCTTGTCACTGGCTGAAGCTTTTCCAAGTTTTCCAAGGTCTTGGACGAGATCTGGACGCAGAGCGCACAGATACCCTTGCATTAGCTTCTTTCTCCACACCGGGGTCGCTAAGCGCAAGCGGTCTGTGCAGACCCCGGAGCTGGGCGCTAAGAGCGTTTGATGAGCGCGGCTGCGGCTGCTCCTTGGTTGTGCATCAAGCTAGCTGCCAAGCCGGACCATATAAACCATCCAAGGTCAATATCATAGAATCGCTTGTGCGATACTCCCCTCATAAACAGCGTCCATAGCGGATCCGGCCGGGGATGATGCCCAGGAAACTTCCCGGTCTGATCGTGGTTGAGGGAAGCACGGACCGGTTCGCACTCGCTTCGACGTGCGTGTGGATGAAGAACGGCATGTTGAGCGCGTGGAATCCGCGGTACCCATCTCTTGCGAGCTGTGATACGTTCCCAGTTCCAGTGCTTACGCTGGACAGGCCTGGATGCTCCATATCGAACACAAGTTGCATGTAGCCTTGAGCCCCTCAGAGAATTGTCCCTCTCCTCTTTTCCAGCTCCTCATCCACAGCCGTACTCCTCTGCTCGAACATATCGCTCAATATGTCCAGGTGAAGATGGCTAGTCTCCCGCTCTAGATGCCTACGGTCGCATCAAGTAAACCAAGTGACAGTGTTCGCAGTAATCGAGGGCTTTGTACCAATCGTAATGAGGGTCAGTCAATGATCCGGAGTGCACTTGAAGGTGACACTCTGACGAGAATCGAAGTCCTGGTATTTGATCTCCTTCATACGACCAACTTCGGGCGGAGCCACACCAATGCAAAGCACAGGACGATTTTCCGCATCATAAAGGTAATCCCCAATATTGACATCTGCAATGCGCTTATCGCCCATGGTCGTGCGCACTGTAGTTTCGGACGCCAGGCATTTGCGTATCATAATACAGCCTGGCTACGAGAGGCGTTGTGCTGAACGGCTGTTTCCGAATGGGTCAAGGCTTAACAAAGTAGATATAGGGTACCGTGGACATTCTTTCACAGGATAACGGGTAACCCATTCGCCTACCGGATTACCCGCATGGTTGTGTGCTGACAGTGGATCATGTAGCGTGCTAATGTAAGGACGACGCCGCTGATACCGTCTAAGACCATAAAGTCATTCTTCCGCTGAATCCTGCCTGCCCGTATCCCTAACGTCCTTGCTCGTCCTACTGTCTCCCAATGTCATAGGTAGTTGAAACCACCTACTGCTGCCGTAAAGACACTCCTGCTTTTGATGTTCTTGCCCAATCTTCTGCACTCAGAGATGTCCTTGAACCTCATGCTGCCTAGTTGTAGAGAAATTTCTTGGTTGGTTTGAAGTGCTCGTCCGGTGCTTCCTCATCTAGCAGCGGTAAGTTTTGCTCCGTGTGAATGTCTTAATCTGCAATCTGCCAGTCGTTCAAAGGTCCCAAGGTCCCAAGGTTGGCTATGAGATCTTGACGGGTATCTATGATTTAGACTGATGGCATCTTCACATTCTTGCGTATGCTGCACCATCTTCACATGCTCCTATCGTGCTTTGACTGTCTGTACCACGCACCATGGCCAATTGCGCCACTCCGGGAAGTGCTTTGTGTGGCATCTAGCAAATGAGCAACACCGTGGAGTCTGGTGAGACAGGTCGGCAGATACACTAGCGGTAGTTGTGATTTATAGATGCTGCTTCTCCTCGTTCTTACCTTCCTCGCTCCTTTCTCATGCGAGATTAGCTGCTACTTGTTAGCTACTTGGTTTGATAGCCGTTGCTATTTTAACCCCGTTCGTTGTGCTGTGAGCTAGCCGGACGAAG
The DNA here is from genome assembly GCF_000281105.1 of Coniosporium apollinis CBS 100218. Taxonomy (NCBI): domain Eukaryota; kingdom Fungi; phylum Ascomycota; class Dothideomycetes; genus Coniosporium; species Coniosporium apollinis. Next base: position 655,632 of record NW_006913265.1, read on the forward strand.
CGCCTTTTTGAAGAGTTTTAAGCTTGGATGAGCGTCTGCGGATACCCAGGACAGCAGAGGTCTTGACATTGATCGCGTGAACAGCGCAAAGCCCTTCCTCGAAGGGCTTGAAGTCGATCGCCTCTCGGAGTTGTGTTTCGAGCATCTCGTCGGCCTCGTCTCCCTCTAGCTTCTCAAGGGCGGATCCCGGCGCCATTAAGTCGAAGAGCTCTTCGGGAACCCGTCCTGAACACTGGCAATCTGAGGCCTCGGCGCCTTCCACAATGGCGGGACCATACCCCAGAAGTTCCTTCTCTTGTTTTGGGACGGGCTGACTAGTCTCTTCTACTGCCTGTCCCTTCTTCTTCCCTCTTCCCACGGAGCCGCTTCCAGCGCTCTTGTAATCCGGGACCGCAACTTCCGCACCATCCTGCGGCTGATATGCACTACGCCTTGTAATGCTAGGAGATCAGAGATGTCTAATAGTCCGCAGATCTTTGATATAATAGATTTTTCTGACCTCTGATGTCAATCCGAATTTGCGATGAGCAACAGCTAGGCTGCCTCTACTGAGGAGGACAGGGTCGTATTTCGGGTGTACTTTATCTCGAACATATTGGTTCTTTCCCATCTAGAAGTCGGGAGTCGGGACGTGTTCCCGAACGGCTCGAGGTAACTTCTTTCCTCTCCGATGGTTGTCCCTGGGTTTGTGACATTGCGCAACATGAAGAGTGACATTTGTTGATGCACCAACGCCGTAGGCAAGCCAATCGAGTTTCCGCTAATTCTTTTTCCATGAGTGTTCGACATCAAAGGTCAATTCCTCCGGCTCTGGAGACTGATCCCCACTGATTGTACGTCCTGAGAATGCAAATTGGTGGCGGACATAGAGCTGTGCAAGAGCGACAATTCGCAGCCGGGACATAGGCTGTCTCGGAGTTGCAGCCTGTAAAGCTTGACACTGTTAGTCTGTTACATGTTTCGTTTTTGGGATGTTCTCCTTGTTTGGTCCGGCAGCTGCGAGTACGATGGAGTTGAGCAGTCGATATACAACTTAAAATAGCCAGAATACAACGTAGAGTCAGCGAACGGATAACCGGTTGAACCTGGCCCTGCAGTTCGCTATCAGTGCACTTCTTTCCTTACTAGCCCTTGACAACCGGGCTGCGGATGTTAGCAAAGTATTACGCTCGTTAGCTTAGCCGAGGGACCCCGCACTGGTGACTCTATCTAGTTGACTCGCTGAAAGGTTCGAAAATGGGCGGCGACACTCTCAAAGCAGTCATCAATCTAGCAGACATGGCGAGTCCTGCGGCCACAAGCTGAGCGGTGTCTTCGCCGGCCTGGACACTTTCTGTTGTACTACTGTTTGTGTCCTATGTGTGGACATTCTGTCATGGTAGCTTGTGCCAGCCTTCTTCGTTATTAGTAGACATCTTTGGACATGTAGTTCCGTTACGAATGTTTGAAAGAAAGAGGCCTCACCAGCTTTGTGTATTGGAAGTAAGAATCTAGTGTTAAGAGCGGAAGAACTTTGACACAATCGGATTGTTACGAGTTTCATTATGATAGTTGAATTGAGCATGCAACTGTGTTACATGGGAGCATGTAAGGACATGGAGTTATCTAAGGGACAGCTGTATGGTAAGGGAATGCCGGGCATCATGTGATCCACCTCGGGCAAGGAAGCCGACCCTCCAGGTGCTCTTCCAATGAGACACACCATCACTTCCGCTCTGGTTTAGCTCAGCACCGGGCATGCTGTGTACGCATCGTTCCGATCAGCGCCTTCTCAGACTACGCATCTCCGGTCACCAGCTTCTTGATCCAGGAAGACTTTCCGCAGGGTCGAAGGTGGACATCGGTCGCAGCCGCATCTCGTCCAGAACCCGCTGATTGCGTTGAAACAACAGTTCTGCAAGAGATTGAGACGCCGAAGTTCCCGCCTCTTCCTCAATAATACGGGGTCCGCGGTGAGTATCAGAGAAATCGACGAACGCGGGTCGGGTGAGCCTGAGGGTGTGGAGCCAGGGATTGGAGCCTGTTATTGCTGCCGGTCTGCTTGAAAGAGATTGCAGACGTTCGCGATCTGTATCCAAGTTAGTGCCGTTGTTGCACCCTTCGATGGCATCCTTGCTCTCTGAGATGTTCAGTCTCGCTATCCTCAGGGTTTCCTTGATCTCGTTGATCTCCGAAGGAAGCAGTGCTAGAGACGAGCGTAAAGCCGCGATGCACAAAGCTTCGACATCGGCCTCCTTCATCCAGCCGGCCATATTAACGATTTCGACTGACTGGACATCATGGATATTTTCCAACGCACGCCCGAGGTTGTAAAGTGCCGTCGGATCTGGCTGTCCGAGAGAATCTATGAATTCGAATCCCCTGCAGATTTGGATCCCAAGGTTGCGAATCATGAGGCCACTGAATGCGCATTTTACGAGCGCGACAGTAAACAAGTGGAAACTGAACGCGGCGTAGCCCCGGTCACAGTCTGGTTCGAGGTACAACGTTGCATTTAGGATAGACGGATCACACGGAATGCCCACGTGTGTCGAGAGTAGGTCCGTGAGTGTACGCAGGTCGCGGCCTTGCTTCGAACTGCGGAAATGGAACGTATTGACCGCCAGAAGTCTCGATCGAGCTTCGTTGTACACTTGGCGACTCACAACGAGGATGTTGGAGCTGATGTGGTTTGCTGTTATCGGTCCCTGGGCGAAGGTGCAGAAGAAGCTGTGCCGGTGGTAATCTGTTCTCAGGGTGAGTTCGTAGATGTTATCTCGGAGCTCCTTTGGCAAGTCAAGAAGTCGGAAACGCTTTGACAGAAGTGCCATGATTGTGTTGCGTAGGTTATGCCTGCTAAGGATGGGCAGTTTAAAGTGGTCTCGAAAGCTAAGCTGACACTCTGAGTGGTAACGTTTTCTTGGGCGAAGTCAATTTTGGCACGAGGGTTAACACGAGAAGGAAACGAAAGATATAGGTAACGGGCTCGCTAGATGAAGCGAGTAGGCCCGGTGAATGCAGGCACATGATGATAGTGAGGATGCTGAGACCGCTAATCACACGTAGCGCTTCACTTGGTAGCAAACCATCAGGAAACCTAAGATTAGTCCTGTTACGCATCGTATTGTGGGACGTCACGCACCTGTATCTGGGCTCCGCTGCCTCACTCGGGTTGTGAAGACATGGTGGGTTTGGATGTGGCTGGAAGATACTAGTGAATTAAGATCGAAAACGCACTGGTTGGCCAAGTGTTTGGATATCACCAACATGGGTGCGGAAGGAGCCCGTGAAGGTATCTGAAATAAGCCATAAATGTCTTAAAGGAATTGGAGGGATAGTATGAGGCAGAGCCACATGCTGAGAATATTGAAGCCACAAAACAACGCCAAACCACGCCAGAAGAAAGCAAGATACTCTCAACTCCATGAAATGCAATGATGATATATGAGACGAAGTAGAGAATACTTTCACGTCTTAGACACATCCGTCTTCCCGCGCCCGATTGCTGAGGACTCTTACCCATGCCGGTCTTATCTCTCAGACTCCGCCATGTCTGCCAGAATGTCTTCAACCCATCCTGCTTCCGGCTGTTTGGCGACTATTGAGCACACCTCCGATGCATGCCACATACGCTTGCCAACCTCGCCGATCAATTTGTCATGCAGCCGTCCGGTATCAGCCCTTGTTCTGTTCTGATTCCCGCTTCCCCGCTCTTCGTACCATGGCTGAATCTCCTCCACTGTCGCACCGATCTCGAAATGACCCGCGCAGGAAGCACATATCCCCAGGACGGCCTCTGCGGTTTGCCCGGGGTGCAGCAGCGGGAAGGGTCGCTGCAGCAGACCATCGCAGGTAAATCGCTTGTCCAGATCCAGTGCTACGCCGTGCGGCTGACTTGCAAGTCTTGGCTGCAGTCGCAGTAACGGTAAGATTGATGACGCGGATCTGTTGTACATTTTCGTTGTAAGGATCAGTTGCTCATCAACGGTGATCTCGAATCTGGACCGTCCGAACTGTCGTACGGAGCTGGCAGTACCGTTCATTCCGGCCGTGACGCTCATTTCGACGGCAATGTCATCAAGCCGCATTGCTTCGGTCATCTTTGAGCTCAGTCGAATGCCTCGAAGGTCGATCTCGCCTCTCCTGCCGCTGGAACTGTCTTCCCAACTGCCGCGTATATTGCTCAATAGGGATTCTCGGCACCAGAAGAGCTCGCGGTTAGCAAGCTCGACCTCTGGAGATATGTTGCTCGCACTGACCACATACTGACGTTGATTGGCCGGGTTCAAGGAGGGTATTGGAAGATGCGGGTTCTTCAGATAGGTCTTCGGTAGCAGCATAAGCAGCCGCTCGACGTGCCCGGGCTGGATGAGGCTATGTACGGTATACGCTCTCCGCCACTCCTCGTCGGGAGTGTCGTCACCTGACGACTTCTCACGGACCTGTACCGAAACGGACAACGGATTGGGCCACCCATTCCTAAGATCGAGGAGCACAAGGCAGTGGTCAGCGTCATTACTCCGGCGTCCGACTCGTCCAAGTAAGCTTTTGAAGGGATTCCCTCCTTCATCGGCAGGTTTGGCCAGCGATCTCCTACTCGTGGACTTGTCGCTGCTGGTCCGGCTGAAAGCACGCTGGCGGTGCTGGTTCGACCAAGCGAAATCTCCAAGGAATGGGACAATGTCTATGCGATGAAGCTGAACAGCGGCATTAACAGTGATAGCGACTGGGACCGAAACCTGTCTGGTATAGAACTTGTCGCTGATCTGATCTGAAGGTACCCCTAGATGTGCATAGTTGAACTGCACTACACACTCGGTCAAGCCGTATCTCCCGAGAATTTCAATCTGGAACATCGCTTGGCCCTTCGCATTGATCTGCGTTGGTTGACGTTCACCGGAGCGATGTAACCGGACACATGGATCGAGCAGTTGCCTCTCGTGTTCGTAGAACTCAGCTGGTGGTAGTGTCTTGTTGCTCAGAAGAGCTTGAAGAGGTGCCATGGTGGAGTCTTGGAGAGAAACGTGAATGAAGTCCACAGCAGTATCTGTCAGGTTCTCAAGGGTTATCGAGAAGATCTTTCGTTCGCCCTCTAGAACCATAACTGCAGATTGTGGGATAGAGATGTGTGATAAGCGGATGATAGGTTGCTGAGGAAGCACGGTGAACACAAGACTGCTGGTTATGGGACTGGTTGTGGCATATTTTGTATCCGATGAAGTAGATGCACCAGACAGCGGGAGTGAGCTGGGAGCCTCAACTGCGCGGAGCCCTATCCCTTTTATCTTCTTTTCGATTGCTGCTCGCCACGGTTCGCGGAAGATAGGAAATTCGCGTTCTCGGCACCCTTTGATCTTCACTGAGCATCCAGTAACACGGGCAGTGCCCGTAGAGCGCGCAACAGCAGGGATAGCAAACTTTTGCGCTCGCCAGGGGCCCAGCCACAAATTACTATGCAAAGATTCGAGCTCAACATCATGACACACTAGCTTCAGCGATTCGATCTCCAGGTCGAACTCATACAGGTTCTGTAAAGTGACAATGAACTCGTACTGCTCGCCGGCCGCCAGGACCCATTCAGTGTCAAGATTCTCCGGCTTCTTCATGAAGGGATTGTGGATAAATGGACCGTTCGTTTTGCTTTGTTGCCTCGTACCGTCAAGCTCAGTTTTGCGATGTCGTAAGAGGAGCTTGGACGGAGACGGCTCCATAAGGGTAACGCCGCGTACAAGGAAATCATCCCAATAGTCAGTTTCCAGGTTCTTCAAGCCTATTGTTTTGGCGGCGCTGATGGTCCGAGAGACAATGGTCGCCAGCCGCACCTGCTCTTCCTTGGCCAGCACAACCAGAACTCCCATGGTGCTAAAACTTGGCGCTCTAGCCGGCCCGGCGGCTCGCAGTAAAGCGGCAGTAAAATGCAGAACCCCCTTAAAGTTTGGTAGAGCTTCAGACAAATCAATGCAGGCCCGTAGTACATCGAGCTTGAGGTTCAGGCTGCCAAAGGAGCGAGAGGCGGCGAGATCGGAAAGTCTTTGGAGAGGAGCGGCATTTTGTAGGTCAGACTCAACCGGCTCAGTCAAGCGCTGTACTTGTCGGTCAGAAGAATCCGCTTTCGTCGACAGTTCGAGTGCTGGTATTCCATAGGTACGGCAAACGACTTCGAGAACCCGTTCAATGTTATCTTCTGATACGGCTTGGCCTGAGTCGAGCGGTTTGGCTCCGCCTAACTGTTCACTCGCCATGTTGACTTCTGCTAGTCCTGCAGTAGGGTGAACTCCCATCTCAGCTGCACCGATTTTCCGGGCCTGTACCAAGGCAGGGATCAAAACGGCTATGTACTCCTTAATGATCAACGCTTTCTGCCTCCTCAATCCCAGGGAAGAGAAAACCGAAGCTATGCCGCCCAAGATTGCCAGCCGGTCAATAGCTGTTAACCGGGATGATTCGGATGAACAAGCCAATGCGTCAAATAGCATAGACGAGATATCATGCTTGGTGGGCCTGATGGTCGGTTTCGGTACGAAGAGGTCTGGAGCTGGTTCGAACGGTACGCCTCTTACCAAGTGGTCGAGCGCGGCAACGCTCAAGACTCCGTTAGCCAGATGCAACGCTGCGAGTGACTTGGCGGAGCGGATGGTACACTCTGCAATGGCGAGCTGCGGCATTGCTTCGCCAGTAAAGTTCGCCGCGCGGCCGTAGATATTTAAGATCATGTCAATTAATTCAGGCAAGAGATCAGCTAGGTGCCGTGCCGCGCCGCCCTGCGCCGAAGACTTAGGGGATCCGAGCGTGGATAGGTCGTTCTCGCTTGCCGATGGTGTTTGCACAGATGACCTGATACTGAGCGCCTTGCCCGTAATCGGATAGCAAATCTGAGGGATCTGAGAAGGTCGCATTAGCGTTTATGCATAAGTCGGAGCGTGGGTATGCATGCTTGCACGAAGGTACAGCCTACCTTAAAATCTACACCAGCCCACAGCAGCAGGAGCATACACACAAGTATGTTCTCCAGACCTTTGGCGTGCCATAGATGGTCGCTGAAGGCGCGGGCTTTTGAAGTGTGATCCACGAGCTCCCGCATGGCATCATGCCAGCGGCCAGCGAGCAAGTAAATGCTGCCAAGGACTATGCCCACTCTTCCCTTGCCCTTGTTTCGAGCTCGTTCACTTACACTACCTGAACCGAATCCGTGGACAGAGACACGATCTCTACTTGCTTCCCGAGAAGCGCTCGAGGCACGCGAAAGGGTAACTGAGCTGGCTAAGCCGCTTCCATCATCAGTAGAGCCAGGTCCGGCAATCTCATCGAAGGTCACTGGCGGCGTTCGAGTACCATCGGCAGGTGTCCCAGGACGAGAGTCGTCTAACGGAGTTGAAGCTACCGAGGAAGGGAGGTGCGCAGGCATCGAGAGCCTATGATGGCTAGCTTGTTGATCCAGGGCTGGCGAAGCTGAATGGACTCCATTGGTCAACTGCGAATTGCTCCGCATGAGTAGTGGTGGATCTCTCGATGAGTGTGAGTGGTTGCCCGTGGGTGCACCGCCTGGGCCAGGACCCGGTGATGCTATTGATGGAAGGGCTTGGTATGATCTTGCCAGTGTTGTCATCTCTGCAAGGAGCATACTGGTGAGATCACACATGACTGTTTTCATGGTAGTAATTTTGAGTTGCTCTACAGGAGGTATGACAGCTGTTTCCTGTGGAAGCCATTCCTCGCCTATACCAGCAGGGTGGTTGAACATGAAGAGGCGAATGACCAGAGTTCTAGAGTACCGCTCACGAAGAAGCTCTACTGCATCTCGAAGCTCTGACCGAATCTGATGGACATTCGAATCATCAACCCCAGAAGTCTCGGAAGAATTTGCAACACGACCAGTCGAGATTTCGTACTCTTTACCGTCGGCAACTCCAATGATGACCAGAGGCTCTCTGAACAATTCAAAGGGCGACAACGAGAGCTGAGAGGCAGTCGACTGAGAAGTTGACATCTCATATAACACGTGACCATCAGGAAAAGCGAGGGGAGAAAACATGTCTGCGTGTTCATAGGGTCAGCGAGTGCTCATTACATTCTCCTGAATTTGCAGGCTTTGATGGTCTTACTCCTGTCAGGGCGAGGGTCTGGGCTGACATCTCCCAAGCGCACCGCATTCTCAGCCTGGATCAGACTGGTAAAAGTCCTAAAGCTGGCCCGCTTGATCCTTCCCACAGGAAGAAGGAGTGCCCGAACGCGCGCCGGCGCGATGGGCGATAGAGAGTCGACCATCTCGATGCCGACATTGCTAAGCGAGGGGTCCAGTACGAGTTTACAAGCAGCGGAATTGGAGGTGATGCATTGAGGTGGCTTTGAGCTTCAGTGCGCCAGTGCTCAAGGATTGTGCTGCATCCTGTAGTTGAATGTCACGTGCATCTCCCTCTGCGGCGGAAAATTCGTAGACCGATACTCTCAGGCCTCCTCAGGCCTCAGGCCTCAGGCAAATCTTTCGGCGGCGCCTCTCCGGCTCCTGCAGATCGGGTGTCAGGATGTTGACATGCGCCACAGGGCTGAATCTCGACAATCACACCGTCAACACCGAAGGGCATTTCACTTCTTGTCCTTCCGGTCTCCAGCAAGCGTTCCACCGAGCATTTCACGAAGCATAGACGGCGTTCTGGTATCTTCCTGTTTGCTTATCAATCCCTGCCGCCTACCCGAACTATCGAGTATTTGCTGCACTGCCTTTGCCACCAACAGAACACTTCGCAACCCACGTCTTCACGTTGTTGCCTCGTGATTCTCGAAACCGCCATATCTTAACGTTATCTCTTCTACTGCCGCTCTCTGCGTTCTTTCCTTCTCAGAAGTTCTCTACGACGCTGCTAGTCTCTCATTGACATTCCAAACGTCTCCGCCAGGCGCAAGAGCAACGCCACAGTACGAGTCGCCAGAGTATCTGTCCGGTAGCATAACGAAAGTGGTATCGCCGGTTCACTGCGGTCTCTCAGCAGTTTGAGAAGTGCTGTTTTGAGACATTGCATTATCTTTAGCTTGCTCGGCGCTGCACTCCCGCACCATGGCTGGCTCCGTGGATTTCGCTCGGCTGCGTGAGCAGACTATGGGCTCTGGAGAGGACGAGGCGGTCACTGTCAACACCCGCGCTCTCATCGACAAAGTGCTGGCTCGGTATTCTGGAGACTGGACCACTCTCAGAGAGCTCATACAAAACGCGGCAGATGCAGCAGCTTCTAAGGTCACGATAAAATTCGAGACACTTCCATCACTTGGCATTCCTGCGCCTAGCACGACCAATGAAGGAGAGATACTGAAGCACAGGGTTCTCAACCACACGATAAAACGACTGGTCGTCTCCAACGACGGCCAATCATTCGCTGACCCCGACTGGGCACGACTCAAGCGCATCGCCGAAGGCAATCCTGACGAGACGAAGATCGGTGCCTTTGGCGTTGGATTTTACAGCGTGTTCGCCGATTGCGAGAATCCATTCGTTGTATCTGGCCGGCAGACTATGGCTTTCTACTGGAAGGGCAACAGTCTTTTCACAAGAATAGGAAAACTGCCAGACGATCACCCAACCGCCGAAACATGTTTTTCATTGGACTATAGGAGCAGTTCGTCCCCGATTCCGGATCTGTTATCGCTCTGTCAGTTTCTGAGCACCAGTCTGACGTTCGTCGGACTGAAGTCGATCGAGTTGTGGCTTGACGATATCAATATCTTTGGACTCAGTAAAGAGAGCTCTCCGAGTGAGAGTGTTCCAATCCCTCCAGAGCTGAACGCAAAGACTCAGGGAAACCTCATGAAGATCCTTACTGTCGCAAATCAACGCGCTCAGATCCACGGACGCTGGACGAACATCATAGCATGGACACGGACCACGTCGACTCCTTCCCTCTTCGCCACCGCACCTGATGAGTCAACCAACTCAGGAGTCTCGTTGAAGAATTTCTTCTCGCGGCTTACAATTGGTGGGACGAACAGTGGCGTAGCTGCAAAGAAGGCCGCAATGGAACGTGAAGCTGCGGCTCAGAGGACTATCGCTGAGGATCTTGCTGGCACGTCTCAAGCAACAATAGGCTTGCGCATGAGCACGGTAGACATCCGGACCATGGTCAACGACGCGTTCTCTCGGGAGCTTGAGCGCGCGACGAAGAAGCCACCACCCAAACGCACCAAGATCGCGATCTTAACAACCCCTTACGCTGGAACCACTACCATGCTGAGCACAGTCTCCGGTACTACCGGTTCTAAAGCAGCGGACATCTTCTCATCTGTCCTACCAAGTAAACATGGTAGAGTCTTCATTGGATTTCCTACTGCGCAGACCACCGGGTTTTTGTGCCATATCTCTGCGCCCTCCGTTATTCCAACAGTCGAGCGTGAGAGCATAGATCTGAATGCCAGGTTCGTCCGAGATTGGAACTTAGAACTTCTCAGAACAGCCGGAATTGCATGCCGCATCGCCTACACCGCAGAGATGGCCGAACTCAAGCAGGCTTTAGAACGAGCCATGTCAGCCTCCGGAAACCGTAAAGTTACGGAGGCTTATTTGGCGTCCATACTTCCGGACGCTACACACGTATTGCGGCAATATACTTCACATGAATCGACGCCCTCAACGCAAGTTGGCAAGACGATTGAAGAGGCTTTTTGGAAGTGTTCCAAACAGCAATCAATCGATATTATCTCAACTCGCGGTATCCTGCCAAGCAGGCAGGTGCGAATCGTACCAGAGAAGCTCAGTTTCTTAGGTGAGATTCCGGTAGTACCGGAGCGCGTGGCCGAGGAGGTGGAGGGTTTCATCCAGAAACTCTATGCGCAGGGGCTGTTGGCGACCATTACTGTCCAAGACATTCGAAACGAACTTGAGCGGAGGGCTTTGGATGAAAATGAACTGATGGAATTTCTGAAGTGGGCCGGAAAGAAGGCTACGACGAACGAACTAGATTCAGCTACCATCCAGGAGCTCCTCAATGCAGCCGTCGCCACGCTAGGACCTGACAATACTTCATCTTCGGAAATCCAAAAGCCGGGGTCGGCAACTACTGGCAGAATACTAGCGCTAAGAAAGATAGACTCGTTCTTAAGCGTGGCAAAAATCCCCCCAGAGCTTCCCATCCCACCCTCAACCATTCCGTACCGGTTCACGAGGAATCTTCTACATGCAGAGCTAACGGCTTTTGGCTGGGACGAACTACAGATAGTGCCGTGGCTGCGGTTCTTGCTGGGAGTTTCGGAAAAGAAGCCTGCTACCGTGCCTTTGGAGCAGGATATGACGGCCTCTCCCATATTCTCCGCACAAATCCTCCCTGCGATATCCAGAGCGTGGGATGCCTTGAGTCAGTCATCCAAGTCCACAGTCGTTGAGCTGCTGTCAAGCAGAACGGTCATTCCTACCAAGCTAGGGATGCGCAAACCTCCAGAGTCATACTTCGCGTCAGTCAAAGTTTTCAATGATCTTCCCGTGATCAGCGGCCTTCACGGGGTTAAAGAGAAATTCCTGAGTGCACTCGGCGTTCGCAAAACTGTGGAGCTTAACGTCATATTCGATCGGCTCGCAAAGCGTGCCTCCACTGGTGACCAGACGGATGATGCCAGTCATGTGGAACTTATCCGCTACTTCTCCTCCGTCCGCCAGGAGATGCCGGACAAGGATCACGAACGCCTGAAGAACATGGCTTTTCTACCAGCCGAGGAGCGCGCTGGCATACTAAGCCGTCTATACAAACCATCAGAACTCTTCAGGCCGGAGGTAGCTTTACGGACGCTCGGCTTACCGATCCTACATTGGCCGGGACAATGGAGGCCACACAGCCCAGAGGACAAGTACTTACGCTTTCTGGGGTTGAGGCAGCATCCAACAATGCCTGAGCTCGTGCAGCTTATGGTCGAGGCTGGCAAAAACCGAAATCAGGAAACATACAATCGGGCTCTGACATATCTTATCGACCGCTACCAGGTTAACGAGTACCACAAGTTCGATGCTTCCCAAGTGAAGCCCGCGTTTCTACCGGTTGAAGGCGCATCCACATTTGCATCTCCTTCCAACTGCTTCACGACAGATATGGCAGGCATGGTTGGCCGTTTTCAGCTTCGGAAGGACCTGCATCCTCATGCTCAGAAGTTTGGCGTACGGTCCGATCCTCCGCTGGACTACTGCATTAATTACTTGGTGCAACATCCACCATCATCACACCAAGCCGCTAAAGAGTACTTTGGATATCTCGCAACGAAAGTTGGAGAATTGAACCGCACTCTCCAGGACAAAATCGGTGATGCAAACGTAGTACCCATCACCAAGCTTGTTAACCTCGATGGACGGCAGAGTGGTACGGAGAAACCAACACTTGGTTCGATTGGCAAGTGGGGACACCGCGTCATGCGATACACCACTCCAAGGTCATGCTTCCTTGGGGATTCCACGACGTGGGGCTCCATATTCGATTTTGTCGACTTTGGTGACAACGCCAATGCATTCCTTCTTACTGTTGGTGCGAAGCAAGAGCCAAGTCATGTCGAACTAGCGCGTATGGTCGCTCAAAACCCCGCGAAAGTCTTGAAGACAATACAGCAAGACAAGTACATGGAACTTCTCCGGCGTCTGGCTGAGAACGAGTCAGCCCTTAAAGCTGACAAGAGCCTCTGGACCGAACTGAAAAACAGCAGCGCCCTCCTGGCCTACAAAGAGACTGTACCGGTGTCCAGCAAATCTCTGAACGAGAAGGAGCCCGAAAGCGATCAGTTCGAGGATGAGGAGTCCGCGGTCCGAGAGTGGTGCCTGGCAAGTGCCGCAAACATATCGATTATCGATCGAATAGAGTACTTCATGCTCTTCAGAGACGATCTTCTGGTTGCGCCGCAGGAGGAAATCCTGGAAGACTTCTACAAGTCTCTCGGTACACCGTCGCTAAGCGAAATGATCCGTATCGAAAAGCGCATTGGCGCCGTGTCCAAAGACCAGAAGGAAGCACAGGCTCTGCGGAAATTGACCATTGAGCGCGTGCGCCTCTTCCTGCATGAATATCAGCCTCAATCCGTCCGACACGATGCAAAGTGGCTGGACAGAAACCTAGTCGTACAATGCGTGGAATCCATTTCACTTAACCTGTCACTAAAAAACGCCAAAGGCTCGTACACTCAACACAGGACGGCACTTGTAGCTCGTGAAGCCAGTACCAGGCGTGCTTTGCTGAGCGTGGTTCGCTCTCCAGATCTGTATGAGGTTAGCCAGCAACTTGTCGCCGTCCTGATCAGTCGACCCAAGCAACATGACGCTCTTGCGCTGGAGACTATTATGAGCAACGATTTGCGTAGACTGCGTACGAAGGGCTACAATGTGGACCGTATCCTCAGACAGAAAGAATACGAGAACCGCATTGCGGAGCAGCAGCGGCAGGCATACGAGGACGAGCAGCGGAAGGAGAAGCAGAAGGAAGAGGAGCAGAAGTCCCTGGCACAGCAAGCGAAGAAGGCAGGTGCGGCTGCAGCTGGTGCGGTCGCTCACCGTGACCCGTCGTCGGAGTACGAAAGTGATGTGCGAAACGATGTACGTCCTTCACCTATCGCAACGGAAAAGATGCCGGGCGCCTTCGGCCCAGACTCGCCTCAGCCGATCCAAAGGAAAAAGGGCAAGGACAATATGCTCAAGAAGTGGAGCAGACAGCTTGGCTTTGGGGAGGCCGAAGAGAATGGAGTCGGCGGAACTGGTGGGCCTGGTAGCGTTGGCGGCCCGCCTGGTCCAGGAAAGCCACTCATGGGTAATGACGCGCTTGAAAAGAACCTCAGAGCCGCTGTAGAAGCGTGCCGATCGTACGAGTCAAAGCAGCTGCAGTCTGCTCCGCATACTGAAACCGTGGAAGAGACGAAGGGCTCATACTGCGACTACAACTCCCGCAAGGACATTTCCTACATTACCAGCTCCGACGTCACAGGCATCAACATCTACATGAACAACGGTGTAGCAAGTCCTGGAGCATTCATGTCAGCCAATTCGAACAGCATCGACCAGTTCGGCTTCATCCTGCTCGACCTTGGCAGCATCTTCGGCATGCAGGCGAAGGCCATCCATATCTTCCATGATCCAAACACCGCAACCATTGCCTTCAATCACGGCTACTCGCTCTTCTTCAACTACGCCTATTTCTCGCAGCTGCATCTGTCAAGCTTTTTAGGGGATGATGGAAGCGCCTCAGCGGGCGAGAAGAAAGTCGGCGCCTTGGGCTACTGGTACATGGCGATGTGTCATGAGCTCGCACATAACCTTGTGAAAGAGCATAACGCATCGCATTCTTTCTATGCGGAAATGTTTGCGCATACGCATGTTCATCGCTTCATGGCCACAGCCAAGCAGTACGACACTGTGGAGTGATGCTGTCAACACTTCTGATTTGGATTCTCGTTTAGCGTGGCGTTTCAGTTTAGATTTGTGATAGATAATTACTGCAATGCGGGACATACTATGTAATATAGATCATTGCGTCTCTGCGTAGACCGTTAGGCCGTAGCAGCTGGACTAAACCATGGCTATGGTTTCTCCTATGTTCAATCTTCCATGCATGTACACCGCAATCTTTGCTTTTATCCAGATATCCAGCCAAAAATCCTTCACAACGCCTCATCACTCATATCACGTCCCAAAAGAACCCCCCGGGCTTCCTACCTCGCCGAACCCGTGGCAGCAGGATATCGACTGCCAATCGCTAACCCGATACAACGGTCCCCACCGTCGCACTCCTGCCCAATACCGTTCCCGCGCCATCAACGGCCTCCGCATACACCCACGCGTTGAACCCAGCCCCGACAAACTCCGTCTCGAACCCCTCCCACGCCGCGCTCCCCAATACCGTAAACCCAGCCTCCCTCTCCGCGCTGCCATGGAAGACCCACTCCCGCACCTCCGTCGCGCCGTTCCAGCTCGCATAGATGGACATGGGCGTCCCGGGAGCCGTATCCCGGGCGAAAGCCGCGAGCGAGGGGGCAGTCAAGGGCCGGCCGACCCACTCGAACGAGTAGGCACGGTAGTTCATTATGGGGTAGCGGCCGAACGTCGCGAACAGAACCGGCTCACCGTCGGCGCGGACTTCAGAGACGGCGGCGACGGAGCCCCAGCCTGTGAAGATGTGGCCGTTGGGCAGCGTCTGGGAGTTTGCCTGGGAGTCGGAGAGGAGGCCGCCTGGGACGGGGGCCATGTAGCGCGCGAGGAGGGTGGCAGTGCGGAGGGTGTGATCGAGGAGGATGTGCAGGGTTGAGGACTCGGTGGCGGTGCGGGTGAAGCCGTTGGAGGCGTTGTCGAAGAGGGAGAGGATGGTGTGGGTGCTGTTGTCGGCGAGGAAGCGGGCATCGTGCTGGAAGCTGAAGTTGAAGTTTTGGAGGGCGTAGGTGGAGGATGGGTCGGATGACAGTGTCCAGAGGACGGCGCCGGTGGAGCTGTCGATTAGGTAGATGGAGGAGGTGTGCCGGACGGAGATCAGGTAGTCGCTGCTGTAGGGGGACTTTTCGACGGAGTTGATGTGGCTGGAGACGAGCGGTATTAGTGGGTGGTGCGTCACAACAAGGGATGGTGGAACTGAAGGTATACATACAAGTAGTCCCACGGTGACTGGGGCGTCAGACCCGTTCCAGAAACGTCTGTTGTGTTGGGCATCACGCCGGAGGCCAGGGGAGGGATGTGGCCAAGAGAACTCCAGCTGAAGAGTACTTCTCCACTCGTGACATTGATCTCCTGAAACACGCCTTGCATTATCCATCCTTGGCCAAAAGTGATACCATATGCAGTCAGATCCATCGGCGCAGGCTGGTACGAGATGGCCAGCGCAGTGTCCCCCCCGGAGATCAGACTGAACTCATGCATGTCCATTGACGATGCGCCTGTTCCCATCTGTACAGTCTTGACGATTGTGTATGTTTCGTCGAGGATGATGCCGTGGCCGAGCGCATAGCCGGGGCGCTGATTGCCTTGAAAAGCGCAGAGGTGATCAGCTCCACCGTAAGAGCAGACCTTGAAATCATGGACATTTCCCGGTCCGATCGTGCCGTAGCCGCTCCATATCAGATTCTGCGCAGATTAGTAAAGACCGCCTTGGAAGCCGCAACTGATGTGCCTACTCCGAACTTGTCGTAGATGTAGGGCCCCGTCTGGGTTGCTTGAAAGGGCGCGATAAATATGTAGCCTGCAGACGTTAGTCCAAGTCAAATTGCGAGGAGGTCAGGGGGTACTTACCAGGCGCGAATCCTTCGGGACTTGAATTCTGGATAGATACATTGAGCGCAGGGGCGAGGATATCAGGTCTCTGAACGTCGACGGATTGTTACCCTTCCCGACTCTAGGGCGAGAAACGACATGAGGCATACCGATTTGAACGTAGATAGAGGCTCTGTGACATTGTCGGTGTTCTGAGCAAGACCTGCCCCCAGAAACGCAAGTGCAAATGCGATCGTGGTTCGCCATGTTAGGAGAGGCGATGCGGAGGCCATCATATTGAACGCGAGTGAAGCTGAAGCAACGGAGAGACAGGACCGTGCTTGGAACGAGTGACTTGTTTCTTTAATATACACACTCTCATCTGAGTTAAGCAGAGCACAAAATGCAAGAAGCTGGGAGAGGCAAGTGTCGCAGAGTAACAAAAGCAACAAGCCAGCTTGATAGTTGTACAAATACCAATATAAACTTCGCCCGCTGCATGCACGACCTCATGCTGCTCGCCCCACATCCTCGTGTTGTTCTGTCACAGCTATTCGAGCACAAAGGGCTAAAATGCTCGAGATAGGGACGGGGCAAAGAGCCAGAGGCAAAGGGCCTGACTGGATGCTGACGTATATCAGGCATGACCCGCAAGCCATTGTGACCGTGTATGCATCTGTCCCTGCCAATAAACACTCAGGAACACTGAAGAAGGGGAGGACAGCGGGAGTTTCAGCAGGGAAGCCACGGAGAGAGGTCAGCTCCAGTGGATTGAGGAGGTGCTGTGATGGAGATTTGCCTGTGAGGCAAACAAGGGTCCTTGTCGGTTCCCGAAATATCAAATGCTGGGGTTCCGGGACCGGACCGCGAACCTCTCATCCGGTTCGTTCTCAGCGCCGCCGACATCACTCTGGGAAAGTCACGGTTTTGCGGGGCCGCGAGTATCTGCAGGGCAGCTTCATAAACCATCATCAAGAACCGGGCAGGGTGTTAGCATTGCGCAATCTTCATGTTGTCGGAGCTCTTGAGGTAAGCTGTCGCAGCTGATACTCAACAAGCCCGGGTCGAACAAGGTCAAAGGATATCACCATATGCACAGAGAAATCCGAAGTGCGGCCGTAACTCATGGGTTCATGACTAACTTTGACTGACGCCAGTTCCATGCAGATGTTGCAGGACGCAAAATGTCGAGTGTTGCGGACCCAAAGCCCGCCAAATGCTTGCCGCTTTTCCCCAGGGCGAAGTTCCACCCTGTGCCCCAATCCGCGTGTCCGGCGTGACTCGTGAACAGCCAACGCGCCAAAAGATCAAGTTCGCAAGAGGATGGCTTGTAGCCCGGTCGAAACATCTACAGAGAAGTGGAATGGGGAAAGGAGGTTGTCGCATAGAATGTGGATGGGAAGAAGGTGTCCTCGTGTAAAGCTTTGAGAAGGGTGTCGCCGACAGCGAAAGAAGTGCGAGACGCGGCGCTTAGTTGGGGCATGATGCCTGAACGTGGCCTGGCTGCTTGCACTTGTAGCACGTGCGCTCGGTCGAGGCCTCAGACGGGCAGTCCCTGCTCAGGTGGCCAACTTCGCCGCCTGGAAGAGAGTTAGCAATGCGCGACTCTTGTTAGAGGGATATACACACAGTTGTAACACTTCTGGCCCTGAGTGCAGTCTCTCGACATGTGCCCGTATCCGCCACACGAGTAGCAGGTGCTGCCCCGAGGCGCGGAGTTGTAGCCGCCGTAACCTCCGCGTCCTTGTCCGCCGCCGCCGTAGTAGTCACCACCGCTCTGAGGGCAGCTCCGGGCAATGTGGCCAACCTTGCCACACTTGTAGCATTCTTGACCGGAACCGCCGCCGCTTGCGCCACCATAGCCGCCGGAACCGCCTGAAGCCTCGTTCGGGCAGTCGCGGGAGATGTGGCCAGTCTGGCCGCAACGGTAGCAAGGCTTCTCCTGCTGTGGCGACTGGCATTCGCGGCTCAAATGGCCTTTCTCGCCGCAGTTGTAGCAGGTAGGGTTACCCTTTGTGGGGCAGTCGCGGGCTTGGTGGGAGGTATCACCACCTTAAATAGTTTGTTAGCAAACGTATTTAATCGAGTGAGTGGGATGACATCGGAATGAAGGCGAGGAGTGCTCGAGGCCAGTAGCAAAACTCCCTTATGCGGATTTCGCCGCGCGGTTGGTATGAAGAGGATGGGTGAAGACGTTGGAGGAGCTGGTTGACTATGCGGCAGATTCAAATCGTTCACATATGAGATGTTTCAGCGCTTGCGATCGCGCCTTGACAACGGCTTTGCTCCGCTCAGCTTTACGTCCAAGCGACGTGTAACATCCGGGTGACATTTCGGAGATAGAAGTTTTCACCCGGAGGCGGGTTGAGGAATGTGGTGATAAGTTGCTCGTGAAGCCAGATGTTGGGTACGAAGTACCGTTTGCGCAAGATGAGACAGAAAACACCCACAGTTGTAGCAAGCGCGGTTTCCTGATTGGTACTCCATTTTCGTGGTAGGTTTGAACTGACGTTTGACCTGACAGCTGTTAGCCAGAGTCTCTGAAGCACTAGGATCCACAGGTTGCCAAAGCGGCGATAAAGACCACGCGCTGATGCCGTACCTATTGCTTGTCCAAGTGGTGATAGCTAGAGCTGGTCTGTGAAGGGTTGAAGACTGGAGAGTTATCCAATGCTGATTGAAGTGAGGTGTTCCGGTGGAGAAAGCACGAAGGACATTTTCTTGCGTGGCTGGAAGTTGCGCTAAGAGCATCCAGGTTGCTAAGCGAGCTTTCTCGCGGGAGGCGGATCGCCCGATGGCGCAAGCGGCAACGGCTTTGGATGATGGCAGAGAGGGGCTTCAAAGCTCGGAGTTTTGACCGAGGCAGCTGAGGCTGCCAAGGTTATCGAGGTTTTTCTCAGGAAGCATGAGCTCAGCCTCTGAGAGAGAGGTCGCTGGGAAAGGGAGGCAAACCGTCTAAAACCTCATCGCGGGACTTCCACGCCTCACGGGAAACGCAACGCCAGGAAGGGTCACCGCAGGGCAGTTCGTCACGGGTCAGCCACGAAGAACTGGCGTTGCCAAGAGACGTTGAATCGGCCGTCTGAATGCGGTATGCCGGCCAGTGACTCTTTTCTTGAATCTACGGAGGCCCTTGTTGAGCTTTGAGCCTCTCTACTGGACTACAAAAGCTACCTGCTACTACGTGAAGTCGTACACAACCAGCGTCTGACTACCCCTACTCCTTTCCCTCAACACCACAACGTTCTCGTCATCAAACCCCACCCAGCCTCTGGTAGTTGACAAGTCATCAACTTTAGCCTCTAGCGCCAGACCCAGTCCCGAACCCCGTTGTGATATGGCATCAGATAGCGAGTCCAGATCCTTGTCCCCGCTGACCCCCTTCTTTTCTGGCCTTATCTGAACACTAAGCTCGCCGCTAATCAGTCGCCTTCTATTTGCTGACGAGTTCATGCCTCCTTCAAGCTCCCAGACGCGGAGCTCGTCGCCTCGAGAGCTGACCGAGACCGCTTTCCCACGCCCGCCAACATGAGCGCTGGACACCGACGAGGTGTGACCCCACAGCCTGCTTCCCGAGCTGATCGAAAGCGTTGATGAGGTTGACGTAATGAGATAGAGCGTAAGTGTGTTGTCGGGGTGAGATACCAAAAGGTAAGGATGAGTATAGGACAACGATGTCGGCTTGGAGTAAATATCATGTGACCCAGGTGACGAAGCTGGCGAGCTCAATCTAGTAGACGGTGAAGATGACGCAGGGGAAGGACGCGTCAGAGGCCGGAAAGCATCCTCCGCAGAGGATGCGAGTCGTGATTCGATTAGATCGCCATCAAGTGTAATGCGCATCTCCTGTATCCCAACGGACCATCCGCGTGGATATCTAGGAATTGCATACGCGATCGAGGCTGTTATGTTCTGAGAAGATGGCCGTATAGAGAGTGATAGTGGTGGCCACACGGTATGCGATATTAAAGAACACAGCAATCGAGGAGGATCAAGAACGTCTTTAACGCGCTTGTCGTCCGGCTCTGTGGAGAATTTGTAGAGTGAGAGAAGTTGGGATGCCGTCATGGTGAGGATATACGGCGAGGAGTATGTGACTGCGGACAGTGCGCCATTGGTTGAAGCTGGATGGCGGTAGAGGGGTTCGAACGACCCCTCATCCTGTCGGAGCTCAAAGACAGTGAAGCTCCCATCGCTGAAGCCCACGAGAACTCGCTGAGCACCACTGACGGCACGCTGAGTGTCGATGGCTAGCGAGGTTGGAACTGGGCTTCCTCGGCAGTTTGCGGGTGCGAAATGGACGTTGGCCATCAACCTCCGTTGCCGCTTGGTTCTCCACGCTTGGAGTCCGCCTTGGGAGTCCGCCGTATAAACAACACCGTCATGAAATTTGGCCAGCAAGGGTGGCACTGAAGGCTGTTCGGCAACCTGTATCTCACTTAAGGCGCAGCTGCCCCTCGACCAGTTGTGCCGAAGCTTGTACTGCCGCTTCCAATCCGTTTCCTTTCCTCTGCTTACTAGGCTCTCTTCATCCAGCCATTTCGATAGTTTCGAGGAGAAGTAGAGGTGGCCCGATGCAGTTTCACCGTCCCGTAACCCGGGTAGTCGAGCAGCGCGGGGGCGAACGAAGCGATTGTAGTAAAGGGCCTTCCAGAGTTGCGCATCTCCTGCAACAGCGTTGAACCGTTGCGACAACCTACAGACATTAGCGAACGATCTTTGGAAAGGGATATAAATTCAAGCGCCATACCTTTGGGTAAGACATAGCTCTGATACTGAGACGAAAGAGAGGATGCGCAGCAGTAATTCGTCGCTCAGCTGCGACAGATAGTCGATCCGGATACGCTTCGAGCGTTTGGCAGGTCTCTCGTACTCTATGATGTCGGAAGGCGAGCGCTTGGTCATTTGGTAGTGGACTCTGAGGAAGAAAAGGGCAAGGAGGAATATAGTGAGCGGTGATGGAGATGTTCTTGGACTGAGGCTCCTATCTTATCGCCACCAGATGTCCCGCAAACGTCACGTGCTTCGCGTCAGCGTCCTGTCCGTCGCGAGACGCGTCCGTCAACACACTTTAGTTACAACGTCGCGGCAGAGACGGCGAGGCGGCTCATTTATATACCGGCAATGCCAGCTTACATCAAAATATTATGACGGACGCTTCGGAGAACGACTCCCAGTGGCTGGCCCGACAGCGAGATATCATTTCCAGAAGGATGGCGGGTGTATATGACTTTCATGAGAAAGCCTTAGCAGCGGAGCTATCTAGAAGTGAGTATCGTTACACCCTCAGTTCTTTTAGTGCTAACAACTTCGTAGGAGATCAAGAGAAGGAGCGCGAGAAAGCCAGGTTATCTGAGGAGATCACGAGACTTGATCAAGAGAGGCAGCTTATCTCGAGCGACTTGCTGAGGCTTACGGAAAGAAACAAGGCATCCGAGAACGAAGTGCTTAAACTAGAGCAAGAAAAGAGAGCGCTTTCGGACCATGTCGCGAAAATCATCATCCAGGCATCGGCCGCGGAACAGCTTCAGCGCGAAAACGAACGGCTACGCGAGGAGATTAAGAACTTGAAATCACAAGTTGCGGAGACGTCGCACTCAACCGTCGACGGTTCTGAGGGGCGCGGAGTTTCAGCAGAATCGAGCATCGCGGCCGAGCCTCGAAGTTCTTCAGAAGCTACAATACCGACGCAAGAGGCTACGGTGCCTTACAAGGATTACCATGAGCTTACCGTGAAGTACAACCAATGCAGTGAACAGATGGAGGCGTATCGACATGCTCATCGCGTGTTAACGGAAAAGTACAGAGCTTCGAAAGAGCGGGTTAAACAATTCGACAACTGGTACAGGCGATCAAAAGAAAAGAGTGTCAGGCCAGAACGAACACCAGCTGGGACGCCCGCTTCGGGCAGCTTTATGCCAACTTCCGCCGGCGAGATTACTCTGTCAGACAATGAGCTGACTCCACGGGCGTCTTTCAGACCAACGATTCACGCTGACTTGCCACAAGCAACCCTCGATCGCCAGGGACATATCGCGGTTGATTCCGGCCTGGGTGATCGTGCACAGTCTGGTGCTGACGCTTCGAAACATAGCGATGAGCGGGAGCTCACGGGTAATCCTGGCTCAAGCCAGACCACGCAAGACGATGTGGAACGTGAACCACCACGAGAGAAAGTTGTCAAGAACAATGCTACGATCGCTGAGGATATTCCTGTCATAGTCTCCGCGCGGTCTGTAAAGTGCAAGCCTCCCGCAAGCAGAGGCAGAAGTGGCATACACGTTCATGACAACGCTGAGCTACCAGGCGGCACGCCAACTCGACCTGTCCGCATCAAAGATGAACCATCTAGTAGTCCCGTCGTCCTCGATGAGGAGGCACGGCCCTTGACGCGCATGGAAACCTTGGATCTCGACTCGTCAGGAACCGACAAGGAGACCCCTAGGAAACGGAGAAGAAGGGAACTGCTCCGGCAATCTCAGCGCGGGTCGTTCCGCTCGGATCTGTTCGACAAACTGCGGCATGAGAGATCCACTAGTCTCCCCATCAACACTCAGAGCCAACTTCACAGAGCGGACGTGCCTCAAGGCGTCCCGCCTGCCGCTGTAGTGCCTAGAGGTCTAGGACGCTGCGATAGTGACCCCACGGACATGCTGGACGAAAGAGCATTCAATGAGCTCATGCATACAGACATTCCTGAGAATTGGAATTCCCCAAACCACACCTCCTACAAGCGCCGCAGACTGAGTCCTTTACGACCTCTGGATCCCAATACCACGATCTTGCCTCGCACTGGGAATTTTAGCACTCCAACACGAAAAGCAAGAAATATTGACAAGGGTTTAAAGTGGATTCACTTGGTCTCTGAGGATGGAGATATTCGAGAAAAGGCACCGTCCAGCGATGACACCACCATAGAGTCACTGGCAGCAAAGGCAGAGTCACACCAACGGCTGAGCGCACTGCTGGAAGGCCAGTCTTCCGAGAACGGTTCTGTGTCTTTTGATAGAACACCAATAACGAAGAACACCAAGCGCAATCAATCCCCGCTTACTGCCACCAAGCCATTTTCAAAATTGCCAGCTTCCAATAAAACCCGGCAGGGACAATTCATCTCGCTAAAACCTGCCCCGAACGCCATGCGAGCAAGTCCCGCGGAGCCGAACAGAAGAGATGCTGAGCGCCTCCGCAATCGACCCCTCGAGCAGCTCAATCTGAGTGACTTCAAGATTAACACGCGGTACAACCAGGGTGAAGCCTTCCTCTTCGTCGACGCTGTTCGCGGTCGAGACGCTCGCCGCTGTCTCCCTGGCTGCACTCGGCCGGAGTGCTGTGGTGGAGTCTTCAGAGCCATGGCTGAAGCTGGCGGTGGCGCCGATCTCGCCCGTGGGCTGTGGGACTCCTCGCAAGACGCGGATGTCGATGAACGTTTACTCGAATACCTTATGGGTGATCAGTATGACCGCCAGAGCGTCACTGAAATGGGTGCGGAGGAGAAGCAAGAGCTGCTTGTGCAGGCGAGAACGAAGCTCCTGGCTGATAGATATGGCAAGCATAGGCATGCCTTCGAGCGGAGCAAAACACCGCCGGGTTACTGGAGGACCGACATGCCGACGACGCAGGAGATTGAAGAGGATAGGCAGAAGGCGAAACAGTACGAGAGGGAAAGGGTGGAGATGATGTATGCGGAAGCTCTGAGAGGTGAAGGTGCTTGGATGTTCAGAGATGAGTGATTCAAAAGTCATTATTAGTTTTCAGCTTGAACAATTCTCAGACATCTCTCGAATACCAGCAATAATACATTATTCAGCTTGAACGCTTGATACGAAGTCTAGTCTTGACAGGAATGCTCTCTTCATCCGCATCTATTTCTAACGTTACTACCCTACCGGTCCGAAGGACGCCTTTGCAATCTTGTATGAAACTCACGAGTCACCACGTCCTCTCTGCTACGCACTCATACTGTAGATGCCTGAGATAAGGCGGAAGAAAGTTATGGATGCCCGACGGAAGAAACCGAGCAGCCCCCGGCCCCGTCAAGGTCGGTGCACGGGCTCCCGTCGTCAGCAGCTTGCATTAGTCCCTGCAGAATACCAAGAGGAGTTTCTCGTCCCCGGTCTGAATGCCAAGTGCGCTAAGCAAGATAACCCTTGAAGGCGGCCGGCACGGATCTCGCCCCGATGTCACGTTACTAAACTACACAAGGGTCCACTAGGTAATAACTGGAATCCGAGGTCAAGAAATTTCCAAGCCGTGGGGCAGCGAGACGCGGAAAGCTTTTTCAACGCCGACCGAGCCTCGGGGACCACTTCACGACTTTTCTGTCGCTGCGCCGCAACGCGACTCGAAAGGCGCCAGGACGTCTCCGCCATGGAGAAGGGTGACGTATAGTGAACAGGGCCCGATATGTATGCACTTCAAACGTACCGCAGCCAAGCGCGTTCGTTATCCCCGCAACATCGGAAGAGATGCAGTGATCGAGCATCAGATAGGTTGTCTGTGGAGTTAGCGTCATCACAGCATTCTTTGAGGGCCACATCATCCTGCAGCAGATTGGGCCAGTCAATCGCGCTCCCTGTGCTCGCGCGATCACGATGTCCGTCAGAAAATGCTCATGGAAAACTTCGATCCCCGCTGGCTGCGCTTGCAGCGAAGGATGCATTAACACAGACGTGCTCCGTGTCCGAGAAAATACTGGGCGGATGATAGGTTTGACGGGGATTCCCAGCGCCGATAAACGCTAAGAGCGTTCGGCCGAGGCGGACACGCCCAAGCAAATCCTTCGCTCCCCACATCTTCTCATGTCGAAGACGGGGCGGCGGAGTCTCGAACAATCCGCCTTGCAGGCTTGCTCGCGCGTGCACTTTGCGAGTAAGCATAGAACAGCCTCGCGCCAACGGCTCTAGAAAGGCTGATTTGGTGGGCGAAGCCGCAACCGTGAAACAGCGCGCTGGTCGGTGTCGTGGACAACAGAAAACAAGCGTCACAACCGAAGTGCTGAAAGCCGCAACCGCTAGACATCCTTGCGCCTACCCCAGATCCGGCGGTGATGAGCGTCCACCACACGCTTCATGGCGTCTCATGATCTTCGCACCGCATGCACTAACGCCGTTGCCCTTTACTGTACGGAGGAAGGCTTGTGGGTAGCCTGCCGGGGAAACTGTGGGAAAGAAACGGCCCCCACACACTAGGGACTGCACGACGACGGACCCTTGTTCTGCCTCACCTGAATGCTACCTCTCGGCGCAGCATCTGAGATGGCTGGGGCGCCTTTTGCCCACAGCTGTCGTGACGCTTACTCAGATCCAGATGGCTTTCTTGCGCTCCAGGAGGGAGACTGGAAAGTGTTCCCCGGGTCTGGGGAGCACCGTCATCTTCAGTTCTGCCTCGGCGAATCCCTGGCCGGACGTTTGAAGATATTAGATCATTGCCCGACTTGGTCGCGTCACAGCGCTGCAGATATATGATCACACCGGTCCCCACACGCTCACATAGTGGAGAACGCTTTTTAGCTGTGCCTGTTCTCATTCAAACTTCTCGTGCGTCTCGCTCCACAGCCAACGCTGAGTGAACAATTGCACACAACGCACGTTGCATTCGCTGAGCAGTAAGAGCTCTCTATCGCCGCAAGCTCTCTTTGGCTGACTCTTTTCACCTTCAATCACAGCCGCCTTTGAGTTACTTGGTCGAGCAACGACTACAGAGGATCAAGATGGAGGCCCCGATGAAGACTGAGATTGAGGCCGCGGGCGGGCAGTACAATGTCAATCCTGGCCGCCGACGAAGCACGGTCACGTCCATCAATATGCACCAAAACCTAGACGCCAAGTTAGAGCAATCAACTCTGTTGAAAGTCGTGGAATTTACTAAGAAACCTGCGCAGAATTGCCAATCCCTTGGCTGACATTCCCGAGGAAGACCTTATGCTCGATGTAGAGGAGTTTGCACGAGAGAAAGACATTGTCGACATGCTGCCGTTACTCCAACGCGGCGCACGCGTCGCCCAGAATCCGAAGGGATACGAGCACATCGAGAGCCTCGAAACCCCAGAACTTGAGGCCTTGCGCTTCGAGCATTCGCATAAGTGGACACACCCAATGGCCCTTTATTTCACCATCATTATCTGCTCCATTGGCGCCGCTGTCCAGTAGAGTCACCCTTTTCAACCCTACAGCACCCAAGTCGCTGACTGCGTTTTAGGGGCTGGGACCAAACTGGTTCCAACGGCGCAAACTTGTCGTTCCCCACGGAATTTGGTATTGGCCACGGTGAGACGGAAGGACACCCCAACCAAGATCGCGATAACTGGCTTGTCGGCTTGGTTAACGCTGGACCGTACATTGGCTCTGCCTTCCTGTTAGTACCGTAGCCGTTTTAATCGAGGTATAGATATGGCTAACGATGCCACAGCGGCTGCTGGTTGTCTGATCCATGCAACTACTACTTCGGACGTCGCGGCACCATCTTCATCTCTGCTGTCTTTTGCGTGCTCACACCCATCGGAGGCGCATGCTCCCAGACCTGGGAGCAACTCTTGATCACACGTCTGCTCATGGGAATCGGAATGGGCTTGAAAGGTGCGAATGTTCATGTGGTATGGGACAAAAGCCCCAACTGTGCTAACCGGTGGCAGGCTCAACTGTACCTATCTTTGCTGCCGAAAACTCACCCGCTCAAATCCGTGGAGCGCTCGTTATGAGCTGGGTCAGTAATCCGATCGCATAGATTATTTTGCTCGATTCGGCGTGCTAATATAACGCAGCAAATGTGGACTGCATTCGGTATCTTCCTCGGGTTTTGTGCAAACTTAGCCGTGTATGATGCCGGTGAAATCACCTGGCGACTTCAGATCGGCTCTGCGTTCATTCCTGCTGTGCCACTCTGTATCGGAATCTTCTTCTGTCCTGGTAAGATTGAGAGACACTAAGTGCGCAGGCTCCCTGGTCTGACCGTTTGCAGAGTCGCCCCGTTGGTTGATGAAGAAGAACCGGTACCGAAAAGCCTACCACTCCCTGAGGAAACTGCGATACAACGACATCCAAGCCGCCCGTGATCTCTACTATATCCATTGTCAACTGCAGATCGAGGCCGACATTGTTGGCAAGAGTAATTACGTCACGCGCTTCCTCCAGCTTTTCAAGATCCCGAGAGTTAGGCGTGCAACGCTGGCATCGTTCACGGTCATGATTGCGCAGCAGATGTGCGGTATGTTGAACCTTGCCGTAGTGAGTGCTGGATAGTCGGCTGACAACTTGCCTGCGTAGGTATTAACATCGTTGCCTTCTACTCATCCACTATCTTCGTGCAGGCTGGCGCAAGCCAGAAGAATGCGCTGATCGCCTCTTTCGGCTTCGGTTTGGTCAACTTTGTGTTCGCCTGGCCTGCTTTCTTCACGATTGATACCTTCGGTCGCAGGACGCTCCTTCTCGTACGTCATCCTACTCCCGCAAGCGAGTATTCCATCCGCCCGTCTCATACTTACGACCGACAATAGTTTACTTTCCCGCAAATGGCCTGGACGCTGCTCGCCGCAGGTTTCTCCTTCTACATACCGGAGAGCAGTTCCGCGCGCCTGGGCGTCATCGCGCTGTTCATTTACCTTTTCGCTGCTTTTTACTCTCCCGGCGAAGGTAAACATACCCCCTTCTTTCGTCCAACATAGTGAACGAGGTTCCAAGCAAACGAATGCTAATTACGCCACGCAGGCCCCGTCCCCTTCACCTACTCCGCCGAAGTTTTCCCGCTCTCTCACCGTGAAGTCGGTATGGGTTGGGCTGTCGCAACCTGCCTCTTCTGGGCGTCAGTCCTTAGCATCACGTTCCCGAAGATCCTCGAGGCTTTCGGCTCCACCGGTACTTTCGGCTTCTACGCCGGCCTCAACGTCACCGCCTTCGTCATGATCTTCTTCTTCGTGCCCGAGACTAAGCAACGCACACTCGAGGAGCTGGACTACATCTTTGCGGTGCCGACGGGTAGGTTCATGCGCTATCAGACCAGCGAGGCCCTGCCGTGGTGGTTCAAGAGGTGGGTTATGTTCAAGAAGGACGCGAAGTGCAAGCCGCTGTACACGTTTGAGGGCAATATGATGGCCGGCGATGCGGGGAGTGATACTAGCTCTGAGAGGCACAGAAACGGGAAGACGGGCTAGAAAAGACGTTAAGGGGTCTTACAACATCGGCTATAACGGAAGCATAGAGGGGGGAGATTACTTGGCCGGCATCGTAAGACGCGGTGGATGCGACATGAAAACGATATTGATGAGCATGATGCGTTCTTCCATTCCTTCTGCGCACGACGACGTAGGGGCAGTAACGATGCGGTCGCGGTGTAGCAGCCTCGCTGCGTCCTGTGTTCTAGTCTTCGATACCCTCCTTGAACGTTGAAGATTGTTGATAGTCTTGCATCCAAGCATCTAATACCAGACGAAATGAAAGCGTTACAGCTAATCAACCACCTGGGTGACAGAAACTGCCGGACTTCGAAAAACAGATAGGTCTTCAGTCAGCTTAGGGAGGTTATGAATAGGCGTAATCCTTTATGGTATACTGCCACATAAACATAAGCAAGCTATACCTGAAGGTAGGATAGCTAGAGTAAAGATATTCAAAGACGTGGTTAATCTCAACAAAATTCGGTGATTTAGGAGTGAGTAGCAAGTCCGGTATTTTACAAGTCCGGCGATTTCTGTCACTCGCGTGTCAACCAATTTTCCATTAGCTCACTCGGTTCACGTGCGGCTGTCCGGCCTCAACGAATACCTTACTGTCTCGTCACGCGCCAATTCACGTGTACGGCACCGTGAACTATGGCCAGACTGTGACACGAAACGCGCTGGTACAATGCTCCTTCCAACCCTCAAGCCCCTCGGCTCCGTTGTCTGGCCTTCATCCCGTTAGGTTGACGTCCTATGTCCCAAGACATAAGTCACACCATACCGCTGCTTCGGGTTTGTGTTAGGCATAAAGTATGACCGCAGCCTTCCTCCATAGCACGTATCCGAGATGTTTATCACGCTGGTCTTTACGATTGTTTTGAGGTGGTTTGGTTGTAGGCACTGTGCCATTCCATGTGAACTCCCCTAACCCGAGAACATAGCCTCAGCCGCCGATGGCGATGTGAGAATGTCTACCTACACCCCCCGTGAAGCACCATTATTTGACGACATTCGTAAAGTGCTCGTGCGGGGGGAAAGACAAAACTCCTAACCCAGAAATTCCGGCACCGTAGTCGGTGCGGGATAAACAAGAACATACCTACGTAACGGAGGATCTACAATGATACGACTATAGCACCCATCCCTGCAGCGGGAAGAGGCGCCTGGTCAACATGCTCTTGCGGCTCGCGACGCTGCTGAATGGAGGTGACTCTAGTGGAATTATGGCACTCGCCCCACACCATGCCCTGTCTCTCGAGAATTGGAAGGGGTGTCATCCTCGACGAGAGTGGTCGTGCTGGACGTCTGGTGCAGCGGTGCCTCCTCGTTCGTTCTTCTATTCTCTGTCGGTGGCCGGGGGGCAGGAGCTAGAGGAATGTATACGGCATTATCTGGCTCCAGGCCAGCAACAGCTCCTGCGCTTGCACTTTCCCGCTCTCCCGTCGCTTTGATGAAGAGATAAGCCAGAAACGTACTCGCTGGAGTGAGGAGTGGGCCAAAGGTGATGAAGCCTTCAGCAACCGAGGCCATGCTTTGCGAAAATGCAACGATGAGGATGACGTCCAGTGCGATGGATAGAAGGATGCAGCGAAGTCGGTCTTGCCTGAGCCAGCAGGACATGAACCAGATAAACAGCGGCACGGCGAGGGCCCACACGGCGAACAAACTGCAACGAGAGATTAGTGATGATTCCATTCCGGGGAAGTACAGCTTGGACATACGACCAGCGGAGTACAGGACCAGCTCGGCGATCAGTCGGTACCTCCATGAGGGCGAAGCCCGACATGGCAGCGGTGACCCCTTCACGGTGAAAACGGCTATGATTGGTTCAGAATCCTTGCTAGCTCGCAAGCCGGTGACCGCTAAGCGGCTCGCTTCGGGCCGGCGCCGGCTCTACCCACTTAAATATTGCATCCTTGAACGTGGAGGTTTGGCCGAACAAAGAGCAAAGCTTCAGTCAACTTTCACTTAACGACTCGACGTTCACCTCACTTCGCCCGCCCAGAATTTCACTTGACGTCCTCAGCTCACTTTGCCTTCAGTCAACTTCGACATAACCTTCACCTCCTACTTAGCTTGGCGTCACTGCTTCTCACTTCTGAAGCCTTCGCACGACAGCTTCCTCCTGGCAATTCTCGTACCTCAACATGTCGTCGACTAGAGTCCTTTCCGCTACGTCGCTAGACATCATTGCCGAGTACAGCTCGAGCAATATTGCAACCGTTCACGCCGGGTATCGCACCGTCTCTACTAGTTCCTTTGCAACGATTTCGAGCCAGGAAACTGTTGAGATTCCCGACGAACTTAATAGCCAAGAGGCGTTGGAGTTCTGCGGCTTTGGGGAAGACACAGCTCGACTGCTCGTTGAGCATTGGGAATGGCTGCAGACGCATGGTAGAGAGGGTCAGCACGGGTTCGGGGATGATATTATAATCATCGCCCGGCAGCACGTCAAAGACCGAGCAATATTGAGAGATGCATGGCTTGAATACCAGGACTGGGAAGGCGTTCTGAGATACCTCGGGATGTCGGAAGAAGCTGTTGTTGGCATCATGAACCCGGAATGCCGAGTGGTGAGGCTGATGGCCTCGGCGTCCGAATGGGTGCTAGATACCATCGATATGAATTTCGAATTCCTTACCACCCTTGACAAGCGCATACGGAAGAAAAGGCTAGAGATAGAGAGGGCTTACTCGCCAGCGCCTGACGTTCAGCCATCCCCGGCACTACGACCGAATCAGCCTCTCACTGGCGGTCTCCACATTAGCCATCCCAGCACCATCGCCGCAGACGAAGTTGAGCCGCCAATAGAGGTCGAAGGCCGCACCATGCTATACAAGGGTGGCACCTATTCTCGCCTTCTGTCTATCTTCCGACCCGACGGCTCCCTAAACCTCACTGACATCTTCTCGACACCACCTACGGATTTTCATCCTTCTCATTCCCTTGTCTATTTCGGCAAACAGAAGGAAGTTGCGGATATGTATGCGATATTCGCAGAGTCTCGCAGCTCGCGCGTCAGAGATGGCGCCATCATGTATGTAGCCATACCAAATACGTGGCTAGACAACGCGCACAGCATCTTCAACCCGGACTGGAAGCAGCTGGTTTGGCTAAGCCGCAATCGCCGTGCGTTCCTCGAACGTCTCTCCGCTTCTCCCACCGCCATTCCTGAAGAGCTTGTCAGCTATACCACAGCGCCAATCCTTCTTGGAGCAATCTGTTGCATGTCGACAAATCAAATCCAGAGGCTTGACAGCGCCGACGACATCCGAGACCTTCGACTGAGTAACGGCAATAAAGGAACACAGGTTGTGCTACAAACGCAAGATGCTTTCGCCAGATTCTTACGAGAATGCCAAGGATACGTTTGGGTCCAGAAGTGGGACAGTCAGCTGGCATACACCTATCCGCCCAACTCATCAGCATAATCTCAGAAGCTGTCGACGTTGTGGTGATTGGGAAATTGTAAACGCTGACTTTGGGGCTGTGCAGTCAAGCGGTGATGAAGTCGCAAGCTCGTATCTCAGCCTCGTCGGTAAAACAGGTTTTGGCTGAAGTGCTTACCAGCTCAGCCTCAGTCTTGCAACCGTCTCGTCAGCCCGGCGAGGAATCAAGTTCATCCTCTTCCTCACCATCGACTGTGTTTCGAGCTTGCAGTAAACCTTCAGAGAGAGCAGCTCGCCATGGACGACCACGCCAATGAATCGTTATGCGATACAGGGCCAGTTCTTGCCATCTGCGACTATGATCTCTGCGATGAATTTTTCGGACCAATTTTCTACCACAACTCCTGCGCCTGGAGATTCGATTGCTCTAATCCGTCCTTGAGCTCCATTAGTTACGACTGGGCTTCGCCGCTATACTCCTACACACCGTGGGACCACGAAACGGATCTCAGAACAAATACAGAGGGCGGCCGAGGAGACAAAGAAACACTTGGAAGAGGCCAATTTGGTAGTTGGGGAGAAGAGGAGTTGGAAAAGAATGAGAGGAGAAGCGAGGAGAAACCAGCCCACCTTTTTGATCCTGCGGACAATATCGCAAGGGTGAATTATGTTTGGACCTTCATCAAACGAACCCTTTGGAGGACTGGTCTCTAAAAGCAGTCAAAACTCTTGATGAAGGACCGCTGATAACAATCGCTTTGGACAACGGTTGTGCTCCGAATGATTGTACGCCTTACGGTCGGCTCGGTCGAGTGTGTCAACCGGTATATCTACATGACGTTCTCGCGAGGGTCCGTTCGATTATCACAGGTAAGCAAATACTCCTAATCTGAGTCCACCAAGCGAGGTGCGCTCAAAGTGGGAGTTCCTGAGATCTACAGCACTCAATATATAGTAAGATACTGACTGTGCAGCCCGATCTTCATGCTCTGTGCGACGCGAGCGTGAGAAGCAAAACACAAGCGCAAGTCTTCCGCTTCGAGATCCCAAGATATCCAGCATGGACGACCTTGGCCGAAGACTCCCAAGGAAGTGGTCAACAGCCGCATCTATTGTGGCTCTAGCGGTAGCATTCGGTTCCGCCTTCATCATGACTGGCTACAACAGCTCAAACGGTGCTAAGAAACATGGTACTGAGAAATCTCCCGCACTTCCCATATGCTCAAACTGATTACTAGGTCCTGCGTATTACGTTCAATATCAGATGCTGACAGACGACTAGGAGGAACGGGCCACTCCACCATCATCCATGCCCTCCATTTGGTCTCCGCCATCTGCGATGCCCTCCATTTGGTCCTCGCCAAGATCCACCTGGAGGCTCATCTCCCTGCCTTCCTGACTGATCCTACGCCGATAGTATTCCTTTCGGCCTGTTGTACCTATGCATTCGCTTTGTTTCACTACCACATACTGTACGTCGATGACGCGCATCAAGCCAACTTCTTCGTCGCGGGCGTCACCCTACCTTTTCCAGTCGGTCTGCTTTGCGGCGCAGACTTGAGATCCATCGCCACGAAGGTACTACCATGGTCTATCATTCTCAGCCTCATTGTCAGTGCTGTATTCCACGGTTGTTACAGACCACTTCGGAAGGAGTTTGACAAGGAGCAAGTGATATGCTTGTAAGTATCCTTGATACGATTTACAGTCTCCGGCGGTTGTTGTCGTGCCGGCTTCTATTTCGACTAACACTCGATTAGGGAGGCAAAGCGCATACTGCAGTGCATGCAGTATATAGATGATCAACGCTCGGAGGATGAGATTTGTGACAAGAATATTAAGACAGATGGACTGGTGGAGAACGAGACTTTGACTTCGAATGGAACTTCGATTCCGAAGAGAACTTGGACTCCAAATGAGCCTCTGACTCCAAATGGGATTTCGACTCCAAATGGGACTTTGGCTCCGGAAGGGACTTTGACTGAGAACGAGAGTGACAAGCGTTGTGAGGACGATGACAAGAGAGGAACACAGCATAACGAGGAAGGTCTATCTCTCATGGATGAGGGATGAGCCCTAACCTGGTACTGAGATGGGTGGTTTAACGGATGATTGAGCTTCCAGAGGCTGGAGTTGAGACTTGTTAATCCTGTTTTGACAAGACGTAGCTGGGTTTTGGTTCAGGGGTTTAGTTTGATGTTTGATGATGGAGGCAGGCATGAGTCGTATATTTCCTCTCATAATGAAATCCAAGGAGTTAGGTTTGTGACTGTCCATCATTTTTTGCCGCGTGACAGGACCTCCGAAGTCGGATTCGCGAAAGAAGCCCCTCAAGTTGATTGGAAAGTATTTTGCAAAGCACGAATGCATGATTGTGACTACTGTAAGTAAGGATGGGCACGACGACCTCAGCGCCTCTAGAAAATGAGCCAGCCTCCACAGGACAACATGATTCACAGGAAGGAAAGGCAGAAACACAGCCAAGTAGCCACGCAGGTCACTGTGAGAAGACTGCCCAAAGCATTAAGAAGGAAAGCCCCACAACGCTAGCACATCGAACCGCACGAGAAAGTGATATGATCCAGAGGATAAAGAAGAACAAGCATACAGCCGTCCAAGCCACTGCTATCATCATGCACTCATCACATATCTTCAAACCCTTGCTCTTACCAGTTCTTATCCGTCGATTGCACTCTCACTCAGCTATCACCGTTCGGGTTGCTTCCTTCGCCATCGTCCGGAAACTCGTCAGGGACGATGCCCGCCTTTTCGCATGCGCGCTTGTACATCTGTAGCTCAGCGTACGCATTCGTATAGTCCGTCTTGAACTTCTCGGCGGTGGTGCTCAGCTCGGCTATCGCCTGATCGGTAAGCAGCTTCTCCAGCGTCCACTTCTCGATGTTCTGTGATTCGTTCTCTTTGAGCTGCGTGATGAATTGAACAGCTCTTTGCAGGATGGAGCCCTTGTTCTTTTCGCAGCCGGGTACGATCTTTGCGAGCTCGTTGATGCCTTCATTGATGGTTTCGCGTCGACGCCGCTCAACTGCACGACAAGTGTTAGCGCCGTTCTTCGCCTTGGCGAAGCATGGCCATAGAGAGCCAAGGGCCCTCAAGCTGGTCACTAACCTTCTTTGTGGTTGTCCCTTCGTACTTTGTGCCATTCATCCGATCCAACCGGTGGCTTGTTTCCTCCACTGTTGGGCGGAGAGTCATTCGAGTTCGAGGGTTGTCCTCCCGTCTTTAGAGCATCCAGTCCGCTAAAGTCAGGCATCCCATGTTGCTGGTGCATATCGTGCTCGCTCAGGTTGAACGACGCGCTTAGAGGTCGGCCGCCTTCACCGCTCGGCGTCTGAGTCTGGAATTGGAGTTCTGTAGCTTGAGGTACGGTCATGGAGTAATGTGATAAGGCAGCTGCGGCAGTGTTGCTTGCGTCTTGCTGGGTTGACCCACCGTTCTGATGCATGCCGTGTTCGCCGCTGTTGTGCTGTGCTAGCTGGTCGAAGATCAGACTCGAAGTGTGCTGCATGTCGTCGTCGCCGCTGTTGGAAGCGTTATGAGCCGAGAGGAAGTCCGCCGTACCACTGCCTGAGTTGTTCGTGGAAGCTCTTGCAGAGTCACCAGGCGCGGGTCTAGAAGCGGTCGCCTCTAGGTCCAGTGAGCCGCGCTTCCGCTTGTTCGTGTGCATTGAGGCTGGCGCTTCGCCGGAGAGGCCTAGCTTGGAGTCGGCATCCGAATAACTGGCCGTGGCAGCCATCCCGGCAGACTGGCGCTAACTCTCTAGTCCCGTGAAACACGTATCGGATAAGGTATGTTCGAGCAGTGGATCGCTAAGGTCCAGTGATGATATATGTTGACAGGACCAGGAGCTACACAGTCCGGGTACGTGAGCAACGATTGCACCGCTAAACGGAACCGATGGACCAGGCTGTAGACGAGCTGGCGGAGGTACGGTCTGCGGTAAACGTTCGTGGCAGTAGCAGTGTTTGGCCGATGAGCACAAACCTGGATAACCCCAGGCACCAGAGGCTAAGCTATATTTGCAGGGCTAGGTGTTCACGCATGGAATGCTTGTTCGACCGTGTGCTCCCGAGGAGCAAGCATGCGATGTCCGACGATTTGCAGAATGACCGAGATCTCTCAATGTTTCTAGCCGGTGCCAACTGTTAGCACGGCTCTACGAACGATTGTCAAGTGTTACAGTGATGCAGACGCGCGTCCGATTGGTGAATCGACTGCTGCGGCCCGGTGGCACCGAGCTGTCATTGCTCTAGGAGGGGTCGCATACGCGCTTGCTACTGACGACGACGAGGCGCACAACACAGCCGTTCGTGCTCGAGAGCGTGTCTCCATTAACCACTGTGCCAGCGAGGGACGGAACGGTAAGTCCATCTCTGTAGCCGCGATGCGACGAGAAGCTGCGCATAGAGCGACATCTGCGCGCCTCGGAGAGCCGTTGAGGAGCTCGCGAAGGTCCCCAGACTGAGGGATGGCGGCGCGACCATGAGTAGAAACGTGGAGTGAAAGCGGAGCGCAGTTGTGGAAGATGCGGTCGACCGTGAGGACGAGTAGCTTACCTAATTCGGGTGACCGGTGACCCGGTAAAGCTGCTGCTGCTGGACGAGATGGTCAACGCAGCGCCGAAGCTCTGCCTTCAGCTTCGCAAAAGAAACACAAGTTGGTATGCAGACTGCTAGCTTGCCGTGCAACGCCTCGAGACGGATAATGAGACGCGACTGGCGAGCGCTGGTATGATATGCCTATCGCGCGGATGGGAGGTCGCGGGTGTCAGGTGATGGAGGTCATGTGTTTTTTGGGGCGGAGGTTGCTTTAAGGCCGGCTGCGGAGGGACTCTTAATAAGCAGGCCAAGCTGGCACAAACCGGCTTAGCCGTCCGTAACGCAGGAAAATCACAACAACGCGAACCGCACCATCGATCTGATCATCTGGCCCCCTCGAGTGCGCTTTGGATAAGGACGATTTCACGAGGGTGGGTGCGAGGGTGCTGACCGAGGCATGTGAGCAGCCAGGCATTGCAGCCACTCAGGGATCAAGGCTGAGGCAAGACAAGGCCCGCTTCTCACCACCATCCACTCAGCACCCCCTCCTGTTCCCCCCGATCGACGCCCTGGTCGCCCATTTGTGGCTAGGCTCTCCGGATGCTGTTCACGTGCCACTTTGACGAGCCGCCGCTGGAGAGACAGGAGGGACGTCTGCCGGAGCGCGGACTTGCGCCGGATACGATATCGACACCTCTGGGCGGCTGTCCAGAGAGTCGGAATCATTCGGAAGGGCTACGCGGCAGACTCTTTCGAGCTTTCCTCTAGGCGTGGTTTCAGACCTCACCGCTGAGACTCGCAGCTTGAGACTTTAGTGTGGTGCTGACAGCGTAATATCTTGGCGCATATGCCTCTCATCCGCAGAGTCATGCACCTACCACTTTGAAAATATCACAACGCAGACGCCTCGATGCGCTCACAGGGTGCAGAACCTTTTTGGCTTGAAAAGCGAATTGGCTGAAGTGCCAATGGCGCTGACAATCTTCCGGTGTAGCACGCGTCGGACTTCTCCCGGCTTGTATTACAGCAACAATGCCGACATCATGGCTGAGGAACAAGCATTGCTTCCTGAGGTGATTTTGTATAACGGAGGACGACGAGCTTCATCTGTCTGTACTTATCACCTCGACATCGACGACAGCAAGGACTTGTTAACCACAAGGTCCTCACGGCGTTTGTTGGAGCACCCATACAACATAGTGAAGATTAAGGCTGAGTACAGTCCTTTGCGCGCTGTGCCTCGTTTCTGCAACCGTAAGTAGGAAATCGTTCGATGGCACTGTTCCTACTATTCACACAAATCCCGTACTCAAAGATCACTTATACTCCGACTACAAACACCTTGTAGTATTTGAGCCGGTATTGTCAGTCCATGCAATTTGAGAACAGAACATCTGCTCTGATCCGGACTACTTGTGCTCTTTCGCAGCCTCGCTACCGGATTTGTACCTCTGAAACGCTCTTCGGAACTCCGACGTCGCCCTCTTCCATTAGCGGAAATGGACGCTTTCCATCTGCTTCCGCTCACCGAGCGTTAGTCAAAGTTCATTACCACCACACCAGATCATCCAGCGTACGCACCCTGGAAAATCGATAGCTTTCAGGCTTGCTCTAGGTCGTCTTCATTGGCGTTTGTTCCATTTCTAGCGATTAAGTACGACCGGACGGTCAGCGCTACACTCGCCTAATAAATTCTAAGTAGAGAAATCTATAAAATATGCAGTCGGGTCTTGGAGTAGTGTTAGGAAGACGTCGGGCGCTTTGGATCTTGAATGTAATCGAGGGCGGTCAGAACTAGTGGGAGAGAACGGATGGCACAATCAATAAACAACACCACATGCTAGCGGAAATTAAACAGCTTTATACAAGATTCCTTCCTCCCATCGACAGTTTTTGAATGCAGTCATGTGACAGCGCAGCCCTTCCTATCTTCTTGAAATGCCACAAAGCATGATCGACCTACCCGCCAATGCCCGCGGGGCTCGCAGTGGTATTCTTATAGGTAGATATCCCAAGGACGGCAGCTCAGTCAAGTACTTGTCCTATGCTGACACAGATGATAGACGGCAGATACAGATTGCGGCACTCTTCTCTGCAAATTGTGTTGGTGGCCTCTCTTGAGGCTTCAGCATCCTGAGAAGGTGAGGTCGTCAAACCGAGGAGACTTTTTTCATCTAGCTGTACTACCACCACCGGAAGGGTGTCAGGGAAGTTTGTCTATGTTAAGGCAGAAGGATATGGACATTATCGGGACACTACTTACTTTCACGGCCCTAAGGGATCTCAAAACGCTCACTCCTCCAACGTGGCCCTCGTCCAATTTCGATGGAATCAGATCCCGCACATCAACTACCCTCTTCAGCTACTCTTGCCGCCGGAAAGTTCTCGGTGTAGCCAATCAAGCCCCCGGCCGCATCTACGACCGCATCTATAGAGACAAGACCGTGACGGAATTGTTTTTTAACAGCTAAGCCAGCGATATAGACTTTCACTGAATCAATGTATCAATACAACGCTATTATTTCACTATTCGTTGATGATCGCAGCGATTGTATAGCCTCAAGCGTGATCTTAGTGATGCGGCGCCAAGACCGAGGACTTTCCGGCGGCAAGAGTACCGAGAAGCGCGTCAACTTCACCATCCGCACATCCTACGTCAACACCTGCAAGCAAACTACACTCACGCATACCTACAGCCAACGCGCACAGCATTAGCGTGTTGGGCGAACACTTGCCACAGTCATGGTTTCGTCGTTCCCTTCGTGCGGAGACTATCAGGGCGGAGGGTAGTTGCCGTGAATCCTTAGCCCGGTGTTGCCAATATAAAGATCTACCACGCGCTGGGGGTGCCTCCCACGATGTTGACAACATTCGCAGTTTTTGTAGGACTCCTAAGAACCTCACTATCCTACTAACTCCGCTGACTCTTTATAATAGCTCCTATTCTCCCCGCTACAGCAGCAGCTATAGGACCAGCCGTTGGCCCAACACCTTCCGTTATACAACGCCCTAGCCGCGCCCCAACGAGGGCTATAACAGGTCTGGAGGTCCTGGCAAGACGACACCTTGGCGTGATGAGCAACTCACAGGCCGCGAGTCTAGCAATCGCTTTGCGAGGTAATCGCAGGCTCAGGAGTCGGTGTCTCAAGATCGGCCCGTCGGCAGGGCAAGCTCACCCATCCGCAAACGTACAAAGGGAGCTATGAAGCCGCTGATAACGCTAAAGTCTATTGGCGGTATACCAGTGCCACAGGGCGTTCATACTTCGTTTCAGCATCCAAAAACCACCCCCACAGAGCTGGACGCTGCTGCCCTTGCTCTATCCGAAAACCACCCCTACAGAAGAGCTAGACGCTGCTGCTCTCGCTGCATCCGAAAACCGCCCCCACGGAAGAGCTTGACGCCGCTGCTATTGCTGCACCAACACCTAAACCGCTGAAGATCACCAAAGCAGCGGTTGGCACGAAGCAACCGAAAACCACCCCACAGAAGAGCTTGACGCTGCAGCATGCTGCACTGACGCCTGAACCGCTGAAGATCACCAAAGCGGCGGTTGGCACGAAGCGAGAGGCAACGCCACCTACCCCGACCAAGGCTCGTCGAGCTTCGACAGGTGGGTAATATATCGACATAAGCACATCCATGGGCCCAGCAGCGGCATTGGATAGGCCGTTGGGCACGTCCTCGCTGCATAAACCGCACGATTCAATGGCAGATCTCTCCACCAGGCTCGCGCAACTGAGGGTCTAACCGGGTATTGTAGGTCACGGCCGAAGAACGGGACGGGAAGCATGTAAGGGTAAGGTGGAGCGGCATTATGGGCAGGACAGTTCGAAGCTGCTTTTGTCAGCCTGATTGAGGGATTTGTGCTGACAGGGTGCTGGGAGCGCATTGTTCTAGAAGCAGGACGTAGCTATTATTGGATGAATAATACTGATCCTTTGCTCTGCACGTGTTCTGACAGCTGGAATTATTTGCTCTTCTTAGTGACGAGGCAGTCTCAGACCGAGAGCAGATGTGACAGAACCCTGCTTGAAGGCTCTCGACCACCTTGCGACGGGAGCACTTTCATGCATAGAAACGGATCATGAGCAGGAAGTCAAAGCTTCTAGTACTGCTCGTGCTGCATTGTCCAGCAAGATGTCCAGCGTCGTATCCCGCGAGACCACTAGGGCCGAGATCTTCAGGCACGTCGTCCGTGTCCGTAATGGTTTCGGGACTGTAAGTGGTTTCAGGCCTGGTCGAAAGCCCCCTGCTACCAGCTAACTATTCGTTAGTACCGCGAGCAATAGCGACAATGCCTATTGCGAGGTATCAAAGCTTGGAAGTTGCGGTACTAGTAAGCTTCTTATTATTGCGGTTGGGAAGCAGTGCTAACTTCAATGTTCCGTCGTGTGAGTAAGGCTTCGCAGAACCAGTACGCTATGTGTCGCGACATGGAGCAATAGCGGTAGTATCTGTGCTTAGGTGCAATTGCCTTTCTATTGGATATACGACGCGCTTGCTGCTGAGGAATACACGCGGCCGCGAGTCAGGGGATGTCCACTACTTAGACAGGCCTATAGACGAGTAAAAGGACTAAGCACGTATACATGGGCATCGTTAAGGGTCAATGAGCCATTAAGGCACTCATCCCTATGGAGGTAAGCGTCGACAGCGCCACGTCATGGTGATTTGACATGTGCATAGGAACATGGCCTCAAAGACATGCAAAGAGATGGTCACGTATGCAGCTAGGTACCGGGTACTCGCGGCCACGGTGGTTGCGGTCGCCGACTGGTCCCGCATTGCGGGAGAAGGGACAATTGGCTCCGCGTGTGCATCTACCCAGGCGGGTTTGGTAGAAGCATGGCTCGCTTGAACGTACGTACGCCGCTCTAGTGCCACACGGTAGACCACTATGAGTCGCTGGGCCGCCACGGTTCGCGAGACCACCACGACTCGCAACAATACTCTGATGTGCTAGACTCCACGAGAGGTGGGATTAGCACAGGCCACCGAGCCACCACGGTCACCACAGACGGAACTGATCTTGAGGGGGGTTTAGCCTTGGCCATGGACACTTGAAATGCTTGAGCTTCTTCAAGCATGTCATCTTGCTCGACTGCAGGACCTTTGCCCTTATTTAAAGGAGCAGCCACTATGGTTTGAGGACGAAAAGAGGAGGTGTCGCTGCTAGCTTGAGATATAGTTGATGAGGCCTCTTGCCGATTAAGCTCTTGGGTGGTTGCTGCGCGTCGCATATGGTGACTTTCCTGAGGTTCTTCCATGCTGTGTCGTTTGTTTTGATGGATGTATAGCTAGTGCTGTGTCGCTCTAATGGATGCACAGCCAGTGCTCTTTGCATGTGCGGGCCAGCGCAAACAGCTCACGCGCCGTGAGACCGCTGGCGATTGAACACAGCAGCGGATACTGTGAGATGGTCTCCGAAATAGCGATTGCCATCTGCCGGCACGGTGTGGAGGGATAAAAGATTCGCGATATATTTAGAGCGTAGACTGTGCGGTAGCCTAGAGCGAGCCTACCGCTGTGGATTGCGGAGTTCGGGTTCTCAGCATACAATGTGGTGGCAGAAGTTGTAGCTTAAGATAAAACAGTCAGGCCTTCGGCTCCATGGGCTTTGCATCAACCCGTCTCTCAAGCACCCTGGCGGCAAGACCTCACCAACCTCCTCATCGGCAATGAAGGTGAGTGCGTTGATTGTCCTGAGCGCGCTGTTGCTCGCAAC
Organism: Coniosporium apollinis CBS 100218; assembly: GCF_000281105.1. Classification (NCBI taxonomy): domain Eukaryota; kingdom Fungi; phylum Ascomycota; class Dothideomycetes; genus Coniosporium; species Coniosporium apollinis. The sequence goes on from NW_006913265.1 coordinate 697,615, forward strand.
GCGTGATGACCGGTGTTTCGGGAGAGGAGATGAAGTGAGGCAATAGCTAGACAGAGCACTATACTCTCTCGATTATGCTCGGCAAGTCTTCGCCCTGCTACGAGCTATCCTCGATGCTACCATCGTGTGGCAAGGGGGAGTTATTCGTGGACCGAACGAAGGGGCTTGACGTGCGACTCGACTTGCGGGTGGACGACCTTATGGCAGGCATGTTGTGGGCGTCCGCCACACCGTTTCGGCGCTGCACGGATGTTAGCTTTTTGTTCATGGCAACTTAAGGTTTTGACTTACGACAAGTTCTACCAGCCGTAGAAGAAGTGGTAGGGATTTGTTGGGGAAGGCGTCGCGTTATTCGCGTGAGTCTGGTGCAGCGCGTCCAGCTTGTTCCTCGGCCTCTATTCGCGCCTCGCGTTCGTGCCAGTGAGACGCAGATGAGCGGCTGGAAGAACTTCGCTCTTAACGATCCACACCCTAACCCCGTGGCCTTGGCAAACCCTTCTGCCTATGGGGGGCATTTGTCACGCATCAATCGTCAAGTTCTCCGGGTTCGACCTGACGACGATCTCGCTCAAAGGCCAAGTGCATTTTACGCTGTTGCTGGCCCGTTTTGTCCTGGTCCAATCGCGCCTCGTCCTAATTCTGTCGCGCCTTATCCTGGGCTCTGGGCTCTACTCTCCGCAGAACGCTTATTCTGGTGCCGTGATTCCTGTTAAGACTCGCCGTGCTCCTCGATCTTCGCAGCATACTGAGGAAGGTATGGATAGCGTTTTTGTACTCGACCTGAGTGAGCTCCGTGGGAATAGCAGTTGATGATAGCTCTAAGTCGAAGAGGTGGTTGTTGATGAGGTCTGCCTGCCGGTGAGAGCTAATGGAGATTGAGGCGCACGAGCACTATTACGTTTAATAAGATGGTTAATAGTAAGCCCCGTTACGTATGTGAGGATGACTATAGTAGGACGTAGAGGGGTTTTGGGTGTTTTGGCCTGCATCGGTGCCGATTGCCCTGGCCTAACTAGGAAGTAGGCACGAGGTGGTGTTCGAGCGAGGAGGTTTCTGGGGTGGAAAATGTGCATTATGTTGTAGACAACTGTGCCCTTTAGCTCCTGCTTAGATAGGCTGATGCGATGCTTTCTATACACTTAATTGTTTAATATCATGTTCTTTCCCCGATACGTCTATCCGCTGTTGTGGTCGGCTTCGGCGTATCGAGAGGGTACCGGCGGATTCTAGTGAGGGCTCTAAACGACTAAGGGCATACATGTTAGCTAAAACTCACTGGGATGGAATGAGGAAGAGATGCTTACTATCCGACTCGTTCAAAGTCACGTTATATTATGGAGATAAGGTGAGGAGCAGGTAATACACTGTAAGCCTTGTATTGAGTCTGGTTAGGAGAAAATAGAAGGACGGAGGATATACGATATCGCCCCTCTTCGGGCCTAGACTATATATAATCTTATTGCGGCGTAGGATAAAGTCCGGGTAAATAAGGATATGCAATCTAGCCGATAGCTGGATTTCCGTTAATATGAGATAGGTAAGATGATACCGTGCCAATCGCGTCGATACATAGCGGACAGAGGCCCAACAAACGGCCCACTAAACCGTTTCTCTGCTTTGATCGAATGAACAAGCACAAGTGTCCGCTTAGCTCTAATATTAATACAGAAGTGGAACTCGTTGCTGCGGTAGACGAGAACGGTCTTGTCCTACTATATCTACTATAGCCGAGGGAAAGGGTTAAACGTGTGACCTAATATGCAGGCGGAGGACTCGGCGCGGTATTGAATTAAGTAAATGAGGTTTATGGAGACGCTTGAGAGAGAGATGAAGAGATTGACTACAGTAGGTCTAAAAGGGCACAACGGTGTTACGCGCCCTATCAATGTCCGGAGTATACGTTACGTGATCTTCTAATGCCGCGTGGTCCCGGGAGCAGCCTACTCTGTGAAGAACGTGGAGTCCCGTTCAAGTAGCTGTTTTCGGTTTCTGCTCTCTATGGAGACTTTGGCTATGGGCATTAGCGTGATGTTGAGGCTGTTGCGGATGTCCGCCGCTACGGCGTTGCTAGCCAAACTGCCTGTGGGAGCGATAAGAGGAACGGGAGTTGCAAACGATGTAGCTGACTGAGGGCGCGCGGCTGTCGTGGCGAGGTCTGTGGGCCGCGGCTGGGAAAGAGCGTCAGGTACCGGTAAGGCGGTAGATCTGGACGGTGTCAGCGGCTTGGTGTGACTGCTCTGGCGTGCTGAGCTAGATTATAGCTTGTGCCGGAATGTGCCTCACACGGCTACTACTATCACAAATGAGCCTTTGCCAATTATTTCGCTCTCACAACCTTAAAATTAGGCAACTGCACCGGGGTCGCTGTCGCTAGGCAGTGTTCTCAAACGGCCCGACTGAAACCCTTTAGACGAGCCGCTAGGCTATAAGGCTGCGGAACCCTGGTGGTGAGGCTCTTGGCATAGGTGGAGCTCTGTCGGAGAGCGGAGGTCTTGAATAAGGCGTGGTGGTTGGTTAATAGAGAGTTATGCGCGCGGTGATTGGTCGGGAGGGTTTGGTGGAGTTAAATACTGCTCTCTCACGTAATATCAGCTGCTGAAAACCTCAATTCTCACTCAATCACTCACCAAAACCGTGATGGCAGGCCCCTCTGCTAGCCAATATACCCTATACTCGTCTTTTGATACTCAAGATACTCCAAATAACCAAGACTCGCAAGAGACTCGGCTATTAGACTCTCAAGCGGCGCAGCCGTCAAGCTCCCAACTACCTCAATCAACTCCGGCCTCATCAACGCGGCTAACCACCGCTCTATCCGACCCCTCCGCGCCAACAGATCTTCAGCGCGCCTCTGCCTTTAGCCGCAATGCACAGCTTGGTGATAATCCTCAAAGCGCCGCTATTGTTGTACCGCGGCATATCTACCAAGCTGATCGAGGGGGGAGTAGTGTGATTCGGCACCTGCTAGAACACCATAAAGTCAGCAAGATCGGCAAGATCGAGACGGGTAACAAGAGACAGCGGCTAGACCTTACCCTCATTGACCGGCTTGGTCTTGACGCCAACAACCCTCGCGACCAAGCGGTTATTAATAAGCTTGCGGGTAGCTACCACCACAGCACGTTTCGCAAGCTCCTTGTTCGATGGATCGTGTATGACAACGTGCCGTTTCATCAGATAGAGAGCGAGCGGTTCAACAAGCTCCTTGTTTATCTGCAGCCGCGTGTTGAAGCTTCAATCCCTTGCGCCAACTCAGTACGCCACTGGATCCTGGAGGATTATCACCTACTAAAAGAGAGCGTGATCGCGGAGCTTCAGGCGGCACCAGGCTTGATTCATATATCCTTTGACCTTTGGACATCAAGGAACCTTCTCAGCCTTAACGGTATCGTCGTCCACTATGTTGACGCCGAGTATGCTGCAAAGACGTGTCTTTTGGCGCTACCGGAGCAAGACGATAGCCACACAGGGTTGAATATCGCAGCGGCAGTGGCGCGTGTCGTCGAGGAGTACCGGATCGAAGCCAAGCTAGGCTATTTTATGCTGGATAACGCTTCGAACAACGACGTTTGCATGAAGGAGCTTGCTGACCGGTTCAATTTCAATCCCCTCCGCCGCAGGTTGCGTTGCATGGGCCATATTATCAACCTTATTGCAAGGGAGGCGTTGTTCGGCAAGGACGTTAATAGCTTTGAGATCCAAACAGCTACATCGACGGAGCTACTCGACCAATTAGTACTCTGGCGGGCTAAGGGACCGGTTAGCAAGCTACATAACCTTGTTGTTTGGATCTACCGCTCACCGCAGCGCAAAAAGCGATTTTATGAAGCGCAAGGCCGAGTTGATAGGGATTTGCCGAAGGAGGATACTGGTGGCCAGTCAACACTGCTGGACTTGATTCAAGACAACGGCACAAGGTGGAACTCTACCTTTAATATGATTAAGCGCGGTATCCTACTCCGCAACGCGATTGACGAGTTGATTGACGCAGAGGCACGGCGCTGTGCTAGACGTTTGCGGGAAGGACATAAGCCAAAGGATATCCACGGGCCTGCGATGTCGATTTTTATGGACCGGCTAACGGTAGAGGATTGGGGGGTGTTGATCCAATATCGTGAACTTCTTCATCCAATGGAGCGTGTCACCAAGAGTCTTGAAGGACGCCCTGGACCTAGCCAAGCGTCTGGCAATCTCTGGACAGTTATCGCGGCTTTCGAACACCTGCTGAAGAAGCTTAAATATGCTAAGGGGCTATATGAACACCATCCAGAGGATCACTTCCGTGTGGGTATTGAGCTTGCCTGGCAAAAGGCAAATCAGTATTATGCGCTGCTTGACGAGAGTCCAGCCTACCTTGCTGCGGTTATCCTCCACCCGAAATACAAGTGGCAGTATATTGAAAACCGTTGGCGGGGTCGCGATGATTGGATCAAGGCTGGTAGACAGAGAGTTCATCAGCTTTGGACTGATGAATACAGCTTAAGACAAGCCGAACCAGTTGTTCAACGGCCAACACAAGAGATCGACGAGTTTGAGGCCGATATGGCTGAGGGACTGGTCGCCGGCGCCGCCAACACCACGGCTCTTGATGAATATGCCACCTGGTTGGAAGTTGAACAGGTTAGATGCGAGGATCCTATTGCGTATTGGGTCCAGCAGTCTACCAACTACCCGAAACTAGCGAGGATGGCGCTTGATCTCTTCTCAATCCCAGCAATGAGCTCAGAGCCAGAGCGTATCTTCAGCTTAGCTGGTTTGATGGTGACCGACCGTCGCAACCGGCTAAATCCTGATATTGTGCAAGCTGCCCAGTGTATCCGGTCGTGGGAGCATCACGGCGTTGGCGCTGCGGCAGCGGCTTTGGCGGAGGAACTAGAGGAAGGTTGGTAGGACCAGTAGGAGCATGCGAGGGTGGTGGTGAGGTTTGGGGGGGTGGTTTGGGTAGGGCGTTGGCTGGTTGAGTTTGTGGATAGACACGTTTAGATGAGAAAACCGGGTTCAACACCTGCCAAGACTCGTGATGTTTTTCTATAAATGGCTAGCCGACTATTAAAACCGGTTAGCAGGTCATCTAATCGTCTAAATCGTTGAAACGGTGAGACGGTCGAGACGGGCGTTGGACCCTCGTCCGTCTGGCGGTCGGGCGATTAAGAACACTGCTTTTGTTGGCGCGGATGATCTTCTTGTCTAGAGTACTGGCGTATGTGATCGATCTCGCTGCTGCGCGTGTTGCCGCCGAAAGGGAGGACCCGTTTGCTCGCTAGGGGCCTAGGGCTTGCATGGTCTTATTATAGTGATTGTGCTGACGAAGGAACTGCGGGAATAGCGATAGGAGGATTGGTAGAAGTCTAAGTGAGGATAATAGTGGGTTAGGTAACATTAGTTGAGGCGGAATGAGAAAGAGTTGATAATAGCGGTTCGCGGATAAGCTTATCTACCTCTTTGTGGTTGGTCGCCGTTAATGTGACCGGCTTAATGCTCACTTCCTAAAGATAGGTATAAGCTGTGCTTCGGACGAAGCTAGAGAGCTTGAGGAGTAGCTTTATCTATATGGTAAGCTTCTTAATAAGGTCTTGAAAAACGTTAGGAAGGACTTAAAAGTGGTGTAGTAACGCGTCTTTAGAGAGTGTAAGCAAGCTCTGATGATGGCTCGCTGAGCCTGAGAGCTTGATAGTCTAAAGTAGCGAGATTGACGATGCTGAAGGTGGTGATGTTGGTTGTGGGTGGGGAGAAGGTTGGGTGAGGTAGAAGACAAGGCAGGGTCCTACGCGATAACGGCCCCGAACTTGCTGTTGGTTCCCGCTGCCAGGGCGCTGCTGGCTGGATTGCTGAGGGCGGTGCGGAGGCGCAGTTTTGCTAGAGCACGCATTCTAGCGACTGTAGATAAGAGCATGTAGGGCTTAAAGTCTAGCCTGTAGCTCGCTGCTAGGCTCGTTAATAGTGTTAGTTGCTAGTGAGGGAAAGATTGGGGGCGGGTCGCGGGCGCAGAGATTAGACTTACGATGATTGCATATCGCTGGCGACGGTTCGCGGTTTGCTAATGAGCTTGAAAGTATCCTGCTATTGCCTGTGCACTTCGGCTTGAAGCGTGTTGGCAGATAACGTGATAGTACTTATAGCTAAGAAGAGATCTGTGCGAAAGGAAGTCGATGTTAAACTTAACGCGCGTAGTGGTCGAAGACTGCCGGCACCCACCGGCATAATAGCGGGCTTGATAAAAATCTCTGTTAAAAGCCTACGGGCTCGCCTTCTAAGTGAGATGGTGTTGGAATGATTTAACGGTGTAAGTGGTGATTGTGATGACGTCCGTCGATGCTAAGAGATGAGACCTGAATTCGAAAGGACGATATGCGAGGTCAACGCGTGTAGTAGCCAAAAGCCTCTGCCGTCGGCGCTTGACCGCGTGTCGGTAGGTTTGTGCAATATTTTCGTCGAGCCTCCAAGCTCATCCTTGGCTGTGTGAGGCTATAGTGGTTGGCGATGAAAATAGTGACTGGGGTAAGAGGAAATGTCTATCCTGCGAAGGTGTAGATAATGTAGCTGTTCTGCGGATACTGACGCTCTAGCCTCTAGTTTCTTAGTGCAGCTATGTTGTATGTTAGTTAAGGGATTCTAATATCTTTAGAGTTGATCCTTAGGCTGCTTCACCTGGCTCTTTAGTGAAGGAAAGACATACACCTTTAGGTACGGGCCAAGACCGCTGAATGCCGGCCGATAGGAAGGAGCCTTCCCTCTTTAACGGGTACGAATAATAGGTGATCTTATACAGTATCGGCTTCAGCTTATAGGAGTAAGGTTGAGCTAGAATGACCCAATAGTAATTTGGACGTCTACGGTGCTTATAAGGGTGCGCTTATGATGCTGCCTATAAGCGTAGCGAGCGAGGAGGATGTAGAGTTCCGGCTATAGCGTTCGCAAATAGTGCTGCTGGTGCGGTTGCGGTATGGAGTGGATGTTGTTTAATGTGAGGTGAAATGTGGTTGGTTCTGTTACGGCGTATGCCTTAAAGACCGGTGATTGGACCTTTTTACGTTGAGTGGTAGCGGCAAAGGATGAGAGACTAGAGAGACTAGAGAGATTGCGGCAAATGAACTTGAGAGCGTCGGTGATTCCAAGATGGCGTTGGGTGCAATACTCGATGGGTATAGTGGAGCAAGACCGGAGCGGCATAGCGGCAGTGCACTTTGGAATACGAAAGTATATGAGTGACCTTAACCAGTATTGTTGTTGTCGGTATGCGAGCGGAAGGCGAATTTCGAACATCGGTTACTGTGAGAGAAATAAGGTGTGCGTGGCGACAGCGCAGGATCGGTAGATATCGAAATGGAAACTGGAAGCCACAAAGGGATAAGGCAAAACGGTCCGAAACCCCCTAAAGCCGGGAATTAGTCCGTTGCTCGTGCCAGATGAGGAACTGGCAGAAGAAGGCAGTGAGCCTGAGTCGGAAGAGAAAAGAGAAACAGCCCGCAGATGAAATTGTGAATTTGTTTTTTGTATAGCGAACTCAGGAGTGACGATAATGGTAAGCGAGAACCGAACATCAAAATATCCGTCACAATAAAACTGAGAAGGAAATCTGGTCCTCGACTAAACATGAACATCATGACAAGACTAGAGAGAAAAATGAAGACGCAGAGAGAATCAAAACCTAGTTTGAACTCAGGCAGCTTTCGGTTCTAGAAGGCTTGTTCTTCTAACACTACTCTGCCGCAGTGTCCGAGTACCCACTACTCACCGCGGCGAAGGCGAGGCACAGTTAGTATCAGCACCGCCTAGCACACCACTCACCACTCCCGTATGTGTGTACGCGTGTACGCGTGTACGCAGATTGCCTAGCGGAAGGCTACGCGCTACGGCGGTGAGGCGGCGGAGAAACTAGAGGAGTAACGGAAGGTATTTTTAGATTGTATAACGCGCCGTGGCCGGTTGCTGCTAGAGTCGAGGCGAGTGGCCGTGAGGAACATGAAGGAGAAGGATGCTAGGCGAAGGAAGGGGAGCAGGTAGATATGAGGGGTGATTTCTGTAGAAAGAGTTAGCAGCCTCTATGGATAGGAGAGGTTGGGGTTACTGACTACGAAGGCTGAAGGCTGGATATAAGATGCTTACACTTATAGTTGCGTACCGCCATTTTAGTTTCACTGCTGGTAGAAACGACTCCGTCAATTCCGACTACACGGAGACAGGCTTGCGCCATGGCTCCTTGCCCCCAGTAGGCCCACACACCACCGATAGAGTACTGCGAACTGCGACGCCCACGTAAAGTAGCGCGTCTGTTCGTCTGCGGCGAAGCTAGCAATCCAGATTGGGTAGAGAGACTGAGAGAGCACCCCAAGTAAGACTGGGCGTGCGCTACGAAGCTCGCACTGCCGACACGCCTCCAAGTAAAACTGGGCGACGCCGTATAATGGCCCATGATGATCCAGAAAGCAAGAAACCCTTAGAAAGAGGAAATATAATGCCCACTAGTAACCCACTACTCGCAATCCAGATCGGGCAGAGAGACTAAGAGAGCACCCCAAGTAAGACTGGGCGTGCGCTGCGAAGCTCGCACTGCCGACACGCCCCCAAGTAAAACTGGGCGACGCCGTACAATGGCCCATGATGATCCAGAAAGCAAGAAACCCTTAGAAAGAGGAAATACAATGCCCACTAATAACCCACTACTCGCAAGCAATCCAGATCTGACGTAGAGACTAATAGGCACCTCAAGTAAGACTGGGCGTACGCTGTAAGACTCTCGTTGCTCACACTCCCAAGTGGAACTGGGCAGTGACATGCAACTGTCTTTAATCCAGAAAGCAAGAAACCCTCGAAGAGAGGAAAGAGAAGTATGCCTATATAGAGTAAAACGTAATGCATGCTAATATATCCAGCTCTAGCAGCCCGAAGTGCTTGCCTTCGCCTTCTGCGTGGACGACTGGATAAAGAAGCCGATAGAGAATCCCAAGTAAGACTGGGCATACCACTGCTAGCCTCTCGCTATAGAGTACGGAGGTCCCTAAGTGATACTGGGCGACGCTCTATCGCTCCACAACGGTCGCCGTTAAGGAATCAAAACAAAAAAGAGGAGCGGCCTCTCTAGTTAGTGTGATCTGGAAAGGGCTTGGCGTGGCGAAAACGACAGGGGTGGTTGAACAACCTTAAGTGTACCGATTTGAACATTAGATAGACGTGATAGTATACAAGAAGCTTTTGAAATCCTTTTTTGATCTCGAGAAATCTTATATGATAAACCACAGCTCTGTTGAGATAGCTGAGAGGGTATGGATAGAATATGAGCATATAGTATATGAGGTAGACCTAGAAGCTAAGAACTGTAGGAAGAACCGCTGAAGAAGAAGCAGAAGAGGAAGCCACCAAGACGGCTGCGCGAAGAGTTCTGGCGGACACCCTCCCCCTTCTGTCGGGCTAGGACTCCTTCTGGCTTACCGGAGCCCTTCGTCCCCTTCGTCCCCTGGTCGCGCTCGCCCACGCCGACACTAGAGGTCCTGCGGCTATACGCGCCGCAACGACCGCTGTATGTCCTCGCAATGTACCCCTCGCTTTCCTATTACTCCTCGCTAACTTGCCCAGCTTATCTGAGCCTTTTTCGAGGTGGTCTGGCGCGCTGCTATCGTATCCGCTCCCACTAGAGCAAGAGCTACCGCCGCTGCCGCCTCCTTCTCCTCTGCCGACCCTCCCGCCTTTGCAGGTCCAGCCAACTGGGGAGTACTGCTTGGTCGTTTTTTAGATAAGTGGGATCGTACTGGTCCGCGGTACCGAAGCCTAGCAGCGGCGTAATCCGCTGCCTTAGATGAATGTTGAGGAGAACCGCGAGCGGCGCAGAGAAGAAGGCCGCATTATAGGCTGGCGCCTAGCTGCGAACGCTCCTCGGCCTCACAGTTTTGCGTGGGTGAAGGGGGTTTGCGAGACTCGCTAATCGCACTGTAACACTAATTAGGCTAAAGGCAAGGCCACCTTCGTCACCGCTATTAACAGCGTGATGGAAACGGTTCCGCACGATAGCTCCATAACTGTTGTATCACGCGGCATAGACGGCCTGACAAGCAGCAATACCGCGTTGAAGAGCTTCCTCGAGATGTGGAACGGCCGAGTGAAGTTACAGATAGTGTTCCAGTATTACCTCATCATCGACATGACTGATCATCCGCGCTTAACCCCATTTCGCGGACTTGGGTCAGTAATGGCCTTTACCGGTGATGAGTTATTGGACCATTTATCGGGCCGGGTCATTTCTCCGGACGTGACTCGCCTTGTGGATATATGGAGAGAAGTTAACAGACAGAAGGGTGGCGGCCGGGGTCTTCGAGGCCGCAATAAACTTCCGGCTGAAGATTATTATCCAGCTACCCGAGCTTAACTTGCTTCTCCTATATCGGCTACTGTAACTTCATGACGCGACACTCCATGGTTAGCCACAACCTGGAGTCCTTTTGGCCCAGAGCCAGGGAAGAAAATACCTGGATCTCGGGTCGGCAGGGTTAGGGACTATCCTGGACCAACCAGCTTCGGTTTGACACCCCGGAGCACTGCCACCGCCTTTCCTTAGGATCCAGTAACGCTGCAACCCTCGTGGAAACGTAAGTCGTCAATAGTATCCGTCACGCTAGCACTTCGTGGCTAGTATCCGGAGCTGGCACACTTTGTGGAAACGTACGATGTTTAGTATCCTGCGACCTATTTGACAACCCGGAGAGCCGCTGGACGAGGCTTCCTCTCGGATCCGCGCATACATTTGGCAGGCAAAAGTTCCGGAACCCACTGGGCGCTGGTAGTCGTTGAGCTCGCTCCGACGAGTAGTAGGGGAAACCCGAGCCAGTGGAGGAAGGGCTTTTGACCTTAGCAGAGCTCCACCTTGCCGTGGTGCTGGGGCTCACCGTCTTTCAACCCACAATTCGGATCCTAAGCTATCAACAATAGATCCACTCGAAGACGGTGCCAACGGAGCTATATCGAATTTTCCTACTCTTCTGTCAGCCAAATCCTAAAGAGCTTCGATAAAAATACTGCCAACCTGAGATCGCATCATCAATCGATTCTCAATCATCATAACCTATGCGCCTACATACGACCGCCTTGCTGTGTGCTGTTCGAGGCTATCCATCTACCTCACAGCGCGCTCCGCAACACTCACTCGTGCATAACTAAGCAAAAGACTTTGTACAACCGCCTACTGTCCACGGCGGCACGAACATAACGAATGAGTGTATGCCAGCGCTTGACGGAGAGCAGCAAGCAAAGTCTTTTCATCGAGACCAACTGCGTCCTTTAACATTAGCCTTTCGCAGTCATCTATCCACACTGCTACTGCGCCTACTCCAAATCAATAAACGGCACTTAGCGATCCTCTACATCCACGTCCATGTTCCATCAACGCCCAAGAAATCCTAACCATGATCCAATAGCGTATTCTGATCGGAACATCACCGCTTGATGAACTGTATGTCCACCACACGGTTAGACAAATGTCTCAGTCAAGCCTTAGATGCCGTTTCCGGTTCATCTTGAGTCCAGTTATTAATGCATACTTGGAGGGGAAGGATGCACCTTACTGCAAGCGCCGCCAGCCCAGCAAGTCCAGTAAACGAGTTGCCTGACTGGCGCCTCTGTCTCAACGGCATCGGCGACACCGCCTCTTCTCCACTCGCTCCAGATAGTTCAATAAGCGTGATGGTCTCGTCTTCGCCCAAGCTTGGCCAGCACCGCTGCGTTTCTTACTCTACGCCGATCGCAGCGACGCCATGATCTCCTCGTGTTAACTCTTCTGCGCTAGGTTGCAGCGCGGCTATCTCTTCCTCGTCACACTCGCCGGCTGTAGCGACTATATGGCCTCTTCGTGTTAAGTCTTGCTCGCTCAATCATCTACGCCATGGCTGCTTTGTGTCACTTCTTCCGCCGTACGGCATAGCAGCGGCGCTATAGCATCTCTGTGTCAATCTCTATTATCGCGTTCGCCGGGTCGCAGTGATGTAACGGTCTCTTTGTGTTAATCGCCTTCGCGGATCGCAGCGGCGCGGCGCCATGCCCTATTTATATCAACCTTCCACTATACAGCATCGTAGGGACGCTATCGCCTACATATATCACTTTCCGACCATCGATCATGCAGTATTAAGGCCACAGCCTCTTCATACCAATCTCCTTCGCTATGCTATTGATGCCACGCTTCGTGTTAGTCTTCCACTATGCGGCACCGTGGCGATAGTGGCGCTGTGGTCTTTTGCTTGTGTCGGCGCCATCGCGTTGTGTCTTCTTGTACGCTAGATGGCAGCGAGGCCGCTAGTAAGGCTGTATACCGTCTCCGTCTCTATCTCCGTCCCTACATGACCAATCCGCCCTGCTCTTCTCCGCTCGAGCTAGAGAATCTAGCCAGCGCCATCGCTACTTCGTGCCGCCTTTCTATGTTGATTCTTTCCGCAGCCGCCACCTCTTTTAGACAGCGCTCACCAGGGCTTCGCCAATACAGTCATCCAGTCCAGTCCAGTCCCCTACTGTAGTCAGTCCACGTAGTTTCTAGGTGCGTGCGACCGAGTGCGGAGTGGGAGTCGTCTCTGCGTGGCAAGGGTGTGCAGTTCCGCCGCATCTTTCGCTGGGGTGCTGAGTGAGCAACGCAGATCTAGTTTTACTCCGCCCCCTTAGACCGCGGTACTGTCGGCTGGGCGTGCCAAGGGAGCAAGAAGAACCAACTATGGATTAAGCTATCTTATTTGTTTACCGCGTTGGCGGCGCCTGCCACCTAAGCCGAATCCTGGGCGCACAGACTACAGACCTAGCCGTGTGGAAGCACCGTACTAAAGGAGAACGCGAAGAATGCGTTATCGGAACGACTCTTAACCACCGCCCGTGGATGAAAGCTAAACTATCCCGTGTCCTCCAGAGTCAGCTTTACCACTTGAGCAAGCACACTCCGCAGAAGCCTAATCCGCACACCATCGGCTGTAGAGGGGTGCACTCCTTTCGAGGACGACATAGCAACATGAGTTCATCCAAACGGCAAGGCTATGAACGCGAAGGCAATGGCTGAGCCGCAAGCTAGCAGCTCAATAAGGCGCCACACCGGCCAACCACTGAGCACAACAACCTGAACGAGAAAAGGGCACCATCACGATTGCCAACCAGATCAAGGAACCGCGAACCGTGGCCGCCAACCGCGACCGTGAGCCATCCCATGCATCGTGATTGACAGCGTCTGTTCAGTCCCTTCGGTGGGCCACCAACCGAATCAGACAAGCAACAATTTACCGTCGTCCATACCTTCAACCAAGCCATCCGAACTGCCACTCGAATCTCGAATCCCTTCGGTCCTCGCAGGAGCTAATATCGTCAAAACAGCCCTTCTGCACCGTTGTGAACATCACACGCGAGTACGAGTATCGCCACGAAGCACCGCGCAAGGGAACATGAACCGGGCACAATGGTGCGGCAAGTGGGAAGGAGGGTTCCTCAACCGATCGAGTGCCTGGGCAGACCAGGACCGCATGAGGACAGAAGGCAGGATAGCCATTGGGCTGGGATTATATATAGATAAATTAGATCTTTTCTATAGATAATATAGAGGTTTATAGAAGTTATAAGATCTACCGCTATTCCTTAAGTGAGTTCTCTAATTATTTATTCTTAGTGCTAATAAGCGTCCAGGATGGTCACGTGAGTTGACGAAACGTCACGTGACGAGGCGCGCGACATTTGGTGCCAAGAGCTGTGCCTGAAAAGGCTCAGGCGGAAATTTCCGGTCTACAGCTCAGAGCTACCTACTCACACAGTCACGTCCCACGCGACAACCGCACATCAAACCCGCCAGGCGATTCCACGATTTATTATAGCCGCAAGATCCATCCTTTACACTACCCTGTTACTTTGACCAATCCAACTTCCCACAGCATGTCCTCAGAAACCGTCTCAAGCCCACCGGCTGCTGCCCCCACTGAGTCGAAGAGCGCTCGCAAGAAGAGAGCCAAGGCTGAAGCTGCTACGGCAGCAGCAACCAAGGGCTCTGAGGCGCGCGCGGCGTCCCCAGAGCTGGATGGGAAGACCAATGGCCCGGAAGACAGCTCGGAGAGTTCATATATCAAGGAGGTTCAGAAGTGAGTGCTTACTGAGCTTCATTCTCGGATACAATATACTCTCATTACCATGGCTAATGGATGCTCACGGCCTACAGGAACATCCGCAATGTCAACAAGAAGCTTGTAGGTGCACACTTCTGCTTAGCTTCCGACTTCTACAAACAGCAGCTGATACGACTATCACTAGAACCTCATGTCGAAAGTCGACAGCATAATTGCTGAGAACCCCGGCGTGTCCCTTGATGATCTCGTCTCCACCCGCAAGATCAATAATGACCAGAAAGCTCAAGCCCTCAAGAAGCCTGCACTACAAGCCCAACTCGCTCAGCTCGAAGAACAACTCACAACATACAAGAAGATCGACGAGGACTACCAGCAGAAGATGGCAACGGAGAAGCAGCTTCTCCAGAGCTCGCATGCTGATGAGCTGGAGAAGCTGCGGGAGACACTCAAGGCAGAGACGGAGCTAGAATCTCAGAAAGCGTCTAAGCAGCGGCTGCTTACGCTGTCGAGGTTCCTTAGGGAAGCAGCCGACAGGCGGACGCGCGAGGATGAAGAGTCGGATGAATCCAAGGCTTTTGAGGGCGCGCTGCTCCTGGTGTACGGCGGTGACGCGAACGCCGTCTTGGCTTGTGAGAAGCTGATCGACGGTGCCGAGGAACAAGTGCCGTCCGTCGAAGGCGTGCTGGTCAACTACACCTGTAAGCGGGGTCTTAAAGGGGTTTACTGAGATGAAGCGTGCTGACACCTTGCGCCAGACGCCCAGATCAAGAAAACCATCACGCAGGAAGCTCCCTTCGCTGCCGAAGAAGCCTGGGTCGACGACGTCGCTCAAGCCGAGCCAGCAGCCCCAGAAGCAGCCCCACAAATCGAGGATGACACTGCTGCTGCCGATGGTTCCGCTGCCGATACTGCTACTGCCAGCACCAGCTCTCAAACTCTCCCCACCAGCGACCCTACGGTCGTCAATGCCGGCCTCACGGAAATGGACACCCAAACGCTCGCAGTCACCAACGGCGACACCGAGGAGCCCGAAGCTCCTAGTGTCCCTGCAGCCGCCAGCGTTGATGACGGTGCCGCGAACGCTGCCGCGTCCGAACAATGGGATGCCAAAGCTCCCGGCTCGGACGACCCACTAGCCGAGTCCTTCGAAATGGTCCCCCGCGACCCAGCTGAGACTGAGACGGCCGGCGCGCCTGCGGAACCGACCAGCACACAGAGCTGGGCTGACGATACCCCTACTGAGCCTGCCGTTGCGGATGCAGCGCCAGTGACAGGTGGTGGCGACGGCTTCCATGAGGTTCACCATGCTCGCGGTGGACGTGGACGTGGTGGCTTCCAGGGCGAACACCGGGGTGGATATCGTGGCCGCGGAGGCCCGAGAGGTGAAGGCAGGGGCCGTGGTGGATTCCGTGGTGATCGTGGAGATGGGTTCCGCGGTGGCCGTGGAAGGGGCGGGTTTAGGGGCGAGTTTAGAGGTGGAAGGGGACGTGGGGAGTCGCAGTAAGCGCACCCGAGTCATCTGCTGAAACATCAACCACCAAGCAAAACGCGCGTCATTGAGGTGAGCTGGCTGTTTGCTACTCCATGGTAAATTTGGTCTCGAGTCTGCTCGTTCGTCTCCTGTCTAAATATTGCCCCGTCTAGCGTTTGTTTAATCGTGCGGGGAAAAGGAAAAGAGTCAAAAGCACCTTCTTCATTGTCTGGTGTTTTGCATAGCAATGGAGCATCGCTGGGTTTGGATGCCGGACTTTGCTTGGGCGCTTGCAGTTTTTCAAGCTCTGTGTACTTCATTCTCTTCGGATCGTATTCAGTACGTGGAGTTAAAGCAAAAGCTGGGTGCATATGGCTCGAAGCATGTATCTATAGCAACTCGACCTCATCCGCCTGCTTTTGCCATCCGCGTCACTTCTCGTTCTCTCAGAACAACGGCGGGTCGCGCCCTTTTCGTCCACTGATTCGGCGAAACTGGATGGTGACGCCGAATGACAGTTTCCACCACCGCTCTTACGCCGCTAGGTGGGCTTCTGAACCTCTCTATCCGCATCAACGGAGTGGCATGCGATCGTTGGGTTGGGAGCACCTGTCCACTCAACAGCGGGGAGCCTCAATCCGGAGCCTCCGGTTGGCGGTGCGAGCGGTGGTGTTCACGCAGGTTCCCCCAGATAAGCACCGCCCTGACAGGCCCCTTCTCCGCGAACCAACCCCGGGCCCAATGGCCAAGCAGCTAATCACGGACCGCACGTGGCAGCCGTTTGATCGTAGGGCTGGCACAGCGTGTCGAGCCGAAATGTGGAGAAGTGCGAGATGAGGTGCAGGTGGTTGAGATCCCGTGGCCTCCCGCTGCGCGCGGCGACGCAGGTACGCTGGCTTGATCTCTGTGCTTGCGCGGCAATTGTGCCATTGTCATGAGGCGGCCTCTATCATGCAACATCTGGGACGCAACCGCCGTCACCCTCTGCATGCAGTCCGTCGTCCTCCAGACCTCCCTTGGCAGGAGGTTACATATGCATGCCGCTATCGCAGAATTACGTGATGCCCTGGCTAGCAAAGGTTTCTAACAGCCATGAACGCACAGAGTCCTAGCACCGTGTAGAATCAAGACCGCACACTCATGCATCACACAACATCGTTTTCTTTCATCACTCATTGTGGGATTAGCTATGAATTAGATCGCAACAAAGAATGATATGTATCCTCTACAACCAACTTGCTACTCTTCCCGTGAGACATGAGATTTGTCTTGCCCACATCTCTAGACTCAGAAGGGAGAGTCGGATAGCGACACACCCGACGTCTCTGCCACCATGAAGCCTCAACTCTGTCCAAAATTCCATCAATCGTGATCCGTGCGCTGCGATGAGCGATCTGGTGATGCCAAGCTTGCGCTCCCGAAGGGGCTTAGCGGGAACCTTAGAGCAACGCCGAACCTGCTCGACTCCAGCAACCTCCCATCCCCTCCGCTGCCTTCTCCTGACAACACCGAACCCACGGACGACGACAGCGACTTCAGAAGCATGCGAAAGGAGCGACTACGAGCGTCTAAGTCTCTCAAGCTGATGCGATAGTCGCAACTTCGGGTCTTCTGACTCCTCAGTCTCTCGTTTCTCACCCCACACATCGGCTCGCGACCAGGCACTCACGGCACTTCACCTCGAGGGAGCCACCACGCTCCCTCCGCGATTCACTGCGCTTACCCACGCGACAACTTACAGCTTTGTGAACAATAGCAGCTATGGAGGCCGCTGCCTCTGTAGAGGCGCACGACTCTGCGCACGATGAGTCGCTCCACAAGGCCGCCCTGACGCCACCAACGAGCGAGGATATGGATAAGAGGGAGCGGTCGTCGTCGCCGTTGTCGGATATGGAGCTCGACAACCCGGGGGAAGAAGATATTGGGGAGATTGAACCGGATCATTACTGGGATGGAGGGAAGATACCTGTCTTTAAGCCGGTAGGTTCGATAGCTGTGCAATGCAATAACTGCATGCGCCGACGCGGTGTTTGCAACTACCCTGAGAGTGAGATCTGAATTGATCTTGTGCTGACTCCGTTGTTTCGTTCTGTAGACCATGGCGCAATTCCGCAGCTTCAAGAAATTCATTGACAAGGTCGACACATACGGGATGAAATCCGGCATCGTGAAAGTTATACCACCGAAGGAATGGTAAGCCGCCCTTCAATGCTACCCGACCATGCTCATTTGCTGACGTTCGCTTTCCTCAATCAGGATTGACAGTCTCCCCGCCCTGCACGAAGCTGTCAAGACGATTAAAGTTAAGAATCCAATTACCCAAGAGTTCGTCGGTACACATGGCGTCTACACCCAGAACAACATGGAGAAGCAGCGCTCGTACAATCTGCCACAATGGAAGGCCGTGACAGAAGAGTCCAATCATCAGCCGCCGGCAAAGCGAGGAGACCGGAGGGCCAATCGGGATGCTGTTGGCAGAACGCGCTCAACTCGCAACGGTGCGGGAAGTTCTGCCGATTCTACGACAAGCCAGCAGGATGGACCGAAGCGCAAGCCTGGCCGTCCACGCAAGCGACCCGCACCTGAAGAGAAGGAAGACTCACCAGACAAAGGTGCTGATTCCAAAGAAGACAGCCAGCTTCAAGTACCGCCTACGCCCACATCGCCCGATACAAAGCCACCACCAAAGAAACGAGCAAGGAGGTCGACAGCTAAGACTGAAGCTGCGGACGAGGACGACTCTCCCACCAAGCCACGAGGCCGCCAGCCGAAATCGAAGTCCGTTTCCTCACGTCGATTGAACAACCGTCGCGAAGCTGCGGACGAGATCGACGAGAAGGCTTTCAGGAACTTCGATTACCACTTCGGCAAAGTGGACGAGTTCACGCCTGAGCGCTGCAAGGAGCTAGAAGAGGTGTACTGGAAGACGCTCAACTATGGCCAGCCTATGTACGGCGCCGATATGCCTGGGTCCCTTTTTGACGACAACACCACGAGCTGGAACGTGGCGAAGCTGGAAAATCTACTGGACGTCTTGGGCACAAAGGTACCTGGTGTGAACACTGCATATCTCTATCTTGGGATGTGGAAAGCTACCTTCGCCTGGCACCTCGAAGATGTGGATCTTTACAGCATCAACTACATCCACTTCGGAGCGCCCAAGCAGTGGTATAGCATTTCGCAAGCGGATGCGAGACGCTTTGAAGCTGCTATGAAGAGTGAGTAGAGCGCACCACGATTGGACACTCTGAAGCTAATGACCTTTTCACAGGCATCTGGCCCACTGATGCAAAAGCATGCGATCAATTCCTTCGCCACAAAACCTACCTTATCTCACCGGACAAGCTAGAGAAACAATTCGGCATCAAGGTCAACAGGCTGGTCCATTACGAGGGCGAATTCGTCATTACATATCCCTACGGATACCATTCAGGATACAACCTTGGCTACAACTGTGCTGAGTCCGTCAACTTCGCAACAGAGGCATGGTTACCGATGGGCCGCGTAGCGAAGAAGTGCGACTGCGAAGCGGACAGCGTCTGGGTTGACGTCTCGGAGATCGAGCGGAAGCTTAGAGGCGAGCCAACACCTGAGTACTGGGAAGAGGTCACCGATGATGAGGATGATGACGAAGAAGTGGAAGATGAGCAGAACGACCTGCCGAGCCCTCCGGCCAGTGTTGCCGGGAAGATTAAGACGGCCCCTAAGAAGCGAAAGCGAGAAACGAAAGAAGCGACCGAGCAGAAAGTCAAGAAGAAGATCAAGATTCGCATTCTGCCCTCGAAGCAGCCTTGCGTCCTTTGCCCTAACGATGTATCGTACGACAAGCTTCTTCCTACAGACAACGGCCAGAGAGCTCATCGTCTCTGTGCTCTCTACACGCCCGAGACATATCTTGTTGATGAGAACGGCCGCGAGAAGGTTTGTGGAGTTCCGTTCATCGAGAAAGCCCGCTTCGACCTCAAGTGCAACCACTGTGGCTCCAAACGTGGAACTTGCTTCCAGTGTTCCTCGAAGAAATGTACACGCGCCTTCCACGCTACCTGCGCTGCTGCTGCTGGCGTGCAGATCGACACCGGGCCGGTTCCTACCTTCGACGAGGATGGAATGGAGTACTACTGCGAAGGCTACGACTTCAGGTGCCGCTTCCACAGGCCGAAGAAGAGGCATCTCAAGTTCGTCGACGTGGAGTCGTTGGAGAACAAGTTCACGCGAGAGTACGGGAGAAGTCTCAAGTCCAGAGAAGTGATTCAAGCTCAGTACCTTGATGGTGGCGAGGTCTTTGCCGGTATTGTTGTTGAAAATAGACCGAGCGAGATGACGGTCTTGGTGGACATTCTCCCGGAAGGGTAAGTGATACAATCCATATATCTAGAGTGATTGGCTACTAACTTCCAGTAGGCCTAACAGCGAACGGGTCGAGATCGAGTACAAGTGGCTATTGTACATCGATCCAGCAGACTCACTGCGACCGAAGCCGTCTGCAAACGCGAAGCCTCTGCCCGAGCACCTCTTGAACAACAAGAGCCTCGACGCGAAGAATCAGAAGGACCCACCACCCGTAATGGACGAGCCGTTCCATGACCCCAACTGCGTGGAGAAGTGGGCGGAATTTCACACCTGTACGACAGAGGAGGCCAGAAATGCAGAGCAAAAGAAGATCGACTTTTCAAAGCCGGATCAGATCTGGTTCTACTTGGGCAAGACATCGACAGAGGCCAGGCAGCAGTATACAGAGGATCCCGCGAAGCCACGACATAACCCGAAGGGCAACTTCCTAGATACAGTCAAGCCGCCTCCACCGCCTCCTGCGCCGGTTGAGCGCCGGTCTCTGCCCGCTGCGTATCCAAGCGGTGTCAATGTCAAGGCGCTCAATGCTACTTCGTCTGTCCAACGCCAACAGCAGCAGCAGTCCCACAACAAGCAGCCTCCTCCGAAGCAAGCACCAATGGCTTCTGTGACCATGTATGGGGCTCAATACGGTCAGCCGAAAGAAAAGCAACGGCCTGTACAACCTGCGCCAATGACGCAGCAGTCGCAGCAGTCACGATACTCATCTGCTCAAGCGCAGTATGCGCATCCGAAATACCACTCCACCCCGTATAGCCGAAATCCAGCGCAGGAGGCGTCCAAAATACCTTACCAGACGTCACCGTATCCGAACTCGGCGAAGCTGGGCGCACCTTCGATCGATCCTCGGCTTGATCAGCTATCGTCGCGGCCGCAGTATCAGTACTACCAGCCACCTTCTGATCAGCAACAGTCGCACCAGCAGCTGCAGCGGCAGTACCAGTATCCGCATACCTACTCGACTCAACCCAGCCAGCATCAAGCACAACAGCGCGTTGCTCCGGTAGCACCTATGCTGGGAACCAAGGCATCCAGTCCTTCCGCCTTATACAGCTATCTCAGCAATCCCTCCACCGACCCCTCGCCGCCACAACTAACGCACTCATCGTCATCGTCTTCCTCGGCTAGCGACCGACTTCAACACATCAACGACTTGAAGAACTATCCCTACCTTCTCCACTCGTTCCTCAGGCGTCCACAAAAGTATCAGTCTCCCTACCGCCTCCCCAAAGATGGCGGCGGCTTCACCGAGGCGTATCAACCGACCACTCTCGCTCGTCCCTCTTCTAGTCACTCCCTTTATCCGCAGCCCGGCCCCCACAGCAGCTACGCCAGTAACCCCTACCCATCTCCCGCGGCGGCCAACGCGCAGCCAGACTTCGGTTTCGGGCGCCCGCCGCCACAGCTCCCGCACCCCAATCCAGCTCGCAGGCAGAGCAACGCAGCACAGCGGCCGGGTCTGATGTTCCAATCCGAGTCTGACTTTAGGATGGATGTCACGAGGAGCGCGTCGAGCGAGCACGCTGGGATGAGTAAGCTGGAGCATGCGCTCAAGCAGGCGGCGGAGCAGGCGGGGACGGGGGGCTATGCGGCGCCAACGCCGCCGATGATGGGGACGCATCATTCTGCACCGTATGGAGTGAGTGGCCATGGGCAAGGGCATGGGCACGGGCACGGGCATGGAAGCGGGCACGTCTATGCGCCTGCTGGCTATGTGCAGGCCCAGAGCCAGCCGCCTAACTACGCGCACGGACACGGAAATGCGCACGCGCAGGCGCAGCAGCCGAGCCAGCACCATTCGCAGAGCCATCATCAGCAGAGCCACAATCCGCAAACCCAGCCATCAAGATACGGGCCGGGCGTAGGACACATCCCGCCATACGGCTCGCTGCCGATGCAGACGCCGCCGTTGCATCAGCCGCAGGGATATGGCTACGGCTACCCGCCCTCCCTGCCGCACACGCAGAGTCAAAGTCAAAGTCAAAGCCCGCGAGGACCGGTGCCGAGTCCGTTGAGTGATGTTGCGGGTGGTGGGACCTGAAGGTTTAGGTTCGGGTCTGGGTTTGATTAACGAGGAGGCATGACGGGTCGTACGGTTCTGATGAACGATGAAATGGTATGGAATTCGGATAAGGGCTCAGGTCCAAGTGGGGTGCTTGTTTTCACCGCCTGCGGCGGGCCTTTTGCGTAGCTTTTCTCCGGCGGTGTTTGTCTTCACAGCCAGGGGGATGGCATGAAGCTTTGTGTACGAAGTGTTATGGTGGCATCAAGGGTGGCGTTTTTTCTTTTTCTTCTTCCTTCTTCGAGGTGGGCTTTGTGGTGGCCTTGACAGGGAGGCGATTTCTGCGGAATTCTTTTTTCCTGGTGCTAGGATCGGACTGGGCTTCTCTCTCGGCTCTTGTATGATTTAGGGCACTTTGCTGGTGGCGTGGCGTGTTCTTTGCTCTGACTAGTCGATGAAATGACTTGGTTTCAAACGCGAATTCTCTAAGACTTGGAATGAGTGACTTGAGTTCGTGAGTTTGATGGGCTTTTGGAGTGGATGACGCGGAGATCTCTCGATGTAACCCACATCGTGAATTGTACGTTGTTCATATTCGTGTTATGCTGCCACACCACAGCTATGTTTTTCCTACCCGCTTCACTCATCAGTGCCTCCGTGAAGACAAACCTCTTAGATAACCTGAAGCTGTGTGCAGATATGGAACATCCGAAAACGGGGGGTTGCTGACTGTTATTATACTACGACGACCAAAACCACTCACGGCAACGACGCTGCTGCGGTGGCGGATTCTAGCGCACCGCTCTCTATCACCTTGGCCTCACCTCTCCCTATACTCCTCACCCCGCCCCCGCAAATCTCAAACCGCACGCCCCTCCCCTCGGTCGGCCCAGCCCACGGCGCAAACACAACCCGCATCCACCTCCGCCACCCCGCGATATCCGGTCCACTTCCTCCTCCCTCGTCCCCGTCGCGCCCTCCTTCCGCCTTCCGAGCCTGCTCATCCTGCTCGGTAGAGTAAACAACCTCCTTGATCAGCGCAATCCGGCACGCGATCTGGTTCGTCCAGACGAGGCCCAGGGACGGCGTCTTCAGCATCTGTGGCCTATCGATCCCGTCGTCGTTGGAGGAGGAGGACGGGGCGAGGTCGCCCCAGCCGGTGAACCAGCGCTGTTGGTGGTCCAGGGTTAGGGGGTCAGGCGTGGATAGAAGCTGTGGTGAGGGTCGCGGTGTGCTGATGGGGCGTTTTTCGGGCTGGGGCTGGGGCTGTGGGGAAGGAGAAGCCGGGCGGCTGCCGTTGGTATCGCCGTTGTTGGGTTTATTGTTGCTGTTGCTCTGGTTGCTGTTCAGCGACGTGGTGCGAGATACCGCAGCCGATGGCGCCGCGGGGGTAGGCGAGAACCTGTCGGCGACTTGGTTCGCCACAACGATGGCGATGTTCTCGGCGCGTGCGAGGTCTCGCAAAAGGCTTCCGAGCTGCACCAGCTGCGCGCTGCGTTTTGCCATTGCTGCGGCGCCCGATTTGGCGCTCGGGTCCTGCGAGAACTCGGCACGGTAGTTCGCGGCGACGGAGTCGAGGACTACGAGGCCGATGTTGTGGCGGGCGATTGCGACGGGGAGTTGGTAGCGCAGAATGTGGTCTTGGGACTCGAGATCGGGGGTCTGGATGCTGAGGATGCGGGAGAGGGAGGGTCTAGAGGCGTCAGGTAGAGAGGAGAGACGGGGATGGCTTTTCAGGAGTTGTGCTAGCCGGCTGGTGGGCAGAGCGGCCTCGGTTGATATGTAGAGGGCTGATTTGGAGAGGCCGGCGGGGGGCGCGAGTTGTGAGGAGAGGAGGAGCGTTAGGAGGAATTGCGTCTTGCCTGCGCCGCTGTGAGGGAGAGAGTCAGTTGTCGTTCCTAGGCGTCTGCGTGGCTATGCAAGGCTAGTATAGGTTGATGGAGCTGTACCTTTCTCCAGTGACCTCGACCAAATAGCCAGTCGGTATGCCGCCGCCCAATGCAGCATCCAACCCGTCATCTAACGTGCTAATGGTGCTCCACCGACCGATCAGCTCTTGCCCCGTGGAAGCCAACGACGGCTTCTTAGAGATCTCGATATCATGCTGCAGACCGAGCTGGCCGCGCAGAGCTGAGAGGACGGCATCGGTCAGCCTCCGCGCCTCGGCGACGGGTACCTGCGCCCGTTTTGCTATGTCGACGGCATCGAGCGTGAGGAGGTCGGCGGTGGTGACCTGATTCTTCTCGAGCGAAGGCAGGAGGTGGGAATACGGCTGGGTTGAGAAGTCAGGCAGCACCTGGAGGAGGTCGGTCATGGGTCATTGATGGGTCATTGATGGACGAGGTACGGGGACATGCGATCGGCGTCGAGTCATGACAGCTCCGTAAAGGGACGCGAAGAGCATGCAGGCTGAGTCAGCGGAACGCTTCGGTGGTGGTGGGTCCTGGAGGAAGGGCGTGATGTGCTGTTGGGGGGGGTTGTTCCAGACGTCCACGGGTTTTGCGGACAGACGGGAGTGCTCGAGCCACTGCAGGGAAACAGCTCACCTGGGCATTGCCAAAAGCCCCCGCAGCGGGACAGACCCGAGGTCTCGCGCTCTCCAGGTGCCATTTGCATCATCGCCGCTGTCTGCAGGCGGCCAGAAGACGCGCCCCGCGTTTTGCACTGGCAGCTGGCATGGCCCATTGCCATGTGCTCGACCCCCTCTTGCTTGCCCATGAGATTCGGTCACTGACGCGGTGCTTGTTTTGACATCTTCACCTGCGTCTGCCCCGAGTCTGTATGCACAGCTTCTGGCCGTGCAGCTGAAGCAGTCGACCGAGAGATATCCCACCATCTCATATTGTACCGAGTCCTGTTTGAGCCTGGGAGCTCCGCCAGCATCCCGGCGGCCCAGTTGTTCAGGTACATGCGCCTTTAAGCGGCCACTTAATCACCCTTCCTCTCGCCCGCCGTCCCATCTGAACGTCCTTTGTGGGCTCTCGGGGCTCCTGGTCCTTGTCCGTGCAAGGCTCTTCTCGGTGCAAGATCACAGTTCCGCTTCGCCGGAGAAAACAACGCCTCGTCCGCAGTTAGATTCGTAGCGGTAGTCCTTTTCCGAGATCTCTACATCCTACACGCTGTTTGAGTTGTGATTCTGGCATTTCATAGCACCATTGGTGTAAGTAGAGATCAAAGCTAACAGGTTAGGTTAAGTTGGAGGTAGGGTTATCATAAGACATCTCTGGTAAGTGCATCTCATCTGGCGTGAACATCAGCTGCTGGCGTTAGTTCTGCATCTCCTTGATATCCGGGACTTCGGATCGACCTCCGTATCAGCGGTCCGCGTCGTTAGTCTATGGGAAGTCACTCTCCCGCATCATGTGGATACCGGCCGCTTCACATGCCATGGTTGCTCAGGCCCACGCATGGCGGGGTGCAGCATGCCTCGTTCAGTCCCTTTCATCCTAGACCCTTTTCCGCATAAGTCTGGTTTTACCGCTTTAATGTCCCGAGCCTCCTTCAGCTTCTGGCTCGATGTTGTCTTTCTTACCTCAATGCCTGTGTACTGTCTCCAAGACTGCCACTACTTCTACCGCACGGCGTTGCGGTTGCTGTCTATAGCAACCTTCATCTCGCCCCTGTACGCATAACTGACCACGGCAATCTTTAAAATGGCAGTCCGCACTTTCAAAGAGCCTAAGTCTTTGGACGCGACCCTAGCTGGAGCCACAGCAAACATGAACGGGGAGATGAAATCCAAGGATGAGAAGAAGTCCGGCGAGGGGGAGCAAAGATCCGACGGTGCGGCAAAGGACGCTGCCGATGCCTACACCAACGCCGAGAAACAACCACTGGCTTCTCACACAAACCCAAACTCGAAGCCTGGAGTGACTTTCGCCTCTCAAGACAAGCTGCCAAAGCTGCCAATCCCCGACCTTGAGTCGTCATGCAAGAAATATCTGGAGGCACTGAAGCCTCTGCAGACACCGAAGGAGCATCACGAAACCGAGATAGCCGTTCAGGAGTTCTTGAAGAACGACGGTCCAGAGCTCCAAAACAAGCTCAAGAAGTACGCAGCCGACAAGGCGAACTACATTGAGCAATTCTGTAAGTCGTTCTCTGAGGGTTGATCCCCTTAGTGGATTCCAGCCACATCACCTCTGTGGTGAGGACTTCAATTTTTGCGGCCACTGACCATTCGATAGGGTATGACTCATATCTGAACTTTGATAATCCCGTCGTGCTCAACCTCAACCCCTTCTTCCTACTGGAGGATGACCCTACCCCAGCTCGTAACAATCAAGTGACTCGAGCGGCATCCCTAGTCGTTTCTGCGCTCTCTTTCGTTCGAGCAGTGCGAAAAGAGGAGCTTCCCCCGGACACCATCAAAGGGCAACCCTTGGACATGTACCAATACTCAAGACTGTTTGGTACGGCACGGATACCCACAGACAACGGCTGCCAGATAGGGCAGGACCCGAACGCAAAGCACATCGTCGTTCTTTGTCACGGACAGTTCTACTGGTTTGATGTGCTTGACGACAACTCGGACTTGATTATGACTGAGAAGGATATTGCAGTCAACCTCCAAGTGGTCATCGAGGATGCTCAAGAGATTCCCATTCAGGACGCCGCAAGAGGCGCGCTTGGCGTCCTTAGTACAGAGAACCGGAAGGTTTGGTCTGGGCTTCGAGACGTTCTCCACCGAGAGGAGGGCTCGAATAACTCCGACTGCCTAAACATCGTAGACTCGGCCCTCTTCATTCTCTGCTTGGATTACACCGAACCTCAGACCGGGGCAGATCTTTGCACGAACATGCTCTGCGGTACTAGCAAGGTTGAGCGTGGCGTGCAGACCGGAACTTGCACGAACCGGTGGTACGACAAGCTTCAGATCATTGTGTGCAAGAACGGTAGCGCAGGGATCAACTTCGAGCACACTGGCGTGGACGGCCACACGGTGCTTCGCTTCGCCAGCGACGTCTATACAGACACCATCCTGCGTTTTGCGCGAACGATCAACGGCCAGGCGCCCAGCCTGTGGGCGTCTCAAAGCCCAGATCCCGCCAAACGGGACCCGGACAGCTTCGGAGATGTCAACACGACACCGCATAAGCTTGAGTGGGACATGATACCGGAGCTGAGCACCGCTTTGCGCTTCGCCGAAACGAGACTCGCAGACCTGATCCAGCAGAACGAGTTCCAGATCCTGGAGTTCATGACATACGGCAAGAACTTTATAACCTCGATGGGCTTTTCGCCTGACGCATTCGTGCAGATGGCATACCAGGCAGCCTACTACGGTCTCTACGGACGCATGGAATGCGTCTACGAGCCGGCCATGACCAAGATCTATTACCATGGGCGCACCGAAGCCATCCGGCCCGTGACGACCGAGTCAACCGAGTTCGTAAAGACGTTCTGGGGCGATAACCCCGCGCAGCAAAAAGTCGACGCCCTGAAGCGCGCCTGCCAGAAACACACCGCGATCACGAAAGATTGCGCCAAAGCCAACGGGCCAGACCGCCACCTCTTTGCCCTCTACTGCGTCTGGCAGCGCTCGCTCGAAGACGACAACTACGACGTCGCCAGCACCGACGGCACAGATATGGACAGGGACAGCACACGCCCCACAAGTCCGAACGGCTCGACTTCCGACAAAGACACGCGCTCCCCCGGCCGCCGCTCCACCATGCTGTCGGAAGCTGAATCCACGTCCGCGTCGCCGCCTGCACATGTAGCACAGCACAACATGCCGTCCCTCTTCGCAGACTCAGGCTGGGACAAGCTCAACACAACCATCCTATCCACCTCGAACTGCGGCAACCCGTCCCTGCGCCATTTCGGCTTTGGACCTACCTCAGGCGACGGCTTCGGCATCGGCTACATCATCAAAGACGGCTCCGTCTCCATCTGCGCGAGCAGCAAGCACAGGCAGACGAAACGGTACATCGATGCGCTGGAGAGCTACTTCCTGGAGATGCGGAAGCTGCTCAGGCAGACAAAGAAAAGGGGCGCGAGCGCCACGAATGCGTCTCGTGCGAGAGAAGCGGAGGAGAAAAGGCCAAAGGCCAACAGGATCAAGAGCCGTGGCCGGATAGTTCTCGGCGATGGGAAGACCGGCTCAGCAATACAGGCGCCGCAGCACGATGATATTGAGGCCGAGGAGAGCGATGATGAGGGCCTTGGTGGATGTAGGCGGATTTCTGGATTCTCTTCTGGTTCCCGTTCTGTTTTGTCGCGGCATGATAGTGTGACGGGAGTGGAGTTCTATGCGCTGCCTGCCATTTCAGAGCGTCCGCCGTCACCGCCGTTCAAGCCTAGTTTTCTGGCTTCGCCGGTTTTGGTGGCGAGTTGGGGATCGCGCAGCCCGCCGGCACGGTGCAGGCACACCACACGTGCTGCTTCGACGTCGTCGGCGGGCGATTCGCCCAGGAAGCCGCAGAAGCTGTCCACTTGTCTCGCCATCGTGTCATGAAACCCCCTCCTATCCTAAGCACTTTTCCTTTGTACCCCCCTACACCACACCTTAGAACTAGACTAGACACCCCTTCCGGCTCCCGTCTCTTTCCTCGCCTGGCTCTCTCACTTCGTTTTATCTTTACGTCCGCTTTTTCTGTTTTGCTTTGGTCGTAGAGTCATGTGCTGATTTCTTTGCTTTTCGCAGACGGCTTCTTCGACGCCGGAATGCTCCTCCAAGCGCTCAAAGCCAAGAATGAGCAGAAGGAGCTCTCGCCTGCCGAGAAGGCAGCGGAGGCGCGCAGGAATACTGGGCGCAAATTGACGCTGTCGGATTATTGAGTGGGTTCTGGGAACGATGGTTATGCAGTAGGAATGGACGCGTCAGGGGGAAGGGCAGCATGAGAACGGGATGAGGAACGGGATGAAGAACGGGGATGAGTGCTGATTCTAGTGAGTTTTCCTGTGTATCTGGTTGGAGATGTATTGCGAAAAGGGGTCACGTTTTGCTGGGAGATGGGGGGTTTCATGAGACTGTATATGTGTTGTGGTACTGTCTGTATGTAAAATGTATGGCCGGCAACCTTCTAATTTCCTTCCAAGCGCGCATGCGAAGTGTCTACATCTGTTCACATTCGGGCACTTTCGCAGTGTTGGGCAGAGGGCTGTCTTCAATAGGTGCCATTCCAATCTTGTATTGTTTTCTCGGACTGAGCAACGGCAGACGTCTAGAAGCTGGCTGAGACCATGTTAGCGGGCTGCGCCCGCTCTGGTGTACTTGCCATGATGACTGTGTAACATCGTGACGGAGCGCCTCTTTCGACCGAGAGTTCAGAACCCGTTCACTCAAGCTGGGGGTTCCCCCTCCTCTTCTGTAGGGTATATTTCGCATCCGAAATTGTATGATCTCTTCGCGAAGTGCCGCTCGTGGGCTAATGTTGTTTGATATTCCTACTTCGTAACGAAGTGTATTGTGGTATCCACGGAGAACTTTTTGACTGGCAGCAGATCAGAAGATTTGATTATATTTAATAGTAACTTCGCTTGAAACCAACACATACGGCCATAGATCAAAGAATACTGGGCATCCCGTCCGCTTTAAAACGTTCCCCTCATCTTGCCGGCATTTGTGTCACGACCTCTAGATTAAGTTTAAAGCGTAATATTGAGCCCCGATGACGCCACCTTATCTATGCTACACTCCAGGCAGACACGAGTGGTAAGCGACCCTGGCGTAACCCTATTGTTATACGTGGAAAACACCGCTCCGGCGCCCTGCTGAGAAACGCTCACAATGCCCATCTTGATACAGGAAACGAGGAAATTAAGTAGCTTCTGGACGTGCTTGCGGCGGCAAGCCCTAGCGGAAACCAAGGCATTCATATCTTAAACCAGTTCTGAAGGAAAAAATCAATCCCGGAACAAAACCTCCACTCTCACCCAAAACACTCTCCAACCCTCAAGACCTCCTCCTCCCCACCCCCCTCCAACTCCTAAACTCCCCGCCACCCCCAAACTTCCCCCTCCTACCCCGCCCACTGCCATCACCCCTGCCATCCCTCTCCCCTCCTTGCTCCATCCCCGCCGCCATCCCTTCACCATGGCCTCCATGCTGCCCCTGCTGATGCTGCTGCTGCTGCTGCGAAAACGCCGGTCCATGGCCCCCACCCTGGTAA
This sequence comes from Coniosporium apollinis CBS 100218, assembly GCF_000281105.1. NCBI lineage: Eukaryota > Fungi > Ascomycota > Dothideomycetes > Coniosporium > Coniosporium apollinis. The sequence goes on from NW_006913265.1 coordinate 727,624, forward strand.
GGCGGCGCGGCTGCAATGAGCGGCGGGTGGCGCGGATCGCCGTAGCCGGCGGGGAGGATGCGCTGGCCGCCGTACTGGGGGCCAGAGTAGGGGGACGGCTGTTGCTGATGGTGATAGGGCTGTGGTGGCGGAGGTGGTTGCTGGTGATAAGGTTGTTGGGAGGGCTGTGGTGGTGCTGGCTGGGGCTGATGCTGGGGAGCAGGGCCTGGTTGCTGGTATGACGGCTGCGGTGGGCCGTATGCGGGGTGGAACGGCGGTTGTAGTGGATAGTTTTGCTGAGGAGGTGGCGGAACTGGTTGGTGGGGAACGGCTGCTAGATAGGGGTTGAGCTGCTGCTGTGGAGCTGGGTACGGCGCTGGCTGTGCTTGGGGAGGGTAAGGCGCGATTGGGCGACCATATGCGTCGTACGATTGAGGAGGATGAGGTCCTTGATAGTGGTAGCCTGGTAGTGGTGGGGCCGGTGCGGGTGCGAGTGGAGGCCCTCCAGGCGGTTGAGGCGCCAGTGTCGGCCCGCTGTACGGCACACTGTAGGCTGGTGGTAGTCTTCCTGTGATCCCGTATGAGGCGGCAGGTGGATAGATTGTGCCTTGAGGTGAACCTCTTGGGGGTTCGTATTGCTGAGGTACGGCGATGCTAGCTCTCCTGAAACTATCCCAGGTAGATCGACGAGGCTCACCATGGCTTTCACTTCGCTGTCGGCCAGCGTTTGCCGAATAAGGATTTTGGTCTTGCCTAGTCATTGGCAGGACAGCGCTCAGTGTTCCCGAATGATGTCTCTCGTGGTGACTCCCGGATGGGATATGCACCGGTGGAGGAGGTGGTGGCTTCATATGGGCTCTTTCACTATTGGGATCTCGCCGTACGGGTGACCGGGCCCGATTATCTTCGCTCTTCTCCGGCGTCTTTCGCCTGAATAAGGCTTGGCTCAGTTGCCGCAACTTCGCTATTGGGTTCTTGTCAGGGCTGGGCGGTCGACGAGGTGCCCGATGAGATGCAAGGTTCACCGTGGACCAGAATCCAGATGCCGACCTCTCGACACGTCTATCCTCGGCATGCGGTGCCCCGTTAGTGGTCTGATTTGGCACATCTGCCGTATGTTGCTGCGTGTCAAGTGGAATGACATTAACTTCTGGTCGTTGCACCTCACTTGCAGCCTTATGAGAATGGGTGTCTGTGGGACGCCTCGGGGCAGTAGACTTCTCGGTATGGCCAGCCTGCTCCGGGTCCTTGTTGAGTAAGTCCATGATCCTGTTGGATGTTGGTTTGACAGACAATGGGACATCCGCTGTCCCGGCGATGCCGTTCACAGTCAGGTCGTTTCCAGACGCTTGCTGGACTTCTTCAATGGAGGAAATCTTCCGCCTTGCAGTCGGATCCTCCCCCTTCACAGGGCTGGAACTCGAAGACGCAAGCCGCATAGGCGTACTTCCGACACTGCCTGGAGTCGCTTGGATCTTTGCCTTTGTCAGGCGCGGCGTCGCTACCGGAGCTGGTGACGCGCGAACTAGCAAGGATACTGGCACGGCCGGGGGCGCCGATTCGGCAAGTGCTGCGAGAGCTTGCAGAGCCGTTGCTTCGGCGTTGGGGACCATCCGACCTGCTCTAGACAGCTCCTCTTGCGCGACGTTTGCGGCTTCGGCAAGCTCATTAATGTTCCATACAGCAGTCGCATATTCGCGATGACTGGTATCAAACACAGCAAAGCCTTCAACATTTTCTAACGCTCCTCGGTTGAAGTCGTCTTTGTTCATCTCCAGGAAGGCCCGCCACTGCTGGCGGAAGGCGATGTTGTTTTCGCTGCGCTGCCACAGCTCCTGGGTCTGGATGAACCATCGGCTACGGGAGTCAAACTTCTCGGGAAGGTAGCCTGTCTGTTGGTTGGGATACTGCATGCCTCTTAGATGAGGAACAAGATCATCCTCATCCTCGGTTGCCTCTTCATCACCAGCGGTAGATGCCCCCCGGTTGATCGTAAGCAGCTGGTTTTTGCAGCGAAGTAAATGATCCTCCTGCAAATCGCGGACTGCCGTCTCGCATGCCTTCTTTTTGACGATGTATTCACTATCGTACTGTCGCTGGATTTTCGCTAACTTGACTTCGCGGGTGCGTTCCAGCGTGGCCAGGCGTTCTTTGAGCTGATTATCAAGTGCTGCCTTGACGGTATGATACTGATCCACCTTTTCATGCGCAGTGGGTTCATTTTGCAAATCGTCGAGTGACCGCTGGGCAAGCTCAGCAAGAACAGGTTTCAGAGCTTTAACGACGCTTCTATAAGCCGTCTTCAGTTGAAGCTGCCGGCGAAGGTTTGCTTCAATGTTGATGTCAGCATGTGGAGCCCGGCGTCTTCCAGGTAGTCGCTTCGGGTTCTTCGCCGCCTCTTGTGCAGGATCACGAGGTGCATCTGAAGGAAGAGCATCATCAAGATTTTGAGCAGAGGCAGAGGCAGAGGCAGGTGTGCCGAGACCAGGCGTAGCATCCGCAGAGTCTACCGGGGGATCGACCACAAGTTTGGGCCTCTTGCCACGTCGGCTGGACGGAGTAGATGCTTTGGTATTAGCCAGATTGCCATCAGTTTCCTCGGAGGCGCCGTTTGGTCGACCATTTACGTCGGCTTTAGGAGCCGACGGGTGACTAGGTGCCTGGTTTGAGGTGTCAATATCGGCTCATGAAAGATTGCAGCATGAATAGGTCAATTCATGGCTGACTATGACAGGAAAATGATTGGATGACATGGAGACCTCAGAGCACTAGGAAGCAGACAGGCCAGCACCGTAAACGGAGCGCTATCAAAGTATGACCTATAGGATTCTGTAAGGATGCAAAGTGAAAACGAAATGCTGTGACGTGATTATGTGAAAGGTAGTGAGATGCTAAGCGCTCACCTGCTCAATTGCGTCCTGGTCAGATGCTGTTGGCGAACGCTTCCTCTTGTTCGACTTTTGCGACACCTGGGACTCAGGTGTCGATGCACTCCAAACTCCATTCTGCTGAGCTTCTGCCGTTTCGGCCACCTGCGAGACACTCTCTCGGGACGGAGTTGTATCTGCTGACAGCCGGGCCCGCTTGTTTGGCGATTCCCTGGCAGCTGGATTTACTCCATTAACCGACGTCGCGCTCACCGAAGAATTTCTCCTACTGTCACCATCGACAGTAGAACCAGCAGCTGAAGTCGTTGCTCCAGATGCCGCGCGCGATGCAGCGCGCGTTGTCATATGCAGTGGTTGAGAGGGCTGCAGTCCTTTGGCCTTGAGAGGTGTTGTTGCATTAGCCGCTCGCTTAGACCTGCGCGTCTGAACGCCGGGAGTTGTGGCTGACCGGGGGTGGAAGCATTAGTACAGAATGGTCAAGCAGACACCTGAGGAGATGAAGCACGCAGTGATGATATGGAGATATGCGTACCGAATTTGGCTGCCTCAGGACTGCCGTTATTGAGATTCCTCTCACTACGCCTGCGCTTCATGCTTGGTGATGTACCTGCGATGGATGAGCATGCATATATGATGGGCCCGCGATCAGCGCTCGCGATGCTGAACATACCTGAATTTTCAGAACGGCCCATAGGCGCCTGAAGTAAGGCCAATACTATTTGGTAGTACAGCGGGACGGATCTGACGGGAAAAGTGTGTCGAAATCTGGAAAGTCTGTGTTGTCAGCGTTGGCGAGCATTCTTAGCTGTCCCCTACCGACTGCAACTATAAGAGAAATACATAAGGTTGATGAGGGAGACCTGGATTAATATAGTCTGCGTGAAGAGTAGGTCTCTCCCACGAGTGCTCTGTAGACTGACTTACTGCGTGCTGCGGTCCGCTTCATAACGACATCAGAACATCTGCGACTTGCGTTCGGGTGAAATCCTTGGTCAGGGACAGCAGCACATGCAGTGAGGTGGCTCTTGCTAGATGAATCGGTCGAGCTACTGCGCTTGTTTAGCTTCAGTCACGATGCGCTTGGTAGTTTATTTGATGGCATCGCAAGAGGATGCATCTAGGGTTGGTGGATTTACCTCGAAGAAGCATACAATGCGCGGGCGGACGCAATGGGACAAAGGAGTGATGGCCAGAGCGCTCGGCGCAGCTCAGATATTAGACAAGATCAGATAGTCAGTAGTGCCAACTGTGACTCCAACATACGCAGAGTTACCAGCAGCAGTCCCCAACGATTTGAAGCTGGGCATCATTCGCAATGGAAAGCGTGAAATGGATGGTCTCTAGGAGGCTTTCCAGCTAGTCTCGATTAGGGGCGATGGCTCGACGAATCCCTGTCCTCGGCCAACCCGCCAATCCGGACGGAGCTTTTTCGCATGCATCAGCATCCCCATCAATGGTCTTGCATAAACTGCGGGCTTTCTGGGCTATCCTCATACAGAGCAAGAGGTAGAAAACACAAAAGGAATTAGCTGTTTCGTCAAGGTCCAGTTTGAACGCCTGCCTTGGCTTAGGCCAGCGCTGTCATCCTCTCCGGTTGTCCCTCACGTCATTACCATAAAAACGTGAACTGCAGAGCTGCCAAGAGGCAGAACGATGCCTATCAAGGAGCTCGTCTCTATCGTTTCTTCTCTTGGTACGGACTGTGAAAAGCCGGCGTTGATTGAATGTGCCTTTAAATGTGACATAGAGCAAGGTGTTACTGGATTGGCAGTTCCTGTTCTCATGGCTGCAACTTGTCTCTCCCCTTTTCATCGAGGATGGTGTGGTTCGGTACATCCAGAATTTCTTGGTCTGACCCTATAGTAACATGTCTCGCGATCTGTTATGTAAAGCTCATCAATACCGTTGATATGCATGCAGAGCGTACGAGCATACTAAACCAATCCCAGAATTCACGAACTATCATGATCATATTGCCGTTTTCCAAAGGGACATCGTCTCGTGCACCACTAGATTTCAATTTTCTTTCCCCTGAACATTGTGATGTATCGAGGTACACTAATTCAGCAGCACCCTCTTCGCTTGCCCTAAGTCATGATACATTAAGATATACACGCCTTGATTTGAGCCGCCAACGGTCCCGTAACGCCTAGGCTCCACTCCTTTCAGGCATGGTCCGCAGATGAACCACCTGCAAAAACGCCAAAGATATGAAAATCAGGTAAAGAACGCTTTGCGACTACGCTCGAGTGACGTGAAGAAGTACGGAAAGATGATATGCTCATATTCCAAACGTTGCAAAAGCAGCATTCGCTCATCGCTCATAACGAAGCTCAAAAAGCCATTAAGCCTATGAACTGCGTGCTCCGCAGTCCCAATGCTTAAGAGAAGGGACAACGACTCATCAAGCAACCCCCTCACAGCCTCGACCCCGCCGTAACAAAACTCCTCTGACTTGCCGGACTAACCCTCGGCGATCCAGCATAAATACTCTCCGGAATCGGTGGCGTCATCTGCCTGCTCGGCGGTGTCGGCGTCCTCCCCACCACCCCCTCATCCTCCTCCTCTTCCGCCTGCTGCGAGAAAATCAGCGGGCTGCTCGTCGCCAGCCGGCTATCTGAACGCTGTCGACTAAACGGCCTCGGTGGCGGAGATGCTAGAGTCTGCCCACCAAACGGCGCGGCTGTGACGATGGTACCGGGCGTCGCTGCAGGTGGGGGCGTTGGACTGTCGCTTCTGAAGAGGGGGTGGATGTGCGCTTCGTTTAGAGTGGGGCTGGCGGGTGGATAATGTGTTGAGTGGGAGGTGGAGGGGCGCCTTGAGAATGAAGGTTGTGGAGGTGGTGCAGCGGGAGACGGTGGTCGTGATTGTGGGCGTGATGGCGATGGTGATGGCGGTGGCGATCGCTCTTCCTTCAGCTCCGGGGTGTCCTCGAATGGAAACGGCCCTTCTAGCGCTCGCGCCGGGGATGGAGGGCGGCTCCCGGGAATTGGCTCGAGTGCTGTGCCTTTCGATGGCGCGGAATGTATGATGGTGTCTTTGTACTGCGGGTCCACGCTCGAGGTATCCCAGGTGTCGAAGCCGTCCGATTCGGAGCCAGTTTGGGTTGATCGCGCTACCGAGTATATGCTTTCAGAATCCCGTGGGGTGGACTGCCGCCTTGGTAACAGTTTCGTCCTAGAAGTTACCGGGCGTACAACCTGGTGCACAGACAGTCGCCAGGATTTGGTGGATTGAGCATCGGACAACGAGAATGTCGGAGAAGGAAGCGGAGAATCCCTTGCGTGCGGGGGCGGTAGTATATCGAGTGACACCGGCGGTGTTGGCTCACGAACTTCATGTACGACCAAGTCACATGGCTCTTGAGCGGATGCCGAAGGGCGAGAACTTGGCGATGAGTTTCGTAGAAGAAAGCAGGCTGTGTAGAAGGTGACCTGCATTAAGACGGAGAACCCCCAAAGAACGAAGGTTGGAGGAAGAAGGAAGACCACTTCGTCGGACGAGGAAGTGCTGACGATTTTATCCAGATTGTATCGGATCAAAACAATCATGATCAACGTTATGATAGCGCAGGCCAGAGAGAGCAGGATGCATGCCAGCGCTATGCCGCCCCACCTTTGGGGGAAGCTCCTGCGGTCCCCGTCTTCCCTCACTGCATACTGTATCAAGAACACTATCAGTGCAGCGAGGGATAACGCTTCTAGGGCTGCGGCAGCGACAGCCAGTCCGGAGAACGAAACATGCGCGGTTGAAAATGTCCAAGCATTGAGGATTGCTACTACGGTCGCTGCTCCAGCGACAACGAATGTGAGTACGCCTAACACAGATAGAGCAAGACGAGGATGTCGAGGCTTCCTGCCGCTAGCGAACATTGTGTGGAGCCGCCGATGCTATAAGTTCGCGAGGAGAAGTCTTCAAGGCCAGTGTCGCTATCAGAGCCGCAACGCGGGGTTTAGTGGTGATATTATGTCTCGCAGAAAGCAGCGGATTAGAGGGATGAGAAGTGATATCGGCCGAAGTGGCAAGAGTTCCGGCAGCGGCGGCGCCGGAGCTACGTAGAGCTTATGGAGGTGGGAAAAGGGCCAACGCGAAGTGGTTTTTCAGTAAGACCTGGAGTGTGGTGAATCCATGGATGCGCTTTCAAGCCCAGTGGTAAAGAGCGCGCTGGTGATAGCAGAGAGTGGCCGATCGCATTGGATATGCTGGTTATATCGTCAAATGTCGCCAACTGGGTGAAATGTTGTCCAAGCGTCGAGCAATGTTCTTGCGGAAGGTTCTTGCTGGCCACAGAAGTATAAATGTCTCGAGGTCTTGCAGAGTTGGGGGTGTGTTTCACACACTCGGGAGGGCAGCTGTGGCTTGCGCGGTGCAAGATCAGAATTTCGCACCCTGGACGGCGTCTAACTTTCTTCACCTGCGGATGTTCTTGACGTATCACTTAGAGGAGTCTGTTTACTCCCTGACTAATTCGATACTGATGAGACGAGAATGAAGAAATTGGGAATCGGAATGGAAAGTCCTACAAAGTTCAAAGGAGGATCGGAGAAACAGAGAAATAATACTAGACCGCACTATTTGTTGTTGTGTAGGCATGATGCTGCAAAGACGCGTCGAGCCATGGTGAGGCAGACATGGGTCGTATCCGCGCGACATGCATGGTGGCGTAAAACCACTGCCCGCCGAGTGTCCCGAAATATCGACAAACAGCGCTATTCAACGCTATTCAACAGCACGATCCGGCCGTTCAGGGCTTTGTCGTGTTCGGGTCGTTCTTTTGGAAGGTTAATCGAGAGCTGAGCTGCCGCTCCGGCAAACGAGCAGCGTCAGGCCTGCTGAATAGCAACGATGTGCCTGGAGAGCAACCATGTCCGGACACGGCACGGAGACGTTGCACCCAATAATGCGCACTTCATTACCAGGCTAAGACTCCGGATGGCGTTTACTGCTGCCGGCTCTGCCTGGTCAAAGCCCTGCAACAAGGCCAAGATGTCTCCCTCATTTCCTGGAGCGGGGGACGCGTTGTTTGGAGACAAACGTTGCGCCATCGCTGATTGACGTGCCCGCCGTTGACTCTATCCATCAGCCTCTCCATCCCCTGGCCTACGGCTTACCTAGGAGTTGAGAAAACAGTCACGGACGAAATTGGGCGGCCCGACCATGTATCCCGACGTTGTCGGCTTGCACAACCACCAGTCTGGCCACGGTAAGGTGTGACAAGATGCATTGTGTTATACCAGCACTGTCTGTGCCTTCCCATTGCCGCGCAGTTTGTGGCATGTCGGTTCTGCGATACGGAAAGGCTAGAGCATCGCGCAATAGTCCTCTTCCCGGGCTGGTGGAGACAGTCAACCTGGCACTCGTGAACGAGCGCGAGGACAGCGGTTCGGAAATTGCGTGAAGATCCAACGCGGTCAGGGAGCGGAGATTTGTTGCCGGCCTCGAAGGAGCCTGAGGCACAGTATAGTCACGTGACTCCGATCACATGATAATGCCTGATGATCTGGCCGGAGAGAGCGGCGGCATGGCCAAACCAATCTTCCGGTAGTGGCGTCGACGCTCAGTCAGTGGATGAAAGGGCGTAGCTGCTTCACTGACAGCTGCCCGCCTCGACTGTGACATTCAACTCTAAGCTTGTGCAGAAGCCTAAACCATCAGCATCTTCCGAACCGCCATATCCTTCCTTCAACTGACTTACACCACCACCGATAGTGTACCAACTGCAACACGACCAAGATGAAACTTACGTTCAAGGTAGGCTGCCCCGCCTCCGATGCGCTGTGAAGCATAGCTCTAATTGCCGCTTCTTCTTGCAGGATCTCAAGCAACAGAAGTTCGTTATCGAGGCCGAGCCCTCCGAGACGGTATGCGGCCAACTTCTACTAAGCGTGATACCCGAGCGTCAAGGGCCAGAAACTAAAGGTTGCGCAGATTGGGGACGTTAAGGCGAAGATATCTGCAGAGAAAGGCTGGGAGCCATCGCTACAAAAGCTCATCTACTCAGGTACGCGGGCCCTGCCACTGTGCCGTTTAATGTGTTCACCATCGAGTCGCTGACCGCCGCTATCGGAACACAGGCAAGATCCTGCAAGATGCGAACACGGTCGAGTCATACAACATCGAAGAGAAGGGCTTCATAGTATGCATGGTCCAGAAGGTTTGTTGAGGACAGCGATGCGAACGGAGGCACCCCGCTCACTATCACGTAGCCCAAAACTGCGCCATCTCCAGCCAGCAAAGCAACGCCCTCGACTCCTGCGCCGGCAACAGCTCAAGCCCCTTCAACACCCGCAGCACCACCGCCTGCGCCCGCTCCAGCAACCGCGGATGCTCCCGCTACTCCATCACCCGCTCCGGCGGCAGCACCGCAGACTACTGGAAGCGCTCGGTTTGACGACCCCTCTACGCTGACAATGGGCTCAGAGCGGGAAGCCGCCATTGCCAACATGGAGAGCATGGGCTTCGCTAGAGCGGATATAGACCGCGCGATGCGTGCGGCCTTCTTCAATCCCGATCGCGCTGTTGAATACCTTCTGACGGTTTGTAATCGCTGCAACACATTTGACAGCTCGAGACTAATTGCGAGTGATAGGGCATACCCGAGAGCGCTCTTCGTGATCAGAATCCTCCTCAAGCTCCGCCGGCAGCCGCCGCCACATCTCCACCCGCAGCGGCCGGTGCTGGTGCTACCGCTCAACCTGCATCTGGTGGTGATGCGCCACTGAACCTTTTCGAAGCCGCCGCACAAGCCGGACGAGGTGGACGCGGAGCCACTGGCGCACGGAGCGGTGCCGCAGCAGCAAATGCCGGTGCTGCAGCGGGAGCGGCAGCGGGAGCTGCGCTTGGAGCTGGGAACCTTGAGTTTCTCAGGAATAACCGAGAGTTTCAACAGCTTCGGCAAGTCGTGCAGCAGCAGCCGCAAATGCTTGAGCCGATCCTCCAGCAAGTTGGAGCGGGCAACCCCGCGTTGGCCCAGATGATCGCCAGCCATCCTGAGCAATTCCTACAGCTGCTGAGCGAGGAAGGCGATGAGGATACACGACTTCCGGCGCAGACCATAAGCGTGACCGAAGAGGAGCGGGAAGCTATTGAGAGGGCAAGTTGTTCCAGATAATACCTGCATGGACCGGACTAACGGCATACAGCTTTGCCGCCTTGGCTTTGAGCGGGATCAGGTCATTCAGGCGTACTTTGCGTGTGACAAGAACGAAGAGTTGGCGGCAAATTTCTTGTTCGACCAGCCGGATGACGAAGGCGATTCGTAGACGGATCACAATCTTTGCTCATCGAAAGCCTCACCTTCACACCTCGCTCACACTCTCTGGTCCTGCTTCGAGCCCTCTGCATTTGCAAAGCGTGCTATTGCGTTGATTGGTTGGTGGATGTGGCTACGGGGTTTAATTTGCAGGAGGCTTCTTGTCTCTCCATGGAAGCTGGTAATGCTTCACGCAGATGTACATAGCCCCGGCAGAATGACATGACATGATATGAGGACTAACGTGCTGTCTTCAAACTCTTAACTTCCCGACTTTTCTACCTGCCGCGCATGAGCGCTTGAGCCTCAATGGACCCTGCGGCGGGCTAAAATAGGGCCGCATGCCACCGGGAGATCGTCGGGCCAATGTCGACGAGCTGATAGCTTGGGTGTGACTTTGACAGCCGTAGACATCAGTGACAGTCATGTCTCGTACTGATCCTTCAGTCCTCAGCGTAGACTGAGAAAGAGCTACTCATGATGCGAATGTAACTTCCCTATCCAGGCCCAGCTCCTCCACCAAGGGCTCAGAACACACCTCATCCGCATACCGAACACGCCCCAAACCCTCTCACCATGAGCTCCCCAGAAGACACCCCAGCGCCCCCTTCCATGTCGTCCTTACCCACTACGCCCTCTGACGGCGATGCCTTCTCCCCCTCCGCCGTCGAGATCCCCCTCTCCTCCGCCTCCACCATCCCCTCCACAACCGAGCCAGCCATCCAACCAGGCATGGACACCGCCAACCTCCACAACCTCGACGGCGTAAGCACTCGGCCCGCTCCTCAGAAAGACAGCGTCGCGCTGCCTGCAAGGCCGATGCTGCGGAGAGACAAGTCTGTCCCTTTTACCGGAACCGGTCAGCCGAAGCAGTTTCCGCCTGCAGCTGCGCCGCCGGGGCCGTCGAGTACCCAGCAAATTGGCCCTGCGTCAGGTATGGAGAGGGGTGGGCCTTCTGGCGCACTACTATCAGGAGCAGGAAGCTTGAGAGGCGAGCCGGGGAGTATAGGGCAGGGAAACATGGGACCGGGAAACCCAGAAGACTCGCTCAGCCTGATGCAGCTGCGCAAGCTCGTCACAGAGTTCCCGCGGATCGAGCCGACGCCGTACGCGTTCGAGTACGCGGACGCGCAGGGCTTACCGGAGGAGGTGGAGGAGTGGTTTGGGTATGGGGTCGAGGAGGGGGCGATGTTGCTGAAGGCGCAGGGGTCGTGGGGGGACGTGTGGGGAGACGTATGGGGGGAGCGAGGGCAGGGCGAGGAGTGGGTTGAGGTGGATGAGGGGAAGAGGAGGGAGTTTGTGGAGGTGCTGGTGGAGGGGACAGGCAGGGAGGAGGATGCCGCGGAGAGGCTGAGGTGTTTGGAGGCGCTTGTGTATCTGGCGTTGGGGGCGTGGGGTGAGACTGCTGGGCTTGAGGATCCAGCGGCTCAAGAATCGTCGACAGCGGGTGCGGAGGCGCGGACCGACGAGACGGCGGATGCGGACTCGACGTATGCGAAATCGGCGGTGCAGATCGAGTGGGTGAAGAGGAATGTTCAGATGGTATGTGACTGCAATGGCATACGACCGATTTATGATCTCATGCGGGCGGCATTGGCGAGAGCATGGTAGGTATGCGGCCTCGTTCACTAAAGCTCTATTATAATACTGACTCGGAAGTCCAGTCTTACAGATAACACAGTACAGAGCGCGTCTGCTGAGGGAGCGGAAGCCGAGCGGCGCGAAATGTGGTGTGCTCTCACTCTGATGTATGCCATACTCGAAGTTGCAAGGACAAACGGAGACGAGTCAGATATTGCGATATCGAAGCAGATTAGTATGTATACTTGATCTTCCCCACTTCAAGAGTGTGTTTCCTGACTGGTGCAGCAACGCTTGAACCAAATCTTTTGATCACGTTGACTGAGCTTGTTGCGCGGTTACGCTGGGATGAATCACTGGGGCTTCCTCTGAATAAAGTAAATGTCAACTGCCCAGACACATTGTTACGTACTGACAGTTCCTCAGCTCGTCCTTCTCACATGGAAGGCTACCCTGGTATCTTTCGGTGGTATACCCGAGGTCGACAAGGCCAAAGCCTCCTTTGTAGACGAGACGCTGGAGACAGCCGACAAGCGTGGCCAGCCACTTATAACAGCTTCACCTTTGGACTACCATGTTTTCCGTCAAGAGATCAGCTCCAAGTACCCGGCATACAACCCACCACCGCCACTCTTTCCCCTGGAACCCGAAAGCAATTCCATTCTGCCACCGCTCAAGAATCATTCACGGAAGACGTCCCAGTCAAGCACCTTCAGCGCCGGCCTGGCCAACCTCAACGGCAGTGGCGTCTCCATCCTCCACCAACCCGTCCACATCGCCACGCCCGCACCCTCTCCCCCGCCCTCGCCTGCCGGGCCAGGCGGCAAAGGCGGCAAGAAGCAAAACTACCAGACTAACCAGCTCTTCCCCTTTCTCTACCCCCCGCTCGACGCGTCGAGCAACAATCTCGGCGGCAAAGGCACCACAGACCTGCAGGACGTGCTTGTGGGGCGGAAGTGGGAGGGCGCGGATATCCCGGCGAGTATCCTGGAGGCGGCGGAGCTGTTTGCGAAGAGGATGCGTGCGACAAGGGCGATGAAGCAGCTCTGGGAAGAGAGGGTCCAATTCATGCGGTATGAGCGTGGTTGGACGGGGCCGGGGAATGATGGGGATGTGGATGCGTTTGAGCTCGAGGAAAGGCCGGTTAGTCCGAAGGGGACCGAGGGAACAAGTCAAGAGCCGGCGTTTAGTGCGGATCCGGACGTTGATGCACGGTTGAGGGCAGTTGAGCTATTCTACGTACGGTCCGTCGTTGCTTTGTGTTGACATGAGATGCTGACAGATCCAACAGAAGAAGTCTCTTCCTCACCTCCAGTCTGTTGTCATCGTATTGATGCGGATCATCTTGGCGCATGTCACGCGGCTGTTCACGGAGAATGGACAGAACGGGCTTCAGAGCAACTTTCAGTTCCAGGAGAACCTCAATGGTAACGGTGCCGGCAACCCTGAAATGAACGGAAACGGCAGGTCTCCGATAGACTCTGACACCGCAACGGCAAAAGTGGACGCCGTGCGGCAGGAAGAGATCATGATGAAAGCCGTCACTGGCATCATGGTTTTGCTGCTCAAATGGTTCAAGGTGAATCGTAAGTCAACCATAAATACTAATTCCAGGGAAAGGAAAGCTAACTCCCGCTAGACATACTCAAATTCGAATACCTGACGCAACTGCTCGTCGACTCGAACTACATCCCCCTCATCCTCAAGCTTCTGCAGACACAAGAACTCGAGAAGGCCATCAACTACCGCTGTGACCGCGAAGATCTCAAGTACGTGGCCCTCTCTACTACCAGGGTCCTTAAATCCCCTCGAGCTAACCTTTGCAAGCTTCTTCAACTTCTGCCTCTCCCACTCCCGCCATGGCACCCCCTCTCAACCCCCCTCTTCCCCCTCCTCCGCCTCCTCATCCTCCTCCGACGAAGCCGCCCCCCCACCAATCATAAAACGCCACCGCTCCCCGCCGCGCTCCACCTCCCCCACCTCCCCCCGCCGCACGACCTCGACTTCCTCCGCGCCCCCCGAAGTCGACGAGCTCGGCTTCCCCATCACCGAGCTCCCGCAAGCGCCCATAACGACCTACAGCTGGCGCTCCTTCTTCACGTCAATCAACACCCTCCGCATCCTGCAGAAGATCTGCAAGCGCAAAGCGCATCGTAATTTACTGTTGGTTCAGTACAAGAGTAGTATTTATCTGAAGAAATGCCTGAGGATTCCGCAACCAACACTCCGCCTCTACGCCCTCAAGCTGTTCAAGAACCAGGTCCCGTACTGCGGACGGAAGTGGCGGCAGGGGAATATGCGCGTCATCACGGCTGTGTATCTGCATGTAAGGCCTGAACTAAGGGAGGAGTGGTTGACGGGCGGGGATGTGGATGGTGAGGTTGATGAGAGTTTGGGGGTTGAACAGGCGGGGAGGGCGCTGGTGCACTGGGGACATCTGAGACGGTATCCGCAGCAGGTGGGCGCGGGGAGGGGGCTTGTTGGGGGGGAGGATGACTTTTTTAGGAGGGAGTTGGAGAGGATGGGGGAGAGGGTCGCGGCGGAGGGGTTTGTGGAGATGAGGGAGGAGGAGGAGCAGGAGGGACAAGTGCAGTTGGAGGGGTGGTGAGGAAGGGATGAGGGGACGAGGGGATGAAGGTAATGGGGTGTGTTAGGTGGCCGGTTGCTGGCGAAGCAGGAGTGGTGCTTGCATCATTTAGGACTGAGTATAGCTGGGGACTGGCAGTTGTTACGGTGATTTTCAGGTTGTTTATATGCTGCAGGTCCCGGTTGAGCGTCTATTCCGCCTTACTATTGCATATTGTTATGGCGGCGTCGGTAGCGGCGAATTAGTGGGAGACGATCGCAGGATCTCTGGTATATCTATTGTTTGGGCACATTGCTGCCCGCTACGAAAGCAAATGTGGAACAACTCTAAAAGGGGATCCTCGAACCGGCCAGCGAAGCTCTGTAATCTGTGATAAGATGGCATCTTGCCGGAGGAGTCTTCCTGCCACGGCAAAAATGCACAACCGTTGCATGTCAGGCACTTGTCTTCGCTCTCGTATTTGGTATGACAGCTAGAGATAGAGATAAGGTGACTGGAGTTTATCGCATCTTTCAAAACAGGAATCGCGGAACTGTAGACGCATGCCGAAATTGACTTACAACAGAACCCTACCGTCGTTAGCACCAACACGACCCATTTGACTGTTTGGGTAGCTGCTCCTCGTTCGGGTCAGCGTTCTAACGAGGAGTTCCATGCTTCTTTAAAGATAGCCTTAGAACTGTACCGGGAGCCTATAACCTTCCACCCGGTGGAGGGCCTGAGGGACATATTCCAGATAATGGTACAGAACTAGGCTTGGGGAAGACTTTGTACAAGAGCACTTGGCAAAGGCGAAGCTGGCGTATGGTCTTTCGAAGACTTTTCTGTTCGATAGGAAGGCGTAACGTTTTCGGTCTTTAACGATACTTAATATATCTTCTGCCTCAGTGTGCTAACTATAAGAATCAAACTTTGAATCTTAAACGAGATTACTTTCAGTTGCTCCTCTCTTCCCCTATTATACAACAAATCAATACTGGATCAATATAGGATACAGTGCCCTATATACTTGATCGCTCGAAGAGAGTCGTCAAATGTCCTGGATTCACCCGAGGTCTGAGTTGACTCTGGTAGGACGGACGATCGGCAGCTCTCAGGCGCCGACGTCACAACATCGCAAGGCGGGAGTGGAGCTCTCGCCGCAGGTTCAATCAACGCTACGGATAGCCAGTATTCCTCTTCGGCTTTGCAAGTTCTTATCTTCGCAGTAGCTGCTATATCCATTCATCAATCTTACGCCTCGTCTTCCACCATGAAGATTCTTACGAAGGAGGAGGAGCAGGCGCATTACAAGTAGGTCACTCGACATCCAAGGCTAAGAGGAGCTATCAATCTATCGCCAATGGCTCGAATAGCAAAGCTTCCATCACAGAGCATAGCTAATGAGTCCATCACAGTGCGACGGTCCAAGGCGGCCTTCTCGGCGGCCTCGCTGGTGTCGCCGTCGGCGGTCTAGGAGTCTACGCAGCAAGCGCACGATCCCATATGTTCCGCCAGCTCACAGTGCCATTCCGAGCTTTCCTCGTCGCATCATCAGGAACATTTGCCGGTACAGCTCCCGTCGGACCCCAGAGCTTACCTATCAGGCTCAGCGAAGAACATTTGCTGACCTGAACCTTTTTCACCTATAGCCATCATCACAGCCGACCGCGCCTCCAGAGGCTACGAAGCCCAACGCAACCCCCAAAAGCGTTACAAAGATGAAGCTCAGACGACAGAGCGGCAGATCGAAAGGCAAAAGCCCTTGACGCAGCAGATCACGGACTGGGCCAAGGAGAATCGATATCCAATTATCTTCGGAGCGTGGGTGTTGTCTATGGGCGCGTCGTTCGGAATCGTTTCGCGGAACCCGTACTTGACCGGCCAGCAGAAGCTCGTACAGGCTCGTGTATACGCACAGGGTCTCACGCTAGCGGTACTACTGTGCAGTTTCGCGTTCGAGGCCAGCGATGCGGGTAAGGGTGCTGGGAGGTGGGAGACCGTCAGATATCTGGATCCGAATGACCCGACACACAAGCATATAATTGAGAAGAAGATACACCACGAGCGGTATGCGGGTGAGGATCAGTGGATGGGTATGCTGCCCCTTACTTACGGACTACAATCATGTCGCTGTGCGTAACCTGCTGACTTGCCACAGATATGGTCGCGGCTGAGGAGCAAAAGTTGAAGGAGCGAGACCAGCAAGTTAAGGAGCAGGAGGAGAAAGATGCCAAGGAGGGCAAGAATTCCAAGGCGAAGAACAACAACAACAACAACAAGAATTCAGAGAAAGACTCGGGGAAGGATTCAAAGAAGTGATCCTTGGATCAGAAAAGACCTCGAAATAGGATCAGCACTCAGCGCTTTCTGCAACTTCCTACCCCTTCTGTACACATGCATATTTTCGTGTTCTACAGGGAAAGCTCTACGATTGCCGCAGGGATCATAGGGTTTAGCCGGTCTCAGATCTAGCTGTTTGTATATCATAAGTTATGAGCGACGGCAAGATTCGGCATTATTTCTTATATGCATCTCAACTTCATGCAGTCGTCAACGTTATCGTGTCGCTAGCTATAGGAAGGAAAACACTACCAACCATGACGGCGCTATTCGCTATCAAAAGATTGAAGCTTTCTAGGGCCAACCGCTCAGAAAACCTTTGTATCTGCCTTCAGGAGAATGTTCTTTCTCTACAACAGCGTTTGTAGCTGTCAAACACTACGAGGCCTCTTTCCTTCACAATAGATATTCATGAACGCTTGACTAAGTGTGTAAGAGTGTGTAAGAGTGTGGTTCCCCTAGCCCATTCGGTGCACGTGACTTCGCGCTCTTCGGGTGCTTCACCTCGCCAACTTGGCCGCCGCCCCTCATCACAAACAATCCGGACTTCATTTCGCTCCCGTAATTGGGCAATTGTTCCCTTGGTCATGGATCTTGCATCATAATTTGACGGCCTTCACAATTTTCTTTTCGTCTCGTGCTTTCGATCGGTCACTGCCCAGGACATATCTAACACCTGTGCCGCGCACTCTTAACCTACTCAGTTCTGAGTGAACACAAACCAACGCTCTACACCTTCATGTACATAGCAATTCGGAGGATCCAGTAGCTGCAATGACCAAAATGTCTATATCTGCGTCAGAATCGCAGGTTCGTATCTTCCCTGGCAACGCTCAAGCGATTGGAGGCATGAAGCTAACTCCTGACCATATATAGGTGCATTTGGCAAAAGCGGTATGCGCAAGCAAGACCACCATAAGTCCTGCTGGACCGTTGGCGAAAGATCTAGACACACTAGTCGACGAACACAGCCGAACGCCAAAGCGAGGCCGCAGCTCATACGAGGAGGGCAATGGCACACACAACGAGGGTCAAACACTGAAAGCCGAAGCTCACGCATCCAAGAGGAGCCGCTACTCACATTCCAAGTCGTCTCACCGCGCGTCTGAAGAGCTGTATGCATCTACCAGTAGCCGTAACTTCTCAAGGCCAGGACGGCCCTCTAAGTTCCAAGAAGGAAGCATGCATGACAGAGCAAGCGACAAGCCGCCTAGCGTCTTCACGCGTCTCTTCCCGACTACGGCGCGAGATGCAACGGTTGAGCACCTCATGGATGATTACATAGACAATTCGGGCGGATCATCATCCTCCAAACATGGAGAGAAGGCAACCCAGCGAAAGGGCTTGACGCATCATCCGAACCACTCGATCTCCACTACCGCCACCGCGGACAGCAAGCAGTCTGGCATCTTCCGTTTCGGTAGATCGATCGCTTCGTCGTTTAACCCAGTCAACCTTTGGCGTAGCGTACAAAACAATTGGAGAGAGTCTCGGGAGGAACTGATACAGGAGGCGATTGAGGAGGAGCGCGAGAAGCAGTTTCGGGAGAGGCAGGCGATGGCAGAGGAAACTTATGCTGAGCTCAAACGGACTGGACAGCTTGGTGCTCTAGGCACTCAGACAATGCCTCGCAATGCGAAGATCTATGCCGCGGGTTACACCAGCTCGACGGGAAAAGAGAATACCACTGGCACATTCCGAGATTCAGCCATTCAGATTGACGATGCTCGATCCTCCACTGAGACCAAGGAGAGCCACCGAGTGGCAAGAATACTGGGACCGCAAGACACGGCAGACCGTACCGCGAACCGGGGACCACTGTTTGGCTTCAAATCTCCATCGCTCACGAATCTTAAGAAGGTCCGTTCTGAAGCTCATCTTGGCCACAAGCAATCAGGCTCTTCATCGCTTTCGCCGGAAAGGGCTATAGAAGAACACCAGTCACTCCGCAAGGCGAAATCAAAGAAGGATCTTCAAAAGCAGCAGAAGCTCAACAAGCGCGTCAGCGACCTCGAGGCGAAACTGTCGGAAGCTCGCCTTCAACTGAATCTCGCGCTTGGTGAAGCTCATCCATTACCAGCCTTACCGCCCAAGCCAACGCTCGATCATGCGTATAGATCACGTAGCAACTCTCCGTTCAAAAAAGCCTTTGTTCCTGGGCAGCTTCCATCGTTGCCTTCTGAGCGGATCCTCTTCCCAGAGCTTCTGGAGGTGGAGAGAAGCCCTGAAGGCCATGGCACCAGCCGTGTTGAGCACTCCGTTCAAGAAGCGGTGGTTCCCGAGTTGTCTACGCCACCAGTGTCTATCAAGCCAGCAACTACTAACCCTCCGGCCTCGCAAGACGCGCAACCAAGTGATATCTGGACTGCAGACATAGAACCTGCCCCAAAGTCCCGAGCAGCTCCTCCCAAGGCCAGCAAGAAGCGCAAAAGCGGCAACAAGAGCGACCTCACCTACAAAGCATCCGCAGAGCCCGAAGACGACGCCGAATGGGAGGCCGCCTCGACCCCGAAGAAGAAGCGCGCAACCGCCAAGACCACCGCCAAATCGAGCCCCAAAAGCAAAAAGAAGCGCGAATCTGTGCCGGCTTCTTCCGCCTTCGCTACTAGGACAACTTCGCTGCAGGCGCAGATCTTCGAGGACCCTGAGCCAGCGGTCCAGTCCTCTCCCACGCGCACAAGCCTCGAACTCACGACCGTGGAGGAAGAGACAACCGTAACGACCACAATAACCACCATCGCGATCAACGACGTTCCGAAGAAGCCGACGGCGTTTGCGACGCCCTCGCATCCGAGTAAGCATCGCGCGAGGAGCAGGAGCCGGGAGCCGAGCAAGGATGGACGCGGACGCTCTGTGTCTCCGCCTCCAGGAAACGGCTACTTGAATGGGCAGATCGAGGAGGAGGACGTTGTAGAGCTGGTGCCGGATGGAGGAGAGGTGCTGCCGCTGCCGACCATGCCGCAGGGGCTGGAGCTGGTAAGGGAGGAGTTTGAGTGGCCGGATGATGTGTTTTGAGAGTGTGGGGTGTGGGGGAGTGCCAAGTATGGTTTGTAGGGGGCCTGACGGTGTTTAGGTTTCCTTGGAGAGTTGAGCTGAATGTGGAGGCGGGATCTGGCAACGTTGCGGTTCTGCTCATTAGCGCTGGGCATGTTCAGTGGGAGTTTTCTGGGATTGGGGGTGGGGCAGTCCTGTGGCAGCGAGTCTTGCATTCTGACGTACGACAGGGTGGCTTTTTTGCTGGTTTACCATTATTGCAGAAAACGGAGATGTCGGGGTTTACGTCACACGAAACGGTATTCGATATTGCGCGATCTTTGCTTGTCCAACGATCTGAGATCGGGCACATTGATACCGTTGGGAACAGGAGCTGTCTCTCACCCAGCTGAGGGTCAACGCTCAAGACGAACCACGAATCACGTCGCACAGAACAGCATTCATTGCAGACGTCCTCCAAATGGTTAAGAATATTCCGTAAGAGTTGCACCAACACCCAACACCCTCAATATCAACCCCCTAGAACCGAAGCTCAAAAATCAAACCCCAAAACTCAATCCGCCATAACTACATCTCTCACCTCCATAATCCTCACCGACCGCTATCCCCTACTTCCCCTCCTTCCTTCCTTTCTTCCGCCCGCCCCACGGCTTCTCCTCTCCCTCACTATCGCCGAAGCTATTCGGTGGCGAGGACTGGTAAGCGTAGGAGCGCCGACAGTATGGCAGGCGACAGTCGATCTTGCGCACCTTGATCGTGCCGTTGCAGCTGCGGGTTTTCCAGTAGCGGCACGTGCTTTAGTGGTGGAGCCGTGGATGGTTGGCGTGGTTGGTGCTGATGATGCTGATGGGTGTTGAGGTTGATATGCTGGTACGTTGTATTGAGGTTTTGATGTAATGAGAAGTCGATCGGTTGTTGAGTGTATAACGAGTTTTGGGAGAGGGCAGTGGGATCTTGTACTCCCTTTGCCGGTCGTGGGTGCGGTGAGGAGGTGCGGAAGCTGTGTCAGTGTGTTTCTCTGGGAGAGCGTCTTGCACAGTATGATAGCATTGTGGTGTGTCTTACTCTTCAGTCTTGGATGCAAGGGTTCCACTGGTTGGTGGGCCTGTCTCGCGTTTATTTAGAAACTTCATCCGTGCTAATAAACTAAGACAAGTGTAGCATCTGAGTCGACCCGCACAGTATGCCAGAGACTCTGAACAAAGGACCAGTCTTGCGCCGTCATGGACTCTTAACCGGATTTTGGACCGTAGTGATTGACGAGGTTCTGCGTACTTGCGCAATCAAAGAAGGACACGATTTGGAAACACAGCCAATAACACGTGATGAGAGACTCTTACATCGAAACTGCCGTCGACTGGTCGCACGGAGAAGCCATGTTGCAGGGGTGGTGGCGTCATCGTTATCCACTAACGTTATGGATCGCGGTGTCATATTGAAGATGATGCACACGCAGAGCCGACGGTACATATACTGGCAAAGGGCTGCGAGGACTTCATGATGGGCA
Organism: Coniosporium apollinis CBS 100218; assembly: GCF_000281105.1. Lineage (NCBI taxonomy): Eukaryota > Fungi > Ascomycota > Dothideomycetes > Coniosporium > Coniosporium apollinis. The sequence goes on from NW_006913265.1 coordinate 748,734, forward strand.
GACTCCGAATGCCGTACGATGACAAGGCCAGAACACCGCAGCTGAGACGTGTCATAGATGTTCTGAGGCAGGTAAACTTTATTAACTTGCTGCAGCTGCTTGCAATAGTGGAAGTTTTGGCTTCATGATAGTGTATCCTGACAAGTTGGGTGAGCATCATGAAAACAAGACATGCTGTTGACTTGCCTATCGGTTGAACGACTTCGGGGTTCAGCGCGTTACAGTGTTGGGGCACAGAGTCTAATCGGTCATCTCTCATGAGGAGGTGGAAGTAGGCTAGACTTCGTGCTCTGTAGCTGCTGTGGTGGTCTGTAGATTCTTGCCTGCCTAATAGCCTGCACGATTTGGCCCAGGGAGATTCGTCTAGCCTGGGTATATGCGCAAAGGTCTTCCCGAGGAGCAAGACGCCTCTGCCGGGTTGCTTGTTCCCCAATGGTGATCAATTGACGCAGATACACCGAAGCGATGGCCTCAGTCGAGCAAACTAACGAACTAGCGTCCAGCGACGTGGCTGTTGAAAATGCGCGATAGTAGTACACTCTCATACGTGGTTTCGAGGGATCACACCTATGTGTGCATGTGATTGGCGTCTTGCAACATGATGGACACGCGCATCTTTGGGTGTATAGACGGCCGGGTACCCGACTGGAAAGCGTAGTGATCGCTTGCCGATTGTGCAAGAGGCTTCCCTACGAAAGAAATATTGGATGTGATGGAGATGGGATTTTGAAACCATTTTCGACGACCGCGATGGCGTGATAACTGCCAGAGTAGTGAAATCCCCTCAGTGCATCCTGAGTTGGTCGGAGGGTCTGATGTTGGCGAAAGTGCTTAGAGCCTTGTCGGTCAGTTGACCACAGGAGCCATATCTCTTGTGGTGCATGTAAAAGTCGGTGAGTGAAGATAGATAGCTCGGGACAGCATCGAAAGAGGTTGACACGAAATGACGGTCATGATTCGCGTAGACGTTTATCGCTAGCTGGAGAGCGGCGGAGCGTGACTGATTTAGCGGGATGTCGTGCAACATTAGTGTCAATTCTCCGTCGCCCGATGCGTACGCGGTGTATCTAGGTCAGCGAATTTCCAACAGACGCTGCAGCGGGTAGTTGCATCATCGGGTTGATCATCTGCTAAGCGCCGGAATCTCGCTTTGCGGAGGAGAAGAGTAGTAAGGTCATCGTGGAGTCTTATATGTCAACTACGCTATGTACCCGGCTGAACTGAGCGATACGTAATGAAAATATAGGAATCGTATGCTAGTCGTACAGATAGCAAGTGGTAATGAAAATTGTGGACAGTGAGATTGAAGGAAAGCTCAGGATGCTATGCGTACACATTAGAAGCGTTATGCCGTGACATCAGCCGTGATAGAATCGAGGCAGCCATCAAAACAAACGTGAAATAGGAAAGAAAGCGATGCTATAAGAGATGTCGCGTGTACGAAGAGCGCTGGAAGCAACAATGCATACCTTCCATGAAGCGTCGAGGTGTCGTGAGACCGTTATCATGACTGCATGTCAGACTTTTGATATGCGCGCTAAAAGAGAAGACCTCCCGCTGTGCTTCATTTGCTTCAGTCGTGTCATATCCCGACCGTGTCTTTGAACGAGTGTGGCGTTGTGGTTCGATGTTGAAATTCCTCTGTTCCTTCCATTCGCGGTTCCTGCTCACGGTGTTCCAGTACAGCTGGATGAGCGAGCGGACCTATAGGATGCGGCCGGGCGTATCCAGGCCTGTCGCTCGGCCCCGATGGCGTAGTTTCCATATAAGGTGGCCCGAGCCCACCACTGCTTCCTTGGCTTTGCGATAGCCCCTGCTCCTCCTGCTCCTCGGGTTTCGTCGTCTTTGATGGTCTGCCACGCTTGCGTCTTCCAGTACTCGGTGTCTCAGAAGGCGCGTGGACGCCCCTCGCTCGAGGCGGCGTCGTTAGGGGCGCGATAGGCGGCGCCGAACCGGGTGTCATAGGCATGGGCCCTCCTTCGGCAGCTCCCGAAGACGAACGTCCAGTTTTTGACCGCTTCGCTGGTGGTGGATAAGTTTCCCCCCGTGCAGCTGCTGCCTCTGCTCTAGCCTGAGCTTCTGCTTTTGTCGGCCGTCCACGTTTCTTCCTCTCACGGCCTTCGCCCGTTGGCGAGCCCATGTACGGCGGCTGGTTGAGCACATCTGGGGGGTACGGATGCGGAGGTCGAGGCTGTATGAAGCGGCCGAGGTTAGTCGAAGAGTTAGGAGGGAGTAGGCGACGTTCCGAGATTTCCGGGGCCGGTAGATGTACTGGACCAGCGAGAGGTTGGGGTCTGCGAAAGTCGAAAGGAGGCTGCTGTCCTGCACGAGCCATTTCGTCGAATGCGTCTTGACAAGATCTCATAGAGCGGCCTTCAGTGACGAGTCAGTAGCTGTGGGGTCATGCTGAAGATTTGCGCGAGCTGTTCCACCAAGGCTACATAAGCGCATGGATGCAGGATGACAGCGCTCACAGTACTGAAGACCGCACTTTGACGACATACCATGCGGCAATGGGATATCCTGCCATCTTAGCTGGATCCCAGAGTCTCGGATGATCCCAAGTAGCACATGTGAAGGTATCGGACCAGCTTTGAGTATCTCGGCCAGTAGCTCGACCTGGAGGCGCAAAGATGAGTCGCGCGAAGGTTGCGATAGTGGTGGCTTGCGCAAGTACGTACCTTTTCATGCTCGGTCCAGGGCCTTTCTGCGTGTGCTTCCATGTCTTGCCAGCGGCACCTCGCAATTAAAAAGTGAACGAATGGCAATGCGCCCGACTTAAAGCCCAATGCAAGAAGACAAACTAAGAAGAAAGGCGAACACAGTGCCGTCACTGCAGGTGCGGGCAGCGCCCTAAAGCGACAAAGGTGGAATAACAAAACGAACGGATGGATGGGCAAGGGACAAAACGACGAAACGAAGGTAAAGACGGCCGGCCTGGCGGTGGTGCTCATGCCGGCAGGCAGAGGTCTGGTAGAGGAGCGACCATGAGGCTGGAAAAGGACAGAATAGAGGTGCAGGAAATTGCTATGCAGACGTAGGGGTCGAACATGTACGCTTGGATGTTTTGCAGTGTTAGTGCACACTACCTGCATGGCTTACCGCCGTCGCCGCGGAGGGAACGGCGGGCTCAACATGACGAGAGCCGCGGCGATGACCTGGGGCAGCACCAGGGACGACTTGCGCCTGGCCGGTCCTGCATGCTGCGTGCTGCATGCTGCGCGCAAGTCGACCGTCGGTCTTTGACCTCGCAGCTGTGTGTGTGTGTTGAGAAGGGCGTTGTACGGAGGAGTAGCGTTGTATCTTTTTCGCATCTGCTCCAGCCCGCACGCGCATTGGTCGAGGCCGAACGGTGCTAGGATCGCCGACCTTCCCGCATAGGGCAACGCGTGCTATTCGCGTCGACGCAAGCACCGGAACCTTGCCCGCTGGCTTGACCACGGCCCGGAAGCGCCAGTTTCACGAGCAGAATTTCTGATACGACGGGCGCGGCTCGTCGTCCAGCTGGGAACGTCTCGTCTCGTCTCGTCTCGTCGTCGGCCTGGTGGCTTGCGACCGGTCGCATGCGTCGAGTGTCGGAGGGTTTTCGGGCCCAGGGTGCCCACTTGAACGTGCAGACGTGCAGACGTGCAGACGTGCAGACGTGCAGATGTCCAGGCAGCCTGAGGCACATGGCACATGGCACATAACCGCCGACCCTCAGCGCTCGATCTGGAAGGAAACCTCTGGCGCAGCATCTTGCTCGGTGAAGTCGGCAGCGGCCTACTTATAGCCAGTCCATGAGCTGCACCTCACCGCTCATGCCTCGCTGTCGCGCTTGCGAGCCTCTAAGCCTCTAGCAAGCGCATTGACACGTAGCGCTTCACCAACGGTGTACTTTCTAGCTTCGAAAGTGAGCCTTTCCACAAGCACCAAGGAATCGACAAGCAACGTCTTGGTTCCTGTCTGATGCATGCCTGCACCTAGCGTGGGGTTGTTCAATAGGGACAACTGGAATTAAGGTTGGTTCGGCATGTTGGACTGTGCATGTGTCCCGTCATCCGACAAGGCTCGCGGACTCCTCTCAACCTTCAGAGATATTGAAGCATACACGAATCGGGTTTGATCCTCGTTGCGTGACCCACACATTTTACTCCAATCACGAACATACGGAACGAAGCGACTGAAGCTGCAATTACGTGCAGAGCCGTACCATGGTTCCGCTTTCGCTGATGCTAGCTCTGGTCTCGAGCGGAAGTATCACGGACTCCTTTCATCACCTTGGAATCGCCCATCCGACTGTTGCTATCCTTGAGCCATGCCATCGCCAACTCGGCTAACGCTAGAACCTCGCCTTGAGGAAGCCTAGTATCGCTTGTCCGACCTCTTCAGGCTTCTCCATCGTCACCCAATGACCGCTCTCAATCTCCTTGACCTCCAGATCTGGCAACAGCCCCTTCTCCTGCGGGAACTTGATGGCAGACGTCAAGCACACGGCGTCCCTCGTACTCCCAAGAAACAGCACCGGCACGTTGACGCGAAACCGGTGCTTTGGCAACTCCTTCTCGGCCTCGAATTGATGGTTGTCTTTCATGGCATGGTACCAGTTAAGTGGAGCCGCGAGCCCGTCTCGCTTCACGACTTCCATCCAGGGCTCCCTCCACTTGCGGTCCTTCGCATACCATTTGAGCTCAACACGCTCGTCGGCAAGGAGGTACTCCCTCATGGCACCGCGAGTGCAGAACATCCGCTTCATCCAATCTTCCTTATCTCCGTGCATTACGGTCCAGAAACTCTCAAGGTGGTCGCCAATGGTTTCTGCACCATCTGGAGCGGTGAACAGCTTCCAGTAGGCCAGCTGCGGGTATCCACACATTTCTTCCGACATGGCCATGATGGTGTCCAGGTCGAAGCGGTGCTCCTGGTCTGGAGGCATGTACGCAACATTCAATAGGATCAGGCCTGCAACGCGATCTGGATGCCATAGGTAAACCCGCTGGGCAAGGAAAGAGCCCCAGTCGTGGCCGACGGCTATGACGTTTTTGATATGCTCAGCATCCAGAAGCTCGACCATGTCGTCTGCCATGGACTTGGAATTGTATTCTGAGGCATTTGTGGGCTTTGAAGTCCCGCCGTGGCCAAGGATGTCTGGTACCAGTATCCGGTACGGGAGGTCGGTCAGGTAGGTAACAATCTCGCTCCAGAGCTGGGCACTATCAGGGAAGCCATGGAGAAGTAAGACGGCGGGCTTGTCATCATCGACTGGGTTCGTCGAGGAGTAGTAAGCATACGTGAGGGATCGCGCAGTTGTGAAAGATCCGCGCTCGAAGCCCTCCATAATCTTGGCCCCGACGTCTGCGCTATCGTTCTGAGCTAGATGTTGGAGCCTAGTGTCGGTGGTTCCGAAATGACTTGTTCGAAAGCAACGCCGTAGAACGAGTCACAAATGGACGTGAATGGGAATATCGTCCCGCGACGGGACAATCCAGTCAGTGACAGCCGGACTCTGTTGGGTCTATTGCAAGCCCCAGCAGTCTTTTAGATTGTAATACTATCGGAAGCTGACATCTGCGGCAGGTCATCTTTATTGGGGAGGTGGTCGGGCCCTCGGGATGTTGATGTTTGGGATAAGCACGTGATCTGAATTGAGCGAGTCATGCCGCCAAGGAGCCTGAGTCGGATCACTGCGCACCTCGAGATCTCAAAGCCATCTTTCCCCACGAACTGTGTGAAAGTCTGCCCAAACATTGTCTCATCTTTGTCTCTCAGCTGTTGACAATCCACCAGACACCATTCATTGTACCACCGCGGCGCTGCTGAGAGACCAACCAGTTGATCAGCTCAAAACCCTTCCAAGGCGGCGCTTTTCCTTCAGCTTGTTGACGCTTTCTATCTTCCTGTAGATGTATTGACGGCAACAGCTTGGATGGCCACGAATGGCACTATCATGCGGCGGATGGCTCTAAATACATGAACAATGACTTCTACTATTCACCTCTCTCGGCCAATTGATAATTCCGATTGTTGATTGCGCTCACCTCTTGGCGTTCTTGTAGCCGAGAGAGCTACTCTTTTCGGTGAGGTTGCAGAGCCGCAATTGCATCTTTCATTATTCTGTGCTTTGCGACAACTGCGCCAGCAGCGAAACCCATTCTTTCGGCCCTCTCCCCTTACAAGACGGCCAACCGGGCACCCAGAACGAACACGTCGTCCTTCTGAAGTTCTCGCATTCCTTGAAGCCGACCCAACTTCGTCAAGCGGCATCGACATCGCCATCCTCCGCTCCACACTCTTCCTATGTCAAACTGCGTCTGCAGTCGACAGCCACTGAGCCCGTCCGCTCGTTCGCACCCGACGTTCCTTCAGAGAAATACGCGCGCCGCCACCGCATAGTTGAGCCTCGCTGCGGGCCACCGGCTGTCGCCTCGTAGAGTGTTGCACCTGCAGTGACTTCCCTACGGTCACCAGGTCGTTTCCTAGTTTGAACGTATTTCTATAATCTGGGTCTGCGACGTGTGATTCATGCTAGAGGAGCGTTATTCACATCGAGTGGGTAGTAAGGGGTGCCGCTGTCGAGTGACTTTCGACGTCTTCGTGGGTCGCTTAGTGCCTCCTTCCGCAGCTTTTGCGCATTCTCCATCACAACTTCAGCTTCCACCCCGCTAATTGCTGCAACATTGCCCACCATGTCGGATAGCGATCGTGATGAGAAGCAAGTCGCGCCGATTGCGGCAGAAGTTAAAGGCCTTAAGATTGAAGCGGACAGCCCCTCGGAGGTGCCCTCGCCCTTGACACGGCCGGCATCGCACAACATGGACGCTCAACCCACAACGTCTAATGGCACCGCATCACAGTTCATAGCTCGGTCGAAAACATTATCGCCGGTCAAGAAGGAGAGCCCATCTCAGTCGCCTGTTAAAGGCGAGCAGGAGGAGGTGGTAGGGGGAGACGTTACGCTCAAGCTTGAGCCTGGAAAGGCTCCGAAGCTGTCAAGAACCACATCTCAGAAGATTATCGCACGGCCGCCTTTACTTTTCCTTGACTGGGAAGACAAGACCGAAGAGGCCACTTCCAGTTTCCAGGTGCTGCCGGATTGCGTCTATGCGGCGAAGCACCTGGGCTCCACCGAGCCTGCGCTGGAATGCGACTGCGCTGAGGAGTGGGGTACGTCGACCGCCTCTAGTGCTTGACACAAGATTCTGGCTTAGCTGACGGCTCTACAGATTCTGCATCGAAGACCAACCATGCCTGTGGCGAAGACTCCGACTGTATCAACCGCGCGACGAAAATGGAATGTGTGGGCGATTGCGGCTGTGGCAGCGGCTGCCAGAACCAACGCTTCCAGCTAAAGCAGTACGCCAACGTCACCGTCATCAAAACCGAGAAGAAAGGATATGGACTGCGCGCCAATACCGACCTGCGAGCACACGATTTTATCTTCGAATATATTGGCGAGGTTATCAATGAAGGGGCGTTCCGACGACGGATGCACCAGTACGATGAGGAGGGTATTAAGCACTTCTACTTTATGTCGCTCAGCAAAGGCGAGTTTGTTGATGCGACAAAGAAAGGCAACCTCGGTCGGTTCTGCAACCACTCCTGCAATCCGAACTCATATGTGGACAAGTGGGTGGTTGGGGACAAGTTGCGTATGGGCATCTTTGCCGAGCGCAACATCAAAGCTGGCGAAGAACTAGTTTTCAACTACAACGTCGACAGGTATGGCGCAGACCCTCAACCATGCTACTGCGGCGAACCGAACTGCACCGGCTTTATCGGAGGCAAGACACAAACCGAGCGCGCTACCAAGCTTTCCAACACTACCATCGAAGCCCTTGGTATTGACGATGGCGATGGATGGGATCTCGCCGTGGCCAAGAAGCCCCGCAAGAAGAAGCAAGGCGAGGACGATGAGGAATACGTCGACAGCGTCCAGCCCAAGGCTCTGGATGAAGCCGGTGTTACGAAGGTCATGGCCACGCTCATGCAGTGCAAAGAGAAATGGATTGCCGTGAAGCTCCTCGGCCGCATTCAGCGTTGCGACGAAGAACAAGTCCGTAACCGCATAACCAAGATGCATGGTTACCGGATTCTCAAGACAACGCTGTCGACGTGGATAGACGACTTCAACGTTGCCCTGCAGGTCTTGGATATCCTTTTCCAGTTCCCGCGAATTACACGAAACAAGATCCAAGACTCCAAGATTGAGGAGACCGTGGAGAAGCTCACGACTTGCGGCGATGAGCGTGTTGAGACCAAGGCCAAGGAGATCCTTCATATCTGGAGCCAGCTCGAAGTCGGTTACCGTATTCCACGAGTAAAGCGGGATCCAGCCGCGATGGTGGTAGCACCCCGTGACGACCGAAGACGCGACCAGCAGGACCGGTCAAAGTCGAAGTCGCCATCACGCTCTCCTGATGCTCCACGAGGCCCCGCTGCGCCTTCAGGACCACGAAGCAACATGCCACAGCGAGGCGGATTCTTCGGGCCACGACCTCCATACCGTCCTCGTCCCGCTCCATTCAACGCTCTCCCAGCTGGCTGGTTCATAGCAAAGTCTGATGGTGGCCAGACATACTATTACAGCGCAAGCGGTCAGGTTACATGGCAACGTCCGACTGCGCCAGCTGCTCAGCCACCTCCACCGCCGAAGGTCGTTACGCATGAGCAGAGGCTACAGGAGATCATCAACAGCATCACCCAGAATACGACACCGAAAGAGAAGTCGTCCGCGTCAGCTACACCCCAGCCTGTGCAGGAAGAACCAAAGAAGGAGAAGGTGGAGCGTAAAGATAAGTGGAGATTGTATCCTGAGGAGAAACAGAAGAAGCTTTACGAGAACACGGTGAGATTCCTTCATCATATGGCTGTTACAAACACTGACCGTATGTCAGCTGGCTCCCTCCGTCCAGTACGTGATGAATAAATTCAAGAAACAGCTTGACCGAGACGACCTGAAGCGGCTCGCCAAGGAGGTAAGTAGTGCTCAAGCTTCCAGCAAGCGCGCCGCTCACACGCTGGTAACAGATCACCAAAACCATCGCGAACTCGGACTTCAAGCACAAGCGCGTCAAAGACCCTACAAAGATCACCTCAGATCAGGAGAAGAAGATCAAGAAGCACGTTAAAGAGTTCTTCGAGAAGGCTGCAGCTAAAAAGAAGGAGTACGACCGGAAGAAGGCTGAGAGAAAGGCTAAGGAGGCAGCAGCTAAAGGAGCTTCTGCGACACCTATGGACATCAAGGTCAATAGCGACAATGCCAAGGTCAAGGCTGAGGAGGATGAAAAGGCGGATGTCTCGGACATCGAGCTTGAAGAGGAGAAGATCGAACCAGATTCGCCATCGGAGCCATCGCCCAGCTCGTTAGAACTCAAACGGAAACGAGAGGGGTCAGCAAACGATGTATCGCCTGCAGATGACGATGCCGTGCAGTCGAAGAAGCTGAAGGCCGAAATTCCTCCGCCGCCCCCTCCACCTCCGCCTCCAGCGGAAGACATACCGGACGCTGTGGATGACTCTGGATTCACCAACGATGCAGACGTATCCGGGTCCTTCACAGACGAAGCTCTGGAGGCCGTCAATGGAGCCTCAGACTACAAGCTCGAGGCAGGCGATACTCACGACCGAGATTGGATTCCTGCGGCCAGCATGGCGAAGCAACAACATCTAGATTCCCCAGCGTTAAACGGTCATCCCAGCCCCATGCAACTTGCGACACCTCCAACCAACGGCTCCGACGAGCAGGAGCGCAACGTGAGGGCGAAATCACATGGATTCGAGGGCATGAATCCGGAGAGGCTTCGGCAGCTTGGGTTGACCAGCGAGTAATACGTGCATCTGCTACGCGGGATAGTCTCTACATCATTAGGAGCTAATACTACAGCTTCATGCGGCGCGCTCATGGGGCGTAAGCATTTGTTTTCAGGGACGGGGGCCACGGTGCACCAGATTGGGTGTTCGTGTGCCAGGCGTTGATACCCGGTTGGAAGCATTTGGGCGGGAGCAGGGAGGCGGATCCTAGTTACAATGAATCTTTGTAGGTATACTACCATGACACATCTCAGGTAGCTAGAGCATTGAGGCAAGCGGGGCCCTCACTCTGGCTGGCCAGCTATTTACCTCCAATTTTTCGCAGCTGCAAAGTTCTTCAACCACCGTAACTGTCAACCCCCGCAAGCCACCTCAATCGCTCCAGATTCGAACACGCCATGGCAACATTGTAATGCTGCTTATCATGTCTTCAACGCCTTCCTCGGATTCACTCACCCACCTCGGATCCAATAGCTATATTCGGCCTAGCGTCTTGTGTCTTGGCGCTGCGCCGGCGGGTGGCACGCAACGGCTTTTGGCGGTTATCAACACTGCCCCGCCGATTGACCTCGACTCAATTCACTCGAAGAACCACTCTCTGCTCTTTTTGAATCTCGTCCAGAGGTTGACACTTTGAACAGCCAGCAAACCAAGCGAGCGGACTGCGCACTCCACCCTCGTCGACCCGTCAATCGCACGCTTGACGCAGGGCGTTCTCACGCCACTTTCTATACAGTAGACTGTGAACTTCGATCAATCATGGCCTCCCTCCTCCGCACAACGGCCCGTATGCGGCTATTTTCTGCCCATAGCATCGTCCGACCGACCTCGAGGCTCCCAATGCCAGCCTTCGCAGCAGCATCCTCGAGGCACATGGCGTCGGCTGCCGCTGCCGCTGCGGTCCCGGATGCGGGCGAGCAGCCATTCTTCGATGATGAGCCCAGAGGGCCAATCATCAAGACCGAGATACCGGGCCCGAAGAGCCAGGAAGCCATCAAGCGCCTGACGAAGGTGTTTGATACGAGGAGCTTGAACATGATGGCGGACTACACGAGTAGCTTTGGCAATTAGTAGGGACAATCCTGGCTACGCAAAGACAGACATTGGCTGACCAAGACCAGCCTCGCGGATCTAGACGGCAACCTCTTGCTCGATGTGTAAGTCACAGCGCATAGACCAATTGAAGACACCACGGCTGACACAGCAGCCAGCTACGCCCAGATCGCCTCGATTCCCGTGGGCTACAACAATCCGTCCCTCCTCCTCGCCGCTTCCTCCCCCCAGATGGCCTCCTCGATCATCAACCGGCCCGCGCTGGGCAACTTCCCCTCGCACGACTGGGCCGACATCCTGGAGACCGGAATCCTGAGCGTCGCGCCCCGCGGCCTAAACCAAGTCTTCACCGGGCAGTCCGGCTCCGACGCGAACGAACTCGCCTACAAAGCGGCCTTCATGTGGAAGCGGCGTCAAGAGCGCGGGGGCGCCGACGTCGACTTCACCCCGGAGGAGATGAGCTCTGCGATGAACAACCAAGCGCCCGGCGCGCCATCTCTATCCATCCTCTCCTTCAAGTCCGCCTTCCACGGCCGCCTCTTCGGCTCCCTGAGCACGACCCGCAGCAAGCCGATCCACAAACTCGACATCCCCGCCTTCGACTGGCCGCAAGCGCCCTTCCCGGCGTTGAAATACCCCCTCGAAGCCCACGCCGAAGAGAACGCCAAGGAGGAACAACGCTGCCTCGACGAGACCGAGCGCCTCATCACAACCTTCCACCATCCCCCGGCGGCCGTCGTGATCGAGCCCATCCAGTCCGAAGGCGGCGACAACCACGCGACCCCGGCCTTCTTCCGGGGCCTGCGGGCCCTGACGCGCAAGCACGGCATCCTACTCATCGTCGACGAGGTCCAGACGGGCGTCGGCGCGACCGGCCGCTTCTGGGCGCACGAGCACTGGGGCCTCGACGACGCGCCGGACATGGTGACGTTCAGCAAGAAGGCGCAGACGGCGGGGTACTATTTCGGGAACCCGGAGCTCAGGCCCAACAAGCCGTACCGCCAGTTCAACACGTGGATGGGGGACCCGGCGCGCGCGATTCTCTTCAGGGCGATCATCAAGGAGGTCGAGAGGCTGGATCTGGTAAGGAACACTGCCAACACGGGCGAGTATCTGTATGCCGAGCTGGAGAGACTGGCGCAGCAGTATCCGGCCGAGGTGAAGAACTTGAGGGGCAAGGGCCAGGGCACGTTTATCGCGTGGGATAGTCCGAGACGCGATGAGGTGCTGAAGAAGGCGAAGAGCGTGGGGATTAATATCGGGGGCAGTGGTGAGAGGGCGGTTAGGTTGAGGCCGATGTTGGTGTTCCAGAGGCATCATGCGGATATTTTGCTCGACGGGCTGGAGAAGGTATTTAAATCATGAGGAGATGGGGGGCTGGTGGGGGGTGAACGATTGATGACAATGGGCTCGAAAGTCGAAAAGCGGGCGTTTTGGTGCGATGTTGATTTTGTGGTAGATCGGACTACAAGCGCACACGATTCATTGGGGGTTTTCTGACCGGTTCCTCTTTGTGTGTGTGTAACTGGCGCGAAGTAGTCCTTCACAATGATTGATTTGAACGGAGACCGTTGAGCAGAACGTGCGCGTCGAGATACGTGAACGTAATCATGCGCAGTTGTTCCGCAGATGGGAATCTGTTAGTCTCAAGGCCCCAACTTGTACTCTTGGATATTGAGCCGATTTAGTGATATCTCATTATAATCCGAGTACACAGTACCTCAAAAAGACGACCTCATCGAGTGTTCCCGGATGGACTGCAGAGCTGAAGGCTGCAGACAACAAATGATCCACGACGTAAACAAAAACGCTCAGATACTGCAGATGGAGATTGCATCAAAAGCGACCAGCAAACGAGGTGACCGACAAACGCCTGAACACTGATGCATGACCCATGGACATCGTAAAGAGGAGGGAGCACATAAGAGAGCGAACGCATGCCAGATAGCGTTAGAAACATTTTGACGCATGAGATAATAGAGCCCGTCAACTTCCATGCAAAAGACTAAATGAGACGTCTCGAAAGGAGTGTGGTGCTCCAGCTTGAGCATAGACGCGTAAACCATGAGATGTGGGTAAGATACGACTTTTAGGCTCGTGATGCAACAACAGCGACTGCGATCTGGAAGTCAAAAGTTAGCACTATTCATATCCGTGCGCTCAGAGAAGCAAAAGCTCACTATAGCTCCTACAAGTGCGACCCCAAGAACCGCCATAATCCGATTCAGATTACGCCACCATTTGGCTTTCAGATACCCCTTCACATCACACGGACCAAGACTGATGTCGACTGCACACTCGACGTCGTGCTGGCTCGTTGCAGCTTCTTTCGACCGCTCCGGCTTCGGCGGTAGAGGTATGAATGCAGCGATTAACCAAGCTTCCGACAAGTCAGCAAGTCCGTTTTACGGAAGATGAGGCGTCGAAAGGGGTTAGGAGCCTTACACAGCGGAAAGATAAATCCAAAGCAAAACAGCATGATCTGGATATTCGCCCTGCTAAACACCAAATTCCCCAGCGCCTCGTCCAGCGACGGCGGCCTCCAAGTGCTCAGCCGCGCATTACTCCTCCGATCCGGACTCAGGCGCGGGGTAAATGGCTCCGAGATCGCAGGGCGCGGGCCACCAACCACGAAAATCTCTTCCTCGACAGGTGCATCTTGTACTTCTACGACTGCTGGCGTGTCGGCCGGCGGTTCCGGAAGAGAAGCTTGACGTAGTCGCCGCCGCGGGTTGAAGATGCTGAGGGGAAAGCTAGATTCGATGGGCGAGCGGCTCGGTGCGGTACTCTGCACCGTTTGCGCTGTGCCGAGGCGGGAGTCCGAGACGTCGGTCATGGAGGTGTTGGTCTGGGGCGAGGGGAAGCTGTGTTCGCCGCGGCTGTAGTAGGATCTGTGGTTGTGTCAGTATATCCCTCGTTCTGCTTGGCTTGCACTTTTTAGTTGGCTGGAGCAAAGCTAAAGCGGCTGGATGCGGTGTTCTGCGTACCTAGCCCAAGCTGGTATGACCGACATGATTGAGCCTCCTGAACTCGGCCGCGATTCCGTCGAGTGCCTGCTAAAATTCGCAGACCGCTGCGCTTTGAGCTGCGGAGACTGCAGTTCGCCCACTGTGTCCTGGCGCTCGTCTGAGTCTCTGCCCTCCGCCAGCTGAGTATTTACGACAGAAGATTGCGAGATGGAAATCGTGGAATCATTGGGTAGTGGCGATCCTTCATTTGCTCCGGACGAAGCCGTACTCGTTATTGTTGCCCTTCTGCGCGGCCGTTCGCTTTGCACCCAGATGTCGGGTATTGACTGCGACACGTTCCGCATGTGTTGCGAGCTGCGCGAAGTGCGATCCGACTCTGACGGTATCGTGGACAGCGCGCTACTCCATTGCGGCCGGTGCGAGTATGCGTTCATCCGGGAAGGGTTCTTCGGCAGGACACGAGAGTGTGCCCATGAACCGCTGGCTGAGGGCGGCTTGACGATCGGGTATTGCAATCTAACACCTCTACCAAGGGGACGTCCGATGGCGGCATCTGAAGGCGTAGACGGGGTCGACGCTGATCGAGGACGTTCCTCAGACTCGTACGAGTGCACGGTTGAGAAGAGGGATTCTGATGACTGCTTGGGGCGCGCTTTGCCGGCTCGTTTGGGGGTAGTCGAAGCCTGCCTCGAACTGCGAGAACGAGAGGAACCAGCGGAAGCAGGACGTCTTTGACTTTTTGACGGGATTGGTGGAGGGAGAGGTAAGGTAGGGTTCGAGGAAGCCCTGCGATCTTCGTGCTTGCGGAATGCTATGGTGTCGGAAGATGCTGAGGAAGCCAATGAGCTTTCGGAGGGCCTTGTTACTAGCGATGGCCTTGCTATTAGGTGGTGGGCGATGGTTGAAGTTGAGGGGATGACTGCTCTTATCGTGGAAGACCTGTCGCCCGGTTTTGCCCCGTGAAGTATGCCCAGCCCTTCGATCCAGTTATCATTGTTGAACGTCGCAGGTGATGACGGAGCTGTGGTTGTCTCGGAGTGGCGACTGGACGATGGAGATAAAGGCGACTTCCCCGCCGTGGTCGGGGGGTCTGACGCATTCGTAGACGACGAAGCTCGTTTTGATTCATCAGATTGTAGTGGTTCAGGGATCAGTGCGTTGGCCACCTCGGCATTGGTGGGAACTTTGGGTTCTGAAACGCCCGAGACCTCGTCTTGGAACACCTCGATGGCGGGCGCATTGCGTGGCCTGAAGATTTGCGACGGATTGCTCGGAAAAGGAGATTTTGAATATATGTGCGTGTCTGAGGGAATAACCATGCGGATGGTAGGACCAGGACCGTTTAGTTCGTTGAGACTCGAGTTTGACCGCACGTGCAGTGCTTTCCGTTTCGGTGAAGATTTTGGAGATGACTTGGAAGACCCTCGTGATCGCTTTGGTGACGCCGGCCACCCTCCGGCACTGGCAGATGTAGACATGTCGTGTATCGTATGGCGACAGTGTAGGATGATTAGATTAGGGGAGGGCCGTGGACAATTAAGATTACTAGTATATGACTATCAAAGAGAGACAAGAAGATGCTCAGATATGGCGTGATATAGTGATAGAAAGCTACCAGTACATATCAAACAAGTGATTACTGGCCCGTAGAGAGCATAAAATGATAGCCAGAAGAGAGGAAGCGGATTCGAGAGTCGACTCTCAGGAGAGCAGATGAGGAGGAGAAGCGGTGTATCAGCTTCTGCAAGTGATGATTGCATGCAGAGACCAATGTCAAGCACCCGCACCTCGCCCTCGACCCAAACTGAGCGATCTCAAGAATCCGGAAGAATGAAGACGTAAAGAGAGTCACAGGAGGGGCTCCTGAGGGGTGGTGAGAGTGAGGAAGAAGAGAAAGAGCGCAATCGGTCCAGCCGGATTGCGCACTCGTCAGCGTTGAGCCCCTCTATCGATACTCGATAGACACAGACGGGGCTCTCTGACGCGACTCGTCCAGGAGCGCGTTCTGGTAAAATGAGGTTCTAATTAAACGCACGGAGAGGGCGGCCACTAACGCCCGCCAACGGTCGGCGGCGTCGATGCGGCGAGTCGGACTTGGAGGCGCAGTTTTGGCTGACGGTCCCAATGGCCTGGGTTTCGAAAGCGCGGTAGCGGGTCTCGGGGCTTGATCGCTTCTGATTCGGCGGTTATGCGACTGCTGGCTGCGTATTTCGAGAGATTGGATGATCAGCCAGAAACACACGCGACTTGTCGCGTCTTCTTATATTTGTTCCACTGCGCTCTACGCGCTGTATCTGCAGCGCCATCTCCATGATGGAGCCTGCCGAGTTGTTGCCCCATCTGTGGGCTACTACGACAAAGCGCCTGCTGAGCCGCAAACGACTGGCTGGGCGGTTCGAGCTTCACAGAATCTCAGACCGAAACCCTAGCCCCTGCATATCGACACCAACTAGCTGAAGAGCATCTTGTACTACACTCTGAACCAGACATACCCTTACAGGATGGTCATGAAGAAAGAGCCTGCGATATCGTCGCGATTGGCAGCCGCCTTGTCTGTAGGTGCCCGTTTCATTCATCTCCGTACACAACGGTTGGCCTCGCATGTTTCACCCGTTTGACTGCGCCTCATTGAAGCACGGTGCCCGAGAAGATGACGCGAGGAGGGGCATGGCATTGCGGGGGAGCGCCAGGTGATTGTACTACTGGCAGTTGAAGACCTGTCGGCGACTACAATGACTTCAACATATCTACTCTTGGCGCACACTCCATCTCTTCTAAAAGACATCGGCATTTATAGCATATCAATACCAACTTACTCAATGGCGCACCTTCTCGCTAACCGCACACCTAGATACTATTCACTGTCCTCTACGTCGCTCCCTTCTATCTCTCGCGCACCACCCGCCCCTCCCCCTACCTCTCCCGCGACACCCCCCAAGTAATCCGCGCCCGCATCCGCGCCGTAACCCTCTCCTGCCTCCTCAGCACCCTAATCACCATCTACATCACCAGCACCCACGATGGCTCCTCTCTATCCCAAACCCTCCACCTCCTCGGCTGGTGGCCCTTCCGCCCGCTCGACATCCTCAAAACGCTCCTCCTCTGCTCCATCCTCTTCGCCGGTCCGCTCTACGAATCCGGCATCGTCGACGGCGGCTGGCGCGACTGGATCCGGGGCCGCGACCTAGTAGAGACGCTGGGCTCCTGGATCGGCTACCGCAACTTCGTCGCCGGGCCCGTGACAGAGGAGCTGCTGTTCCGCAGCCTGATCATCCCGCTGCACATCCTTGCCCGAGAGTCAGCGCCGCGCATCGTGTTTCTGACCCCGCTGTACTTCGGTATCGCGCACGTGCACCACTACTATGAGTTCAGACTCACGCATCCAGGCACGCCGGCTCTGCCCGCCCTGCTGCGCTCGCTGTTCCAGTTCGGGTACACGAGCGTCTTTGGCTTCTTTGCGGCTTTTGTGTTTCTGAGGACTGGAAGCGTCGTCGCTGTTACCTTGGCACACAGTTTCTGCAATTGGCAGGGGCTGCCGCGACTTTGGGGACGGGTGGGTGAGCTGGAGGTTGAGGCGGGCGTGCCGATGGGGCCGCCGGATGTTGGGGATGGGAAAGGGGGTGGTGATGCGAGGAGCGGTCCGCCTTTGCGAGCTGGTCTGGGGAATGTGTGGACGGTGGTGTATTATGTTTTGCTGGTCGCAGGGGCGGTGGGGTTCTGGAGGTGCTTGTGGGTGCTGACGGAGAGTGAGAACGCGTTGATGGTGGTGTGAGGTGTGGGCAACGCAGAAATTCTGATACCAAAAAAATCGATGATGCGCCTGTCTTCACCGGCAATGTTTGCGATTCGAAGAGGATCAAGGTGCATGAGGTGACGCTCACCAAGGCATCGAACGCTTTGGCAATCAGGCTACTGCAGTGCCCAGACTACTCTGGAGGCTAGACATTGTGGGCCAGGATACAGATCATTCGATATCTGTTCAGAACGCAAGCATGAAGCTCTGTTTAGATATTTGAAGATCAACCGCTAAGCGTGGCTGGTGCATGAGGCTGAGCCAGACGCACCGCCACCGCTAACGTTGGTCTCAAGAAGTCCAATGACGTCGCAAACGGCCCGTTATCGTGACACCAGCCTTCGTATTCAGTAAACAGGGTTCAGCGCCCCATGTCCAGCGGAGACTTTTCAAGGCCTCGCAGACCAATCCGGCCCTGATCATGCGCCCTCTCCGCAGTGCAATTTGTGAGCGCAGCCAAGCGAGCTTTCTGCCTTGTGCAGTGTTCCACGCAAGGAAGAAGATCGGCGTGTCCAAGCCACTTGTTTTGCGCGCAGGGGCGTGCGTGGTGCCCAGAGGCGCTGGCAGAGCTCTGTCAAGCTGGGGGCAGGCTTGATCACAGACCTTGAAACCTGCTGCCGCGTCACGTTTGGGGATGGGTTGAGTATGACAAGTCTTGGGGGCGGCGCTGATGATAGGGTCGATGAATAAGCTGCGAGGCCTGCTGACCTGGCTTGACATTTCTGATATCTGAAGTCCCGCCGCTGCTGCAACTCTCTATCTGCTCTATTCCATTCCTGAATCTCCAACGCGTTGAGAATTCGTGTCAGATATCACCGACGCGTCGGACCTTTTCGATCTCGCCCTCCCAGACCTCGCGTCACCGTTCCAGCCACCGTTTCGATACGAGCTCATTCACTCTCCACAGAACGCGTTATCCGTAAAGCGCTGCGCCCCCAAGTAAGCGCCCGCTGATTCACTCAAACGCCTTCTATCTGCTGCCCAGCTCCACTGCTTCTTCTCTCCATCTCTCAAATACGAACGAAGACGTCGCTCCAAAAACCAGCTCATCCCTCTCACTCATCCAAGCTGACATCCACAAGTCAGCCTAACTCTTCAACCTTCCCAACCCCCAGAAATCCACCAAAATGACCTTCAACTATACCCTCCCCCTGCGCGTACTGCAAGCCCTGTTCGCGATAATAGTCCTCGGCTGCAGCGCCTGGATCGTTTCGCTCTACGACGTGCCCGGCGCGCGCGCCCCGTCGTCCATCAGCTTCCTGCTCTTCACCTCCATCTGGACGCTGCTAGCCCTCATCTACCTGATCGTCGCGCCCGCGCGCTTCCCGCAGTATGCGCACAAGTTCGGCATCCTCGGCGTCGAGGCCGTCACCATGCTGTTCTGGTTCGCGGGCTTTATTGCTGCCGCGGTGTGGATCGACAACTGGGGAAGCTGTTTTGGAAGAGGGTGCAGGACTGCGCAGGCGGCGGTCGTGTTTGGCGCTTTTGAGTGGTGAGTTGCTCCCCTGTGTGATCGGGGGTGGTGAGAGGAGGGTTTTGGTGGGGAGGGGGGGTACATGGTTGATGGGGCTGATGTGTGGAATTCTTAGGCTCTTGTTCACGGCTACGACTGTGATGGCGGCGCTGCATGTCTGGCGCACGCGCAATACGCAGAATAAGAACATGGATCCCAACATGGCCGTCCACAACACCGTCTAGAGGAAGGGTGTTCGGTCCGCCTTTGCTACGATTCCAGGACGTGTCATGAGCATCAATTGAAGTATCTCGACTTGCTCTTACAGCGCGGTTGGCTTTGGGTTGGGTTTCGCGTCCAAAGCAGTCTGGATTCATGGCGCCCGACGATTTCCTTGCTAATAATGTTGCTTTGCTTGTCATCGGCGTGGAGCGATACCCAGGCGGAGTGTTTTGTGTCACAATCTGCGTTGCTTGCGCCTTGGATGACCTTTTAATGCACCAAAATCAGCGATGGAGAGAGGATAACATTGTAGCAACAAGGCGTTGATTAGCTGACCGCTCGACTTAAACTAGCGCTATTTTGAACGCCCTGTATCTAGAAATACGCCACGCTATGCTAACATCAGGTTCTTCGATGGAACTCTAAAGTGGCACAAAAGCCTTTGGGATTTCTGCATCCTCTTCAACTCTGCTTACTACCAGCCGCCCCATCCCCCTCCCCCTCTTGCCCACCAACTCGCCTTGCAGCTTTCGCCCTCTCCTCCGCCGCCCTCGCCAACACCTCTCTCCTACTCATCCCCCCGGCACTAACCTGCCCACCCGCACTACTCGCAACCGTCTCCGCCCCACCACTCCCAAGCACAAACTCCCCACCCGTCCACCCCCCATGATCATGCACCTCCCCCTCGCTCGGCTCATAAAACTCCTCCCCGCCCACACTCCTCCCGCCCCTCGTCCAATCATCCCTCTCGACCTCCCTCTCAATCTCCCTGCACAGCAGCCAGAAATTCCGATCGTGCTCCCCCCACACGTTATGCGCTAGCTCGTGGCACAGCGTCCTCCTGATAGTCTTATAATCCCTATACCCATCGTACGCATCCGTGCGCAGGCGCAGCTCGATCACCTCGCCGCGGTTGCGGTTGAGCCCCAGCGTCCGGCTCTCGTGCGTCGTGTGCTCGGCCGGGTTCATCTCCGTGAGCAGCGGGACGCTGAAGCGGTGCCGCCGCATGCTGGCGCGGATGCCCGGGTCGTCGCGCAGGCGCTCGAGGAAGCGGAGCGAGCGCTCTGGGTAAGGGAGGTAGGGGAGCGGGCGCAGGGTGGTGAAGGTGTAGAGGGCGTCTTCTTGCGCGCGGCGTGGGTCGCGCGAGGGCGAGGGCGAGGCCGGCTTGATGCCGCCGTAGGTGCGCGGGGTGCTGGCTTTGGTGACGGCGGATTGGAGCGTCGAGACTTCGGTGGCGGTCGAACCCATCAGGGTTATCTTTTTGGAGACGAGGGAGGAGAGCGGGAGGGTGGCGTCTTTGAAGGGAGGGCGGAGGAGGCCCGTTTTGGGCGCGATAAGGAGTTTTTGGTTTGGGGGTGGGATTGAGAGTGTCGACGTGATCGTGTTGGAGAGGTCGGTGATGGTGGCGTCGGAGGGGAATGTGAAGGTGTGAGGGTTCCCGTGGTGGGTTATTGTGAGCTGGATCGTGTCGGAGGCATTGTTTGCCATGTCGGTTGGAGGGGTGGAAGCCTTCGAAGGGGTTTGCTCATCGGTTGATGCCATGTCGACGTGAGGGAGGCCGTCTACGGAGAGACTTGTTGTAGCTTGTCAAAGACATCGTGGACGGTCGACAGGCGGTGGCAGTGTTAACCACGCAATGCTTTCACTGCCTTTCGGAGAGCTTCGGGGTCGTGGTCGCCATCACGTCATTTGTCAGCGGAACGTCGTAGCTCACAGGCACGTGATATGCTTTGACAGCTGCCAGCTGTGAGGCTGGAATAAAGCATCCCCTTAAGACAGATCACTCCTGAGTTCCGTGAACAATATGATGGTGATGTGCCACTATTATGTCCGCTCGTTATTACTCGCTACGTAGTATGCTATTGACCAGCCCAATGCTGTGAATTACCGGTATATCCAGCAATGGCCTAAGGATAGATCCATGAATAACAGGGGTTGTACCCAACGCCGTAGTGCGCTGATGCCTAATCCCTGGTTTGCGCCTGAAAGCACCAGCACCCGACGCCACATTGGAGCAGCCAGTTCGAGGAGAAACCCATGTCCAATACATTATCGCACCTCAGAGCCTGGTATCATGATTGATTCTTGCTGCTCTCACCCTCACTTGGGCGACGGATCCATTCCCGCTGACCATAATCCCAATAATGTCTATAATCAGTCAGCGCCGCGCCAGCACCTCTTGTGTCCTCAATACTCACCCCTCATACTCCTTCTCCACAAGTGCCTTCTCCTGATACTCATCCGTCAAAATCTTGACATAATCATTCGGGATCAGCGCCGGTACACCCTCATACAGGCTCTCGCGCAGCGGGTACAGATCCTCCATCCTATACCGGTGGTAGTTCTTACAGCTGACAACTCCCGGCGCCAAATCCGGATGCGTCTCGCTCAAGCCGGTGATGTCGATGTACAGTCCGTTGCGGGTGTCGATCCAGCGCGCGTCGATGATGTTCTGTCCGTCGCCGCGCTCGCGCTCGCGGGACCAGGGGTTGATGTCGAGCAGGTAGGACCGCGGACCGGCGAGCGAAGGGGAGGTGTAGTCGTGCAGTGTGCGGTTGTAGTGGGTTGCTAGGTGTGCGAGGGTTGCGCCGGAGACTTGGACGTCGACGTCCCAGTCCCAGGGGAGCAGCTGCGGTGGAGCTAGTTAGCGAATGTAAGGCTTGAACAGGGGCGGTAAGGAGGCTGGACTACCATGCCGTTCCACCACCAGCCGAGGAGCGTGCCGTGTGCTATCCATGTCTCGATCCCCTCGGCTCTGAAGAATTGTAGATATGCGCGGATCATGTGCCGGAGGGTGTCGGTCCGCTCGTCGTAGGAGACCACGCCGTGGTAGTAGCGGACGTCGTAGTGGCCGAGGATGTCGTTGTTGCTGTTTCCTTGTCAGTCGTGAAGTTCAGAAGCCCGGCCGAAGGGTGAGGTGAGCGTTTCGCCAGGAAGACGATGACTTGAGGAAGATGCTCCAAAACGGCGATCCGCTTGTTGAGGACGATGGAGGCTTACCCGGGTTCATCTTGAAAGCTTGTCAGCGTTGGAATATTCTACAGTGCCATATGGGGGACGTACGAAAGTATTTGTGGTCCGTTTCCTCCTTCAGCATTCCCAAATTCGGCTTAATCTCTACCGGCTTGGGCTCTACCAGATTAGTCTCCACCGGCAGCGCGGCGATTTGTCCGATCAGGACAGCCAGTGCTATCGTAGTCGCATATAGTAAGGTCCTCATAGCCAACAACCGATCATGTACAAACGACGGGCGCGGTTCGAGATTGGAGGAAGATAGCGAACCACAGCTGTTTCGGAGAGGCTGGCATATGTAGTGATCCAGGCCAGTGCCAGATCTTTCAGAAAAGTAACTGCGCCCTGAACAGATCTTTCAATGTCCTCGAAATAGTACGCAGGGTTGTCGATCAGAGTATTCGAAGTGGCGGTAGGAGACTTGGTAGCTAAGAGCAAAAGGAAGGACCGAACGAATAACAGTAGCTACCCCTATGGGAAGTCGCCGGTCAAGGCGCCTAGAAACGACAGTGTAGAAGAACAAGACCCGCAAAGCAAGGTAATTAGGGTAAGAAACGTGCAAAAAGACGCCAGGACAACGAATGCGAGGAGGAGAAGAAGCACAGCATGTCACTCTTACTCTCACAACAGTGTCGCGTGCGCCATGTCGGAAAACTCGGCGTCTCCCCGGAGGGCTTCAAGATTAGAGCGTGGCCTTGCCCGCGCAGGGCCCTTCACTGGGCTTCAGCTTCGGCCATGCGTCGGCGTTGGAGGGGGGGCCAAGGTGCTTCAGCCTTGTTCGTCAACGCGGCCTTGCTCGGCGTGTTGCTGGGCGTGCGCGGCGTGGCGCTTGGGCATGCTGTGGTTCATGGCTGCTCAAGGAAGAGCAGAACGCCGCGCCGCTCACTGGCACGAATCAATGGCCGTCTGTCTGGCACAAAATGCTTGGGTCAAAAGATGCACGTGTTCGTTTTGGGCATGTTGCAGTTCGATAAGAACGCCAGTGGACGCCGCGCTCCAGGGACATGAAACGTAGTCTCGCGGGTCTGAAAATCATCCGTTCCGAAGGTGCCGCTACTGGGAGACTTCACCAAAACCTTGACATGACTGATGATTTTTGGGGGAAGCAGGCTCAACTTTCAGGACACGCAGAAGGGTGACACTGATTCATGGTTCAAGGTCTTCCTCTACTGGAAGTCCTTGCTTCTCTATTGTGTTGTACAACCCACAGCGACTGCCCTTGCTCGTAAGCGTTTTCCAACCGCCGTCCTACGCCTGACGCCAATGCTGGTGAGAAAGTGAAAGGACTACGAAATCTCCATAGCATCAGCCCCGTTCGTGAAGGATAGAGTGACATCCCCCTCTTGACCGATGAAGCGCTTTTCGAAGTCGGAAACAAACTGCGACAATGTTAGGAGGGTCTCAATGAGGTACTATGGGTGACTTGCCTTAACACTCCTGCCAGGATCATAGAACAACTGGAAGCTTCTCTGCACGTCATCGATATCGACTTCTTTGGCTCTCCGCTTCTGCCGCAGGAGGTCCGAGGTTGTGATGAGATTGCTTGCGTAGCGGAGACCGGCCTCTTGTGCGATCTTCGTGAGAAATGCGAGAGCATTTGGCGAGACGTCAATGTCCTCCTCGGACGCCCGTATCGAGAGTATCTGTTGCAGCTCTTCTGGCGCGTATGCGTGCGTGGTGACAATAACAACCCGGTCCAGGAAATCCAGCGGTAAACCATGCGGAGAGCGGTAGTTCGTGCCTCTTATCCGAGTGTGCCCCCGATTGCTGGCCATGATGACGATTGGCGCGAGTTCGTCTTCTAGTGCTCGGTTGATATATGAGAAACATTCGATGTCCAGCATATGCACTTCGTCGATGAACAGCACACCGGGTACGATAGTAGCCTTGCCCTCCTCCTTCCACTCGCCCACTTTGGTGTTGATCTGATCCCGTACCTCGCTTCTGATCTCGCCAGTATCGCCGGAGAAGAGCGCTAGAAATCCTTGTGTTCGGGAGTTGATAACATCAATCTCGTGCAAGCTGACTGTGTGTGTAATTTCTCTGCGCTGCTGTAGCTCGCCGTCCGGGCATGCCAGGAATTTGGTATCCGCACCCATCGCATCGTAGTCGCGTGACCGGGTATACGACCGTCCCAACTTCGAAATCTTGCCCGAGGCCTTGTCGATCGAGATGATGTCGCCAGCCATGACCTTCTCCTTCGTCATCGAATCAATCATCTTGCTGCCCATGTCGTAGATTGTCTCCATGTCCGTTGTCTTGATTGTGAGCTTGCCCTGCTTGTTGTTTCCCGTAACACTCCTGTCGATTTGTATCTCCACGACCTCTCCCTCAATGACCTCGCTCTCCTCTTTTATCCTCACACCTATCGACTTCCTGAATGCTTGTGTAAGGGCTTCCGTCTTCGACATTTCAAGCGAGAAGATTTCGGATGACGCCAGCATCGTGAACGGCACATCTTCACCCAGCGACTGCGCCATACCCATCGCTATAGCCGTCTTGCCGGTGCTGGGGGGACCGGCGATGAGGACTGCTCGCCCAGCAATCTTGCCTTCCTTGACCATGCGTAGGATGATGGCGGCGGCTTTCCGCGCCTTTTCTTGTCCGACGAGGCCTTGTGATGATTGCTTGGGTTCGAGCGTGTCTGGCTCGACGCCGAGACCGGTGATGTGGGAGTGCGCTGCTATGAGGTTGAGCCCGCGGAGCTCTTTGCTCTGGGCGACGGTGGTGATTTGCTAGCATGCTGTTAGTTCTCTTACAGCCTTCGTATTGTGAAAGTCCCATCGAGCGTACAGCAGCCATCGTGGTGTTCTGGACAGTGTTGCGATAAGAGCTTGACGTTGTTGTCCCCTCGCTGCGTTGGAGCTCTGCAGTCAGTCGGCAGCTCAAAATCTCGCTTCACGATGTCACGCGTCGCCACCAATTTCGCGCGTTTGCGGCAACGGGCCGGGGGAGCGAGCATTGCACAGCAGCTGTTTGTAAACACTATATAAGACCCTACATGCGCCCGACCGGGCTCCTGCATGAGACACATCTCACACCGCAGTGCTCTCTGGTCTCCTCTTCAGTCCCTTCCTCCCTTCTTCCTTCTCCTTCCACAATCCGTTGCGGAGCGCTGCCGGTGCTCTCACGTCGCCTCTCGAACCCTTGGCTGTGCCACACTGCCATAAGTTGCACCGATCCTACGAAAAGCTTGTCTTCAGTGCAGACGCTTCACGACTTTCACCTCAGAAGCGCTCTATCCTTGTACGCTCCGTACGACAGAGCAACGCAGAACCTTGAAGGACGTTCTCAACCGGTTTCACAAGCGCTTCACCAACTGAGCCGTAAAGTTCATCCTAGCAAACCTCTCCACTCTTTAGATGAGAAAGGCCAATCCCTCTCGGGCAAGCCGTGGGGGGAGTAGTGCAGGCATTTAATATTGAGCTTGGCCGACGCCCTGGAATATTGAAAGGTGAGCTTAAGAGTATGATACCGCTTCAACTATTATTTACTTCACTATTGCCACTTCAGTGTCTATGCTTCACTGTTAGACAATCCGTCATTATCCTCACAATAGCAGATACTTCACTATCGGATGCTTTCATGCTACACACTCCACAGCTGAACGTCTCGCTATTAGCCGCACTACCTTACCTTAGCCAATAGCGTGTCTCCTCTTGCCATGTTAATCAAACACCTCTGGCGACGCTGATTGCGCCATTTGCTGTACACATTCTGACGTACGATAATCACCCAGGGAAGACGCAGAGTCACCGCTCACGGCCAAAGACAACATGTCTGCATGGAAGAGGGCTCTACCAAGCGAGGTCTCCGACGACAATGCCAAGAGGACTAAGACCCAGTCTGACGGGAAAGGCAGTTCGGTGAGTCCTGTTGTGTTGCATCTATGCACGATCTCTGTCGGTCAGAGAAGTGTACTGTCGATATTGTACACTAAGCTCCACAAATTGATGACGTCACCGTCGTACACCGCCGCAGTTTTATGTAACGAGAAGCTCTCTAGGAATATCACTAGATTGTCTTCGCCTGGTCTCCTTCGACCATGGAACGGTTGCTCACTGGATCCGCTGCAAGAATCTGTTCGTGCTGGCCTTCGTAGTCGGTTTGTCACATCTTGCAAGAAGGCAGCTTGAAAGGCATCGAAGTTCTCCGATCACCAAGCTGACACTACACTATTATATAGGACCCTATCGCCGCACCACCACCCGTCAATCATAACATCGGTTCCTTTTTCGGCAAATCAGACCGCGAGGAGCGGTCCGGCGATCCGTATGCCCGACGTTCATCCTCTGGTCGGAATGCGCCTATCGCGTCTCATCCTTCGCCTCCAGGCTCAGTTGCAACTCAACAGATAAGCAGCAAAGTGACCAGCGGAGCCAACAGCCCTCTCACAACAGTAGGCGGAGACCCTCCCGAGCCGTTACCTGCAAGCCACCCTCAGGTAGTGCTTGACCCTAGGAGAAGGGGCCGGGGTAACGACTCTCCCGCTTCCTTCGTGGCGTCGCCTTCTTCGGCGGTCGTGAGTCCCAGTGATCAAGCCGATAACAATGGCAGTAGAGCACAGTCCATGCCACTGCAAAACGGCAATGCAATTCGGGCACCGGTAGCTCGCATGGGTGCTACACCACTTCCGGCTCCGCCCGTCCCTGCAATTGCAGCCCCGGAGCCTACCAATCCGCTTCTAACCCTGTTCGCCAGTTTCTCGACTTCTGTGACAGAGATGGCAGAGATGTCGGTAGAAAGGGCTATTGCAAAAAAGGCGTACGAGCAGAAGAGCGCAGCATATGATTGGGCTGCGAAGAAGCATGAAGGCCAATCGTCGGTTCCGGGGCACGAACTTGTTGCTAAAGCTGAGGCTGAGAAGAAGTTCAATGAACTCAACAGCCAACTGTCTAAGAAGAGAGCTTCTAATGAGACGCTGGTGAAAGCCCTCGCTACGGCAGTCGCCGATTCCACTAAAGAGAGATTAGAGATGGAAGTAGCTGTTTTGGGATCGAAGCTCCGCGAGCAGGAGCAGGAGCTGAAACGACTGGCGGATCAAGGAAGCCATTTAATGCAAGTTGTTGACCAAGCAGGGCCTATGGTGGAGGACATCAGCCACCTGAAGAAGGAGCTCGATACGGTCGTGAAGTCACTCAAGAAACGTTTAGACGACGAGAGGACGGCCATATTGAAGCGATATGACGCACACTCTGAGACCCTCTTAGCACAGTCCAAGAGCATCCAAGGTCTAGAACGGAGCAACGATCGCCGGAAGGACGACATCGAGGCTCTCGAACGCGATGTCACAGGTCTCAGCAAAGAGGTCAGGAATCTGGACCAAGACGTTGACAGCTTGAGTAGCAAGGTCAGAAAGCAAGAGGCCCGTGCGGAAGCCATGGAACAGCGGTCCTCC
Organism: Coniosporium apollinis CBS 100218; assembly: GCF_000281105.1. Lineage (NCBI taxonomy): Eukaryota > Fungi > Ascomycota > Dothideomycetes > Coniosporium > Coniosporium apollinis. The sequence continues at coordinate 776,423 of NW_006913265.1, forward strand.
AATCTCGGCAAAGCATTGGATGCCTGTTCTAATGTTGTTCAATCGCTCAAGGGGACATCGGCAGCTGCCAAGATCGAGAGAGCCACCCTCAAAGACAGATTTAACACCCTGGAGTCTGACCTCAAGAAAGTAGTCAACGACTTTCAACCGTTCATTTCGGAGTTTGGAGAGGGTCGCGCCGCTGCCGATGACGAAGCCGCTCAAAGGATGTCTCAGCTAGAAGCATTGATCGCAGAGCTAAACGCGCGTGTCGCTGCTTTGGATTGTGCGAAGGACCCGGCAAACGATACTCCCTCAGATCAGCAGTTCAATCCAAGTCAGCCCACCACTGACGTCCAAGAGCTCAAGGACGAACTTGCGAGCATCAGAACGGACATCGTAGGGATCAGGCAAGAATTTGCGGTACTTCAAGCGGAACAAGAGGAGAAGGATGGGCTTGTTAGCGCGCAGTTCGATTCGCTAGAGACGAGCCTCCAGCATCACCAACAGAGTCTCACTGAGTCTCACCAAGCTTTCGAGAGTACTCTTTCGACCCTTGACAGCCGAGTGACGACTATGGACCAGACACTCCAGGATGCGCGAGGAGGCTTGCAAGACTCAATCTCCAAGCTCGAAGGAACAGTGACCGGTCTACAGCAACGTCCCGTCCAGCCGATGTCCCCAGGTTTGCAGCAAAGTGATCATCGACTCATGTACCAGCACCCGCCTCATGTACCCGCTCAGCAACTACTAGCCAGCCAATCTCCGCAGACGAACGGTTACCACACCTCTCCATCGCCCTCTCCGGTGCCGGCGGCCCTGCAAAAGAATGTCCATTCGCTCATTCAGAAACACAATGAACTTGACCAGAAGTTTCTAAAGCAGGAGGGTGCCGTCAATCTTCACGCTCAGCAAATCAGAGTCAACATCCATGCCATACAGACGTTGGAAGACAGGTACAACAATCTGACCACGGATGAGCTTGTGAGGCAGATGGCCAATCAGATGCAGTCTATGTACCCCCTTGCCAGCAGATTCCAGTCCGAAGTCGACAGGCTGAACAATCTGGTGAACCAGTTGGCTGTGCAACAACACAACGACAAGTCGAACGCCAATAGCCTGAATACGACGTTGCAACAGAAGATGCAGATGGTCGAAAAGGCCATAGGGGCAGTACAAGAGCAGGCGAAGACATCTCTTGCGGGGGTGGATGAAGTGAGGAGGGCGGTGGGGCAACTGGAGACGGTGGTCCAGAAGCTGAGCGAGAAGCCCGATGAGGAGATGGTATCCAAGCACGACTACGACACCGACCTGACCGTCACCAACAACCAGTTAGAGTATCTTCAGAATTCGACGACGGATAAATTGGATATCGTCAATCGCAGACTGTCGGAACTTGAGAGCCAGAGCAAAGAACTTGTCGGGGATTACAAGTCTCGTCTCGAGTCCGTGGAGGGCCGTACGAAGGAGCTCTTCGATTACCATTCCGAGCAGGTCGAATGGGTGGGCAAGCTCGATGGGATGCTGAGGCAGACTGCTTCGGAGGTGAAATTCCACTTACCTCTCCCGGACGATTAACCCGACGTTGCACAGTCCACCAGCCGGGCCTTCACGACTATGTGGATGCAAGAAGCTTTGGCGTTCGGATGCGACTGGGTCTGCGTGGTTCGCGGGAAGGATCATACATTTTCTTTGCATTATATATACCCCTTTGCTGTATCGTGTTCGCTTTCTGAGCTGCAAGATATTGGACCAGCAGGCGTTCGAGATGGGAGGAGTCATGTTTCTAAGGTCTTCAATATTGATACCCCGGGGGGAAAGAGGCGACCATTGGCTTTTGCTGCGTCAAAACACGCTAGTATCCTCGGCGATTCGCTCAATCAAGAGCTGAACTGTATGTACTCCATGACTGCAGTTGCGAGCATCCAGTGCCTGACTCACGCTGTAATAAAGACTCACCGTGTGGCGCTTCCTCTGTGACTCGACGCGCGCACAGCCCCACGTTTTGGATCCCTGACGTCAATCTTCGCGAGATCAAAAAGCTGCATGTGTGCGCCGCTCTTTTGCGCACCGCAACTTCCAGAGCTCTCTCGCCGCCGCACACGACCGATATTACTCCAAGACAGCTCCATCTTCAGCACCTACAACCTCAAACCACAACAACCAGTCCACGCAATCATGGCCGTCCGCGCTCAATTCGAAAACTCCAACGAGTAACCCTCCCTGCCCCACCATGCCCCACGCACGCCACCAAATGCCTCTAGTAGAGTTCCCCACTGACGCCTTGTTGTCGCGCAGAGTCGGCGTCTTCTCCACTCTCACGAACTCGTACGCGATCGTCGCCGTCGGCGCCTCCGAGAACTTCTACAGCGTGTTCGAAGCGGAGCTGCAGGACGTGATACCCATCTGCCATGCCACGATCGCGGGGACGCGGATTGTGGGGCGGTTGACTGCCGGGTATGCTTGTGTTTCCCTCATCTCACACTCCTTCGCCCGCTCTGCACCTTCATGTGTCCTAGCGAGCGGGCGCCCAGAAACCTCACGACGGCCGTCGGCCTACACCAAGGTAGCATGCAAACTGACGCGCACGCACCACCCCCACAGCAACCGCAAAGGCCTCCTCGTCCCCACCTCAACAACGGACCAAGAGCTCCAGCACCTGCGCAACTCGCTCCCCGACAGCGTCAAGATCCAGCGGATCGAGGAGCGGCTCTCCGCGCTGGGCAACGTGATCGCAACCAACGACCACATCGCGCTGATCCACCCAGACCTGGAGCGCGAGACCGAAGAGATCATCGCCGACGTGCTGGGCGTGGAGGTGTTCCGGCAGACCATCGCCGACAACGTGCTCGTCGGCTCCTACATGGCGCTCAGCAACGCCGGCGGCATCGTGCATCCCAAGACCAGCATCCAGGACCAGGACGAGCTGAGCAGTCTGCTGCAGGTGCCGCTGGTGGCCGGGTCGGTGAATAGGGGCAGTCCCGTTGTGGGCGCGGGCATGGTCGTCAATGATTGGATGGCCGTTACGGGCCTGGACACTACGGCTACGGAGTTGAGTGTTGTGGAGAGTGTGTTTAGGCTCGGGGAGGGCATGGGGCCGGGGGATGTGAATACGAAGAACAAGGACACGATGGTGGAGTCGTTCTATTGAGGGAGGAGGGAGTCGAGATGGATGGGAGGGTTTGCCGGTTGTAAGGGATCTTTTACGATTGACGATGGGCGGCGCCTGGTAGCGGAACGGCTGAAGGCTTGGGGCTATCGAGACTTGCTCTGGCTCCGTACGAGTGAGGAAGATGGAAGGCCAGCCAGAAGAGCAAGACAGGCGATGAGAGGCTAGCATATTCGGCTACAAAAGCTATAATCCCCCTCGCAATCTGAACAGAGGGGCTGAGGATTCCATCCCAAATCCTCGCTCCACTCTTTTGGTCATTTGATTCTCGGCTTGGGCGTTAAGTACCCTCTCACCTTCTCTTCCCCCTTCCTCCCATGTCCCCCAAAGGCGCCCTCCATCCCGTCCCGTTTCGGCGTCCCCACCCGCTCGAAGAGCCGTTGTGCCGCAGGCGTCAAGTTGCCTCTTGCGACCACAGGACTACTTATAAACTTCGGCGTCGGCGTCTTGCCCCCCACACCACCACCACCGCCACCCCCGTCCCCCCTCAACGCCGCCAGTCGGCTCCCACTCCCCCCACCCGACCTCTTCGCCGCGCTCGTCCTCTCCACCATCCGATGATGCAGCCTCTCCCTCCCGCTCGCCTCCTTGATGGTAAATGGGTTGGGCGCCGCATCACTCTCAACACCCAGTCGCGCCAACAGCCCCCGATCCGCAGCGTCCTCAGCCGCGAGCTCAGAAGGCGTCGGTTCCGCATCCACGAACCTGTACCCACCCACCACCGGCGTCTCCGAGCCCGCGTATCCCGGCTCCGAGGCCGTGGGGCGGGGCCGCCCGGCTATCGCGGCGTCGATTGCGGAGAGCGAGGGGGAGGGCGGGACGAGGCTATCTGGGTCGGAAGAAGGGGGCAGGGGAAGGCGTGTGGCGCTGTGGTTCACGGCCCGGGGCGGCGCGGTGGATGTCGCTTCCGCGGCTGCAGCGACGGTGGTGTGGTCGTCTTCGATGCTGTCGGGCGCGAACATGAAGGCGTTGCGCGGGGCGGAAGGGGCGGTGTCTGCCATTGCGGGACGGGTGTCTGGGTCTTGTGAGGGGCGGGGGATGAGTGCTTGGCTCGCTGCGGCACGCTCGGAGGACTCGAGGAGCTGAGCGGAGCGCGCGCGGTAGGCGATCTGTCGCCCTGAGGGGATCTTGTTGCCGCTCCAGAGCCAGGTGTACTTCTCCACGCGCTTAGCGTTTTGGATGTCAAGCAGCGCGTTGAAGGATTCATTGTCTTCGGAGGTGTATTTCGATTGGAAGGCTGTGAGGGAGAGGGTGGTGTCAACGTCTGGCTTCCGCGGCTTGGTTGTTGCGCTGCTGATCTCAGATTCCGCGACTGACGCTGGTGTTTCTCCGCCCCAGGACCGCGGCGTCGCCTCTCCCCCGCGGCTCTGCATAGTTGGCGTCATGCTCGTTCCCAACATCCCTCTCCGCCGGCGTCCATCCGGCCCAGGTGTCATTACTTGGGTCAGCGTCCGCCCGGCTTCGGCGATCCAGGCGTTGTTGCCTGAGTCCAGCGCGTTCAGGTAGTCGGACTGCGCTTCGGTCTCGAGAAGGCCGGGGAAGAAGTCGCGCGCTATGATGTGCGAGAGCGCGTCCGTGTAGGTATCTTCGTCCAGCACAGTTGCGGGCCGCTTTATGCGCTTTGGTGGGGGTGGTGGGGGCATCAAGGCTGTGGAGGAGGAGCGCTTGGTGAGCGCTTGAGAGGGGGTTTGGGAGGCCATGGTGGTCTTTGGCCTGTGGCGAGAGTGTGGCCTGGAGCGTGAGAAGGAGGAGCTGGTGTTGTGCTAGAAAGATGGATTTGAAGGGACGGGGAGTGGTAGGCTTCAGGTGTCTTGAAGTCACTCTTCGCTAGGGTTTCACCGCCTTCAGCCCCTACCTTACCCGCTGGACATTTCTAACGTTCGTCAACACTGTGATAAGCACGTGACAACTACAGTGCTGACTGTCAAATCCTCTAAACGCACCTGTATCCATTGATCGATTCGAAGAGAACGCAGAGTAAAATTCCAAAACAATACCACAACCTCAGAAACCGTGCCCCAACACCCCAGCATGGCCCAACCCGCACCCACCGACACCACCATGCCAGAAATCCCTCCCACAGCCCCAGCACCACAACCCTCCGCCGCAACCACCACCAGCACCGCCACGAACGCCTCCAAAAAGAAGAAAAAGCGCAAAGCAAAACCCGCCGCCCCCTCAGTCCCGGCCCCCCTCACCATCCGCAACCCCCCCTGGACCTACCTGCACCTAACCTCGCACACCTCCCCCGTGGACCCCACGCCCCTGGACGCACTAACGGCGCGCACTCGCCTAACAACCGCGCTGCAGCAGTTCCTCGGCCTCACGGGCGCGGCTATCAGCATCGATGTGCTTAAGCTTGAGGGCCAGGATGTGTGGATCCGCGTGCCGAGGGAGGATGGAGGGGCGGTGGTTGCGGCTGTGAGTGGGTGGGTGGGTGGAGATGAGGGGAGGAGGGTTGGATGGAAGGTTAGAGGGCGGGATGAGTGGTTGGGAAGGTTGGTGGGGGGGAGTGGGGAGGATTTGTTCGGGGGTTGAGGGGGGGGAGAGGGGTTTGTTGCTTGCTTATGATGATGGGATAGAGGGAGGACCTCTCGCTGTGATTGAAAGTTTAACGGTGGTGGTGCTTCCTGGCTTTCCGCCCTGGATCGAATCGGTGTAGGGCTGGTATGGCTTTCCATAAAACGGATACTCGGATTCGTGGCTCGAAGGGAAGCAGCCTCATAAGAAAGGTGGTTGAGGAACGGTTCTGCAGCGCATGCACTTAAGACGGTCCGCGATCTCCCAGCTCCTCCCGCTCTTACACCCCGATCTGAAATCATGCTAATCATCCATTCAGAACAACTCAGCGAAGGCAAGGCACCACTCAACAGCCACAGCGGCGCGCACCGTGCCAGCATTCCGCTTTTTCGTCAGAACCATCTCATTCCAGCTTCATAGCTAGCCGCTCGAGAATCAGACCGGGATATCGAAGCCATTCTCGGACACCGTCTTATTGCATCACGTTCGCACTCTGGGGGCAGCTTAGCTCGGGGCAAAATCAAGGGTACGCCGGAGACGTCCAACAATTCCTAAGAGGCAGTCCGAACTGTAGACAAACGTCTGGAGACTGCTCTCATTGGAAGTAGAAAGGACGACAAGACATTAGGTGTTCACGCAAAGGGCTTTCGCATGCAGCATTTGCGAGGAACGCAACAACATTATACAGAACCTAGACCTTGAGCATAATGGCTCTGCACACTCGAATCCAACGAGTGAATGTACCGTACATCTCTTCAAAGACTCCGTAAGAGCCAAGGAAAGCTCTGCAACAGACACAATCATGGCAGGTCAAGTAAACAAAGTTCACTCAACTTCTACTACCACGGCCCCCATGAGCTCCAACTCGCCAGCCTCGCGACAACTGCATCAAAGACATGGGTTGTGTAGCGATCTCGTTCATCCACGCCCGGCCTCATCCCGTCGCATCAAGACGTCTGACGGTCATAGAACGCCTTGCGGGGAAGGACTCTACTTCTTGGCTGCAAGTGAGCGTCTGGCTTTGATAGTCATATCATAGAGTGCATCCTTGAAGGCGAAGAGGAACGCTGCCGTGATCACACTCTGGGTAACCTTCGGGGCAATGCCTAAGCGGTGGTCATGTGTTAGAGATGATGTATCCACTTGTATACGTTGAGTGAGCCACTCACCACCGTAGAGACCGCTCCAACCTTCCTCCCTCAGAATCTTATTGAAGCTGGTGATCATATCATCCTTGGGCCCATCCTTCCCGGCGACGTGCATCCTGCTCTTCACGGTGATATAGGGATATGTGATGCTCGTCGCAAGAAGCTTGCCCAACGCGCCCATGTAGAACGAATCAGTGGGTGTCACTCGTCGCCTCTTCTCCACAGCATTCTTCAGCTGCTCGAAAATGGTATACTGGAGGATAGGGTTGATAACCAAGACCAGAGCCGGCATGACGCCAGCGAAGAGGCGCGCGAAACCCTCCTCCCTGATGATGCTGAGAAGAGTGCCGATAGTCGATGGCTTCTTTGCCGGTTTGCTGCCCGGAAGACCTTGCTCATCAGAATCAGACTTGCGCGCCGTCATGCGCGTGTTGACAACCCAGATCGGGTTGGTAATCAGGACTGTTGCGCTGCCGGCGATTGCACCAGCAATCATAGACTCGACTGTGGTGAGCTTCTTCGAAGCTCGGCCTGCCTTCAAAGCGGCCCTCTCGAACCCGGCGCGGGTCCATTCGTACCCTATACCCGATGTATAAGTATACCACACTCAACCAGTTTACATAAGGCAGTACCTACAGTAGTAGTACACGAAGTTTGTGACGCTAATTCCGAACAGCGCTGACTCCAGACCCGCGTATAGCCCGGTGATGCCTTCTCGTTGGACAATGCGGCGCACGGCGTCGAGGGTGCTTGATTGCGCCCGCTTTGACTCAACCTGCGCGCGTGTCGAAAGGGTGATGAGGGGATACCTAGTAGGCCAGCAGTTAGCAATGTAACCGGCACAGAGTGGGTAAGAAGCTCCTTGATTGTGAAGCTGGACTCACGTCAAAGCCATGGATAGAAGACCCCCGCCTGCGCCGGCAAGCGCGTGCGCGACATTGTCGCTTTGCTGGGCAGCAGCGCTAGCAGGAGCTCCTCTCGTCGACTCTCCGAGCTTCTCAGTAGCTGTCTTCGTGGACTGCGCCATGGCTGGAGCTTTGTGGTATAGGCGAGGGATGTGTTGACAGGAGGGGTGTCTGCGGGGAAGTTGAGGTTTGAAAGTGGAGCTGTCAACGTAATTTAAAAGCACTACGAACAGGAACAGAGTACAGAATAGCTGAAGGACAAGCGATCTGCCGAGATATAAGAAAAGGACGAGGAGGGGAGTTTGATTGTTGCCCCAAGATACGCTCCCATCATGAGCATCCCGAAGGTGCCGAGGTAAGACGGTTACGCGTGCTCTCGGGAACAGTCACGTGTTTTGCTCTCGTTGCAAGCACGCGGACGGGAGTTGGAGGAGCACCCGTGGCGGCCCGCTGACAAGATCGCTGCCGCTGTCCCAAATTACCATGAATTTCTTCCGGAAAGGGATACTGACTCTCACACCATTGGTTCTGTGTGCAGTCTTCAGCATATTTAACAGACAATCTAATTCGTTTATGCTAACGTCAACTGCTATCACGACCTCCTCGAAGTTTTCCTGTTGCTGCAGTCGCGGAGTCGCGCAGGCGCGCCTTGCGCGCAAGAGGTTATATCAGAGTTCAGGGCGTCCAGACTAGTCGTGGGTGACGGCTGTGAAGCACTTTAGAAGTAGAAAGTGTGTTCCAAATTTTGAGCAACTCATCCACACCGATTTGGCGCAGCGCAAGCAGTTACTCCTCTAGGAAGAACATGAACTTCCTCCAGGCGGGACCTGGACCTGGGCCTCATGCCCAGCAGCCACTTCATCTTGGAACTGACGATCATTTCACCCAGCAGCAGGCTTCTGGAGCCCCTTATCCTCCCTTTCCACAATCAGACGCGGCGATTGATCCGAACCTGGAATCTCATGGACCGCAGAACACAACAAATAGCGTACCGCACCAGTATCACGCCGGAGCTGGCAGTCTCTCATCTGCAAGGCCATCAACACCGTCTCAGATCTTTGCTTCTCCTCGCTTTAGTGGTGGATCACCCAACCAGCAAAGGCAGTCAACTCCATTCTTCACACCAACCGATCGCTCGCTCCCTCCTCGTGATGTATCTGATGATACACTTGATGCCGCATATGCGGCGTTTATCCTTTATTGTAATGCTAGTTTTCCTCTATCAATTGACACTTCGGAGTTAATTAAGGCCTTTCGAAATCCACCGAAGAGCGATGGCAAGAACTATAGCACTTGGACGCTCTTCAATTTGATTCAAGAGTTTGATCGAAAGGAGATCAAGACATGGGCGGAGCTCGCCCAGAGACTAGGAGTGCTACCACCAGACTTGGAGAAGGGTCAGAGCACGCAGAAAGTTCAGCAATACTCGGTCAGACTAAAGGTAGGCGTTCACTTATTGAATCTAAGTAGTTTTATTAAGAGTGTGATTTACTATCGCGTTTGGTCCTTGTGCAGTAACGAATTTGATGTGGAATTGCAACCAAGAGGGACGCACGACCATGTCGCGGCATGAAAACTCGAACGGTTCCATGTGAGAGGGATAATAGGCTATGTAGCTGTTTATTTCCTTCCTGCATCGATCAGCTCTTACCTCCTACGTACAGATTTGCTGTTGAAGTCTTTATTCCTTGAGCGTTTGAGAGTTTCTCTATCCATCTGGCTTCGCTTGCGATGGCCCTCCATCTGTCATCCACGCTTCCATACTCCCTCAGGCCCGCTTTAGAACTCCTAAGTCCACTTACTGACAGACCGCAGCGATGGATGCGAGCACTACACATCGATGCTTTCTTCGAGTATCTCATGAACAAGCCGCATGCGTACTACGAGGAAGTACCGCCACTACACGCGCCCTTTCCGGAGGACGGTCGAGATGGCGTCCCTTTGGAAGAAGATCTTGCTGTTAGGGCGCTTGATCCCAAATACCGACCCAAGCGCGGCCGCCGCAAAGCGGACGAGGAGGACGGCGCCGCCGAAGCGACATCAACCCCTTCGAAACGGCCTCATTTGGACACGCCCACAGCGGTCCTGAACCAAAGCCATCCAATGTCCGCCTACCCTAGCAGTGCATACCCTTCAAGCGCGCATCCAGACCATGGAATGCGTGACCCCTGGGCCGCAGTGGATACTGTGGCAGGAGCAAATAGCAACTCAGACAGCCGTAGGGCTCTTGTGTCGCAATCTGCGCATCCCTCATCAGTTGGGCAGCAACTCCATTGGCGGCTTAACAACAGCTTCACTCCATCCACGCCACAACCATTCTCGGCCATTATTCCAGGTCCAAGGCAAACAGCTCACACCGCGTTCGATGAACCCCGCTCCGCCATCAGTCCATCATCTTCGAGGGCGAAGCGCCGTCGTCATGGTCCCGCAGTATCATCTGCCTGGTCCGGCGGCAGTAACACATCTGGCGGCAAGCCTCGCGGACGCCCACCAAGCAACCGCTCTATGCAAGACGGGCCATTTGGTACTTTTCCGGCGAACCCTGCGAGCAGGGAAGGGTCGATGCAAGCTATACCTAGAAGCACGCCTGATCCCCCACCCAATAGAGAGAGGGCGCAGTCGGAATCTGGCATGGAAAAACCGACTCAACTATTTCGCTTGCCGCCAAACAGCTTTCCAGCATCGGCAATAGCGACAGTGCCACCGCAGTCCTTCCCTATACCGCCGAGCAGACGCGGGCGCCTCTCCCTTCAGGTCCCTCAGCACGTCGGTGGACCGGTGCACCTAGTCACGCCGACCCTGCTCGTAAACGGTGAGTCCGATCCGGCTGGCCCGCTCGCGCTTGCACCTTCGGTTTTTGGCTCCAGCTCGCGAAGGAGCTCTTCGCACGTTCCCGAGGATTCCGATGCGGGTGGCAGTGACACGTTTCCGATTCCGCAAGCTAGACAAACACAAAGCGGGCGGCACTCGCAAAGCGAAGTCCGCCGCCCCGACCGCGAGGACGTCAAACGAGCCCTCACAGCCGATCTTCTCCGCGCCCGCATAACGGGGCGGAAGCGCCTGCGCGGCGCCGAAGCCAAGGCGCTCGCAGACGCGCTGCTACGGCGCATGAAGCCCGAAGGCGGATCCTCGTCGCAAGATGAGATGAGCAAAGACTTTTTTCCGTCGGTATCTGCCAACTGGCTTGGCCTTAGTTTGACGGGAAATGGATGCAGTGCTCCGAACGGCGGCAGTGCCAAGGAGATAGTTGTGCAGCGCTTCCGCGTCGGCAAGGATGGGTACGATAGTCCTATCTACGACGACGAGGAAGAGAGCGAGACGCCTGCCGTGGTCAAGGAGACATTTGACATCTCGTGGAGTGCGACGCTTGGGGGTGTGATGGGCAAATTCCAGATCCAGGGACTTATCATCTCGAAAGAGGACGGCGAGACGAGTGGGGACATACAGGCAGAAGGCGAGGTCGTCAATGGCAACAATGGAGCAAGTGACGAGAGTGTGGATTGGAAAAAGAAGTTCATGTCCCTTCAGGACATGTTGAGGGAGAAAGATCAGGAAGTGCAATCTCTACGAGATCGGGTTCTGGATGCCGTCCTCTAAATGGTCACGCCAGGACCACAGAGGACGCGGCGTATATCTGTTGTTCTGGAAGCAACGCTAGCTAATGGGATTGTTATGGCTGCTGGAGCATCCCGTACTCCGTAACATGTAGCGAGTTCTCTCTTATCGCCGTACAACCACCACGGCTTGGGTTTATCAAGAGGACTTGTGCGGAACTGTAGAGCATATGATACCCTTATGGCACAGCTTCGAGCCGTAGGTATTATGCATGTGAGGCTGACAGGCAGTCTTCGGGAAATTTACGCCTGGGCGTTTGAAGGGGTGAGTATGCTGAGGCCTAATGGGGGTTTCATTGATATTCTCGGCAGGGCTGTACGCTTAGTGTATAGTCAAGGACTTTGAAGAAATAGAAGCGGCCAGTGCATTTCGCATTCACGAAGCAGAAGACGCTCGCCCCGTTTAGAGAATTCGATACGAGCTCTGCACTCAATACACAATTATACAAACTTCACCAGAGTGATCAGGGCTTGTCGAACACCCATTCAGGCCTTGGACTACAACAATCGACGTGCACCTGGCCTCGACTGATGCGTGTACCTTACTGCTCAGCTCGGGCTAGTAGGTCGACAGAGAGACATCTACCAGCTACAAGAGTGCTCTCGATGCTGCATTGTTCGAAGACCAAGGCCAACGCCGGCGCTCGTGCTTTTAGCAAAATCACCTCGAACTGGATATCCTCCATCTTCTGAGCCTTGTCCAGAGAATGAAAACCAGCAATGCCATTGCCGACACCCTGCCCACCAGCGCCACCTTGACAGCTCTCCTAACAACGTCATAATACCCCTCCAACATGACCCCCACAGCGCTCGATCTAGAGCCTCGCTGCTCCCGTCCGATTCTCCCATAATACCTCCCAACCCCCAACCCACTAATCCCCGCCTCTCCCGGCTTCTCGCTTTCGTCCCCTCCAACCCTCTCCTCCGGCTCCGGCTTCCTAACGGCTACGGGATCCAGCCCCTCCTCCACCGCCGCCGGCGCCTTATGCGCGCCCCGCGCAACCAACTTCTGCTTCTCCTTGCGGAGATTGTAGGACAAGGCCCAGACCACAAACCTGACGTCCCATGGCGTGAACGTCGGATACGTCCACAGTCTTGACGCGTCGAACGGCGGAAGCAAGTCCAGAAAATCCGCCACGATGCCTAGCGTGAGGCCCCACAGCAGCAGCGGCTTCGCCGTGGGGACGCTTCTACTCATACTCCGCCTCACCCCCAACATTGAACCGGCGCTGCTGCCGCTGCCCGCCCACCAGTTCGCAACTCTCCGCTTGACAAAAGCCGTGCTGCTCGAGACGTCGTCATGAGCCCCCTCCGGTATAAAGCCAGGAATGCTGCTACAGTACACGCTCTGCGACGGCACGAGCCGCACGGCCGCAAACACCATCTTCCCCAACATGACCCGCAGGAACCAGCGCCGGATCCCCATCTCGGCCTTTGCGAGCCGGTTCGAGACGTCCTGGAGCTCTACGGTGCGGAGGGCGGGCGAGAGCAGCGCGCGCAGCGAGACCCAGTGGCAGGATCCCACCTCCGTCGGCTGGAGCTTCAGCGCGGGAGGGGAGGGGGAGGTCAGGAGGTAGACGTAAGGGCAGAGGACCATGAGACTGCGGCGCACATGGCAGCTCGTCAGATACGCCTCACAGGTAAATATAGACGGGGGTGTGAGTTCTACCTACGGGACCTTCCCCCATGAGGTGGTGACGACGCGCTGAGGCAGGTTGCCGAGCTGGAGCGCGTGCGCCGAGAGGTCGATGCCGACTTCTTCGAGGGTCTCACGCACGGCTGTCGCCTGGTCGTCTGCGTCTTCGGGATCGCGACGCCCGCCGGGGAGCGCGACGTGGCTGGTCCATCGGTCGCCCTTGCGCTCGGCGCGCTTGATGAAGAGGACCTCTGCATCTCCATATCTCACCCAGTCCTGGTCGAAGAACGTGTTCACCTGCTCTTCAATGGACGCCGGAGCGCTAGAGGAGGCTTCAGGGGCGTCGACATCTTTCGAGGGCCAGTGGGAGTAGTGAGGTTGGATGCGGATGATAAGGGCGACGGAGGCTCGTTTGCTGATTGTTGGCGGATTCGGTACATAAGGGTAAGGATTCGAATGGAGATCAAGGAGGACAGTCTTCAGATATTGTACTAGCTCCGAGGGAGCTGTTCCCAAACTCGCAGACATGTTGCGCCCGGCTTCTGTTGAATTGGAAGTTTCGGGAGATTGTTGACTTGCGCCGATGACGAGCAGCAACTCGGCGGTCAGACGCGGCAGAATATCCCACGTGCGAGGAAGCTCTACTCTCTGCGGCAGGTGCGGGTTCATAGCCATCGAGCTTAAGAGCGTCTCAATTGAGACATAGAACTCTCTAAACCATTCTAGATTCCTGCAGATACAAAATAGACACCACTGTACGGCATATATAGAAGACCGACTACAATCAACCAGCTTCCCGCCAACAATGCGCTTCGGCAAAACCCTGCGCAAGTCCATCTACACGCCCTGGGCGGATAAATACATCGAGTACGACAAGCTGAAAAAGATTCTACGCGAAGACGAGTCCACCGCGGGATCCACCAACGACGACGATGACAAATGGACTGAGGAAGATGAGGGCGCGTTTGTCGAGGAGCTCGTGAATGTGCAGCTGGAGAAGGTTCACGCGTTCCACTCCGAGACGTACCAGAAGCTGCGGGACCGGACGGCGGCGTGCGAGGCGAAGCTTAATTCTTTAGGGCAGGGGAAGGTTGGGGATAGCAATGGGGATAGCAATGGGGATAGTAATGGGGACAGCAATGGCGGCAATGGGGCGGAAGAGAAGAGTAACGAGGAGGATGAGAAGCAGGAGGGGCGTGATGAGGACCAGGAAGCTACGCTGAAGGAGGTGCTGCAGGAGCTGGATAGCATCACGCGCGAGGTCAACGAGCTGGAGAGATACGCCCGCATCAACTATACCGGCTTTCTAAAAGCAGCCAAGAAGCACGACCGGAAGAGGGGACACGACTACCGGGTCAGGCCTCTGCTGCAGGTGCGGCTGGCGGCGCTGCCGTTCAACAAGGAGGACTACTCGCCACTGCTATACAGGCTGTCCGGGATGTACTCGTTTGTGCGGCAGGACCTCGAGCGCGACAAGCCTCAGCCAAGGGGGCTGTCGTTCTCCGACAGCCAGACTGGCGGCGAGGGCTTCACGTCGCACAAGTTCTGGGTGCATCCGGAGAATTTGCTCGAGGTCAAGACGGTCATCTTGCGCCGTCTGCCTGTGTTGGTATACAACCCGCAGACCTCCAGGATCGCCGAGGGCACACAGAAAGACCCTACCATCACGTCCATCTACTTCGACAATCCTCGGTTCTCGCTCTACGACGACAAGGTCAACCACAGACCTGACGCCTCGTCTCTGCGGCTCAGATGGTACGGGCAGCTGGCCGACAAGACAGAGATCTTCTTCGAGAAGAAGACGATGAAGGAGGGCGACGCGAGCGAGGAGCAACGCTTCGCCATCAAAGAGAAGTACATCCAGCCCTTCATCCGCGGCGACTACAAGATGGAAAAGAGCATTCAAAAGTTACAAGACCGATCCGGCGACCACGGCGCCAGAGCCGACCAGCTACACAAATCCGTCGATTCGATCCAGTCCTTCATCAAAGACAACGACCTCCAGCCCGTCGTGCGCGCAAACTATACCCGCACCGCGTTCCAGATCCCCGGCGACGACCGCGTCCGCATCAGCCTCGACACCGACCTCGCGTTGATCCGCGAAGACGCCATCGACAAAGACCGCCCCTGCCGCGATCCCGAAGACTGGCACCGCAGAGACATCGACGACGCGCAACTAGAGTACCCCTTCACCTCTATCCGCAAAGGCGAGATCAACCGCTTCCCCTTCGCTTTACTGGAAATCAAGATCAAAGGGCGCAAGAGCTACGAATGGGTTTCCGACCTCACCTCCTCTCACCTCGTGAAAGAAGCGCCGCGCTTCAGCAAGTTCGTCCACGGCGTCGCCCTCCTCTTCGAGGACCACGTCAACAGCTTCCCCTTCTGGCTGTCGCAGC
Source organism: Coniosporium apollinis CBS 100218 (assembly GCF_000281105.1). NCBI lineage: Eukaryota > Fungi > Ascomycota > Dothideomycetes > Coniosporium > Coniosporium apollinis. The sequence goes on from NW_006913265.1 coordinate 791,790, forward strand.
TCGAAACAGACATCCGCCGCGACCCGCACGAAGCCTTCGAAGAGGAGCAGGAGCGCAAAGCAAAGGTGGCCGAGGACGAGGTGGCCGTGGGGAGCCTCTTCGGCGCCGGCTCCAAGGAGTCCGCCTCAGCCTTCAAGCACGGCGTCAGTTCTCCCGTCGGCTCGCCGGACCGCCCGTCCCGCATGGACGCCCGCCTCCAGCGCCGCGCGACGGCCGAGATGACGCGCCGAGCGAGCCAGGCCTACGTCGGCGACGCCTCGGGCAAGGAGGCCGTCGTCGACGAGGAGGACTCGGATGACGACGGCCAGCAGGCTGATCGCGACGCCGCGAACACGACCATGAGCACCGGAGGCTTCCGCAGCCTGTTCCCCTCGTTCTCGACCTCGAAATACGCGCGCGCGCACCGCGAGCGCCGCGCCAATCTCCCCGCGGGCGTCAAGGACCCGGGCCTCTGGATCAAAGACCAAGGCCCAGTCAAAGTCGAGGCCAAGGTCTGGCTCGCGAACCAGCGGACGTTTATCAAGTGGCAGCACGTAAGCGTGCTGCTGGCGAGCTTGAGCCTGGGGCTGTATAATGCCGCCGGGGAGACGAACGGGGTTGCGAGGAGTCTCGCGGTCGTGTATACGGCCATTGCGGCGTTTGCGGGCTGTTGGGGGTGGGGGGTGTATATTTGGAGGAGTAGGATGATTGAGCGGCGCAGTGGGAGGGACTTTGACAATGCGCTGGGCCCGGTGGTGGTGTGTTTGGGGCTTGTGGTCGCGTTGTGTTTGAATTTTGGGTTCAAGGTGAGCGATGATGCGATTGGGGGGTGTGGTTGGGAGAAGCTAATGGAGTGGCAGTATCGTGCGGCGATGCAGGAGAGGTCGAGACAGCATGAAGGCATGGGGAATGCCACGTACCCGTACAGCTATGGTGTGGGCGAGCTCTAGGATGCGCGGTATCGCAATTACGAGGGCACGGGTGTCGAGTTTGCGTTGAGCAGCCGATGGCCAGGATGATCCTGAACTCATCGAATGTGTGAGTGCGCTGGATCCGCTAGGAGAAGTGCTCGCAACAGGCCTTGCCGTTGTTTGTACGTCTGCATCCTATCTCGCGATTGTCGTTCTCTGCAGAGACAATCGTCCGTCCAACGCTACCGTATCACTTCAGCAGCCGTCGCGGGTGCTTGCGCGCAGACGGATATGAGAGTATTGAGCTTCGTTTCGCGCAACACTGCACGGATGGACGACAGATGTGCAGCAAGAGACGGGAGCAGCTAGCACTTTATTAATTACCGCATCCGCCGTGTGTCGCGCGAAAGTATCACTTCAACGTCTCGTATGGGTACGCAGGCCCCTTCAAGTTGTATCCCTTGATATGCATCTACGTGCTTTGCTCCCGTTGATATAGACGGCCCAGCTATGATATCGACATAACTGGTGCGGGAAGATTGTCTGTAGGTACGCGAGTGATACAATTGAAGCCATTGATCAGGTTAGAACCCGTGCGGATCTAGATCTAGATCCGCTTACGGCAATGGCAATTGTACGTAGCATCCCGTCGGGTGTTGTCCGTCGGAAGGCTTTCGCCATGAATGCTCCTTTAGGCCGTTTGTGGAGTTAGATATGCTGCAGGTCCCCTTTTGCCTAGACGCTCGAAGGCTTAGCTTTGCTTGATCTTTGCTTGACGGTTTGATCCGTCATGGTCAATTTCTTAGATCAGTGAGGCGCAATACAATTAAGTTTGCTGATCACCAGGATTTTGTAGAAGCAAGGTTGGTTGATCGCTGTCTGCCCTTCCCATAATAGCAGGTCCAAGATAGGCAGGTGTTTGATACTGTTGCCGTGCTCATCCAGGCTCAATCCAACACACAAAACCTGTTTCCTTCCAGTGTGGGTGAGTGGTTTGCTGTCAACGGTCAACGGCTGCATGTACGATGCCGCAATCTCCCGATGCTCATGCTGCGTAACAGCGTTGGTTCCTGGAGGCTCCTCGCACAAAGAAAAACTCGGACGCTGGTGTTCCCCACGGCGCGGCTGGAGAGATCTCGGATGGCGCCTTCGGCTTGTCGGCATCAGCCTGGTTCACCGCCATCTTCAACGAGCAAGGTGTGTAAGTTAGCGAGCGATTGTTTCCGCCCGTTGGTTTGCGAGAGGATGGAGTGTTGGATGATCAGCCTTCAAAGTTTCTATTCTTTTCGAAGGATTACTCTTTGGGGGCCATCTTTGCTGAGCCTCGCGATGGCTGCCGGGCTGAGACGACCCTATTTACCAACACGAGAAATATCGAATTAGCAAAATCCTGCAGGCCGACGCGAAGGATGCAGAGGATGAGGCAGGGTTCTAGCGGCCGTTGGGCCAGATTACTCGCGCCAACATGGTTCTCCTGGTCTGATGGACGGGAGTGGCGTTTCAGGCACACTGGCGCGTTTCACGGTGGGGCGAGGCTCCGCGGCTTGATTGGCGCACCCCAGACGTTTAACGGCGGTCGATGCGGGGGTTTGCGTCGGTCACTCGTTGCAGCCCCCTGGTGGCAGCAAGCAGCAATTCGCGGACCCTGCGTTAAGAGTCGTTGGAGCAGGCATCTGACGGCTGTGCTGCCCGCGTTGGCCGGATTGTGTGCAGCAGAGTGGCCTAGCGCGTCGAAAATCTTCTGGTGGGCTGTGTGCTGCTTCGCTGTTGCTGCTCCATGCAGACCTTGAACGCTGGAAATAGGGCCATCTGCACACCGGCCGGCTGCTTGTGACCGCGTCGATCCATCGATTGCTCCGTGCGGGCCATTGAGGGTGCAATAGTCTGCCGACTAGGTACTTCTTAATAGCATGAAGTCCCCCATGGTGGGTCGGTCGAGTGTGCGGCATTCCTTACTACTTCCATCGTATCAACAGAGCGCCTGTTTGCAGAGGTCAAGTCCGTCTCCTCTGGTCATCTTTAAGCCTTCTAGGTCAGTGGTCACATGTCGATATGAGTGTCCTTGCGCACTGCTATAGTCGTTTCAATTCTTCCTAACCCGTTTCTGGCTCCTCCTCCGAGATCTGCTATGGCAACTCAAGCGAGTGCTACCCTTGTATCTGCTCTACGTCAATCGCGGAGGCTATGTTGCGGAGAGCTTCATACACTCCTCCGAGGCTCCTGCGTGATATACGATTACTGACTGGCGGTCGTCAGGCGTCCCTCTTTGCGCCGCCATCAACATGAGGTCTACCTCCGTCTGGCTCGCCGCCTGCACAGGCCTGGCAGCAGCATCTCCCCTACGCCCTCACGAAGTCCACGCCCTCTACCCCAGGCAGAATGCATCAACACCATGTGCACTCGCCAGCGCCGCAGTAGCAGCCGCCCCGCGCGCAGCCGCACCTACCATACCCGCAGAACTTGCGTACAACTGTCTTACGAGCGTGCCGTTGAATGCAACGGCTGGACTGCGCCTGCTCGGGTCTATTCGGCCATACATCCAATGGCAAAGCACACTCACGTGGTTAAAGAACCCTCCTGCTGAGTACGTGGAGAAAGTGCAGGGTCCGGTCGACGTAATAGCCAACCTGGATAAGATCGAAGGGAAGCTAGAATCGGAAGAGTACGCCAACGAGTACGAGTTTTTATGGGAGCTATACAGAGCTCTCCACGTCGCGCACGACGGCCACTTGAACTTCATCCCGGACCTTGTCGGCGGCATCTTCAACTTTGGGCGAACCGTGCCGCTTGTCTCTGTGTCCGAGGATGGCAAGAAACTGCCCGCCGTGTTTGCTTATATCGACGTCCTGCAAGCGTCTTTCCCGAATAAGACATACGAGCCTTCGGCCGTCACCTCAATCGACGGACAAGATGTCAACGCGTTTCTGCAGAACTGGAGCCAGTGGGGTTCACTGCAAGACCGAGATGCCCTTTACAACAACGTCTTCTTCAACCTGCCCTCGATCTCTTTGGGACCGTCCGGTAGCGGCCAAGGCTTGTTCGTGGGTGGTGGGCGAGCACGATGGGTGTATCCGGGACCGACCACGGAGATTACTTTCGCGAACGGCACGACGAACACGTACCAGAACATCGCGCGTGTTCTGGTGTCGTTGAGGCAGGTCCAGGATGCTAGGACCCTCGTCGAGCAGTATATCATCTACTCTGAGACGGGCTCGGATTTTATCAGGCCAGGTAAGTTGACTCCGCATAGTATTCATGTTATGATCCGCGCAGCTTAGTCATGAATGCCGGCGCCTTTCAAAATTCTGTCGATGCGTTTTCTTCTGCTTTCCCGTTGAGCTGCTTGCGTACAGTTTAGGGCCTTGTGGTTCTGAGTGCTGGATTGTCACTTTGCAGCACGACCTTTACCCATATTTCGCGAGCTATTTGACAATATATTACACTTGCCAGGGCATGAGACTGACCTTCCCTGCAGACCCACAGTCACCGCATGGAAGCGGCAATGAGGTCATTACGGAGACCGTTACGGCGACCCCGACGCCGGCCCCGACACCGGACCCCATCGTCAGCGTGCCTGGTGTCACTTCGACAGTGGCAGTCGGCCCAACAAGCACAGTGACCCCTCCGCCGGGCTACCCGGCCCCTGTCATCAAGCAAACCCTAAATTACATCGGCGGCTACTACATCGACGATGCGGGTTACGAAGACGTCGCTGTTCTTACCGTCCCCTCCTTCGTCGGCGTATCTGGGGTGCAGGAAGACTTTCAGCTCATCACGACCGAGTTCCTGGCCCTGGCCAAGGCTGCAGGGAAAACTAAGTTGATCATCGACGTACAAGCTAACGGCGGTGGCACCATCCTCCTCGGCCATGACCTCTTCAAGCAGCTTTTCCCATCCATCGAGCCTTTCTCTGCGAGCCGATTCCGGGCCCACGACGCGCCCAACTTCATCGGCCAGAAGTACTCGGAACTCGCCGGCCAATATCCGCGCGATCTCAATGTGGCCAACAGGTCCGCACTGGAGTACATCTCGTCCGTCTTCAACTACCGCAGCGACGTCGACCTTAACCGCGAGAACTTCGAGTCCTGGCCCGACAAATACGACCAACACAAAGATGCCAGCGGCGACTCCTTCTCATCGCTAATCCGCTGGAACCTCAGCGACGTGCTCACTCCGCTCAACAGCGGCGGCATCAACGTCACGGGCTACGCCGACCGCACCAACGTCACCGAGCAGCCCTTCGCCGCCGAAAACATCGTCATCCTCACAGACGGCTACTGCGCGTCCACCTGCACCCTCTTCGCGGAGATGATGCGCCAGCAGGCGGGCGTCAGGACCATCGTCATGGGCGGCCGCAGCCAACCGGGGCCCATGCAGGCCATCGGCGGCGTCAAGGGCGCGAACGTCTTCCCCTGGTCTTACGTGCAGTACCTGGTCGAAGCGACGTACGCGGAGTCGACGGAGGAGGAGAAGGCGGCGTACAACCAAACGGAGATGGGGCTGTATAAGAACTACATCCCCTTCGAGCGCGCGGCCATCGGGCCGAACGTCAATTTCCGCGACGCGATCCGCGAGGGCGATGAGGGGGAGAGGGAGGTACCGCAGCAGTTCGTGTGGGAGGCCGCGGACTGTCGCATCTTTTATACGGCTGAGATGACGCTGGCGGTCGAGGCGACGTGGAGGGCGGCGGCGGACTCGGCGTTTGGCACGGGGGAGAGTAAATGTGTTGCCGGAGGCATCGGAGGTGGTGCGCCCGCGCCCGTGCCTGTGCCGAAGCCGTATGGAGGGAGGAGCAGGAGGGGAGTCGAGGTTAGTAGGAGGGCGGCGGTGCCGCGCCTGGATAGGGGGGACCGCCACTTGGAGGATAGTTTCGATGTGTGGACGAATATTGCGGAGGCGAATCTGGATGGGGATGGGATTATGTTGCCGTAAGGGTGGAGTCCTAGTGCTTGATGTCGCCACGGCGAGACACGGCAGTAATATGCTTGAAGCATGCATGGGAGGCGGCGCTGAGGTCATGGTTGATCTGCATTTTTCTTTAAGGGGTCTGTCGCTGGGTGGGCTTCATTGTTAATGCTAATGTATGCGCGTACGTTGACGCCGAACTTGATGATTGATACGAAGTCCTAATACGTTAGCTTTGCGACCTGCGTCAAGCACCCCTCTTTCCTCGAGTGCCCTTGATAGATGTTCGTTGGTCCCCCAGCGCTGCCTTGGTGACTGCAAATCATTGGCGAAGCAGTGAATAAATCAGCCAGCATATACCAATCTATTCGCATCCGCACCCGTACCTTACCCTTAAGTAGCCAGGTACAATCTGTTCCGATTACAAGCGTGCATGGTGAGAAGCCAACAGTGAGGCTCCCCAGCGACGTTCTTTTGAGCCTTCTATTTGTACGAAGAAATATACAGAACCAAGCTCTATTCTATGCGCTTCTTGTAACACTCTTTACGCTGTATTATATCCAGTTTATTCATCCTCCATCTCAGTTCTTCTTCAGCAGCATAGCCAAGCGTAACCTCCTCCAGAAATACGAAGACTGCGAATTACTCTTTTTACACATCTTCCCCGGATGTCGCCCCTGCCGTGTATGATTGGTGGAAGTGGCAGCCCGGAGCGAATTTCCTCATTCAAACTCAGGGTCCTGGGGTTCGGGACATTATCGCCGACAACCTCATTGCCGTCGCCGAGAAGTGCGGCACTCAATCCGCATATCGCGGCTTCGTAACCCGACAATGGCTTCCTGTACTGCTTCACGTCTACTTCCTTCGCGCGAAGAGCTTCACAATCGCCGTGACCATTGCTGTTACCTACCGCCCTAATATCCAAGCACTATCATATACCTAATACACCAGTGGAAGCAAAAGGCTGACAACAACGCAAACAACATGTCGAAGGTGTTCGATTATGAAGAGGGTACACCTATGCAGTATCCATCCACCATGCTGGTAGTAGAAGTGCTAAGACAACCCCCCAGTGGCCAAACACAACACCGCCGAGTCCTGCTGGGTGATACTCTACGGCTCCGTCTGGGACGTGACCTCCTTCCTCCCCTCGCACCCAGGCGGCTCGAAGATAATACTCCAGCTCGCGGGCACCGACGCGACAGAAGAGTACGACCCGATCCACCCACCAGGCACGCTCGAAGAATCCCTCCCGTCCTCCGCGAAACTCGGCACCATCGATCCAGACACCCTACCAAAGACCGAAACAGCGCCCGCAGACGACGATCCCACAGACACCGGTCCCCCGCCCCTCGAAGACCTCCTCAACCTCGACGACATAGAAGAAGCAGCCACGAAACAGCTCAGCAGAAAGGCATGGGCCTACTACTTCTCCGCGAGCGACGACCTCGCCACCAAATCTCACAACAACACCGCATACCGCCAGATCCTCCTCCGCCCGCGCATCTTCCGCGACTGCACGCACTGCTCCACCGCCACCACCCTCCTCGGCCACAGCGTCAACATCCCCATCTACGTCGCGCCGGCCGCAATGGCGCGGCTCGCGCACCCGGACGGCGAAGCCGGCATCGCAGCCGCGTGTGCGCGCTTCGGCGCCGTGCAGGTCGTGAGCAACAACGCGTCGCAGACGCCCGAGCAGATCGTGGCGGGCGCGGCGGAGGGGCAGGTGTTTGGGTGGCAGCTGTACGTGCAGACGGAGCGGGCGAAGAGCGAAGCCATGCTCGCGCGGATAGCGAAACTGCCGGCTTACAAGTTCCTCGTCCTCACGCTCGATGCGCCGGTGCCCGGGAAAAGGGAACACGACGAGCGCAGCAAGAACATCGGCGCTAACCTGCCTATACGGTCGTCTGTGCAGGAGGGCTCAGCCTCGACCACATCGCCTGACCCCGAGGCGGCCTCGGCAAAAGAGATCCCAGCCCCAACCGGCGGCGTCGGAAAGGCGCTCTTCGCGGGCACGGCGCCGGACCTGACATGGGCGACCACGCTGCCGTGGTTAGAGAAACACACCACTCTCCCCATCGTGCTGAAGGGCATACAAACGCACGAGGACGCCTACATAGCCTCCCGCCATCCGCAGGTCAAGGCCATCGTGCTGAGCAACCACGGCGGGCGCGCCATGGACACAGCCCCGCCCGCCGTGCACACGCTGCTGGAGATCCGGAAGTACTGCCCCGACGTCTTCGAGCGCGTCGAGGTGTGGGTGGACGGCGGGATCAAGCGGGGCACGGATGTGGTTAAGGCGCTTTGTCTTGGTGCGAAGGCGGTCGGAGTCGGGAGGGCGGCGCTGTTTGGGTTGGGGGCCGGGGGGCAGCAGGGCGTGGAGAGGGTGTTGGAGATTCTGAAGGCCGAGACGGAGACGGCGATGAGGTTGTTGGGGGTTGAGAGGGTGGAGGAGTTGGGGTTGCAGCATGTGAGTGTTTTCCAGAGTCGGTGCGACTGGTGTGGGTTTCAGAGCGGGAGGCTGACAATGGGGCGACAGATCAATACGCGCAGAGTGGAACAGGAGATCTATGATGGGCCGGCTAATCTGGAGGGGCCGTCCTTGTGGGAGAAGGCTTCGACAGCCATCAAGGCCAAGTTGTGAAGTTGATTTGGGGTTTTTTTGGATTTTGCTCAGTGTGCCATCTGGAGTCTGTATGCAGCACGGTGTCCACAAGGGTTCGATGTGGGTCAGTACCGGCATTTAGAATTTCCCATCACGCCTACAAAATTTCAATTCTCTTCCTGTTCTGTTGTGCGAGTGGTAGTGTGATCCACGCCCTGCGCCCGTGCCTGGCAGTTGTCCGTTGTGGACCATGGTACGGCCCCAACGGCCACGTGGGCCACAACCTTAATCTGCATCACAGTCCAGACCCTCATGGCGATTCCACATGGAGCTGCGCGCAAGCGGGAGGTGCGAATACATCGTCAAAAAACACCATCGGCAAATACGTGCGACGGAGTAGAATAGACACTGTCGCAGAGTTACCAGTATGAGAATTGCATATCCGGGAGATTTCAGGTATCCAAAGCACGGAGCCGCGGAACTGCAGTATGGCCACAACTCCGGTTCAGTCGCGACTCTTCGCTAGAACCACATACTCGACGTGTAAGCGAAACCCACTGTCTGAGCGAACCCACAAAGTTGATCAACTTCGCCATGCCCACGCCTATATAAGGATCCACGATTCCCCCTCCCACTCTTCTTACCACCAGCTTCTCAATACATCATCCATCCCTCCATCATCACCACAGAAAATCTTCATCAATACCACAAGACCACACACCACCACCACCACCCAACCAAAAATGGCCAAGACACTTCTCGTCTCCGCCCTCCTCCTCACCCTCACCATCGCCACCACCGCAGCTCCCATCCCCGCCACACCAACAACACTGGCCCCCTACACGCTGCCCAGCTCCGACACCAGAGGCAAAGACACGCACCCGATGAACATGCCGGTCGTCGCCCCCTGCAGCGATCCGCGCTGGAACTTCGTCGGCTTCGCCGGCTGCTACGCGCTCGTCAACGGCGGCGATTTCAACAACAAGGACTTTAACGCTCCGCCGGACGTGATCAAGGGCTTTGACCATCGTGAGAAGCCGCAGCGTCGCGAGGCTGAGAAGGAGGATGAGGGCGCAGGCAAGGACGCTGGCGGGGATCCTGTCAAGGTCGTGTGTGGAGACGGGTTGGATGAGAAGTGTATGCTGCTTGTTGGGGGACATGGTGTTGTGAGGGAGAGTGATGTTGTGGAGCGCGAGGTGGAGGCGCCCGTCGTCGAAGTGGAAGGGCCGGGAGAAGTGGAGGGCCCGGGGATGAAGAGGCCGGAGATGGAGACGGAGGCGGAGGAGGGAGGCCGTGTGGTGAAGTGGTTGGGCAAGAGGTCACCTTGGCAGTGGTGCCTTAATGCGCTGGCTTGTGCGAACACGGTCGAGAATATGAAGGATGGCAAGGACGGTAAGGATGATGAGTAGAGTTTTCAGAGGCTGGTGGGCTGCCAGGAGGGGAGGTGGATGGGTGTGAGTTCGACTGCTAGGCGGAGTAATGGGTTGTTTCGTGTCTGCTTCTCTGTGGCTTTTGTCTGTCTTTGGTGCTTCTGCTTAAGCAGCATGCTTTCTTGCTTTACCGCAGCGGCAGTGTAGGTAGCAGCCTACACAAAGGCAGTCTGAGTTCTGATGGTATACGTTGAGAGGATGTCGGCGACAGGTTCCACCCGACGGCTGTCTAAGCGTAAAGTCTCTCCTCCTTGAGTATGTCCACCTCTTTTTCATCTACCAAAGATCCTATCGCAGCATATCCCACTTCTCCATGCGGCGTCACGTCGCCAAAGCGCACTCTAATATTCCTCAACAATCTCGAGCGTTCGGCGCAGTCAAGCGCCGAGCCGCCCTGCGGCAGGTTCATGTACGGATTATCTCGTGTCATTGTCGCAATGTCCATCGCAAGATCAGGTCCACGACGCACGAACCCCAGCGCCAGTCCGACAACTCCAGCGATGAACATTGCTGAAGTGGATACGAGCAACGTTGCGAGCCATCTCTTGTCGCAGACTAAGATCTCTTCGCTTTCGGACATGACAGCGTTGGTGGCTTGCAACACATTGGTGCCGTTCCCAAGATTGCTGTCTGAATGTGGTATGCCACCGGGAACGACGAAAGCTCCGATGCCCGCTAACCAGAAAGTGTTCAGCAACTGGGCAAAGCTTATAGCAAAAGACTTCGGCCCGACAGTGTATAGCCGCGGCATCTTGGCCGTGGTGTTGAACGGAGATCCAGGGTTGGTGAAATATCGCTGAACTGCAGATGGTGTAAACATGTTCGCCATAACGGCTTGTTGAAGGTTTAGAGTGAATATATATGTGTTCTGATGAGAATCATCGAGGAAAGTCCAACCGGACGGCAGATGTGGCAACGTCGAGTCGCGCATTCGCACCACTTCGCAGCTCCTGCCTTTGCAATGGACTTGAACCTCAACATGGCGGGTGCGCATCGTGCACTCGGCATAGCTCATACGGGCGTTGTCGGTATCGTCATAACTGAAGTACACCCAGTTTCGAGGTGGTGGATCGTTCGTGTTTGATGTGAGCGCCAGGTATCGCGAAGAGTTGTCGGCGATGCGTTCTGTCTTTAGTGCCCATGAGTAGTCTTGTGCTTCGATCCAATCATAGTTATCCGTATCTCTCGTGTCGTTGCCGTACTCCTCTAAACGCGGACAGTCAAGGGCCCAGTACGAAGTCTCCAGGCTGAAAGTGGTATTCGCTCGATCCGCTACGGCCGAGACAGGGATACCAATCAAGGAAGAATAGACAGAACTATTTGCATCGACCGCGTGCCAGCCATCGCTGGTGGAGCTGGTGTTCAAGCTTTCCATCATAGGAATCTTCACGTTGCCCCAGGTATCCATGCTGGAAGATTTGGTGGATGGAGGACTCAGCAGTGCCGCTATGAAGAGGGACTTTTGAAGCTGCGAGAAGGACGTACTATCGCCTACGCCTGTCACAGCCACATCATCTCCGCGAATCAATGAGCCGTTCATATCCAGATATCTCATCGTCACAGGTGTGTGCGTAAATTCCCGAGCGAAGCCGAGGACGCGGAGAGAAGCCTGGCCACCAACCGGCGAGAGTGACCACAGTAGAATAAGGCTGATAGCTACGGGGCCGACGGTGCGAAGCTTGAGCTGTGTTGTTACGGTGGCAAATATGGCCGTGCTGCCGAACAGCTGATCGAGTACTCCTAGGCGTTCACCGCGCTCAAGCCGCCATAGCGCGATGGAATGTAAAGCCTGGCTGACCACCGCAGCAAACAGGATCGGAAACACTGTGGGACCCTATGGCTCGAGTCAGCATGCGTCCTAAGAAGAGGTTGGCATTAGTACTGCCGATTCTATTCTGAAATGTAGTCATGAAGCTGCGGCATGAAATTTCTTATGGACGAAAGATTCAGCATCTCGCCTGTCGTCTTAGGTCGGACAAGGTATGACATGATCGAAGGGTGTTGCATTTGGAAGCAACACGTTGTACAAGAATTGTATGGAGGTGGTAATCGGAAAATGAGAGGCACGTACATATCGAGCTGCATCTATAAGCTTGGCCTTATACGATATCGACGCCGTTGCGACGCCGTCGTACTTCAGCACTATACCACCGTACACAAAGAATACAATGGATATCAGAATGACCACGATGTCTCCCAAACAGCTAAGGGCTGAAATGATACCGCCTCTGTGCAATTTTTGCGGTTTCTGCGGCCATCTGGGAATGTTGATCTGTTTGGAGAGTTTTTCTGAGTTTGAGGCCCGCTCGGAATTAAGAGAAGGAGGAGAATCAGATACGGGCGATACGGGAGAGTAATTGACTGTTGGAAGGACTCGCTGCGGGAGCCAGCCCACCGCACGCGAACGAGGAGTACCAGGAGCAGTAGACATGATAGGATTAAGAGCTGAGAAAACAACTGAACGTAAACGCAGCGGGAATAGCCTCAAGGGTCTGACATTGTGAGGCAAGAATATATGGAGGGCTGCCTGCGGCACAGCATGGCGCATCTGGCCCCCATGCTGTTTTGGCGGCACGCTGTAGCCCCTGTAGCGGATTATATGCAGGCTTTAAATAGGTTATGGCGGCAGTAGACGTAAGAAGCGATTGGATAAGAGAACCCCAAGCGCGTACCAGGCAATTCGGACCGCATAGCGCTCGTAAGGAAGCAGTCGCAGTCTGAGGCCAGAAATCCTCGAGCTATGACACCAACTCTTGATGCTCCCCGTCCCAACCTTAATGTCTAAGCCGTGAAAGGCGCATGAGATTTGACTACGAGGAAGTATCGTCAAAACATCGACGTGAGCTCATTGAGGTAAGAACGTGCTTACCACACTCTCCCGGTTGGGCCTTCGGCGCTTATCGCGATCATGCCATGGAAGCGGCGCGTATCTAGAGAAGGATCTGAAGGATTAGAACTTGGTGGATCCGGAAACAGCACTATCCACACGTTCGTTTTGGCAGGATATGATCGGATAGGCGAAAGGGGTGTAGCGTCATGCAGTCTATGCTAAGTTTGGTTCATGGCGGAGCTTTGGAAAGGCGTTCTGTACCGCAATGCACGTGCCTCTGGTATAATAGCCCAACCTCCATTTCTCACCAGCCCGCCAATGGTCTTTCCGATACTTCAAGAATGAAAGTGCCCTTCGTAGCTTCTCCAGTTGTTAGTATCAATAACGCGGCACGAGACTTCAGGTTGTGCGCGACGTTTGGTCTCACAATGATGAAGGGCTCTTTTTATCACGTGCATACACCAAAGTGTCCAAGCCAGCAATACTCCAACACGTCACGAAGGTGAGGAACAGAGGAGGTATCGTTGAGTTTCATTGATGCATGTGGGAAGAAGGTGAAGCAACTATCCAGCCTGGAGGCTCCCCTATGGCCACAAGTATTGACAGTGAACGAAAGTCGGACCCAGGCTGACCTGATGCACCAGATCTAGATATCCTCGAGGCAAGCCTCAACAGACCGACTATCGATCTGTTGCGAGGAATCGAGACTAGACACCCGGCATCTACGCAAATGGGCCGATGAGGAAGAAAAGATCAAAACAGTTCCGTGAAAGGAACGACCCAGCATGCAGCCAAATACCACCCTCGACTTCCGAGCGAGGATATTCCAGGTGTAGCAGAGACGTCAGAAGTGGCAGCGGATCTCGAAAAATCTGGATCCGCCATCCCGTCTAGGATGATACACTAGTAGTTCCACCGAACAGTTGGGTGGTTGAGGGATGCACCGACGTTCTTGCCGTACTGTCCGCCCCAGTTGCCTGCATTGCCTGGTCAGCGCAAGGAAGATATAAGCCGGGAACGGAGGACAAACCTGGCTTCTTGTAATTGCAAACAGTAAAGAAAGGAGCGACGTTAGCACCAACATTGGCCAACTTGCCTTCGCGGGCGGAGCAGTCGAAGGTGTGGCAGCCAACCGCAGTAGTCTCCTTCCAAACGATCTGCGAGAAGTGGCCCCAACCATGGAAGTTGCCCATGTCTGGGTCCGCCTTGCCGTACTGGCCTTCATAGAAGTTGACTTCGCCATTGTAGAACAACTCAGTAATGACAGCGGTGACGTTGTTCTCCCGAACGCCAGCAGCGATGTTCTGGCCATACCCCCCGCCGCCGGCTTTGCTGTAAGGATGTCAACAACGGCACCGAAGTTGTGAGCAGAGAAGGCTACTTACGTGTTGTGCTCGTACTTGCAAGAACTTCCGATTTCGCGTGCGATCGCGGCGAGGTTCTCGTCCCAGACAAGAGCAGGAGCGGAGTGGTTGGCACGGTGAACGTTGTGATGGCGTAAGACAAGATCGGCGTAGCCAGTCGGACGACCAGAGGTGGGAGCAGGGGCAGCTGCCTCGGAAGTCACTGGAGCTTCAGAAGGAGCCGGAGCCTCGGTGGGGGCCGGAGCAGCAGAGGTAGCCGGAGTTTCGGAAGTAACGGGAGCTTCAGAAGTAGCTGGGACCTCAGAGGTAGCAGGAGCTTCGGTAGTGGTAGGAACAGTGACGAAGGTGGGCTGCTCCGAAGTGGGAGCGGGAGCAGCGACGGAAGTAGTTGTGGACTTCCTGGAACGGCGAGTCCAGTAGCCACGGTTACGCGTCACGGTGAGCGCCGGAGCAGCAGTCGAAGTAGGAGCCGGAGCCTCCCCGCCAGCCGTTACGTATTGAGTGACGGTAACGTAGGCGTACTCAGTGACGAGGTCGCGCTTGAGCACTGGAGTGGCGATGGCGCCAACGGCGAGAGCCGCAGTGACGAAGATGGAGGAACGCATGTTGATTTGTTTGAGTGCGGTTGTGAGTGAGTTCGACTTTTGGTGTCCGGATCTCAGATCGCTGACAGAGCTATGGAAGACTGACTGGAAGTTAGCTCCGTGCCATCCAGACGCCGGCAATCTGAGGAAGAACAAAGCGATATTTAAAGAAGAGCACGTTGTTCTAGGCCCGAGGATCAGGTCACGAAGCGGGAGTGGCTACTTACGCGGCAACGGTTGATCAACCTCACTGAGGGATAGAAGCTGGAAGGGTGCGACTGAGGCGCACGCGCGGGACAAAGGATTGTGGAGTGTGTGGAAAAGAAAGTGGTCTCGTGGAGGCTATGCTCGCACAAGAGAAGGCAGAATTGCAAATGAAGGTGGATGAAGAACAAAAGACAGACGTTGGTGGATGACCGAGAAGGATGTGGTTGAGGGAGAGGAGGCTTAAGAAGACCGGAAAGACGCTAATTAAGCGAGGACGAGGTCTCGTGTTTCAAGTTTGTGGTGGTGAAGCTGTGGAGGCGGGCGAGTCAAAGACAAGACGAGATGAACAACAAGCACCCGTGCTGCCGCAGACAAACGGAAACGTCCGAGCAATTTAAAGGCCCAATTGATCGTCACCTTCACGGACTTCGAAGTGATACATGCACGCCGGCTCCATAGAATGTACATTTTCGAATCGCAGTCGTTGTTTTGGTACGATTCATGCCACATGTCGTTATGGAGACGCCGCTTCATCCCTAGCTGCCCGTTCGCAGGAGTCTCTCTCTCTTCCCTTGCGCTTAGCAATGCTCATCTGTCTACTGCCAGCTAACCCCTCAATGGAGGTGTGGATGTTTCCTGCCCTTTGATCTCCCCCGTGGCTGACTCTGTTCCGTCGCGGCGTATCAGATTGTCTGGGTTCCTGCGCCGCATGACAGCTGTACCCCTGAAAATCTGCATGGATTGCGCAAACTTCGGTGCGCACATGTCGGGAACGGGTTACCGTGACAAGGAACAAACGCCACAGCCGCCCGTAGCCAAAACACCGTGTCCCTGTAACCCGGTGCGCCCGAATCCTTCATCTCGGGATCGCGTGCATCATCACAGGAGACGCGAGGAGCCGGTCGAGAAGGCGGGGGCCTCGAGCCAGTCGAGGCGCCAAGAGCTTCGCTGGCCAGAGCACCCCGCATCTCCTTCTCGCGCGCTTTCGCGTGTCACATCAGAGCACCTCACTAAGCCCTGTGTGGTGATCTCTGCCGTTCGAGAGCTCTGATCGTCCACAGGTGCATAAGAAGCGCGGTTGAGCCCCACAGATAAGGTTTGACGGCAGGCATATCCAGCGTCGACTGCCGCCGACAGGTATCACCACAGTGCTACAACTTCCAACTATCCAATGGTGTTCTGCTTCACAGTTCCGCAAAATTTCGTTTCCACCTGTCTCAAACGAGTGCAAAAGCGTTTACCTCCCCATGCGTTGGCAATGTCCCCTGTCTCTCGATGGCGTCGGCATCTTACCCGACACCGTACCTCAAAGGCAGCTTGCGGGCGTAGACTAGATTCTGTCTAGAGAATGTATGCCAGCAAGACTACGCGGCCTCCGAGTGTATGTCCGACTGTCGGCGGAGCGAAGATCGTTTGCATGTATGACCTCGCGTGTCGAAAGGGCTCGCGAGTAACGATTCATTTGCAAACAGCCAAAAGTTTAGAATATTTGAGATGTCAGCTAAGGCTCTTTCAGCGGATGGCGCTCGGATTTCAAATCTCCATCAGGATGGTTGTGCGTTCTTTGTTCACTGCCGCAGATGAGCCTCATGACCAAAGGACGAGCTCCAGCCCTTCCCCACTGGGCTCATGCAGGCCCGCGTCCATGACCGCCGTGGCCACATGGTCGAGATGCGCTGCACGACACCTAGAGTTAGTGCATTGCGCACACAACTGCACGGAACCTTTCATTTCCATGCCACATGTTGAGCGGTGGAGTAGGATATCCGGACTCTGCTCTTGGAAATTCGATACGGTCTACACGTCACTAATGGGTTCTCGTGTCATCTGGTGCTCTTCAGCACAACGGACTCTGAGCCGGGATGGAAAGGGGAGAGTGAAAAACATGAAACGGAGGGCTGCTTCAAGATGGGCTGTGAACAGGGATATCTGTCGCAGCTAGGTTTAGCGCGGACCCGGGAGCCTATCGATCCTTTTGGCTTCCCGCCGCTTGGCGTGGGTTTCCAGAACTTTGGGATGGTGGCTCAAACGGGCGCTTCTGCCTCAGGACAGCTCAAACCTACGAAGGAGGAGGTCTTTACTGATGAAGCGGTGGCCGCTTGACCACCCTCCAATATCATTAACAAACGCTAATCATCAGTTCATATAATTTGTGTCTGGACCTTATGTTAACTGAAGATATATCTAAAGAACCAGTCCCCATCCCCAAGCACCTAAAGATTGTACTAAGAAAACCTTTGGTCGCGCGCCATCAAGCGGCCGCTTCCTCCGAAAATACACTCTCCTTCGTAACTTCGTCGCCAGTGAATGCATCGAGTACACGCCTCAACGTCCAAGTTGGAAACAAGACAAGTTCCTCGGTTTACTGACCTATTTCTTTCGAAAGATATGCCTCGCTGCCCACCAACATGATTTGATCTATACAAATACGTTCAAAGAGCTCTAAATTTGGACAAGAAGGGATCATATCTTCCGAAGGACGAGACCATCAATATACAAGCTCTGAGCCGAACCTCGGCAGAATATCACGATCTCCACGGTTCGGATTAGGCCGATGTAGCGGTGCTCAACGTTTGAAGGCTTCCCTCAGTCTGGAAGCCTTTCACGGTGTCGGTAGCTTCCTGTGGTGAGCTGAGGAGCGCCGCTGCTGCATGGGAACCGCGTGCCTGGAGGGCCGGACTGTGATACAACTGCATAGAGAGAAAGCTAAGAAGCCAGAGTAGGGAAAAGTTCGTCGAGCCTCCAACGGGAGTGACGGGCCATCCTTTTCAGGCGTCATAACTTGAACGCAGTTTCCAAGCGAGAGCTGAAGAAATAGACGTGCGTATCTAAGAATCTCTTTGGCTCTTGGTTTCCTTCGCGAAGGTCAACTCATGGAGCAACAACTCTACGTTTACACCGAGGTGTTCTTGGTCCTGGGACAGCCGTCAGCTAAAGTCGACCTCTCCGTCCTTGAGGCGGATGGGAGGAGCATAGTGGAGTAAGTTCTTCGGAGGGTGCCGTTACGTGCGCCGTCGCGAGCTTCTCAACCGCGCCATCTCGCGTCGCTTCTTGCACTTCTTCATTCTATTTCCAAACAATAGGCCATAATGTAGACAACTTCCACTACGAACTTTCTTCCTCGGGTGCTTGTGATATCTGACTTACCAAACCTCAGACGAGTCATCTGTCAGGTCGTTGGAGAGAGCATGAACCTGACAGCTTCGATATACGCATCCGTCAATATAATCATGCGTTAGCATAGAACTCTTTGCCAAAAACACTCTTTTTCGTAACAGTCTCATCTCAGGGTTGTTCTGTTCGATGACTGTTCGACGTCCCCCTAACTGCACCATCTGAGTCTGCCTGTTGACGTTTTCCGCCGATTTTGTCCAGAGCTCAGCTTGTCCAACCTCAATCCAAGACGGGCCTGATAAAGTTGGGCAGCCGGTGATATACCCGCACCAGAAATTCGGCCTGGTCGTACGAGGCTTCACCCCGCAACTTGCCACAGCTCAAAAGGGGTTTCGGTGTCATATGGCAACTGACTTACAGGAATTGATCCGCGAAAGGTCCAAGGGCACCTAAAAGAGGGAGTTGGTAGTACCGACAGTTTGTTCCAATTCGTACTCAGCTTTACTGGGCGTTTCTAAAGTCTGAGATTACCGGACAAAACACCATGAATAGTACTGGAGCACGAACACTCAAATTGTAACTGACCGCAGCCGAATTACTGTCAACGGACAAAGTGACTGCTCCAGGCCCGTGCCTACATCCTACGGCAAGCTCCTCCGCGTTCTAGCACCATCCGCCTTACGTGCGACCACCACTATGTTTGCTACGAACCGCGCTCTTGTTTTTGTCTAAGCTTGTGGCGCAGAAATACGTTCACCATGTAACCGTCGCCTGTCATCACGGCAACTAACAACCGCGACGGTTCCGGTTGTCAAGTCATAGCCCCGGATACCGAGTTCTTCTGGAGCACCAAATGTATA
This sequence comes from Coniosporium apollinis CBS 100218, assembly GCF_000281105.1. Lineage (NCBI taxonomy): Eukaryota > Fungi > Ascomycota > Dothideomycetes > Coniosporium > Coniosporium apollinis. Next base: position 810,579 of record NW_006913265.1, read on the forward strand.
TCAGATGACCTATGACGCTTGACACGCGGGTAGTAACGGCGGGATGCAAAAACCCGTGTTGGCATTCGACTATCAAACGCCAATCGGATTTCATTACCCTGTTGAGAGAGAAAGCATCTTATGTACAGCTCTTGAGCCTGCACCTTTATCCCCAGGGAACGCTTGGGCTTCTCGGGTCACTGCTCTGATGAGGCTACCGGAGCTACCGGTCTTCACATCTTAATCTGTCGGTCTGAGAGCACCAAAGACAGCACACTGACACGTACCACAGTTTCAGGCCGCTACCACGCCGCTAAACTCCGTATGATGATAGCCAGCTCAAACCTATACCTCCCACGGCGTGAATCAACAACGATGCAACACAGATCGCAAACGTCTAGCCGTTCGCTCTAATAGCTAGGTACAATAGTAGTCGAGAACTCCTAAAATAATTCGATGCCGCGCTTAGCCTTGACCGAACCTGATGAGCAGCTAAACCAACGTCGTACTGAAAGAGACGGAAGGCCTGACTGTAGTTATCAAACCCGCGCTCGAGTCGATTCTCCATGACAGGAGTCACTGACACAGGAGCCGCACCCATTAACTCTTCAAACACTGAATCTGCGTCAAGCGGCAATGCCTCAACCCCTCAAGTCAGTATTTGCTTCCTGACGGTGCGGCTGTAGCCCGACGCTGAACTTGACGCTTTTGCGTTAAGCAGACCAAACAGTCAACAGAACATCGAGACTTACTTGACAGAACCTTCAATCTAGTTGCAAAGCTCTTTTGTCTAACACACAGCAATAAACTTGCTCGACTTCACTTCTGTCGAGTCTTAGAGACGTACATCTCACGTGAGATCGTCCTATGTCGGAACCTGGCACGGGACCCCCTAAGGAGGGCTCAAAGTGCTGAGTGCAGCAGGCCTGTCTCCAGTCGCGCCATTGACCGAGACTGAGAATGCCGGAGCTAGAAGTCAGATAGGAGCAGATCGTCACAGCAGGGTTGGGTGGGTTGCCTCCCAGGATCAGCAGAGTAGTTTCTGAAAGCAATAGTACATCAATACCTAATGATAATGCATTCGAATACCGAAACCGACCTCACTTGCTCCAAGATGACCAAGTCCCCACCAAACGCCTGCCCATGTGCCCCGAAGCCAACGACAGTCCGTCCACCATATCGGACATACGGATGCAGCCGCCCCAACAGTCTATTCTCTTACACACACCCCTAAAACCTAACCCCAAGTCCCCCTTTTCCGGGCTCTCACGCCACACCCACCCCATGCCCATGCCCATGCCCATCCCCACCGGCCTCACTGCTCCCACCCCCTCAGCCCCGCCCCCGCGGCCAGCCCCCCACTCCTCGGCCCCCCATTCCCACCCCCCACGCCCTCCAAACACTCGCCCATCCTCTTGACCGCCGTCTTCGCCCTCTCCTTAACATCCAACTCCCCATCCTTCAGCAGTCCCTGCAGCTTCTCCCAGAACCCTAAACTCCGGAGCTCCAGCGCTCTCAGCCTGGCGGCACCCTTCTCGCTCTCGTCGTCCACCCAGGTAAGATTGTGCACGAGCCAGACACACCCAACCCGGATGCGCGGGTCTGGGTGCGAGAGCAGGGGTAGGATGCCGTCGGTGAAGAGGGACGTCTGCGAGAGGAGGAGGGTCCGGTATTTAGGTGTGCAGGCGGCGATGTGCACGAGGATGAAGACGGCAGATTGGAGGATCGAGGTTGTTTGGGCTGAGGAGGGGGCGAGCGGGGTAGAGGCGGGACGTTTACTGGCGTTAGTGCCGGCGCTGCTGCTGGGGCTGTTGCTGCTGGTGAGGTGCGAGGGTGAGGTAGCGATGTTCGGTGCCTTGAGCTTCGCCAGCAGCACGCGGAACAGGTTATCCGTGCCGAAGGTGTTGAAGACGTAGTCGACCATCTCCATGCCAGACGGTGAGGGGTCGTTGAGGAGGTTCCGCAGAATGTCGAGGGCTTGCTCCTGCGCCCACAGCTCGTCGCGGTAGGCCCGGAGGTGCGGGTTCTGCTCCGCGTCGCGGATGGCTGCTAAACGGGCGCGGGTTGCGGCGGGGAGAGCATGCGGCTTGCGCGAGAACCGCAAGCTGCTGCCGCTGTCGAGCATGCCGTCTTCGTCTTCGGAGGACGAGGACGGCGAGCCGGCGTCGATGTCCATTGCGGGTTCGTCGACGGCGTTTAGAAGGTCTACTTGCTCGCCCGCTGCGTTGGGAGTGCCCATCCCTATGGGCGTTGTGCCTTGGGATTGACCCCGCGGCGCGGCGTAGGAGTCTTTGGGCTCTCCGGAGGCAACCTTGAGCAGCCAGCCGGGGCCGAGCCCTTCTACGCAGTAGATCTTGAATTCGTTCGGCACTTTGTGGACGAGGTGTTTCACCGCCCAGAGCGATAGATAGCGCTTGCGTGCGTGCGCTGAGTGAGCATGATTGCAGAGCGTTTTGACAATACCTTCTTGAATCAGGGGCTGTAAGATGTTAGAGCTGATGAATCACGCAGCCCCACGGGGTGCTAGGGGTACCATACCTCTTTCACGCCACTAAACTCAAGGACCAGATTAATGATTGCATCAATGGCAGCAACCTGTATCTCCTCAACAGGGTGCGTAAGGAGCTTGAAGATCGGCTTCGCCACACCATAGTCGATGAGGCTTGTCCGCAGGACGCTGATAGACCTCGACATTGAACGAGCCGCATCGCAAGCCGCTATAACAACATTTAGGGGGTTGCCATCTTTGGCACTAGTCGTGACAGTCGCCAAGTCTGTAGAATCGTCGTATGGCGTCAGGGAGTCAGTAACACACTGAAGTGCACCACTCTCGATGATCTTCTTCCGCAGTCCGTCATCTCTATGCGCGATAGCCGCCATAGCCAGGAGCGCGCTCTCTCGGCATTTCAGCGCGTGCACCACTTCAGGCATAAGCCCGGGCCCACCCAACGTCCGCGAGGGATCGCTCTCAGCGTCTTCAAGCGACGATGACTGAGGGGTAGGCGACCACATCTGCTGCTTCGACGGGACGACAGGATCGAACGACCTCTTCAGCACGTGGCAGATCTTTTTGATAGCTCCAGCACCCGCAGCAGCGCCCTGCGACTCCAGGCTCTCGCCCAAAAGCGCCGCCAGCACAGCAGGTGCTCGCTCCTTAATCATCTGCGCGGTCTGCTTCTCCAGCGCGTGGTCGGGGCCCGGAGGCGGAGGAGCCTTTTTTTGGTCGGACGAGCCTGCATCGTCCATCATGTTCACAACGAGCGGCACAAGAAGGAGCTTCAGCGCGCGATCGCGATTCTCGTTGTAGCCATCGGGCGTGTCGGGCGTGAAGCGTATGGTGGCGGCATGGAGGAGCGCGACTAACCAGGCGGCGAAGAGCCGGTCGGCGTCGTGTTCAGTCCGAGCAAGGTGGATGAGCCAGGCGAAGAGGGGGCTCTCGAAGTCGTCGGACGTGATCAGTCGCGCCGAGGGCTCGATGTGGGCATCCGCGAAGCTTGTAATCGCGGCAATGTCTCCGGCTGCGCTGAAAGAACCTAGTGCGGGGAAAGCCTTGGAGAAGGAATGTTCGCTCTTGCTTTTGACGGCCTGAAGCTGGGGCAGTAGGTTGTCGATGGAGTTCATTTGCACGGATGGCGATTGAGTAGTGTTGTAGTCCGCGAACGACACATGGCTGTCTTGCGAAAGCTGAGATCTTGGAGGGAACAACCCGACAATGGCTGGCGAGTAGAGCAATCGCGCCGCCCGGTAGCTCGAGCTTGTTATCACCATGACGACAGCCTCGAGCAGATAACGAAGGCTCGTCCTGGGCGGCGCCGGAGGCAGCGCTGCCACAACTGCGCTGTCCGCATACGGTGACATGTGTCCTGTCGAAGCAGCAAACGCCGCCAGTCGGGAGGCTAGCAGGTCCAGGATTCCCTCCTTAACTAGAAATACCCTGTCGGCTTCCTCCGAGCATGTCACAGCTATCAGTCGAGCAGTAAGTGTGACGTGCTGATGCGCTGCCGGCGACCTCTGGGCGAGTATATCCCCCAAGCACCTCACCACGGGCTTCGTGTATAACTGCTGGCGGAGGTAGGCAGCCGGAGCGTCCGGTACATAGTGTCCAGTATAGAGTAGTTTGACAGCATTGGCGATCGTCACAAGGACGCCGAGGGTGGCCGTCACCAACTTGGGCGGCGTCTCAGCAGGCGACAGCGACTGCAGCAGTGGTGGAAGGATACCGCCCGCGAGCAGAGGAGCAACGAACGCCGGGCCACCTGTTCAATCCACCCGTCAGCGTTATACCCTTCTCCCCAAAAGCCTCCAACACATCATCCAAGACCACACCCCCCCAGAGCGCCTCACCAAAAGCCAAACTCCCGGCCACCAGCGTCGCCTGCAACCTCACCTCATCCTCTCCCGTCCACTCCGCTTCCCTCGACGCGGCCGCATTCCCGTTCAGTTCTCTACTCCTCCTCTTCCCGCTCGCCTTGGTCGTGGCCGTCAGTATCCGCACCAGAGACCCCACGACGCCCCGTCGGATGGCTAGCTCTTTCCGCTGGTCGTGGCCCACTATTTCATTCTTCAGTTGCTTGAGCGCTGCAATTTGAGACTCGACAGACGTTGGCTCTCGTAGTTCGGCGAGCGCTGGTGGGGTGGGCGCGCGTGCCATGGTGGGGGTGGAAGGCGTGGATGCTGCGGAGGGATGCGGAGGGATGGTTGACTGGGCTTCACCAAGATTCGGTCCACTGAATCATCCGCGGTTGCATCGGAAGGAGATGGAGTCGGGATCCGTTGTGCTTGTAATGGGTGGCGGAATGGTTGTGGTTTTGGGATGGGCATGGGCTGATCCTCTGGGTACCTAGGTAGGAATGCTCGATTGAGGTTGAAGATGCACAACCACGCTTTCAGCGGATTGGCACCTTGATGTCTCGAATCAGAACGGTTTGGACTTCTTCTTTGAAACACTATGGGTACTTCCCTGGACTGATCGGAATGAAAGTCTGTTCGAAATTTCATGAGTACATATTTATCTCTTGCCCAGTGACGCAACTTGCAAAGAGCTGAGTAGTACAAAAACACCACCCTTGCCCTGACCGCATGCGCAAACGATCCATGCTCCAACTGGTAAACTTAGCAGCCGAGGCTCTGAATGACTGCACCCTCCAGCCGAAAGAGTCCCAAGCAGTTCATGCAATCCAAACTCCCAAATGCTCGTCCTCGTCCTCAACCACCGATCCCCCCATCATCCTCCCCAGCCCTTCCTCCCTCCGTCAAAATCACCACACTGATACACGCAGCATAAGCCTCCCTAATCGCACACGCCATGCACGTCTCCTTGACATTCGCAACAACAGCGCTATGGCCCCAATGGGCACACCATGCGCGGGCGAAAACCTCGTTATCGCTGACACCAAGGGCTTCGATCACAAGGACCTTTTCTAGCGCCACGTTGGCTGGTAAGTCTTGCTCGCCGGAGGTTGATGTAGCCGTGAGTGCCGAAGATAACGAGGGTGAAGGTGACGGCAAAGGCTGGTGCGACGACGATGGGCGCGATGAGGAGCGGCTGGTAGGAGAGTGAGAGCGCCAGCCGTGGATATCAACAAGGTCCTCGTCGACTTTGACGGCGCGGTAGGCATAGTCGTAGAAGAGGACTGCCATGACTGTATTAGTCATCGTGCACCATTCAAATTGGACAGAAGCAATCTCACCATGCGGCCCCTGATGGCACGGATAAGCCGCCACAAAATCGACATCAAACCTCAACCGCATCGGCCAGCTCTGCCCCCTCCACGCAAACACGATCGCGGCATCAAACGTCAGCGGCGCGCCCTCGCCCAGCCGACTCATGTTCGGCTGATTCTTCGCGGGCTTGAATTCCAGTTTCTGGACCCTGATCGCATCCGTCACGTCGTCTGTATCCGGCACCACAAGCTCGTAGTCATCTACGGGGTACGACGCGTCCCTCGGCCCCAGCGGATCAGTTCGACTTCCCATGCTGCTGACATCGTCGATGGTAAGCTGCTGCTCCGGCGGCGCCCGTTGCCGTATAAAGGCGCATTCCGTGCGCTTGAGGTCAGGGCTGTAGTTGCACGGTCCGATCCAGCCCGCAATCGCTTTTACGCCTCGGGCGGCACCGAGGACTTTCCCGACGATGCACTTGTAGGACCAGTAGGTGTTGGCTCTGTACTGGAAGCCCGCCGCTGGATGCATGTGGGTAAGATACCTCAGCGCATCGCCGGTGCCACTATCGCAGTCAATAAGCGTGTTCATGAGCAGCCACGGCATTGTCGTGCCGGGAAGCACGACGGCGCTGAACCAGCTTAGGGCGTCGGCGGAGCGCTCTTCTAGCTCTTTTTCGCTTGGGTCGTCTTCTTGTAGGACGGCGTCGATTTCTGATAGGTTCGGCCATTTGAGGGTGACGGCGAAGGTGCGGAGGGCGTCTTTCTGCCGGTTCTTGCTGCGCAGCTCGAAGCTGAAGGATGTTTGTTTTGATGAGATGCTGGTTTTCTGGATGGACATGTTTTCGAGCCAGCGTTGGGCTAGCGCGAGATCCCATTGCACTATTGGGGGGAGCTGGGACAGTAGACGCCGTTTTGGCTTATCTTCGTGGTGGAGAGAATGGACTCTCAGGTACAACTCAACGGACAAAAGCAGCTGATGGAAAAATTTCTGTTTCTTCGTCTCATCGGGACTGTCGAAGTACTTGGCAACAATCTGATTCCTCGGCTGGCTGAAGTCGATCCAGTCTGAGTTGGTCAGTAGGATGATGAGATCGGTCATCTGCTGTTCGAGCCCGTAGTGAGGCTCCATATCCGCATCGGGATCCTCAATGAGCTTCGTGTACAAGTATCGATAGAGTTCAGCAGGATCCTGTATACCGTTAACCGTTTCGATTACACTATCTGTATGGGGGGTTCGACGAACATCTTCCTCAATCCCTGTCTCGAGGTGACGCAGGCGATCCAAGATTGTGAATAGTTTGATCCTCCTCGGCTTGGCTGTGGATTCATACTCCAACAACGGTCCCAATATCCCTGACTTGCTAGTCTTGAAGCTGAGTGTTGTCGTCCCGGATCTTTTCCCAAAGCAGTAAGCCATACAAGGCTGTTCCAGTGAAAGCCAAGGAAACGCACTCTCAGCCGATGCGGTTGCATTGAATGAGATGTCCGCGAACGCGTGATCTTGGAAGGGTGCACGATCAGTCCTCGCGCAGTGCTCTGCCTCCATGACGGCGTAGAACCTGAAATGTCCCGGACGCGCGTTTTTAACCTCATCGGAGTAGCCCTTGAATGTGGAAGCTCCTGCACATATCAGGTCTTCCGCCTGCCTCGGATTGAGAGTATCGTCTGCGGTATATCCGCGCGGCGGCCATGATCTGGTTCTCCGGAACTCCTTAAGAGATGCAGTAGGGTAAGAATCGGATCTCCTGGGACAATACGGTAGTATGCTGCTGGCCCTATGGGCTGTTGGCGGTTCCTGTGTTGAATTGCGCTCCAGTCTCGGACGCGTCACGATGGGAGCAGTAAACGTCCGAGATGACCGTCTTGGCTGATCCTATGCCGGTGTCAGTCAATTGAACTGCTGAAAGAGCGCTGTTGCCGTGAAAACCGCACGGCAACAGTAGATATGGCATTCAGTAGTCAATGTTCTAAGGCGCGGCGTAATTACCTGCTGATACTGTCTCGGCGGCGAGAGCCATGCCGGCTCTTTTCGTCTGCGCTCATGCCAGCCATTGTCGACGCTCATGTTGTCCGCATGTTTACACTGATAGGGCCAGTGTAGGAATTGGGCGTGCTGTTGGATATGAGTAAGCTATCGTTACGTTTCCGCGCTGTGGCTGTAAAGATTAAAGAATTCGACCGCTTGCTGCCGGGATGACCCAAATTCACTGGCGAAGAGAAGTTGAATGGCAGCGAAACTTCGAGGACAGTCACTCCTGGCATACCGCGCGGCAATGAGACGGAAAGGACGTGAAGTGAAAGGCGTTCTCACGCTTCTTCCAATTTTATGATGCTAACGTAGACATCAAGGAGAATATATGGAATAGGAGCAGGAATGTCAGCAGCTCAACCGTATCAATGTGGTGAGTCGAGTTGACATTGCTATCAGTAGCTGAGTCAAGTCCGAAGAACAAAGACCCGCGTCGTCGTCTCAAGGCTCGGCAGGGAAGTCAAACGCGCCTCTCCACTTTTTGTGAACGAGTGAAGCCATCCGTTCAGCGGGTGCTTCAGACCGTCTTATCCACACACTTATCTTCTGCACTCAGCGTCATCGAGCTGACTTGGAGGCGCGGCAGGAGCAATAAAGCGTGCCCGAAAAGTCACGGAGGGTTTGCCTTGTCCAGCCTCATGAATTGCTCCAGAGTGAGGCTTGGACTAGTGCGGCAGGGATCTGATGGTGGTTGTCCACGGCGGGCAATTGGTACAACGCATCCAGGTGCTCACGAGCTTTAAGCCACCTCCGGATGCGAACAGTTACTATTTCCAGTTGCATTTGGAAGGATGGTGAGCCCGTCTACTGCACCAGACACTCGGGATGGTAGCTATGGTGGATTTGCACTCCTCTAAGCAAGACCATCGCTATGTAAAGTAGCACATCCGATGCATATCCGAGATCCCTAGCCATGCACCGCGCCAGACACACCATACTAAATGCCCGTGGCCCCATCGTGAAGCCCATCAGAACCTGTAGATACGTATGATAACCTCATCGCCGTCGCTGGGTATGACAACGCCTCCCTGCACTCCCCATCATACTACTGCTTCGCCGGCTCCAGACTCTCAAGCACATATCCCTCGCTCCTCCCCACCAGACTAACGTAGTAATCCACCAGCACCTCCGGCTTCGGCACGATCTTCCAGTCAACGCGCGTCAGGAACTCCAGCTCCAGCAGTGCCAGCTCCCTTGTGCTCACGCCGCCGACTCGCGCGTACGTGTTGTTGGTCCAGAAGCTATCGCTGAGGCCCTTCGCAGCGACGGTCGCCGAGGCGATGAGGAAGCGGTGCACAGTCAGGCTGCTGATGGTGAAGGCGGGGTAGAGCAGGCAGAGGCGGTCGACGTAGTAGACCATGGAGAGGAGGATTGGCGGGGAGAGCGTGGCGTGGATGATGAGCCTGAAGAGGTAGTCGCGGATGGAGATGCCTGGGGGTGCTCTGCGCACAGTTTACTTAGCAGGATACAACGTAGGTTGCTAGAGTAAGTTCTCACCGTGAGTGGAACCGCGTCAGCTGCCCGTCTTTGAGCGGAAAGCCGTCGTTGATACGGACGAGCTCGATCAGCATGTCTGAGATCAGCACCCCTAAATCCTTGACATCGCACGTCTCATATTTCACCGGCATGACTTTCACCGCCGAACTGGACGGCCGTATGCGCTTCTGCGGCGAAGGCTGGCCTGCTTGCAGTACTGGAGCAGACGCGCTCGCAGAGGCCGGTTCAGAGGCTCGCGCATTTTTCGAAGGCGTCTGCGGAGCCTGCCGCACTTCTGGCTCCGGAGGGTCCGTTGTGGTTGTGGTGGAGGCTGCCCTCCGCTTGGTCGTCGAGTTGCTCCTCGGCAGTGTGCCTTCGCTCCTAGGTATGTCTATCGGCCTCTCTATCGGCCTCTGTGCGGTCGGTGGATAGCCTTGTGGAGTGTACTGAGTTCCCGCATCGACAGTCTGTCGTCCGGGGTTCGAGACGGTAGGCGCTGCGGGAGGCGCGGTGAGCGGAGCTGCTGGCGCATCCGGTCGCCGGGAATCTGGGAAGATCTGGTATGTTCGGGGAGACTGTGTGTGGTGTGAGGAGCTGCGCGAGGCATGCCGCGACCGGGTGCGAAAGGTGGGCGAGGAGGTTGCGGAGAAGGTGGGCGAGTTGGAGGATGAAGCCGCGAGCATCCTGGCCTGGCCCGCGAGCCTCGTCTTTGTCTACGCCGAACTCGCCAGGCCACTAGTCACACGGAGTGCGCGGTGGGATCTCCCATGCATCCAGACGGACACTTGCTATCTCGAAATAGTTTCTTTTTGCTAGTGACTGAGGCGCGGCGACTGTAGTGGCTAAAACTACCGCGAACGCTCAGCCTTATGATGGAGCAAAGCTGCGGCGAGGCCAAGGAACAGCACCACTTTGTAAAAAGCGCTGGACTGGCAGGTTGTCAGAAGCTGTCGAGTGCGTGCTGAAAGGAAGACAGTGGATTGGTTCTTCGACGCGGCGAACAAACGAGTCGCATCGCATCACCGAGCCACACAGAAGAGGGCCAGAAACTCGTCTCGTAAGGGATTTGCTCATCAGGTGCTTTGGCCAGGATGATGTCCATCACAACCGTCCGGCGGCTGCTCACATCTTTGCACTTTGTCGCTGGCTTTGCTCAATCGTGTCAATGTCGCATGGGTAAAGATACTGCCTGAGAGGAGCGTCCTGCGCTGCTGCAAGCACGGCAGGAAGCTCCGCCAAACTTTCGCCAATGGTTCCCTCGAGGAGGAACATCCGGGCAGAGCCAGCCCAGGATGTCGATCACCCGCATCGACGTTCCGAGCCATCGTGCCATGGTATCTCCAACGTCTGTCTGATTGTCGATATTGACAACGATTGAAGAAGGAAACGGATCTATTCCCCGAGTAGGACAACAGACCGCTTCTGCTTCTCACACTCCTCACTGCACCGATTTTGTCAATTGCCATGGTGTGTCGCCCAACATCTACGACGCTTCATTGCATTGAGCCTAAAGAACGCTTGGTGGTTGAATGAAGGTCCGAAAATGCCATTGTGTTCCTTCCAAGCCACAGTCCTGGCGATGGGGCCACTTGCCATAGTAGCCGTCTTAAGCATCGTGGAAGTGGGGGAGTGTTATTATTAAACATTATGGATGTGCTACAAAGTTAATTACAATAGCTTTTTTTGGTGCCGAGAGCATGGTCTCGTACTTATTTCGACTAAACCAGTCGACGTCTACAAAGAGTCTCAGTCGGGCCTTCTAGGTACGACAGCTACGTCGTCTTCCTGTCCGGCACGGGTGCCCACAACTCAGCAGGAGGAGGAGGTGGTGGTGGTGGTGGCGGGTTTGACGGAATTCTGTGAAAGCGATTAGCACTGTTACCCTCAGTCACGACTAAGTTTTGACGCTGGACATACCGAAGGAGAAAGCCTCTGAAGTATCTGTCAGGTGACTTCGGACTCGCTGAACCAACCGTGCTTGCAGAAGACGACTCCGCGTAGGTCGGAAGGCCGGGAACTGGAGCTGGTAGCTCGCTGAATCGAGCATGCGGCGTCTCGCTGAAGAGAGGTTGTGGGACCGCGCTGAGGTGAGACAGAGCGACCCCACTGAGGCGAGATTGAGGGCTCTCGCTGAAGTGAGCTTGCGGAACTTCGCCGAACGGAGCATGAGGGAAGACCAAGCTGGCGCCTGACATGTGTCTTGTTGCTGGATGTGGTACTGTAGCATTTGTCCTTTCCATTGACTTCTTCAGAGTCTTCACTCGTCCCATGTAGAAGAAGAAGCCGCCGGCTAGAAAGACTACGACTACAACGCCTATGGTTATCCCGGCAATGGCTCCCTTGGATAAACTATGCGGGTGGTCCTTGACGTCGTTTGACGCGTCTGTGTTGGTTGGAGAGGAGGCCTCGTCACGGAACTTTTCGCCAGGACTGAGTTCTTGATCCGCTGCCCTAGCCTTGAGTGCGTGCTCAGCAAGCGAGTATTGGGCGGTCTGCTTGCGGTCAGTGTATTCCCTCAATGAGGATGTACAGTTACTTACAGGGTTAATGGCGCCCACCATCGCCCAGTCTTTGCAGGAACCTGGGGCAGAACAGTAGAAGAACACGGGGTCTCTGGAGTCGACCCTTAATAACCACGAGGACGGCTACACCAAACGTTAGCCTTCTTATCTTGATTCAAATTCATTTATTGCAGAAGCAGTCACTTACATTCTCTTCAATCTTGTCCGTCGCACGGAAGCCGGAGAAGAAACCTCCCTGGTTGTTCCCGACCATTTCGTACGGGACACATGGATGGTCGAAGTCCGCTCTCACGACCGAGTGGTTGGTAGGGAAGAAATCAAACTTGACAACGTCATCCTTGCACGCTAGTACTCTATCGGGCGTAAACTGATGTGCTATCCCTCCGACAGAGACAGTGTGCGTAGCGACAGGACGGTCCTCGGTGCAGCCTAGGAATTCGTTGACAGGTATTGGTGTTCGGACCGAGATTGAAGATGATGAAGAGGTTGTTGTAGGCATGGCTGAAGTAGTGGGTGCTACCGTTGTGAAAGTCGTAGAGCTCCCCTGGGCTGATGCCCATGACGACAGAGACAACAGGATCACGCCGGGAATGCAAAATAATCGCTTGAGTTGTGCCATCTTGATAGAGTGATTACCATGTCGAGTGAGGCAGGAGATTGCCTCACGGCAGACTCTATGTTTTCTCTATACAAAGTACATCAAAGGAATGAAAAGACGGTGGGACACGATGGCCAAGACACAAAGCCACGCACAATCGACTGAATCAAGACAAAGCCGACACACAGCCACGGGTTGACTTGAATGGTCGCGTGATACTGAGACTTCGGTAAACAAAGCTTCTCGACGAGTTGACTTTTTGAATGTGACAATGACTTGCAACAGAATGACACCTCACCCGAGCGCTGCTTCATTGCGGCAGCAAGCGTAAGCCGTGGCAAAACCTTGAGAAAGTCTTACCTTAACCCTCCGAGACAGGATGAAAAGCTGACAAAGACATTTGTCCTATCTGAGGCTGTGACGCTGCAGGGAGCGATAATCTGGCGTGGACGGCGAGGCTGGCGAGAGAAGACCAAGTTGCTTGGAGAAAATCGAAATCACGTGAACGCTTCAACGATCGACGCCCCCCCATACGAAAGTACAAACCCCAAGGCTGAATGCAGCTGTTGGAATCGCATAGCCAAGTGTTCAAATTCCTTTAAATATGCTTGTACTCGATGAAGCGTCCGTATGCCAGCAAACCACCCGCGTCAGAACCGAGCAGGACTCCTCACATTCGGACTCCCCGGACCCCTCAACGGCGGCGTAGCCGTAAAGTACCCCATGACAGGCTGCTTCTTCGGGCTCTGCACCGGACTATCCCGGTCTTCAGTCGCTCGAAGCGCCAGGTTGTTCTGCACATAGACCGCAGCGTTCGTCTTCAGGAGAGCTTGCTTCTTCCGTTCCTCCTCCTGCGCCTTCTCGTTTCGCCAGTCCTCCGTGCATTTAAGTAGTGCCTCGTGTACCTGTTCGCGATGCTCGATGAGCTGGTCTGTGATCCTTCCTCGGGAGGACCGGACGAGGTTGCCGTAGCGTTTTTTTATCTTGCGCTGGCGAGCGGGATCCCAGGCTAGGTGGTCGCTTGCGACGAAGACAAGGGAGTGCTTCGGGATGAATCAGCAGTGCTTATTCAGAGACTTTCGGGTGCAAGCTGTAGTGAAAAGTCTTACATCATAATACCAGTTAGTTATGTTGTCGTCAGCTGGCCGCTTGACTGTGTTCAGCGGATTGTCCGCCACAAAGCAGATCACGAGATCAACCTTATCGGATTCCGTCGTCCTTTCTACAACGAGGTTCGATCAGCCAGTCGGGATGCGATATCCGGCGAAGTGTGTGCTTACCGTGGCTGCTGATGAGGTCAAGAACACCGAAATACGCCGTCCCTATGCCCATCAAGAAAATGTGCGTTGCGTTCTCAGGCCTGCGGAGTGTCAGTAGTAATCAACCGAGAACATTGGCGACATACTCAATGTAGTTCTCCCACAGAAACGTTGCGACCTCCCGCGTCAGGGCTTTCCGGGACTCTTGGCTTTCCGTTTCAGCGTAGTCAGCGTTGTCCTACACGCGGTCAGCGGGCTCTTGAACCTCGGAGTCTGGATGCCTTACATCGTCTTGTGTGTAATGCTTCGGAATGTTGACGTCGATGACGCCGAAGCCTTGCTTGACAGCCCAGTCCACGTAAGTCTTGGTAACATCAGTCTTCCGGTTACAGTCAGTCGCATGCTAGCGGTTTTCTGCAGAACCGACTTACCAGATAGGTGTTGTGTAGTTCGAGCTTGTTCGTCCGTGGATCTGGAACGCCCTGTACGTCCGGGGGATCATGGAAGATAACGAGCAGGGGATTCGCATCTGCATAATTGCGCCTGTACTCAGATTGGTGAGAATATATTGTTAAGGAGGGGATATTCTACACACGTTGCGAGCACCTGATTCTCGAATGACTTGGAGAGATTGGTGTGATGTATGAGCAGCGGTACCATGCCGTAATTCTCCCACATGACGCTGCTCTGCCACTCTCGGATGATGTCGTGCATGCGTGCCATCGGTACGTTTTGGATATCTTCAGTCGAGCTTCGGGTCTGTTTGGGGTACATGCACTTCCAGAACCGAGCTTGTGTCCTCATAACAGTCATGACCATGGCGAAACCCAGTGCAGACGGTTCGGGCGCATCCAAACGATCCGGTGGTTCACCCATCAAAGTTCGAGTAACAGCAAGTGCTGACTTGGCTATAGAGCGCAGATTGTAGCCGCCTTCCAAGCAGACCGCCATCTTTCCCCTGGCAAGAGACATGAGCATGTGAGTCATATGAGCGTAGCAGGGTGGTGTAACGTGGCATCCTCCCAGCTTGTCTCCCTCAGCGGCATCAAATCCGGCGGAGACAACCACCAGATCAGGATCGAACTCCATAGCGATTGGCATGACGACTTGCTGGAAAGCGAACATGTAGTCACCATCGCCCATTCCATGGTCCGACCACGGTATGTTGATGTTAAGCCCCGTGCCCGCGCTTTCACCACAGTGAAGGTGGTCGCCGTAGTCGCCCATGGGATAGAACGTGCCGTTCTTATGCACATGAATGGAGATGTACAGAACATTGGGATCGTCGTAGAATGCTTGCTGGACGCCGTTACCGTGATGGACGTCCCAATCTAGGATCAGGATCTTCCTACACGTCTCGGGAAAGTCGAGTTGGCAGACCTTTGCGGCAACGCAGACGTTGTTGAAGAAGCAGAATCCGCCGGGTTTGTCGTGTTCGGCATGGTGTCCCGGTGGCCGGATGACGGCGATGGAGTTCTTGACGTGACCTGCAACAACCGCACGGCACGCCTCGATTGCTCCGCCAGCGGAGAGAGTTGCGCAGTGCCAAGTCAGATGATGGAGGTACACTGAGTCACGCTTGTCTGCTAGATATTTCAGTTCTTCCTCGGTCCTTGATTCCAGGCTCGCCACCCATTTCACATGTTCCCTGTCATGGACGAGGCAAATCTCTGCGGGCGTTGCGTGTCTTGCTGGTATTCTCCACAGCTGATACTCCGGCGTCGCACTCCTTTCTCGGGGGTCGTCAACAAGTCCAGCTTGCACGAGTTCTTCATAGATCTCGAAAATCCGGCGGGGATCCTCTGGGTGGATGTCGTCCATGTCACTCATTGAGGAGATCGGCTCCATGTGAAATCTCATGCGGGTATCATAGACCAAGCCTGACTGCGTCGAAGAGTACGGCAATGGACGGAACTTAGGATGCGGTATTACAACCTGCACAGTTGTTGACCGTGTGGGCTCCACATAACTCATAGCCTCAGGCGTTGCTCGAGGGGAGAACGATTCGGTACTGGAAGTATCATCCTGGGTCATGTCCTCGTCGAGATCAGTTGAGATGGCCGCAGTGGTGAACACATGGGAATCCAGCGGGCCATCTTTCCGTTCGCCGGATCCGTGTTCACCGCCTACGAACAGCGATGCCGGGTTGACTGTTTCAAGATGGCCGTTCGGTTCGGTCGAGAGCACGATGCTCTCGCTGATAAGCATATCCGTATCCGAGTCCATCGTGGACGGACGTGGCTGCCGTCGTCTTTAAAATTTCGTTCGGGCCGATCATCGGTGCATGCTGGAAGGTATCAACTGCGTCCCATGCAGGGCGATGAAGGAGCTCTGAACAAAGTCAGTCATTGGGTTGAACATGGTTAGAAGCAAATTTAAAAATATAAATGAACATAAATCCACATTGTGACAGACTCGAATAGAGCGAAGAATCATAAGTCAAACGCGTGAATGAGAAGACTAGAATGACTGAGAACAGTATGACCAAGTCAGAATAAATGGTGGAGAAAGGGGGTTTGAGAGCTCAATGCACCGAGACCTACGGCGCGTTTGCTTCTATGCCGGTCCACTAAGGGTTGAACTGAACCCCAATCGCGGTCTTCTCCCAGCTGGAGGGAATCACGGACTAGTTCGAATGAGCAAGATGCTCCGTTGAGTCGTTGATGCAGGCTTAGAACACAGTGTAGTAATAGATGTTGTCCGCGCTGACAGTGTAGAAGACCAAAGTAGTGGTGAAGGCGCTCAAGCAGGACGGTCTGGAATGCTCTTTCACGTGATTAGAGGTTCCACCTAGCAGTTATAACTTACTCGTAGAACAGATGAGGGAATACTCGTTAACAGCAGGCACAATCTAAAATTGTAATTGAAAGTATCGCCTGGCTATGTATTAGTTGATAGAGAAGAAAAAGAATTGCTAAACAAAATACTAGAGTTATTATACAAAACTGTTACATAGAACTTAGATCCGCGCTAGCACTAGCCTTGACTATATATAATATTACAAAACTCTAATTAGAAGCATGCTTCAGTTTTTATTAGGCTTTAGTTCTAATAATAGTACTAATCAAGCATTAAAACTCGAACTCCGATGGTAATATAGTATTTCGATTTTATATTTATACTACTATCGAGTCTGCTTGGTACACACAGTGGTCTCGAAGAAGATTAAGTGGAAGCGGCTAAACTAGCGCAAACCTCCTGTCTTTTTAGCGTGGTCGGGTGCACCACGGTTCTTCCGAGGTCATCTCCAGTCAAAAGCGGAAAGCGCGACATAGAAGCTATCTTCCGTGTGCTCAGCATCTACTTACGAGAAAGGCACAGCTCACTGGCGATATCTTAGTACAAACCGAATCAGGTGAGAGACTAATGCGCATTACAGCGTAAACACTATCCGTAGTCCTGGTGCATGCTTTTTCGGCAGAAGGTGCTTAGGGGTGCTATACAGAAGCGTGACATTGCATTCGGCTATCCCTAGCTTTACTCCAATGCTTCAAGTATGGTCATGCCCCTGGCTTATGAAACGGCTGATAGAGCGGCAAGTACCTGGAAACATACCGAAACAACAAGATTGATCACGTGTGTGATCAACTCACTGCTACGCAAGCAGCATTGTGCCGTTCTGGTACTGAGTTTGGGGCCGTCGAAGATGGATGGCTGGATAGCTGATCTCGAATTCAGGGTGTGATGAATCCCCAGGATCGTCAAAAGACGGACTGGTTGGGGAATGCGTGTAGCGGAATCATACGGCAATTTGACGGACACATCCAACAGCATCCGTAGGCAATATCATGAAACTGCACGAACTGAAATACGCCTCTAGATTCTGTACAACGGCGGACTAACATCACAAACACGCAGCTGCTGCAATACGCATGGCAAGGCACACGTACCGGCGGCCTTCCATCGCCCAGACTTCTCGGCGCAACAGACGCGAAACAAGAAGTCAACCCCAAAAAGCGGCTTTTGTACCAGACGATTGTCGAGCCCTTTAAATCTACGAGTCCTTCTTGCCCGGCTTGCTTTGCACCAACATGTCCTTGTGGCCAGTGATGGGCTCTGTTCCTTGGCTCTGTGGTCGAAACTGTCAGCACCTCTGCACTATCGGTGGTGTTCAGTCCTGGAACGAGCGAGGGGATACGTACTTGCAAGTACTCCCCTGACTGTTGCTGGTACTCCTTGGTCATCGTCTTCGGGGGCGGTCTGGCAAACGCTCGGCTAAGGCCAAAGATGACAGCAGCTGCGGCGACACCGATCATTGTGTAGATGAAGACGGTCGTGTTCTCGCCTGGGGGAGGAAGGGCGCGGGGGCCGTGTGGGCCGAATGCAATCCAGTATGCTGCGCGGGAATCACACGTTAGTCGCACGGAAACGCCGGAAATTGCTTGGCTTGAAGAGCAACAAGAGAGCGCCCAAAAGCTGAGTGGAGTAGCCCGTAGCTGGCGGCCATATCTGTCGAGAACTGTGCTTGGTGCGAACATACCGGCCTTCTTCTCCTGCAGCGTCAATTCCTTCCAGTCAACCTTCATGCGATCCCGCAGCGCCATCCACAGATCTGCCTGCTCCTGCGGCGGCATGGCCTCCCATCTCTTCTCGATATCGGCGAGCGTCGGATTGGAGATGGCGTGCGCCTGGCGTGCGTGCTGCAAGCAGGCGACTGGTGCGCGGACAGCTTGTCGTGCCGCGGTGGACGGGAGGAGCGAGGTCGAGCCGGCAGCTCGGAGGAGGGATGAGCGAAGCATGTCTCGGTCACCGAGTGGAGATGGAACAGAAGGAAACGGCCAAGGGAGGAATTGATGTCTGCGGACGATAGCGGCTGCAATGCAAGCTGGTGGTGGGTTGGGTGCTGGTCTTGGTGCTGGCGTGCTCGAAGTTCTGAAGCTCGAGGTCGCGAGGAGTCGCTGCGGCTTAGGTTTCGTCAGACCACCGCTCTGATTGGTCGCCTTTCAAGCCTCCTTAGCCCACTGCCAAAAAAACGCCCCAAGAAAACGGCAGGGATTCTAGTCACTTCATGCAATAGTGTTCTGTTATCTTTGACTTCAGCTTCGTCAATTGGGAGCTCGTATATCGTGCTTGGTCTTTATTCGGGAAATCCCGTGTTGTCCGCAGTTAGAGACACCCTAGACGATGCTCAATGCCTGAGGCCGGTATTATTCTACGAAATGGCAAAGCAAGCTGAATGCATAGCAATCTGATTGCAACTTCAGCTGCTCAGGCTCCTAAAAGTTACGGCGTTTGATCTCTATTTACTACGTGACAGTTGCAGTATGCTGTCGGTGCTAGCAAGCTTTGATATCGGCACCTCTTGGTGCAAATTGCGATGTGCGATATTCATGCGGCGCTCAATGATGCTGCAGACGGCCTGGAGGACATAAAATGTCGGTTGTTTAGGAGTGGCTCTGCAGTAGGGCTTCAATTGCCACGCCCATGCTTTGAAGCTCTTCAAAGCCCGATGGGCCTTCTGAGACCGCGCCGTCCACATGACTTCCTTCAAGAACGCGTCTGAGTCCCTTCTCGGTGTCCCTTGCCATCGGTTGTAAGTACTTGAGATGCTGCTAACGGTCGACGTCCAACCGGGCTTTCGGCAAGGGCTCCAAGCTTGCTACGTGTTACAGCAACACGTCAGTCCCGGTCGTGTCCGACAGCTTGATGGCGCTGCGTACTGTTCACGGTGTGTGCTTTTCACGCTGCTGGTGTACTCGAAGGTTGGGCGGTAAGTTTAAGCTTGATCCCGAGCGGTTGCGAATCGGTTAGGAGGCACGGGATATGTCAATGGAGCCGCGAGCGTGTTCTGGGGATAGCTAATCAGCCAAACGTTTGACACAGGGTTAATCTTACGTTAACCCGAGGCTGTGAACGGTGAGGTCTCGGTCAAGCTTGAGACTGCACAGTTGTTAGCCTAGCTTTGCATTGTAGGATCGTTCCGGATGACGGGCATTCTCGGACTGGCGAAAGGGAGCCTCTGAGGCTCTAATGCGGGGAGCAGGACCGCACCGTGGAGACCGGCTGGCAGCACGGAATACAGCGGCTGACAGTCCGTGGTACCACTCGTTTGTATACGGGATAAGAGTTTAATCCTGTGAACTAGCGAAGTGACAGTTATCGCGGGCTTGGGAAAAAGCAGCATCGGCCTTCGAAGCTCTTGCCGTGTGCAGTGTGACGTTATTGGCGGGCAGCGCAGCGCAGAGGCCAAGGGCGGGGCAGTCCATACATATTACCTGCTCTCACCCCACCACGGCCACCACGCTTTCTCAACACAACAAACTCTTCCTTCCACATCATCCCGTCTCTTGTTCTGGTAGAATCACAAACAGCCTCTCAAAGAAAGTAATTGTGAGTCTTCCGCCTCGAGTCTTCAACACCAACACCGTCAGAAGTAACTGGCTGACAATCAATCAACAGCATCACAATGGTCGTCAAGGTACCTCAGCCCCTCCTCGGATTGCCAGTACTCGGATAGCTAAAGCTTTCACTCAGGTCGGCATCAACGGGTTCGGCCGTATTGGCAGAATCGTCTTCCGCAACGCGTGAGTTCTAATCCTCTCCTCGCCGGCACCGAAGAGCATGCAAGCTGACCTCACCCAGCATCGAGCACGATGACGTGAACATCGTCGCCGTCAACGACCCCTTCATTGAGCCAAACTACGCTGTACGTCAATCCACGCGGGCTACATTTTTTCGAAGGAATACTGGCTAACGGCGGCCATCTGTAGGCGTACATGCTCAAGTACGACACCACCCACGGCCAGTTCAAGGGCGAGATCAAGGTCGAGGGCAAGGACCTCACCGTGAACGGCAAGACTGTCCGCTTCTACACTGAGAAGGACCCGGCGAACATCCCGTGGTCAGAGACCGGCGCCTACTACATCGTCGAGTCGACGGGCGTGTTCACCACGTCCGAGAAGGCCAAAGCCCATCTCAAGGGCGGTGCCAAGAAGGTCGTCATCTCCGCGCCCTCAGCCGACGCTCCCATGTTCGTCATGGGCGTGAACGAGAAGGAGTACAAGTCAGACATCGAGATCCTCTCGAACGCGTCCTGCACGACCAACTGCCTGGCTCCGCTCGCAAAGGTTATCAACGATAAGTACACCATCATCGAGGGTCTCATGACCACCATCCACTCGTACACTGCCACGCAGAAGACTGTGGATGGTCCCTCCGCCAAGGACTGGCGCGGCGGCCGTACCGCTGCGCAGAACATCATCCCCAGCAGCACTGGTGCCGCCAAGGCCGTGGGCAAAGTCATTCCGGAACTTAACGGCAAGCTCACTGGTATGGCCATGCGCGTGCCGACCGCCAACGTCTCCGTCGTCGACTTGACCTGCCGCATTGAGAAGGAGGCCAGCTACGACGAGATCAAACAGACCATCAAGGCTGCCGCCGAGGGCGAGCTCAAGGGTAAATTCCAGTTGAAAATCTAACGCAAGACGCATCTGACCATGGAACAGGCATCCTCGGATACACCGAGGACGAAGTCGTTTCCTCTGACCTCAACGGCGACCCACGCTCCTCCATCTTCGATGCCAAGGCCGGCATCTCCCTCAACAAGAACTTCGTCAAGCTCGTCTCCTGGTACGACAACGAGTGGGGCTACTCTCGCCGTGTCCTTGATCTTCTGGGTAAGTACTAGGGCTTGCTGTGCATCCAGAACCGTCACTAACACTGCCTCAGTCCACGTCGCCAAGGTCGATGGCAACTCGTAGATGCCAAACCGGATGAGTTAGTGGTGGCGCGGCTCTAGGCTCAGCCTGATTATTCGGAGGTTGCAGAGATTGACAGTCTCTTGACTTTCGGGGTTCATTCAAGCACTACGATGCGAATGTAGAAACAGCGATAGTAACTTGGAAATCCATTGCACGCTTGAACGCTCTACTTCCTTGGTGAATCGCCACAATGTGATTGTAACAAACCTAATAAAGAGCTTTGATGGTAGCTTCCTGCCTGCTGCGAAGCTCAACAGCATGAGTCATACTCAGTCGTTCCAGATCGCTAGTCAAGGAAGAGTAATATCAACATCTGTATCCTTTGCCCGATGGCATGTCGCCTCCCCAGCCCGTGACCTGACTAGTTATAAGTTGACTGAGACAGTGCATAGCAACAAACAGCTATATGATCTGAAGGCGCAAAAGCTTAGCTGAAATAATGATCCTACAGGCCTGCTTCCGCCTCAATGCCCCGTCGTCTTTCGTACGTATCATGTCTCCACATACGGTAAGCAGAGCAGAGCCGGCCCCTGACACGCCCAAGACAGTACCATATAAGGGTCTTTTATTCAGTACCAGAGTATCAATCCAATACATAACTGCATCTCAAGCCCCGGATCCGCCCCATACGCCCAGCTAAGATAACCGTCAAGCCCGATCCTGGCAGAATGTTATACACCAAGCCCGCCAAAGCCTGTAAACCCGACCCAAGCTCCACTATCCATAGTCGCCTCCCCATCCATCTCCCCTCAAGATCCACGCCCCCATCGTCAATCACACCCCAACAGCATCCCCCCTAAAAAGCCGCCCCACCTACGCCCTCCTCCCCACTGAGTGTCCTCAAGCTCCCCTCCGCCAACTCCGCCCTCAGCTCCGCATTCTCCGCCTCCCTGCCCAACCGTTCCCACTCCCTGACCCCTCCGCGCTTCCTGGCCTGCTTCTCCGCAATAAGCTCCCGCAGCCTTCTCGCCTCCTCCTCCAGCTTGTTCAGCTTGCTGCTATCAAACACCTCCGGCTGTCTCTGGCCGCCTGGGACCTCCTTCGCGAGGCCCTCGAGATGCTGCGATGCTCCTCCGCCGGGACCGCTGGGCGGGCCGTTGAAGCGCTGCGTGCGGGGATAGGTCGTGGATGTGCTGTTTGAGCTGCCGCGGAAGGGCGGCGCGTACGGCAGAGGGCCGCGGGGGCCGGATGGTGGACCGCCTGCTCCTGGCCCCCCACCACCATAGCCCCCTCGAGCAGGCGGACCGCCGTGGTATGCGCTCGACGTCCTTCGCGGAGGCGGCGGCGGTCCCCCCACATAGTCGCGCTCGTAGTAAGGATCCCGGCCATAGCCTCCGCGTGGAGGGCCGCCGCCTCGTGGCCGCGAAGGCGCAGAGAGGATCGGGTTGCTGGCGCGGTTGTGGGCCGAGACGGGGACGGTGGATGTAGAGGGGCCGACGGGAGGTGACATGGCGGGTGTTGAGAAGTTGCGGGAGGCGCCGGGGCCGGAGGGCGGGGCGCGGCTGAAGCGGGTGTCGTCGCCGTTGCGGTAGGTGGGTGCTGAGGGCGGAGGAGCGCCGTTGGTGTATTCGCGTTCGCGCGGAGGCGAGTCGCGGCGGCGGGGTGGGGAGCGAGGGGCTGGAGAACGCGCGCGGTAGGGGGAGCGGGCTCGTGAGGAGTATGATGGCTCGGGTGGGGCTGGGCGGTCGTCTGGTACAAATGCCATTCTGCTTGGGTGGACGGGGGGTGGAGAGGAGCGTCGGGACGAGGCTGCGGAGATGCGACCTGAGTTATCGCCGGAAGTATATGCTGGTCGTGCAGGCGATGGGGAACGGCGGCGCCAATTGTCGACTGTTCTAGGATCGACGCGCTCTTCACGGCGCGCTGGTGAGCGGGAGCGAGGGCGAGCTGGTCTGCTGTCGCGAGGTGGAGAATAGGTGCGTCGAGGTGGGCTGCACATCCTTATCAGCTGATATTCTTCCCTGACGGAGAGAGTACGAGCAACGACTTACCTCTCATAACGTGCTCTTGGTGCCGGCTCATATCTATCGCGAGGCGGTGAAGCCAGCCTTTCCCTCTTGGCGGGCGGCGGTGAACGTCTTCCACGGCTACCTGCAGGTGAAACTTCCCTAGTACGCTTCAGAGGTAGAGGCGACCGTTCTCTGCCAGGGCGAGCTTCATAGCGTGACTCGTAGCGGTCGACGTCGCGCGAAGGCGACCTGGCGTGAGGTTCCCGAGCGCGATACTCGTCGCGACGTGGAGACAAGGTGCGAGGAGGCGGCGAGCCTGGTCTACCACTGCCTCTGAAGCTGTCTCCACCCCTAAATCCACCACGGGGGCTCCTTGACCTGCCACGGTATCTGTCGGCAGAGCGTTCGCGAGGACGAGGAGCACGGCTTGAATTGGGTATGTAGGAGTCTGTTGGAGGTGGGCCTCGTCGTGGAGGAGAGCGAGTCGCGCGATAGCTGTCACCGCGAGGTGGTGAACGACCTGGACGGTAGGATTCTCCGCCGCCATAGCGGTCACGCTCGTCACGGTAGGGTCTATTCGAGAGGGTTCATGTGGTCAGTAAGCTGTCAAAACGAATGTCGCATTTCCGAACGTTGTCTTTCTGGGTCAAGACAAGCCTGGTGTGAGGTCAACTAGGTACGGGGCAATTGAGACTACAAACCTTCGGTCGCGATCTCTGTCCATGACTTCGAAATGAAGCGCCGCTCCGTAGAGTGGCTTTATGGGTGAAAGGTAAGAGTCTTTCTGCAATAGACGCGACGAGAGATGATGCTCTCAGCTTTGTGAGGAGTTGTTCGTTGTCTGGAAGTTTTCTGGGACAGCGAAGCGAGTGGAGACGGGAGCGACGCCCAGGTCCCAAGGGGAACGCGACGCGGGTCACGTGACCTGGCGATAATCTTCACGATCTAAAAGTTGGTAGTGAAAGTCGAGGAGCACTGTAGACGAAGCTTTTGGTAGATTGTCTCTGCTCTATCGTCTGGACGCTGTGCTGAACAGATGTGGTGGCTCCTTGCTAGGAGGTAGATGGCGGACACCCGGGTTCAGGAG